>NC_071531.1:27188213-27825435 GCF_026979565.1 Vidua chalybeata | reverse complement strand
ATGCATATTACCTAAAATACAACAGTCTCTATCCATTTTTAAACACAACCAGATGGCAGTTTATTTTTCTATTTTTCTGAGATTCAGTATCCTCAGATAGTTTGGTTGGCAAGTTTTCTTACAGCCACATGTCTTTTTTGACCACAGAGCAAACAGCAAGATTTACTCTAAAAGTATATTACAGTCATTCTAAAAATACATAATTCCACTTGAGCGCTGTTCTCATTTCTTTCAAGAGATCATCACCACTTAGAAGGAGAACCCACACTGAGGGCTTATGTTGGGAGTCCAGAGGGTATCAGCACATTCACCTCCCCTCCTGGGAGTTTGCCTGCCTGGGCTTGGTGTCAAGAGTGTAGCTGTGTTCAGGCTGGCTCATTGAGAAGACCTCTTGTGAAAAAGAGATTGAAGATGCCCTATGGGTCCCATTCCTTTTCTTCAGACTTGCTTTTAAGCTCAGTTTCTTGCCCCTGTCCTCACCTGAGCTACCTTGTAACCACAGTCATGCCCATCCCCAGATGTGGACAATGTTGATCCAGACTCTGATTTTACATTTTGGTTTGACTCTATGACTTGATCATTCTGCTTTGTCCCTATGATCTTGTCTCATGATCTGAACTCTCAGCCTAGCTGAGTACTGTCACCACACCTTCTCTGGTTACCTCAGTCATGTACTGTGGGACTTGATCCTTGCTGTCATGGCCCCTCTGTCTGCTAGCTGCTTCATCATCCTTGGTTTCCCACTGTCATTTCCTTATGGCATGGCTAGACCTTGCTGCTTCCTGACAGGGAGATTGATGGCAGCAGGCATGTTTTTTATCAGTAGCCTGGGTATCATACTGTGCAATGCCTGCCTGAAGAAAGAAAAGGCATTTGAGAGGTGAAGAGGGCTCTTGTGCAGGATAACGAATAGTCATGCTAAGACCTTGTCTATACTTGACAATTCTTCCCTTTGTAATTGTGCCAGAAATAAAGTTCTGTCTTCCCCCATCACCCACCCACTGAGATATACTCTCAGCAGAGTAGTAATGTTACTATTTGACTTACTGTGAAAGGCTGAGAGGTGTATTCTGGACTGCATGAAATACATGGCACCTAGAATTTTCTAACATGGCAAAAAAAAAAAAATCATACACACTCCCACCACCGTACTTAAAAAAGGCAAAATTTTACATATGCATTAGACTCCAATTTTTACTTTTGATGTGGTTTGGCTGATATTTGAGTTACCCAAACAATGATTCTGTGCTCCTTAACAGTAAAGTCAAATCCAGTCACATGAGAAAGTTTGTCCTATAATGCTATGCAATGATGCTTAGAGATACATACACAACTTTTTCTTTTTGTCTCTCTGAGCAGTTTGCAGTCATACTTTACACTACATGAATACAACTACCTAACATGCAGGTGGTAAAATCACAGTGGAGCCAATGCAATGGGGTCAGGTGTGGATTACATAGCTGATGATAAGTAAACACTTGTGGGATTACATCAGCCTGCAAGGCTGTTTTTCACCTATTTGCACAATTGACCTTGGCTACTGCATTTTAGGATTGACCTTCTTGCTTTTTGAAGATTTTAGGCTTCTCCTATAGCTTTCTCTCCTTTAAATTCTTTCTACCACTACATGTTTTGTTCCATGTTAAAAAAACTTGTTTCTAGTAATACCTTCTTAAAGCTGAGAAGGACTCTAGTGCATGCTATGTACAGCTTACTTTTCAAAAGCTAGATGTTTTCAAAAACAGTTTTGTTGCCCAGGGCTCAATCTGTGTCAGACTTTATTTGGAAAAGACATATTAGTGATCCATCAACATTTACTAGATTACATTTATACACAACACTTACTGGATAGATTATACACACAATTATTCACAAAGAAAGAATTTTGCTGTGGCAACTTCCCAGCGATATCCAAAATTCACACTGGTCACATCATCACGGTAACAAAGTACTGCAAGCAAACCAGCTCCATAGTGGAAATTTCGCTGTGAGATATTCAGTCTAAATTATGTATTCTTTATATGTTCTGCATATAGACTGGTGTCAACCAGGGGCAAATTAAACATTTGAGGTAAAAGCATAAAGGTAAGAACTGCAGAGTGTGGAAAGAAAGAGACGTCTTCCTCTACTTTATTTGTTTTACAAGACTACCCAGCAAGCTCATTTATGTATTGCAACCCTTCCCCATCTGCCAAGAGGCTTCTGCCTCTGGGATTGTATTACACTAGGACATTGGCATATTGTGTATTTACATTTGTCTGGAGGGTTTCCCACAACCACTGCACGTCACTACTCTCATAACTACTCTGATAGCCTCCATCACAGTAGAGTTAACCCAATTGCAAACAGAGTGAAAATATGGTATCAGATCACTCAGATTAACAGTATGTTAGGTCTGGAGATCTTCATCCTTGGGATGCTGTAGTCCAGACCAATGTGACTGTGTCCACAGAAACACTCTCCCAGCACAAATGTGTTAAAAAGTACTGTTCAATGAGCTGATTCAGAAGGTGCTCTCTCATCTGCCTAGAGATGACATCTGTGGCAGTGACATGAAAACAATGCTTTATGTAAGTAGCTTCCAAGCAGTTATTCATTATAAATGCAGACAGCTCTGACAACAAAAGCAAACAGCATTTGGCAGCAAGAACTTAATAAGAATGTCATTAAGGAATTCAGTCTGCCTACCAGCACGTGCTTTGTAGTGCAGTGAGCTGATTTCCCTACCTCTTTTACTCTTTTTTGGCTGCTAATCATAAAAATGTCACTGTAAGTATATTTTCCCTCTTGATGTGTTTTACTGGTACCATACCACAGCTTACCAGAAGATTGCTGTCAACTCCTGGCAATCTGTATTCTCTGTCTGTGTCTCTGAGATGTAACAGAAATAAAGTGAAAAATGCACATCACAGGAGAAATACAGCAAAGCAGCACAAGCCTGGTAATACAGGGGCTGGAACAGGAGGACTAGTGGTATCAACATTTAGTTTCTCTGCATATTCATTGAATGTATTTGCAAACACAAGCCCTTATTTGTGTAGGTGCCTTGCAGGGTATTAACCTTTGGCAAGGAATAGCTGATAAGAATGATTCCTGATGAAAACTGTTTATATTTGCTTCATTCATGCTTATTCAGTGTCACAGAAATGAAATGTGTTTAAGATTAAGGGAATAAACTAATTTTTAAAATCCCATGGCTCTATCTTGACCTAGACAAAGTAAAACATTTTTATGAAATGGCTGGAACAAATTGATATATTAGTTGCTTTGGAAAGGTTAATCTACAAAATTGGCATGTAGCCCTGAGTCTTGGCATGCCATATACCATCCTATGTGGCTGTACAGAGACAGATATAATTTAGTGCTCTGGTCTCGGTCCAAATTTGTCTGACTTTTTATCAACAAGTGAGAATGTATCTACTATTTCACTATAGGGGTCTGAAAAGTTTATCAGTTCTCTTTAAAAAAATAAAAGAAGAAGAAAAAAAACCTCATGTTTGGAGAATGACCAGCACCTTATAGAGACTTTTTTCTGGGTTTACTTTCTAATGTTAGAAATATCAGGAGCAGAAATCTTGACCCTTATACATTTGCTGAAAAATTTATTCAGAATTTAGTTAAAAGAGCAGAAATGTTGAATGATTTATGCAGATAGTATTTCTTGTGAATATTTTAATTAAATTAATGTAAACAATTTCTAATAAAACCCAACAAATTTCACAATTGAGGTTTTTCAGTCTGAATAATGATCTCATTTGCTTTACCTGGTGAGCCTGATATTGTTGATATGTCATGTCACAGCCCTGCCATTTCTCTCCATTTTCTTTAAAACCTATGGATGCATCAGAATTTTGAACCATGATTTATGTTCTCTATATGTTTTTATGTCTACATATTGAACAGTTAGATTAATAAATGGTCATTTATTACAGTTTAGATGATGAATGACTAATTAGTTCTGAGAAGATACCTATTTTCTTCTGGATTATCCTGTCTATCCTACTGCTTTAGATGCTTTAATTGAACTAACTAGTTTGTTTTGCACTTCTTTCATGAATTCCTTATGGGCAACTGAATTCTAACAGTGCTAGTTAGAAGTAGCTACTACCAGTACCTTTGACACTTTTACACATTTCTCTGACTTTTTTTTTCCCCTGTTGCTGAAAAGGTAAGGTTCATTGTCGTCCTGTTCTTGTAAAAGTTTTACAGTTGCTTTAAAAGTTTTCTATGCCTTCTGATGTTTGCATATTTCTACTGGAGTTCTCACACACTGTTCATGTAAATAATGATTGTTTTGCATTCTTCTTTGTGGGAGGAGAGAATTGATGGACTGTTAGTTTGACCAGTGTGGTTGGAGAGGTGGCAGTTTCATCCTTCAATCCACTGTCACTTTTAGAATTCTATATATTGCGAAGTCAGAAATAAAATTACTTCCTTTTACTCTTTTCCTTCTTTCAGATCGTGAGTGCATGAGTTATTTTGTGTCATAGTACAACAGTTCATATTATTAAACTCCCCACCCTTTTAAAACACTGTTCGGCTGTAGCTCTTCCTTCACTGACTTTCCCATTTTTGTAATTAGTGTAATTTGAAGAATTATCAGTTACTAACCCAGTTCCAACTCCACCAAAAGGCAGAGTGAGTCTGTAGGAAAGAAGTGCTATCTGTACTAATAACATTAGTGACACTCAGGAAAACTGGGTGTTCTGAGGAAACTCTGCATGTTGCCAGTTCTTTCTGCCATTCAGCACTAATGAAAGAGTTGATGACCTTGCTGCAGCTAACAGATGCTGCAGAAAAGGTTGCAAGACTATTAAATTAGGAACAGAAATATAGTACATTAAGACTAATTGAGCATGTTGGTTCCTGTTGCGACTGTGATGCTACTGGTTTGATAATGACATCTCTGCTGAGAGTTTCTCAAGCCTTCTAGAGTTCTGACATAAGAGCAGATGAGAATTTCAGAATAGCAGCTATTTCTGAAGTAATGTTAATGGCAGCGCTGACAATCCTGGTGACAATGAAACAGGGAAGAACAGTCTGCTTAAGGCTGTAAAAATCTCAGGTCTGCTCTGCTATGGAGAATGCTGGATTGCTGTCAGAGTAGTGTGACAAAGTGGGTTGGAAGGAACCTTTGGGTCTCACCTACGTACTTGCCCTACCTTACATTTCTGGGAATTATTTGCTGAGCACATAATGGGGACTCTGAGCTCTATATGGAATTGCTTCAGTAGTTCCATTCCTTCAATGGAAGGGGAAAACTATGTCTCCAGTATGCTTGATTCTTCAAAATACTTTTTATTTCTTCACCAATTTACATCAGGAAAGACAATGTTTCCCTTAAACCAACTGTTTTCCATAAAGATTGCTTTTTGGGTTGATTCAGAAACTTCAGGAATGGCAGTGATTCCATCAGCAGAAAATCAGTTGCTAGGACAGCACAGCTGAACTCATAGAATCTTGTGGTATTGCAGTTTTGGAAAGAAGAAGCAAACATAAGAAACCCTAAAAGTCTATAGTGGCAAGAATTTTAGAGACAAGGAATTGTTCTCTTTTAAACATATTTGATTTTTCCTGCAGAGAAAGAATGGAAAACTGGGTCCTCTCTCCCTACTCTGTTGTATGGGCAAATTAGGAATATTCACTTGCTAAGAAGTTGCTGAGATGCCCAGCAAGTTAAACACAGAGATCACCAGGACCATGGAAAAAAATTACATAATGCACCGTGACTCTTCTCTGCCCTCTGCCCTCCCCTGAGCCCTCTTTCACAGACTTCTAAAACATAGACAGCTGTTGTATATATTGCAGTTTGGCAATTATTTCTTATTTACTAACTTGGTCTAGTCATTACAGACTGGAGAACAACTCATTGTTGGGTGAGACTTGAGTAGGTCTTGTATTTTTCAGAATTGGTTGTCACACGGCAATTATTTTGATATTACAAGTTCTCTACAAGAGGTGTTAGCTGTTTCTTTTAAAAGTGAACAAAGGTTATTTTTTAACAAAGTTTACCATCACAGGGAAGCTTATATCTCATTCACAGGTTGCAGCTCTGTATTTCTCAAGACTTTTCAAAGTATAGCATCAATGAAGTGGACAAGGTCAATGAAAAATGATGGAGAAGGTAACATTAAAGCATTCAGTAGCCCCATCCTTTTACAGATTGCCCATCATCTCTTCCCTACCCTGAGGCATTTGCCTCAGCAGATGTCTTCTCCTTTCCAGCCATTACTGGCAGAAAATGTAGTAGATGTGTCAACATGTCTTGCAGCAGGCTCTGTAATTTACCAGAATTTAAGATATTGCCTTCACAACAACAGAGAAGGGAATATTTGTCAAGGAAAATGGTTCTTGTGCTGCAGAACATACACATTGTTCATTTGCTGTTTTGTGTCTTTTAACTTTTGTTGTGAAACTGCACCACAAAAAGCTGAAACCATGGTAGATTAACTTCTCTGAAATTCATTTGTGTCTACTTGACATTGTGAACTCAATGAATCCTTGAGAACATTTAACTTTGTTTTCTATCATTTCATGCCAATATTTTTAGGCTTTTTTACTTATGGAACAATTAGACAAAAATTCAGAAATTGAAAAATACATTTTAAAAAATCTCTGTTTCAGAGGTACTCACAGGAACTGTTGTTAGGTTTCTCATGGCATGCTTTTCTGTATAGATGAAAATAAATAAATAAATAAAGCCCCAGTGTTTTCTGGTTGTCCTTCTTGATAAACCATCTGAGGTTGCACCAACGGTACCCATACGAAGTCCACACTGGGAAATTGAATCATGGTTGGGATTTTCACCTAAGGAAAACAAGGACACTTGAGGCAATGAATTCTCATGAGGCTTTATGATAGGAGTTCTTAAACAAGTTCCTTTTGATTACTGAAATATTTGATTTCTTAAAAAAAAAATTATTTTTTACTTTCAGGACTTTTCAGGGAGAAAAGTGTGATTCACTGATGTTCATGATTTTGAAAACTTTGAATCAAAATTTTTAAAATGTGGTTTTACTCAGAATTTAAAGAGTTGTCTTAGTCAGCAGAAAGCATGATGAATAGAGCACTGATTTTTAATGCTTCATAGAATATTGTCTTCCCTGCTTTTATGCTCTTAATATGAGTGTGATGGTAAGCAATGCTGACTCATTGTATAGCCCATTAGCTAAACTGGAAGGTTGTCTTGCATTTGTAAATAAATAGTTGGAGAACATGTTGACCAAAAATAAGATTGAAAAAATCATAACACCTAATTTTTCACATGGTAGGTGATAAGCAAAAAATTATATATTGAAGCATAGACTTGCTGCTTAGTCATTATTTTCCATTTTCTATCTTTCCCCCCAACCTTATTCGATTTATCATCAGTTGCTCAGCATATTTGGCCATGCTGAATCAGAAAAGGAACAGAAAACAATTAAGTCTACTTCCTGATACATCTTTCCCATTCTGTTCATTTTTCCAGGAAGTGTTAAATTCACTGCTTGTGTCATGGTTTGACATGGAGGTGAATTTTCTCAGGAAGTTGGTAGTCAGACCGGTCAGTGGTCGGGGTTGGATATTGGCATTTGGACTGACCACTGAAGGCATGGACACGCCTCTGAGAACACAGGGGGTTAAAAGCAAGAACTCCCAGGGGAACTCTCTCTTTGGTTCTGGTCGTTGGAGAGTGCAAACCTCCCCTGCCCAGCCACGGGCTGGGTGGGGAAGGGGAAGCCATGCGGCCTGGGAGAGGTAGGCCCAGGGGGGCTGAAGGACTGAAACCGGACGGGCCCCCTGCGGATGGAAGGGTGGAGAGAAACGGAGATGCCTTTGTTCCCCCCACCACAGAGGGAAAAGACAGCGAGCCTGACAGCACCTGGAATTTGCCGGCAGAGGAGAAGGAGAAGAGGGGGGAAGGTGCCCAGTGTGGGAGTTAAGTTCTGGGCAGAGATTGCAGCCATCTGGGGAGTCCGAGACTTTTAATCCTTTCCTGGAAAATGAAGGCTTTGTAAAATATTTCTCCTCCTTGATTTGAAGTAGAAGAGAGACAGTCTGGGATCTGAGATGTTGGAAGAGGAAATTTTTGGCTGGGAGGAGATGATGGAGTGGCTTGTGGCTGGACTTTTCTTGTTAGCCATAGACTGAACCAAATTCTCCTGCAACAGAGACTGCATTTTTAGGGGGATGCAATGGGGAGCCAAGAGACCCGCTTCAGCAACTAGCAACACAGGAACTGAGTGAACAGAGAAAAGCTGAGGAGGGTGTGGTGATGCCCTCGGTCTTCAGGAAGAAGATGATCTTTGTTCTTGAGACAAAGATCATCCCTCGGCCCCAGGGGAGGAAGAAAATGGGGGGGACTGTGGTCCCAAAATGAGAAGCTGAACTGTCTCTTTTGGTCCTTGGCAAAGCATCCTTAAAGGAGCCCTATGAGCAGTCTGTCCATGCACGGTGGTGAGAGCACTGTGACATGGAAACACAAGAGGTGGCAACTGTGTTTCCTAGGGATCTATGGTGCAAGAGAGACTCCTCTCTCCTTTGGTGGACTGAGTATTGATTATCTGATGGGTGGCAACTTGATCAGGAATCCTGGGTGGTGTCTCACTGTAGTTTTCAGGAAATTAGGTGGGGGAGGAGTGTTTTAGAGGGTCTTCATCCTGGATTTAGTGTGTGTGTCTTTTATAGTAGTAGTAGTTTAATAAAGGTTTTTTCCCTTTGTTATTAAGCTTGGGCCTGCTCTGTTCTGTTCCTGATCGCATCTCACAGCATTTATTTAGGAAGGTGTATTTTCATGGGGGCGCTGGCATTGCGCCAGCGTCAAACCATGACAGCTTACTAAGCAATTTTATTGTGAGGCTTTGCAGATAATGATGAAGAAAGTTTAAATATTTATTTTCAACTCTAGTTAGGCATGACTGATTACTCAAATTGAAGTAGAAGTTGTAAAATCAGGTATGTATGTATTTAAATCCAGTACTGTTAAAACCAAAATTAATGGATTTGCTACATAACATAAGAAGGCCAGAAAGCCATATATTGAAAACAAAGGGTAACAATACACTGATCCCAAACTCACACCAAAAGAACAAGAAGCACACGAATGTGGACTTTGACAGGCTGTCTCCACCAAAGAAACTGAAATTCTGGAAGCTCTACTTGGAATTTGAGAATTTTTATTTTATTCATTTGTTATCTTAATAATGCACTGCAGATCTCCAGAAGTGTCCCAGGAGAAGTTAAACAAGAACATACTTTGTAGAATTAGTAACAGAAAGAGTGGACCACAGTTTGGATTTCATTTCCAAGCTGAGGACACATTGTGGAGACAAGAAGTTCAGCTGAGAAAAAGATCTCGTATGGCAGAAAAATGATTTATTTTTTATTTAATGTGACAGACAAAACTACTGACAGGCACAATGACTAACCTCTAAAGCATTTCAACATGGAGAACAATGCCTGAAGAATTGTGTCATTTCTCAGTCTCTCTATTCTGCTTTTAAAAAAATGTCCTGATTAGTTGAGCTTTTATCCAGTAAGATTTATGTATGATTTCCTGTCTGTCCAAAAATAAGTAGGAAATCATGAAGTTGTATTAGTTTTATTGTGATTTTTAATTGAAATAGCGGGATTCATTTCCACAATCCCCTTCTCTCCCCTAAAGCTTCATATTTTCATGAATATTTCACATGCTTACCAAATATCAAAAAGAACTAATGTGCATGTCTAAAAGTTATGCTTCAATCGCTATTGTTCTAATGGTTCCATATAAATTCTCCTGATGTAAATACAATCAGATCATAGGAGAAATGTCTTGCCATTTGCTGAAGCAGATTATGGGGATCTGTAGCTCCATCTACATTGCACTTTCCTTTGATACACAGCTAGAGCCACGTAGTGAATTCCTCTAATTATCTCTAGCTGCATGTTGGCTGCTTTGACTTGTAGAGCAGTTGGATGTTTACAAATTCAATATTCTTTTGATAAATATTAAACAAGAATCTTTTTAGTGCTTCTACTGTGGATCAAGTGTGCCCCAACCCCAAAGAGACCTAAAGGTCTAAAACAATCATGGTCCTTTGGACAACTTCAGTCTGCTCCCAGAGGGTAAAAGGTAAAAAGGTAAAAGTTCTGTACCATCTTGTACATCTATAAAAGACAAACCGCTTCCCTGCTGACCCACTTCACACCCAAGTACTTGCTAAAGTTGATGTTGCCTCTGATTCTTCACTTCCTATGAAATACTTTAGTCTCATTTCACTTTCATCTCTTACATGCCTCTTTATTTTCCTATTTTTTTTTAATTTTTAAAAAATTAATACAAGCAAAATGGCTCAGAAGGTACTCAAATCCCATGGGATTTCCCACTCTAGCCATTGCTTTGCTAAATCAGTGCAATACCTTCATATATTGACAGCTCATTCAGATATATAACATTCCAATTATCTGGAATAATTATCCCTAGGATGGAAGCAGATAATTTCATATTTTTTTTAAGAATCTACTTTCAGTAGTCTGATTTAGAGGGAGAGCAGTAATTTAGGATTTACTTAGTGCATTAATGCTGAGCCAAATTGATGTGACATATTTATTCCCTTTAATCACACCAGTGTTATCTTGACAATTAACCTTTGATGATTCAAAAGCCTTTTGAAACGACTAGTGACACTATAATTCTATATTTAGATCTAATTAAAGCTTTTGTTCTGAACATGATTTTCCCTTTAATGCCAATTGCATTACTGTATGTGCTACAAATGCAATCATATAATTTGATGTGTTTGAAGTAGTAGCTTAAAAAGTACAGATGGGCAATCGGAGTGGGAAAAGATTTCAGGAAAAAATGAAATCGTAATTAGTTGGCTACCACAGCATTTTTATATTATGTTACGAAAAGCAGAATTTTGACACATTTTGTATTTTATTTTCATCATGTCACCTCTGGCTTTTGCTATTTATATACCTTTGCTCCTTGAATGAGTCCAAATCTATGTCTTAATCTATTTTTTTGTTCAAAGGAAGATTTTAAAATAAATATTACTGCCACTCTTCTTGTAGTGCAAGTGATTGCTGAACTTGAGCGAGTTTTAACTGAAAGCAATTGAATGCTCTATTTTCAGTATTTTCAAGATATGCAGAAGGCTTAGCTATTATTCTGAATTGTTACCACTCTCAATTGTTTCCTGTGTTCTAATCTTATCCATTCTCTTTTTTATTTCTTTTTAATGGGAAAAATTAAATTCAATTACTAAATTGAACAATATGGTTAATTTACATATTGTATGTATTTATAAATGTGTAAAATCCACAAAAAATACCTATATATACACTTCCCCTTCCACCCCTATTCCCTGTTATCTACACCATAATTAAATGAATGCTTTATCTGGTAGCTATAAATTAACTGTAGCAAAAATAATTTTGGAATATGTGTTTGGTAGCAAGTATCAGCACACAGATTTCATTTAACAGAGCTAGGAGAATAAGCAAATTAATGGAGAAGTCCAATAATTTTAATTCCTTCTCTCTCTCAGGCCGTGGTTGGGATGGCCTCTCTGTCATGGTGGGGTGAGGGAGAAGAAAGGGGAGAGGAGGTGGAGTGGCTTTATTTGAGTGCTTTCCCCCACCCAAGGTAATGGCCACCTGAGTCAAAAGGGCAGGCAAGTGAGAGGGAAAACAAGGCAGAGGGGTGATGTAATTTCATTTCAATGAGCAGGAGAACAAATCAATTACCATAAAGACGAGAATGTCATTTCTTATTTCTTTTTAGGTAGTGTATGACATTTCCCATATTGATGCTGTCCCAATTGCCTTTCTGTTTCTTCTGTACAGATTTGGTACTTGCAGATAAGGAATTGCTGCCTGGGAATGATACATGAAAGGGGAAATAAGTAATTCCCATGCTTTTGAGTGGGGATTCACTGGGGTTCATAAGACCTGCTATACAAATGACAGGGGCAAGTGGTCCTGGCATTGCTGGGAAAGCTGCTCAGCTGTGTTTATAAGCAGACTGGAATGAGTTTGTTTCATTAATAACTCTCTATTTCCAAGGGAGGCAGAGATTTTGTAAAGCAGAGGAATTGCAAAAGCAAGAATACAAATGACTCTTAAATGGCCAGCGATGGTGTGTTAGGCAGTGAGAACTGTCATACAAACTAGCAAGAAATAAATCTCTCCCTGCTGCCTCACAGTGAAATATCTATTTGCTCCTGGAGTGTAGTCTTTCTACCAGTAATGAGCAGCAACAAAGGTGCAGTGAATAGAGGGTCATGGTGTACCAGTGATAAGCATTTTAAAAAGATATTACTTCTAAGGACTGTGCTAAGAACACTTCTACTGCACAAGGGAAGGGAATTATTGTTTGTGAGGTGGCACATAACACAGCTGGCAAATAGTATTTTGAGGAAATCCCAGAGGGTCTAGGCCGTGATAGAGGCTAAGAGAGGATTAGAGTGAGTCTTCTGCAAACTGTGCTCTGCATAAAACTAATGACTGATTGAATAAACAAACTGTGTAAAAAGATAAGTACACAAATACGATGTGAAGTTGGAATAATTTTCGTACCAGAGGTTCAAGCTTTCACAGGAAATCAACCATTCTAGACAGATTTTGGCAACACAGCCTGACAGAAACATAGCCACTCATCTCCTAGATTGCACATAACTTTTTTTTCCCTGAGGTGTCAGAAATCAGTTAAGAGGAGTAGATAATCTTGCTTGGACCTTGTGTTGTGATGGCTTTTCCTTCACTTTAGCTTGTAATTTCTGGATAATATAGCAGCTTCAGGATGGTTTGGAAATGAAGAAAGTAAGGGACATGGTCTAAAGGCAGCCTTCATCATTTGGTTTCTGAAGGGACACAGGAAAAGGTATTTTTCTGTTATGGTAGTTCTAATTAGTTCTTCAAAGGCATAGGTGTCACAGTCATCTCATTGAGGATGAAAACTGTGTCTACTAAGACCATCTGTCAATGAATACATGAAAAGCAAGGAATTCTGTGCACGATAGAACTGAGGTAGCTCAACTTCCTGCATCCTTTTCTCTTCATTTATTCCCTGCTTCCTCACCCCTACTAGAGGAACTTCTGGTGTTTAATGGAGAGTAAAACCACCCTTTAAAGGGAGAACCAAATACACAACATGACTCCACAAGCTTTTTTTCTTTGTACAACCACAGTACAAACTGTCCTTTTTGTAGTTTAAACAGTTGATTACAAGCTATTATCCATGGCAGCAGTAAGGGAAGAAAAAACTCTGCAGAAACATTAATCTTTGTTAATATACAGCAGTGCAAGTCTAGCATTGCACTGAAGGGACCCACTCTGAAGGAACCTTCAGGTGGGAGTTTACCTGCCTAAAGATTTTGCTGTTTATCTCGTATATTTGATTGTGGTTTTGGTTTTGATTTGCTCCTGTTCTTGCTGAGACTTGATCACTGGGTACCAAACCCAGTGCCCACAGGGAGCCTACAAGGAACAGAGCTGTGCCCCCATGGCCTTGGTTACAAAATGTTAACCCTTTAATGCAATGAGGCAAGCCACCTCACAGCAATCTGTTCTGGTTTTATATACACTTACAATATAAAATTTAAACTCTTCAAAGATGCATTTGCAGTATTCTTCTCTCCCTGGGAAAACCTTTATGTATAGTGAAGCCATAAACAGATCTAAATGTGAAAACAAATGAAATTTGAATTGAAAATTTAACTTTTCTCAGCATCAGTCAGGAAGGAAATGCATGAATGCATTAGTGTTCTGAAAGAATTAATTTTAATTTGTCTTCCATTTGATTCATTTCACATAGTTTAGTATTGTTTAAATTCCTGTGTTTCACTGGAGCTGTAATTTTTGCATGATTTCAGTATAATATCATGTTTTGAAGACTTTGCATAGTATCTACTGCTAGACAAGGATCCAAAGGGAGAAGAGAAGAGATCATTTTCTACAAGACCAGAAACAGAATTTTCATGATTGTGGTTATGAGATTTATTCTTTCACTTCAGTAAGCATCTCCAATATTAGTGCTCTGGTATTCTGCTGTACATTGTTGTATTTTATTAGATGAGACTTTTGCACTCCTTAATTCTCACAAATTCAATGTTCATGCTGGTATCCTAACTAAAATTGTTTTATGAGCAATGGGTAGAAATCTGTATTATTTCATTCACAAACATAAGTCAAAATCCTTCTTTCAGGGAATCCCAAGGATTGGCATGGTAGAGTCCATTTCCTATCCTGTCCCTTTTTGCCAACAGAGAGAATGCAGATCTGAGTGGCTGGACAGGAGGCAGAAATTTTGTGTCAGACTTGCACCAGAATTTGCATATTATGTATAAAAATGCAGAGTGGGTGAAAAGCAGCACATGCTCTTCAGCCAGAGGGTGACAGTGAGGATGGGGACTGAAAGCCCTGTACCAGCTATTCTGGGCTCACAGCCCAGAAAGCCAAACTTGTCCTGGGCGGTATCAAAAGCAACATGGCCAGCAGGTCGAGGGAGAGAATTCTACATCTCTGCTTCTTTCTATAAGATCCCACCTGGAGTGCTGGGTCCAGATCTGGGACCTCCAATATCAGAAGGATGTGGGCCTGTTGGAGAAAATACAGAGAAGGGCCGTGAAGATGGGTGGGAGGGCTGGAACTAGGTGATCAGTAAGGTCCTTTCCAATGCAAACTGTTCTGTGATTCTATGAATCCCATGATTGTATTCCTAAGATACTGTTCACCCTTCAGCATTAGCCACCAAAACCTGCCTGGTATATGTAGCAATTCACACTGCACTGAAGTTCTTCAAATATATCTCATGAAAATCTGTTGCATAAGAAGTGCCAGAGTGAATTCTGGCTACAGTTTTGGTTTTCTTCTAATGAAAATTTGGAATTGACTTTTTCAAATGAATCAGTTTAATATCTGTAGGGCAAAACTTAAAACTTACTTGAGTATTTAAGGTTGCTTATGTTTTATAATAAAGGAATTTGCACAGCATCCTCAAAACTGGGAAAAGTAATCAGCAACATATCATCAAAATCTATTTTCAACTTAGCTTTTGAATGCATTTTCAGAATTCCATTGAAGTCACTCAAAATACACATGTATGATTGATTTTGCCATCTGAAATAGTTATATTATAATAATAGAGAGTAAAGCACCTGGGTCATTTCTGCCTTGAATGGCTGTTAGGGTAATAACACAGAGCAATGAACTGTCTAGTGCAAATAATGAGAACAGTTAAGCTTTCATGGTCTAAACAGCACACTTTGTGAGGAGCAAGATTTATAGAAAGCTTGTTTTGCAAGATATAGCATCATCAACCCTTATGAAGACTTATGTAATCAGGATTTTCTTACTTTCAGCTCACAGTACTCAGCACTGCATTTTGCATAATTAAGGTAGCATAGGCTGCTATGTAATGCTCCTCAGGTGGCATACATACTAGTTATAGAAAGGCTTGCTACAGTAGGAGTCCCAATGTTTGATATTTCCATAAATATCAAAAAGAAAGTGGTTCAAGTCTTTGAGCATAAATGGTTGTGGTCTAGTCAGTGGAGCTGTACCCCACTGATCTCAGCTCAGCATATTGCTCATCCTGATAAATGTCACTAAAGTAGTAGTTAAGGTTTTCTGAAAAGTATTACAGTCTTATTAGCAAGTGAATCAAACATTTTCAGAGGTAGTTTTTTTTCCTTTTCGTTGGCTTACTACGATACTGGATGAATTTCTTGATGGTTTTCTAAGTCTATTTTACAGTTAGGGAAAAACTGTCTTAGAATTTATAATGATTCTATCTGTTCATTTATAGTTCCTTAAATGCCCAGAGTAACTCTGGAAATACAACAGCACCTATTCTATATCAGATTAATTCCACTTTTTTCCCTTGTTGTCATTGTCCTTAGGTGCTAGAGTGTTGCACTTATGTTTATAATCCACTGCAATTTAATAATTTTCCCCATGTCTGCATGGTCCTTCCACATATGGCAGAAAAAGCTGCTTTTCATGATGAGGCTCTCCAAATGCAAAATGTCAGTAACCATAACAACATTCTGGTGACCCAGTCAAAAAGGTATTTTAAAAACAACAGCAACCTCACAAGAGAAAATCCTGGCATTGCAGACAAAAACATAGGGCTGTCATGGGGCTAAGGAAATTGATGATGTTTGAATTAGATTGTGATTTTCTTGCTGTTTCAACCAGTTTTACCTGTTGCAACTTATATTCTTCAGAATGGCAAAATCATTGAATGTTTTCAGGTTTTCCATTTTGCCAGCTGTACCAAAATCTTCAGGCTGTACCCAGACATTTCAGAGAGGAAGAACTATTAAAAGTTTTAATACTTCTACTCAAACAAATCATAGAACAAAGAGATATTTAGATAAGCAAGAGTTGCTGAAAGATGCAGAAGCTTGGTTCTGCAGAACCAAATGGAAAGCTTGTAATGTTATCCCACTAACAAAACACTCCCAACCAAGAGAATTTAATGCATCAGAGCTTCCTAAAAACACAGCACTTTAATTACCATTCAGAGATTGAATGGAAATTGTATTGATCCAAACTACAATGGTATATTTCCGGGCAGCCATCTTTTCTGGGTTTTCTAGCTTAACTTCCTATTCCACCAGTCTGTCATGTCTGGAAAATATAAAAAATGTATATAAACCAGAGTGGTTTATAATGATGGCAGATTGGGGAGTATTAACAATAGATAATTTGGGTTATTTTTATTATTGCTTTGGTAAACTCTTCCAGGGTTTCAGCTTTCTGCCGTTTTCATTTGCATCATTTTAGTTTGAAATTATTTTTATTGCTTCTTTTCCACTTCTGGCATCTCTGGCCAATGTGCTGTGCAATTATTAAAGGGTCACTAAGTAGCAGGCCACTTTTATGGTAGCTGTCTCAAACCCTGTCTTTAGTTTGATTTTTTGCAAAAGACTGAACGTCTGAAGAGAGAGGCAGGGAGTTTCAAGTGTTCCTAAGGGATGAACATTCTGGAATATTGCTGAATATTCTGGAATAATGTATAAATTTGGCATTTAGCTTCTGTAACAGCTGCAGGCCACTCTCACCACCACTTAGTGGTAAGGAGCAGATACTGCAGGAGTCACGTCTGTTCTATTAGATACTGTACTTTAAAATATTGACTACATATAATTAAGTATTTATCCTGGTTCAGAAGTGTGCAGGCGAATCATGACCTGCTTCATGTTAGAGTACAAAAAGATGTTAAACAGAACCATTTCATCTTTCATCTGAAAGGAAATGGAATGCTGTCTTTCAATATAATGTTTTTTAAAGCAAGATGACAGAATAGATTTTGTCACAGCAGTATAATAAAGGGCTGTCAAATTCATGCTGCTGCCACTTAATAAATATTAGGATGTCTGTCTGCCTTTTTGTTTACTGAAAAGATGTCTTTGAGAGAAATGAAAGCTATATGTTATTAAACTATTTTTTACGGGTATGCATTGCCAAAAATGTATGGCTAGCTGAAAGCTGCAGAAGTCAGTTCTGCTGTTGTACAAAACAATATAATGTCATTAATTCCAGGCCCTTTGTAAATAGGTTTTCTTTAAAAGAAGACATGTATATCTAAAAGGGCACATTAGCCAATTTTTGTTAAGAACTGTTTTTTTAAATTTATGGCTAGAAATATTTTTGGGTTTATTTCTCATATCTTAGGTTTCTGTTCCTCTTTTCATTCACAATTTTAGCTTGTTTCCATTTTATATGTTAATATTTGAAGTATTTCTACTCATTGTTTTTCATGAAAGCGATTTATTTTCAATTTTATTTTTTTCATTTTTAAAATACGGGAAAATTAGTGTCCAGTTCTAGGACAGTAGCTGAAGAAAATTTTGACAAAATGCTGTGCGTTTTCTTAAGTAAAAGGCAATTTTTCTTTTTCATTTGTCTGTATTGTCTCCAATGTTTTACTCCAAATCTTGTGTTTCTCTGGTATATAGAACACTTTCATTTTTTGTATTCCCTCTCCAACACTTTTCAGACCTGACAGAATTGTGTTTCCATCATTTACCTTTCTTAGTAGCTGGAAGTTTTCCCTATACTTCTCTAGTATTCCTGTGTACAGGATTTTTCATAGAAACACAGAATCACCAAATATTTTGGTTTATAAGGGACCTCTGGAGGTCATCAAGTCTAATCCCCATGTCAACTTCTGTGCAGAGCTGCTCCCCAGACAGCTGCCCCCCAGCCTGCAAAAGTGTAAGGGGTTGTTCTGCCCCACATGCAAGACCTTGCATTTGGTTCTATGGAACTTCATAAGATTCCAGTCAGCCCATTTCTTTATCCTGTCCAGGTTTTCCTGGAGATTTTCCTGAAGGATGGTTTTCCATCCAATCTACAACAGGATGAAAGAGATCTTTGGCTATTTGTTGCTTAGCTACAGACAATTTGAAAGGGATCTTGCAGACATTAACAAGAGTTAGAGTTAGATTTAATTTATCATATATAGTTTAATTTAACCTAGGACTGAAGATATCTTGTTATGTGCACTGTACAGAGTTTGGGGAGATCTAAATGCCTCTAGTGATTCCTCCTCTCTTCCCATTCGAAACCATGCACATTGTCTTCTGAAAACAACTTTTTTGATCTCTCCCTCTCCCCACTTAATGCAGAGAGAAGCTCAAAACAAGGCTCACCACTATTTAGTGTTTGGTAACCTGAGATCTTATCTCTCTGGGTCATGCTGGACTTCTAGTAAAGTCATTCCATCTGTGGTCAATAAATAAATATTATGTGTTGAGTATTTGACTGTGACACTGATCATGCATCCCCCTGCACAAGTGTTTTAAGAGCAGCTTCCTTCGTATTTTCCAACTCCCAGCACAAAGATGGGGATGAATGCATTGAGAAGACTGTGTGGCTAACTACTGAATAAGAGACCAGTCTTACATACTGGGTCATTCCTTCTGCTATATCTGCTTTCACGTCTGCCAACTTGCTTTGATATTGGGTATCCAAATAATGAAAATTTGATCCTGCTGAAGTAATTATTTCTACTGTCTTCTTTCTCTGGAAGCAGCATATGCAATGATACACTGTCCTACTGGTGTGTGCAAAATAGATAACGATAACAGAAAGAGCTGTGTGACAAGTGAACCCTAAAGAAAGAAGGAAAAGGGTAGGAAATTCTGAGGACCATTCCAGCCCAATGTACTGTGCTGGGCATTTCTAGATGGAAACAAGAACTCATGCCTTATGGTTACACATTTTGCTGTACTCTGGTTTAATGTGTGATGGAGAACACCCCTTGGGAGACATCCTATACAAGGCGTCAGGCATAACTGCTGTCACATACTCTACAATGCCTCCTGTTCTGCACTGCTTGATGATGTAGGTTGCAGCCCTGCAGATATGTTAAAAAAATTACATTTTTGCTGTAACACGTCTAAATTAGAGTTGTTTATGGCCACCTTCATATTCACATGCCTGTATACTATTGATTTCTATTTCTACCCAAGCTACTTTTTCACTGCTAAATCTACATACTAGTTTGACAGTGTATAAATACTACATTGTATATGGCAGGATTGACTTTTTCTTCCAACACCCTGTCACTGAGGGGAAGCAATATAACATGCATTTCCATTTTCCTACCTCTAGATTTCATTATAACCATTTCCAGCACCACCCCCAAGAAAACCTCAAAGACTTGCATCTTTGCTATTTTAATTTGTATGTTCACAGTTATATTTTAAGTTATATATTCTCTCATTATTACCCAATGGATTAGAAAGAATATATGAACAATTATTTTCATGAATCTGCATGTAGTGAGAATGAAGGAGCAGTGTTGCAATAATGGATGGGGTGATCAGGTGATCAACATGTGCCTCCCACACAGGTAATGGTATCTTAAATGCCATCTGTTTGGTATATTTAAGGCTGGTTGATAAGAATTAATTAAATTCCATTTTGCATAACTTATATGCAGGTAAACTTGTATGGATTTCTTTCAGCCACAGGTCTTCTTCTATTTAGTAGCTGATGCAAAAGAGTGACTAAGTTAAACTTTATGTTTTAATTTTCAGTAATTCATTGTGCTTTGACCTGCTAGCCCAAGGATTCTTTTTCATACCTGTTTACATTTTGCTGAAGAAAATAGAACATCTGACACATCTAATTATGCTTCATTCTGAAAGAAATCACTCCAAGCTGGTTTAGAATGCAATTTACAGGACTTCTAAAGCTCTACTATTTATAAAGGCATGCAGGAATGGGGCTTTATAAATCTCTGGCTCAGATTCTGAAAAGAAAATTAGACTGCAGATAATTCTTGTTGCTCTGTTGTTCATTGCTGCAAACAGACAAACCCAAGATCAATGCCTTGGCAGCTAATGGAGATTGTGGGTGAAGTTGTGAGTTTCATTTGGCATTTGCTCTAAACTGCTCATTGCAGCTGTACTCAGATACCCTCTCTCAAGGTAAAAGCTTATTACCCAAATTTTATTAAACTGTTCTTTCACAGAAGCATTACTGATCTTGATAATATGATGTGTGACAATAACTCCTAAATGAAGCCAAGCTAACAGCAGGACACTGCTCTGTAATGGATTGATGAGACCATGATGCCCACATCAAGAGCAGAGCATACCTTTCTAGATTTAGCTTTTTCCCTGTTTAATAGGTTATTTGAGCAGTGTGGTGAAAATTCATTTATAGACTTCAATATATATATCAGAGACATAAAATTTTTCTATTGCATATAACAGATGATTTAGCAGAAATGGTATATTAATTCAGGTAATTCAGTGTATACATTTTATTTCCTTTTAAAAATGTGTAGTTCATCAATACTCATGCTCTTTGCAAGAGAAATGGAAATCATCGACTGACCTAATTGGTTTCATCTTACCTGCAGTGACTCTGCCCTAGATTCTTGTTCCTCATCCTGCTATTCTGTTTTAACTAATGAAAATTATTTGTGATCAGCTTTCATATGGAGTAGTAATTCCAGGTAGAGTGAGAAGCAGAAGAGCTGAATGCCAGCCATAAAGAACACATTTTTTGAGCTGTTTCCTAGCTGGGCTAGTAGAACCTTAATTTTATTAAGCATATTCATTTTGTAAGCACAGGGTGAGTGAATTCAGAGGACAGATTCCTGCAGTCATAGCTATGTTCATCTTGACCCATGTGTGTTTCCCCTCTATAATTCTTTTGGATTTTAAAAATATGTTTGAGCACCTCCTGGGACAGCCAGGGTGTCCATTGGGGCTGCATTAGCCGCTGATGTGCTTTTGAGTACCTGTGCCTCAGAGGCACAGAATAGGAAATAAGAGAGGTGTTCTGGCATAACTTCCCTCTTATCCCTGTGCCAGAAGAGCTGCACTGAAAAAGAGCATGGCACAGTCCTAAAAACTGCCTACCTAGGGATTCCCAAAGCTGTTAGCAAAGACAGAGTTTAAAGAGCAGTAACAACAAAAGGCAACTTTTGGTCCATTTCTTCCCAGAGCAAGCAAGGTCACAATGGAAACTCACAAAAAACAAACATAAAAGCTATGCCTGGGCTTTTTTTTCTGACACTTGGGTACCAGGAAGGTCACACAAACAGCACTGCTGCAGCACAGGGAACAAAATTTTAATGTAAAATGACAGCCAGCAATATTACTGTCAGTAGAAAGTTTGTCTGACTTCTGCCTTCTGAAATGGTGACATCAGTATGAATGTTCCCAGCAGCAAGAGCCACAGTAGAAAATGTTTAGAATTTGCCTAATTTCTGACAGTTAATGAGACCTAGAGGGAATATTCAGAGAGCAAAAAGCACCTTGTTTTGGCTTGTTTGCTTTCTAATGCAGAATATATTTATCTGTCTCTAGTCATTCCCTAATGACACTTCTGTCTTTCCATCTTCAGCCTGTGCCATGCAGGATATAAATAAATAAGTAGAAAAAGACTTTGCAAACCATTTTAAAAAACTGTTTCTATGCATTTCCCCTGTGGGACCTCTGCTCCTGTTTGTTAAGTATGTGGAGCTGTTTACCTTCCTGGTCTCTGGCCCAAGAGAGCCAAGGGGTGTAGTCCTGAGCCATTTTCTCCAGCTTCCATGCAGAAAAGGCCTTTAATGATACACCCTGGCATGTACACTGACTGGCATGTGCATGGATTGGCATGTGCATGGACTGCCAAGGTGGCATTGCGGTGCCCGGGGCAGGATGCAAGGGTGGTGGCTCTGCCTCGTAATCTTATTTGGAAGAAGGGCTGTGTTCATTGAAAGGCTGGTATGGATAATCCTCCCTGCACAGCCCATTGTGCAAACACAGATTAAGGAGGAATATTTTGTTTTGTAAATACATTTGGGTGCCTTCTCAGGACAGACATCATTCTCAGCCTGCCCTGGCTTTGACAAGCACGTACAGACGCTGCCTGTGGCACCGACACTCACACAGTCACCAAACAAACTGGGGGTCCCACAGGGTAGAACAATTTGGGTCTTGTCTGCAGCGGGACGGAGTGGGAGTGGAGAAAGAAGGGAGTTGTGAAGCTGGAGGTTACAGTAGAAGGTCAGTACTGTGTGTGTGTGAAGGCAGAGCAAAGGGAAAAAACCCTTCAACTTTACCCATTTGTTTGAAATTTTAGTAGTTATCAAACTGAATATTATAATTCATTTTGAATTAGTCCTGCTATATCTGAATTCACTCCTTACACTATATTGGTGTCATTCACTATTTTGAGTATTTTGGAAATGAACTGCTTAGCAAATCTTAAAGAAAACACTATGATGCTCTAGGGAAACCAGGTCAATAGACCTTCACAGACAAAGCTGTATGAAGTTTACCAGTTTCAGTTGGCTAGAATTCTTGATTTTTTTTTATTCTTTAACTAAATTATTTAAATTAGAAAACAGGTTTTTTTCTTAGTGGAGAATTCCAGAGGAAAATTCTTTGCAAATTTCACTTTTGACAGACTTTGTTTGAAAGGTGATTAAAGTAGTGGTGATATTTTGATTCTAAACTCAGGTTCTGGAGCTTTTATGCCAAGGTAACTCTGTACTAAACTAAACTTATTTTTAGGTTTGGAAAGCTCTGCAAAACACTTGAGAGGACAGACTTGGAGTGAGATGGATGTTGTTTGGCTTTGGATTGTGTTGTAAAAGCTTTTCTTATCCTGCAAAAGCTTCTCTTCCACAGAGAATAGCTTTCTATTCCTTTCAATTGACAAAAGCTTTTCAGTTGTGTTTGCTTCATAAAATCTTTTATATAATGTGAAATTCTGCATTCCATCTTTGTGAAATTCTCTAAAAAACAAGCATATTCAAGGAAATACATGTGTTTTAACATAAAGGGCTATCTCTCACTCTGGAGCTATTCCATATCTTGCTTACTTTGGGTGTGTAGGGGAAGATGAACCTAATTCTTTGAGTACCAGAGTCTGCAGAAAAACAGGAGAAGTGGGACTAATTCTGTAACACATAAAGGACATTCAGATCTTGGGATAGGATGAAATAGGATAAATCTCTGACACATTTTCCCCTCCTCTATTTTGTCAGATTGCAAATTTCCTCAGATAGTCTTACTAGAGTTTATTCTTCTTTTGTTGACAGGCTCGAGGAAAAGAAGAAATTACTTACAGTTTAAGTAACAGAAATGAATTTTCTGAGTGCATTTCCACTTTCAAATTAGAATATTTCTTCCTGCTTCGTAGGCAGAACAGTACAAATAAAGTAAGAAATGGACAACAAGTTTGCAAAGATCTTATTTTCCATATGAGACCACATAGCCTTTGAGGTCTCCAAACACTATATATATCAGAGAAGAAATCTAATCATCTGGACCATCAAATAATGGAATTATTCAGGTTGCAAGAAAACTTGGAGGGTTGTTAGTCCAGCAACTTTCTCAAAGAAGACTCAGCTATCTGATAAGACCAGATTTGTTAGGACTGCATTGTCAGGTCTTGAAACTACTAAGGACAGAGATTTTACAGCCCCTGCTACACTTTAGGATATTTATCCATTGGCAATTGCAGTACAAATACCCAAGAAAGCACACAGAAAGCTTTTTCATATAGCACCAGAAGTGATTATTCCCTTTTAATTTGTACATGTTGCAACCTATCTAAACCTTGGTGAAAGAAAGATATTTCATGTTTTTAGTTTTATTATTTTATTTCAAGTAATTAAATTTATTTGCTTATCTAGATCAAACAACTTCAGAAACAGACTGCGGAAACTGAGCAGTGTTTTCTTAATGATTTTTTTTCCTGAAGCTGTATAATCTCAGGCTCTATAAATAGCTTTGACTTTCATGTTTTTGTTTTATGAGCTACTGTTGTCTAAAGACCTTGTATCTTTTCCCAGTTGCTCCAAGACAAAGTATTTTTTCATTATTAAGCAGACTGGATTTTTTTTTTTTGTAATCTGTACATTCTTAAGTGATATATTCTGTTACGTAACTGTCAGGAATGTAAACAGTTGGGGTTTTCCATGTAAAAAATCAAATTCATGTGAAGATACCAGTTTTATGAATAGATGTAAGACGTTAATGCTGTAAATATTAGAAAGTTGCACAATAGTTTCAGCATCCTGGGCTGACTGGGGAAGGGCACTGTCAGCAGATTTTGGGAGATGATTCTTCCTCTCTAACCAACTCTGCTGAAACATATCTGGAATTCTATGTTCAATTCTAGGCTCCCTAGTAAAAGACATGGACTAGAGTGTGTCCAGCTACAGCCACTAAGATGATTAAGGTACTGGGGCATTTCTAGAACAAGGAGAGGCTGAGCAACTTGGGATTGTTCAGCCTGAAGAAGAGATGGCTCAGGGAGTCCTACTCAAGTGTATGAATATTTGCTGGAGAAAATAAAGCAGTTAAAACCAGATTCTGCTAAGTGATGGTCAGTGGCAGGACAAGAGGCAGGGGATAAAAGCTAAACACTGGAAATGACAATTAAATACAAGGTTTGTATTTTTTTCCAGTGAAGATCAAACACTGGCACTCTGCTGCTCTGAGAGGTTCTGGAATCTCCATCCTTGGAGAGGTCCAAGCCCTTCCTGGTCAGTGTTCGGTGTTGCTTTCATTGATCCTACTTTGAGAGGAGGATTGGACTAGAAGGTCTCTGGAATTGCCTTCCACCCTTAGCAATTCTGTGATTTGGTATTCAGATTCTTTTCCTTAACCCATTTTTATTAGGTTCTATAGTTCTTATTTTTCATAAAAGAGGCATTTGCTGTGATGGGTCTATACTCTAAACATTGCTGTATGTATGGATGTATAGCACACCAATGTGTGCTAAAACAAGATAAAGCAGTTGAATTATTAGCATAGGCTAAAGCCATGTCATTACTTCTTTTCATCAGAACATTTCAGAGCAGATCTATCTTCAACTGTTGTCCAAAATGACGTGTTGAACTGTGTTCAGTGAACAACATTCAGAGTGAGAGTGTGGAACTTCCACTGGCATTAAGAATGAATGATCAAACAGATTATTAGATTGCTACTTCTCAGTTTGTGGCATTCTGTCTTGGTTTCAGTCTGACAATAGATTGCTTTAAAAAACCATGACTAACTCTCAATTATTATTTTTTTTTTTAATTAAGAGGAGTGTGGAAAATTTAATGTCTCCCTCTAAAATAACATTAATGCTTTTTCTTTCTTTTGTCAACCATAAATGAAGTACAGCCAAATTTTGAAGATGAAACTTGGTGCTTCACCTCCCTATTGACTTAAGTAAAATTCTGAACCGTAGGAAACAGGATTGTGAAATATAGCCTCATACATGCCAGTGAGTTTCTCCAAGAGAAATTTCCTGTCTCTTTTTATGTAATAGGAGAACTTTTGCCTTATTTCTGGACATTCTGTGTGAAGTGTAAAAAAAAAAAAGACAAGTTTGAGTTTCTTTCTTTAATAGCCATAGAAATACCATCATAGCTAGATCAGTAATCATGAGAACTACCACAGCATCAAAATCCTATGATTGTAACTTTTGCATTAGTTCTTGGTTTTCTCCTGACTGATTACTTCTTGTTATAGTTTAAAGTTTCTGCTCAATTTCAGTATTGTAGTGTTTGATATTTATAGTTGGAAACATGTGATTGCGAGGTATCTGGACTATTGCACAGCCAAATCTGAATATAACTTATTTGTAACTACCCTATTTATATTTTAAATCCTTCTTCTCTGATTTGTTTTCCATGGGCTATTTAGTAGGAAGTGAAAAAATTCTTTACACCTTCCAAGTCCATTCTTATCTCAAAGTATCTATCGACAGAGATAGAAATAACCTTCACTCAGATCAGTCTATAAATTTTAAGGGTCAGTCCTCTTCTTTTAGGAAAATAATGCTTCAAGTACATTCATACAATTTTTATGAACTCCTTCAGACTGATTAATGAGATCTGTCACGCATCCTTTAGATTGGGGCTGAATCCTCAGGGGAGCAATTGGATCTTCAGGTCCAAGAGTTGAAATGGACACATTTTATGTGTATGAGCAGCTAGTGTACCAGGGCCTAACACTAAAACAGGGATCAAGCCAAACTCATGATGTATATGCACCCTCTGATGGTTGTTTCAATGCACTGTTTAATTTTTACTTTTTGGGGGAGGAAGGATAATATAAGAGCTGTGGTAATGAGTTCTTATTCTCTCTTATTGCATCTTTGAAAATTGAAGTCTATTGTTTTCCAAGCACAGCTTTCCTTGAAAATCAATCTAAATTACCTTTTAATTCAAGTATGAATTGAATGTACTGCAGCTATTGCTGATTAGCTGTACATGGGGACATACTGCTGCAGTCATATGCCTGTTTGTGTTTATCTTCATTCCTTCTGAAAAGAAAAGGTCAGAAAGAAGAAAATCCAGCATAGAGGAGTGGAATTGATTTGGAATGGCAGCGTGAAGTGTTGTGATAAGAGAAGTGCTAAAACCAGGGAAAACAGCTAAAAGGGTAGAGAGGCATTTGTAAAAGCAGAATGTGCAAAGTGTGAAAAGAGACAAAAGAAACCATGTCTGACTAATTCCTGTCATGATGCTTTTATGGTCATCAGTGTCTGTGTTGTCTGCTGGTTGTGACCTCAACACAAGATAATATGTGTGAACTCAAACATTCTTTCTGATGGGAAGTCTTCTGTCTGGGTGACCTCAGCTATTAGTTTGTCTCTGCCCACCATTACACCTGCCTTGTATTTTTAGTTTCCCTGGAATAACCTATATTGAGAACAGTAATATCTTTATTAAAAATTTGTTAAAATAAGGGCATTAATTTTTCCTTTATAAGCTTGCTCCATGGATCTACTCTACTGGTAGAGGTGGCCAAGCTTCTTATGTCCAGTGAGTACTAGATAAATTCAAGTTTCATATTAGTTTTGTCCAAAAATAAACAAATTTTGCTTGCTTATTTTTGAAGACGAATATACTTAAGAAATTCAGTGCCAAAAGTTATGCTGAGGATAGTTGTTAATAATCATAACTTACAAGCCCATAAATCTGCAGAATATTTGCCTCTGTGTTTAAGACGAAGAAATATTTACTCTGCAAATACTGTCAGAATGGCATTCAACAGCTTGTTATACACACAACCAAATAGAAACACTGTAATGTTTCCAAACCCTACTTAGCTTGCTTAAGACCGTGCATATATTAGCACCAATTATAAAAGTCATTCTTCACTGCCATTTTCCTGAAGAGTCCACTGCTTTCTTATAGAAAGCACATATTCAGTGTCTGTAGCTCTAGAGTGCAGATGCAGAAGGAGGAACACAAATGAAAAAGACCTTTCCAGGTCACTGAGTGAAGGGCTAGCCCTATTCTGAATGCCATTACTGCATCCAAATTTCTACTTCAGCTCTTGGGACTCACCTGAGGAGTGATATCTTTAATGAGACCCTTCACCCGTCTTACTTGCAGTATATGTTTGCCTTGTAGTGCTACATGAGTGCAGTTTACTCATGTAGTGCATGAGTTTCTAGCAGGCAGCACTTTGGTTCTTTCTCATATTGAATTTCCCTAAACTTAAGAAAACTTAATGTAAAATTGCTAGACCCAAAAGCTCACCCAAGTTCATTACTTTTTATCCAAATTCAGCCCCTGGGTTAATGAGTTAAAGAGGTTTGTTCCTATCCCCACTGGAAGCCAAAGCCCTGTAGGAGGTCCTACATGCATGGAAAGCCTGTCATTTCTTCTGTCCTCTCCTGTGAAGTCTTGCTTGTTAACTCCCACATAGCTGATTTCAGCTTGTTGTTTGGACATCTTCTTCAAGAAATACATCTTATTTATTCCATGTCTCATCTCTCTATGGGAGGAGGGAACACGTACCTGCTGGGGAAACACCTCGTGAGTTGGGATTGCAAGATGTATAAAACTGTTTGTATACTGGTCTCTGTAACATGGAGTTGGTATGTGAAATGGAGTTTTGGAATGATCAGTGAATCAAAAACTGGGAAAAACTGACCCTCTGTAAATTGGCAGACTTGAGGGAAGGGGTGGGGTGGGGATGTGGGACTGTTTATATACATTAGTCTGACAAATATGCAGTAATTTTAATTAATTGCATGAACAATACCAGAATTGTAAGTATTTGCTATACAGTATGAGTTTTCAATTTTGGTGATTTACCACAAGCCAGCTTTTGTGGGGTTTGTGGCAAAGGGCTTTTAATGGCAAGGGAACATGTCTGGCTTGAACTTAGTGACCACCACTTAGAACATCAAGGTCCTTTCCTGCCTATCTGCTTTTCATCTCTGGGTGGCCCCCATCATGTAATGCTGCCTGGGGTTGTTCCTCCCATGTAAATGGCAGATGCAGCTTAGCTACACTAAACTCCTTGTATTTGTTCTTTTTTTTTTTCTTTTTTTTTTATTTTTGAACCTCATTACCTTGTAGGTATTTCAGCAAAGAAAATAACTTTGTGAGTTATAGCAGAGAGCTCAACTGACCAAGCCATGGGAAAGGCCCTCAGCTTGGGATTGTGTTTCAGTGGCTGTGCTCAGTCAAGAGGGAGAGTCTGGAGCACTGGACTGATGGGTCATGAGTCAGTCTCAGCCGTAGTAATGCAAATTACCAATAAAATGCATGACAGTTTACCACTGCATGACTAGTTTATGGAACTAGTCTAAGTGTGTTAGAAATCTACTGTGCTTTGAAGGGCAAATAATGTGTAATCCAAATTAAGGTATTGGTTATATACTAACAGGAATGTTATATACTAACAAGATCGTGAACAGTCTGTTGGAGCATTTTCCTTTCTGTATCTCCTAAGTTTATTTGGCTTCAAGAAAAAGGGCAGCATGAAATATGCTATAGCATACTATTGACTTCAGTGTGATCCATCTGGGGAGTAGGTGTCAGTTCTGGACCATGCTCAACTCTGTGCCACTGAGGCCTGGATTTGTTGTGGCCAGTAGTAGTGGCCAAAATCATTAGAAAACTCCAGTAACCATGTCCAAGATTGGCACTTACACATTATCTTGTCTTCTTGTTTCAGACATTCCTGCAGCAGCCTGGATGCTGGCCCAGGTTAGCTGCAGTCACTGGGACAGAAGGGAAGCTCTGAGCACTGCCTTTGTTCCAGGAGGGGCAGTTTGTCAGCACAGCTTATATCACAGGTGGGTTTGGCTCTTGGGGATGAATATGAGGCACAATGCATCAGGACAAGTCTAGTACAAAGGTGGGCTGGCAGAGGTTTTCATCCTCTCTTGGTAAAATGCTAAACTGACATTTTAAATGAAGAATTTTTACTCATTTGTCTTCTGTTTCACAACGACAGGACCTTTTATTTATTTCTTCTATTGGTACTGCAAATCTTTATGTAGGTTACTGATTCAGTCACGGCGTGTCGTTCATTACATTCATAAATCTCATTTCCTCTCACTTTTTAGGCTCAATTATTTCCTGCCAGCAGGGGTCACACGGCTACCGCAGCTTCTCATCACCACTCTGCCCCAGTCACTGTTACACTGAATATCACTTCTGGCTATGAGACATATGGAAATGCTTCTCAGAGATACTGAAAAGATAGCATCGTATTACACATTTTCTGGGATACTATATTAATATGTATAATATTTTCTGGGAAAGAGCCTGTCTGTAGCAGAGGTTTTTTTTGGAAGCTTAGATTTTTTTAAATAGTAATATTATTACTGTTAAGTGTTGTAGTAGTTCAGATACCTATGCTCATCATACACTTTGCCGTGTTTGCAGGCTGTTACTGCTTTCCTACTGCTAAACTTGACTCACAAATCTCTGTTACAAATGAATGCAAAACTTCCACTAGGAAAGGAAAAAAATGAAGTAGTTGGTTGTTGGAACCCCACTAGGAAAAGCAAATTATAGTCAGGATTTTAAATAAAACATTAATGGTTTCATATCTGATATACATGTTAGAATTGTCTCCTTGGCAAACTTTACTTCAAAGAAAAAAACTAACAAAGGAAAGAGCAGTTAAATAATAAAAGGCTGTTATAGCATTTGAAAAATTACCTTAGGAGGCTGAAGTGTGAAACCTTTAGCCTACTTGTGCACAGTATGGGTATTTCCACTGCAGAAAATTAAGGATTCTACTGAGGCACCAGGGTTCCTTTGCACAAGACACTTTGCACACAAATACCAGAGGGACAGGTTTTTTCCAAGACAGCCAGAATCCTGGTTGGATAGATGGAAACAGTGGCTAAAAATACTTTTCCTGTCACTGTTAGCTGTTGTAGAGATTCACAGCTGTCTCTCTTACAAAGGCATTGATACCTCTGGATGTTACCTGCAGGCTGACCAGAAATGCACAGTCTCCAGAGGACACAAAGTGCTGCTCTCACCTCTCTTTATATATTGCATCATGAAATATATGAAAACAACACATTTGACTGAAGTTTGTGCTGAAGTGTTGAAGTTTGGGGTTAAATTTTCAGAAGAAACAGTTCAGGCTGTGGCCATAGGAATACTGCAGAAAAAGGCCAGGTTTGCTGCAAGGGGCATTATCCTGCCATGCCACGAGAGCTCCATTCTCCATGGCTTCATTCTCCAGCTGCAGTCAGGGAATCTGGACTCACATGCAGGTTTGAGCTACAGGTGGCTTGGTGGCACTAAGAATGGCCTTTGCTTTGTCACTACATTTCTGCAGGTTTCTAGTTTTCTGAAGCCAATTTAGTTTCAAATGAACAGCATGAAAATATCTTACAATGGAAAAGGGAAAGGAGAAAAAAGATTTCAGTCTATGACTGTGAAGATACTTTAAACTGCCATTTGGATTACTTGATTGCCCTTGATCTTATTTTTGTTTTTGTAGTGAACTGAAATGATTAACTTCTAAAAGTGCCAGGAGAAGAAATAGCAGATTGTCAAAGGGTCAGAGTCTTGTAGGCAGTTTTGAAAAAAAAAGACAAAAAATTAGAAGATGACTCTGCAGACCTTAAAGGAAATAACAAAAGAGGCTGCAAATAGATATGTTCAATTATTTCTATAATGACAGTACTAAGTAGACATGCAACATCCTGTCTGTAACTGAGAGAATGCGCTCACTAAATGAAGGTAAGACTTCCGCCCTACTTTATCTCCATACAGCTCTACTTCAAGTACATTCCAAATCAGTGAAACATTACCACATTAGACCAAGAGTTTTAAATCAGGTGTTAAAATTAGTTTGTTCATTTTTGTGAAAGTTTTCATAACCTTCAATTATTTCTATGCAAAAAGCCTAAGAGTTATTAAGATAAAAATAGAGGTGCACTCAGCAGCTCTCATTTTAAGACTCTGAAGTTCCGTGTATTATCTATTACAAACACTGAGATGTTGAAGTGAGACCAACTGGTGAGCATTAAACATTAGATCAGAAATTGTAAGATAAGTGTAACTAAAGAACTGATACCAGGAGAGCTCATTATCTAGCTTCCTAAGATCTTACTGATGTTATTTATTTCCTTCTGTCAAATAGGCAACATAGTGTGAGATGCTGAATGACCAAGTAATTTCAAGAAGAAATAATTAAAGTATTTTCAGCTGCAAATGATTCTTTTTCTATGACAAATTATGACCTTTTCATGGCACAAAATTATACTACAAATAATTATGTTAATATGTGAGATGTGTTTTAATTCCAGCATAAGATGCAGGATATCCTTGTTGAAAAAATTGTCTGTTCACCCAGAAAGAGTATAGAGTGCATAGCCTAAAAAGTAGTCAAAGCCCTTCCAAGGGAGGTTCCCATTAGTGCTGTGAATCCTCTTCTACCTGATGGGAAGTCTCCAGCAGGAGGTCTATCCTGAAGAGGTTGAAAGAAAAAGCTCATAAACACCCCATGTGTAGTACCTCAGAACGAATTAAGAAGAAGAGATGCAAGGGATGCAAAGGATGATGAGTGACAAGGTGTGCCTTTACTCAGATTCAGATGGAGATAAAACTGTCCCTGTTGCAGAAGTGCTCCACGTGGCAACACCTCAGAGATGCTGAGCAACGCAAAGAGAAAAAGGACAAATTATGTTGAAATAGAGATTTTTGGAGTTCACTTGAGTTAACAAAATGAATTAAGCATTTAAATTTTAGCTTGTAAAATTACGTGTTGAATTTTAACCTTTTAGTTAAGAAACCTCTGCCATGGTACAAAGGGCATAGGAAAATGCAAATTTCTGAAGCTTCTTGCATAAAGAACAATACCGGAGGGGACCGAGGATGCAAAGAACCCAGATAAAGAGGCTCCTCTGTCTCCAAGCCCATCGAGACTGACAGATGTACTCAGAGAAGCGCGAAAAGACCAAAAAGCGCAGGCGCAAAGGAGAAAAGTTCAAAAGTTCAGCCATGAGGAAGACCACAATCTTCAGCCTCAAGAGACCACCAGAGACCCCCGCAGGACCACCACAGCAAACCACACATGCCTCGAAGGGCATGGACCTATTTAGCATGAGAGGCGAGGACAGGCAGGGACAGGGGTTGAATATGCATGGGAAAGTTGTGCAATGTATTGCATATGGAACACCTTTGGGAATAAAGGTGTGGGTCAGACTGAGGCTCGGGGCACAAGTTTTGGAGAGCTATCTCACTTGTGTCGGGCGCTGACATACATACCCACTTCATAACTACCCCAGGTTGTGGAGTCTATTTATTTATTCTGCGTATCGCTTCAATGTCATCTCTTCACCTCTGCTCATAAGGCAGGGCCCTTAAAAGGACTTTTGCAAAAAGAGTAAATTGGAATTAGAGTGGCTGGGTTCTTTAAGTACTCTGAAAGAAGTTGTGTCACTGCTTCTGGAGGTGAGCTCAAAGTGGTAATGTGGTCCTGTTCATCACTGTGCAGCACCATGAGTTTATAGTCTTACACCAGCTAGTACCACACCTTAGTTCATAAACAAGGTCTTCAGAATCTGGTTCTTAAGCTGCCTCTTGAGCCCCCTGCATCTACTGAATTACACAAGAAAGATCTGCCCCCACTCCTCTGCACCCTTTCCACTTTCCAATAAGGCCTCTAGAGAAGCTGATATGAAGTTAGGTATGGACAGACATCCTCAGGTAGCTGGTGTCCCTGTGTCTCTGAGACCCAGGATTTCTGAAAATCACAAAGCCCCCTGGAAGGCTTTTGGGGCTTTGTTCCTATGAACCAAATTCTCACTGAAGATCTGTGAGAGAAGAAGCTAAAAAACCTCCTATGCCCTGGTAATTTTGAGTGAGTTTTCCTGTTTTCTTCCTTTGTAATATTTCCTTTGGAGATGGTGAACTGTGAGTACGACTCAAAGGTCTTTTAGAGGCTAAGCGGGTGATGGTAATGATCTGTAAAGGTTTTGTCAGTGCATGTTCTTAACGGATTGTTAGTGTTTAACAACCACTTGAGGGAATGCTTTATGTGTCTGTAAACATCACTGTCCCAAAGACGCTGAGAAGATACTGCTTCTAGGCAAATTCTTTTTAAAAGTGGATAAAGTTGCCTGGGGAAATGTATTTTGGCACAATGATGTTAATCCTACTAGGCACAGTACTGTCTTTGTTGCTCATGTCACATTTTGCAGTTTGCTCGTCAAACCTCTGTGGTTTTTTTTTGTTGTTTTTTTTTTTTTCCTTCTCTTTGCCCTTTACTTTCCTTTTCCTATTCAGAGAAGAATAATCATCTCAACACCTCGGTTGAATAGAGCTTCTCAGCTGTCAAAAATGCTGACCCAGACTGACAGTGCTTATTACAAAGTTCAAAAATTGATTATTTTTTCTCTGGCTGTGGTAAAAATAGTCAGATATATAATCCAGCCTTCTAAACATCTGGCAGACAAACACTCTGCAAGCCTTCCACAATAACAGCATCTCTTGGGAAGATTTATTGGCTGCCAATGGGAAAAGAATTGAGCCTGTATTGCCTACTGAAAGCAATGTGCATGTCCAAGCTTATAGCCTAAAGAATATAATGGAAATATATACTAATCAGCTCTTCATAATGTAGGGCCACAATCAAGCATCTTGACTAATTTTACAGTATACAGCAGAGTAGAATTATTTCTATGTCACCATGACAGAAATTCAGTGAAACACAAGGCATTTTTTTGCATACCAATATACATTTTTATAATTATTTTAATTTTGTTCAGACAAATAGGATTATGAAAACATGGCAGAGATATTCAATTTCAGAATACAAAGTACACCTTCTAGTCCTGCTCATTCTACTCCATATTTTACAAGCCACCAGGAAAAATCAGGATGTTACAGTGACTACAGCATGAAGTTTTGTGCTTGTTTATAGGTATTAACAGCATGTTTTAAAGAAAGCTAATAGTATCAGTTATCATTGTCCTGAGAGAAATGAACAATTGATAATTACCAAGAAAGATCTCTCTTAATTTTGAAAAGGTTTGTTATGTTCCAGGAAAAAAGCAAACAAATGAAAATTAAATCACCCTTCCACTCAGGTCTGAATTATGAGCTTTTACTGATATACACACTCTGCCAGAAAGGAAACATTAAGTGCATCTGATGAAGAAAAAAACAGCAGGTAGGAACAAGTTATATGTCACTACTCATAAATTAGTTGAATGATAAATCACAGACTAGCAGCAGAGAAATAAAACAACCTAAAGCTGAAAAATCTTTGTGAGGATCAAAAATGGTATCACTACAGAGTTTTATCTGCATAAACAAAATTAACACCAGTGTTTTAGGACATATTTAGAATATATTTATATATTCTTAACATACATCTGACACTACTGGCACCAGATTCAATTTATGGAAATATTTAAGACACTTGACATTTTGCTGCAGAGCATAAAATCATACACAAGCAGTGTCCAGCCCTGCAGCTTGTAGTGTCATGAAGTCTCTTGTACTGAGAATTAAAAGGCTTAATTGGGTTAGTCAACTTAATTAAGCTTCTGCTTCCCAGCTTTGAGTCTAGTGTTAGATTTTATCTCACAGTTTATCAAACACCAGCCAGTGCAACTCTAAGGAAGATTTCAGGTCACGGTTTAATTGTGTGGTGGCTTTGTCATGAGTGCCACCATCTTGATTCCTACTCCTTCTGCCCACCCATGGGCAGCTTCTTCTCTGCACAGAGACAGAGGGGGTGGTTTCTTACAGTAGGAGTAAACAGCAATGGTAGGTTGGTGGGGATCTTTATTCACCCTGGTTAATTCAATAATGGAAAACAATTTCGCAATTTTTCCACTTGGTAGTGACATAAAATAAATGTGGTTTCCTGGGAACAATATTTTCCATTTCCAAGTGAGGCCATTACTTGTATAAATCTTTTATAAATCAGAATAAAGCCATTCCTTAATGTTTTGTGTGAGACAAAACTTCTTTATTAGTCATTTTAGCATATCATATTGTTTCAACTCTCTGAACCTTTTAGGGTTTCATGCAGTGTTGACAGAATATCAAGAGGGTGACTGAACCTTTACAGTTCAGACACCTAAATGTGAGATGACCAGTCCTCAGAAGTACTTATCTGTTCCTAGTGAGTCTAGGAAGGTAGCTCAGTTCACATGTGTAATTTTAAAGTGGTTAAAGTCATCAGTAAGGAAACTCAGTCCTTGGTATAATTTGGTGAAAATTATGTGATGTCATAAACTCAGACGCTTGGAAGTCTTTTGAAAACAGCGTCCATGTGTAGTTGTCTCATGGCCTGGAATACAAATGATTCTGAAGAAGTTTTCTTTTTTCCATCTTGTTTTCTTTTTTCCTTTGTTTCCATTTTTTCAATCTGATTTTCTGTTGAAAAAAATCTGTTTATCACTCATAAATTCAGATTTTCCAATTGCAAATATGTAAAAAGCAAAACACAATTATTTTGCTAAGTTTAGTATGGCTTAATGGTGTATAAAGAGGAGAAAATACATTAGACTAAGTAGCTGGAGAGAAAACCAAGAGTTCATTATTTCACTGTTTGTGGTGGAACCCAAAGCAAAGAAAACTGCTTATCAAAGCACTTTTCAAATAAAACAAAGCATAATCTTTGAGTCTGCAGCTCACAGTAAACTATTTATATATAGTTTTATATATGTAATATATCTGTGATATGGTGTGTATAATGGTATGCTAACTACAGATAACCATAAAGCCCATTGTCTAGTGACATTTAGATCAGAAACACAGAAGTTAAAAAGCCATATTCAAATGATCGTATTCTAAATAACTGTATCTAATTAAAGTGAAGCAATGATTGTTCAGGTGAATAAGAACATGTAAGATACAAAAATCTGAAAAAAGAAGTGTGTTTATACCTTTTTCATCCATCACCACAGCCATAAGGCTTTCCTTTCTTCTCAGTGTATTATGAATTTTAAAAAGGAAGACATAATAAATAGTCTCCAAAAAGTAGAGACACCAAGAGGGTGCCAAAGGGAAATCAGATGTGTGACATTGAAACTATACTGAGAGAAGACCACTGACTTAATGAGAATTCTGTTAGTAAAATAATACATGTGTGGAAGAAGCCAAGGGAAAAAACCCAAACAATAACAAACAAACCAAACAAACATATAAAACCAAACATACACACACACACATAAAGGAGAGAGAAAGAGTTATGTTAGAAATACAGAATTATCTGGAAGATGTTTGCTCAACTAAGTTAAAAAGAGAGAAGAAAGAGGGGCCCTGAGGAGGCTTTCCACAGCCATTGGTCAGCCAGACCTGTTTTCAGTGACAGGGAAAAAAATTAAGTGATAAATTCGTCAGGGTAAATCCATCTAAAAAGTCCCTGCTCCAGCTTCTCTATGAATCAGGGATTATTTTTCACTCTAAAAATCAGACACTTCAGATGAGAGAGACAGGGGAACAGAGAGGTAGGAGTGCAAAACTTACAGTTCAGCAGTAGCAAAGCATTGAAAGCACATTTTGTATGAGGGTAGACTATAGATAGGGCAGGAATGTGAATGCCTCTCACTCCTCTGTTCCCAAAACCGTTTTGTGCAAGCAAAGGAATGATGGTTACAGTGACTCACATTTGTGTGATCCATTGAATATTTGGGTACATAAGAGCCCCATGTCCTTATTTCAGGCTGTTCACAGCTTGGTGGCAGAAGCAGACAGGCAGGAGACAAATGTTTTTCTATTCCCCAATTTCTGGCCAGCTCTCAGTTCACCTGTGGCCTAGAAATTTCCTTTGTATCCTACATTGCTACATTGTTGTCTTAAATATATTTAAAGAGTGAGTCTCTCAGTGGTCACGTTCTTCTGGGGTTTAGTCCCTCCAGCCTTGTTTTTTTGTTGACATTTTAAGCAGAAAACTGAATTTGTTCTTAATGAATAATACACTACACAGACAGTTTTCTGAATGTAAAAACAGCAAAATCTTTAAAATGTCTATCTTTAAAAGTGCCATAGAAATATGCTACAGCACTTCTATGTTTTTCTGGGTTATTAGCATATGTTCTGACTTATTAACAGGTTTTCACTGTTTAGAGTGTCAGAAAGTTTTCTGTACCCACCAAGCTCAAATTGCAAAAAAACCCTATATTATCATATCTGTGTGAGCAATGGTCATGTCTGACTCTCTTTCCCTTCCCCCTCTTCTTCTGCCCTCCATTATAAACTTATAATTTCTAATGCTTTCATAAATTAGGCCTCTAGTCTTATGCACTGGTAATCTCTTAATTAGTCTTTAGAGAGGAGAAATAGCTAGCAAACATATTCAGCCATTATGTTGAGCATGATACAGTATTGGTAAACAATATGGTCAAGAATCAGACAACTGTGTGGCACACATGCAACCTTCATGCTACTGAGTGGAATTCATTGTTATTACACTTTTCTGATAGGAAAAAAAAAAAGAAAATCAAGAAACCTGCAGCTTTCTCGGTATCTCTCAGATCACAATTGTAAATGTGGATGCAAAATCCATTTACAAATGTATATTGATAGATGAAGTGTTATTTAGGAATGCATTTATCTTCATGTTTTTGTTTCTGTGTGCATGAATTGCAGTACTATAACAAAATCACTGCAAAAGGGTATGTAGTTCTAATTATAAATAATATAGCAGCATCTGGGAAACTTGGGTAGGTGCCAACATAAAAGCCTACGTAATTTTGGTTTAAGAGATGGAAAAGGGGTTTCTGAATACAGGATATCTTTCTTGCATATTTTATACCCCTGGGAACTAGCTCTGTCAAACCCATTCAAAGTTTATGACTTGCATAAATGTTCAAGGCATGAATTGTAAGGTAAGATTTTTGAAGACATGTTTAAAGTTAATTGCTTTAGGTTAAATATCTCAGTAGAGGACATTCAACAATAAAAGAACAGAGGTGGTTCGGTGACAGAAGGAGCATAATCACAAAAGACAGACTGTAGTCACAGTGGTGGTTCAGTGGTGTAAAGTGATTCTAAACAATCATATCAACTAGCTTGGTTTTTGCCAGGCAAAAATTCAGTTTTGATCATAGCTAAACCAACAGTAATCTAACCCTATTCTAATTGTACAAAAGGCTACATGTACTGGTGAAAGATTTTTGGATGTCCTTTTTTGCAGCTTCTGAGAGAAATAATAAAAATTAAGAATTTTCAAGGAAGTGAGTACAGTTTTACACTATTTTTATTGAAACAACAGCCCATTATCCTCCTCATATATTATGCATTTCATAAAAGTTAGTTTTCTTAGTCATATGAATTTCCAGGCACATACACAGATATTGTAACCCTTTAATAGTTAAAGCAAGTGCCCGGACATAGAGATTAGAAGTCCCAACAATCTGTACATTTCTGCAATTTTGAAATAGTAAGAGAGAGCAAAACATAGTACAGAATATATAAATATATTTGTCTCTACCTCCACAGGGTTTACTGTTTTCACTACAGTGGAGTTTTGTTTATATCAATGATGATAGATGGTATAATGTACCTGTTAATAACAAAAATAGTTTTTAAAAATTGCATGAGAAAGGGTAAGTAGAAATTCTGAGTGCTTTGCAGGGAGCTTAAAATGCAGCATCAATAATAGTATTTCATTCCTTTCATTATTACCAAGTTAGTGCCATCACACAGTAAAAAATCATAATGGAATTTTAGAGATGCTGATCTGTGCAAGAATGCAAAATATACATTTTTTTTAAAAAATTATTTTATTCCTGACAGTATAAAGCTAATAAATACCACAACTTGACTTTCTAATCCTGTCCTGAGTTTGCAGGGCTGGTATTTGGAAAGCAGATTTGGACTTGTATACTGTGCAGAGCTAGTAAAAAGTCATTGAAAATATTCAAAAAAGAAAAGGAACATTTTAGCTTGCCCTTTTTTGGCTATAATATTATTTTTATCCAATGTTTCTTATTATGATCTTTCCATAAAATTAAGGCAACTCCTCTCTATGTCTCTAATCCAGTAGACATATTTTTTGGATCTACCCAAGTTATTTTGTCATATTTCATCTTCACACAGAGTAAATGCAATAGTTTATAAACTTAAACAGTGATCTTTTTATTAGCCAAGATAAATGGGAAATACTGTTAAAAAAAAAAAGAAAAACATAACTGGAAGATAAATATAAAAATAAATAAAGTCCATGAATACTTAGCTTTGACTTTTGCTGGAATACATCTCAGGCTAAAACACATTCCTCTGGAGAAACTCATTGTAATAAAATCAGATCCAAGTTATTTTCCTTCTAACTCAGTTATAGAGAGTCCTTCTGAATTCTGGTCATATTGTTCCTGAAGAGGAGTACAGGACTTCTGCTCACAGTAAAGGGGATTTCAGAGACACAGCTCAGAAAAATCTAGTTTTCCAAAAATTTGAAAATTATATATTGTCAATTGAAAATGTTCTCTGTTTGTATCTACTGTACACAGTGCAAAGAGTCACAGTGCTATGAATAAATTTATTTGGCTAGATACAGTACAGATAAAGCATATAATACAACTGACCCAGCTGATAGGTAATGATTATTTTTTAATATTAATGAAAATATGAATTTGACTCTACCCCCTCACCATGTTCCATTTTCCTTTTTCTACTGCCAGAAGCTATTAAATAAAAATGTTAGTAGAACTACACATTTTATTATAAGATAAATTTATATATAGGATTGCATGTCATAGAGAAGTGTGCACAGAAGAGAGGATAAAGAATATTACTGAAGAGAGTTAATAAGATTCCTAAATATGTTGATTCTGTATCTGAAACCAAAATAATCCCCCAAACAATTTTTACTTAATAAAAAAAAATGGCCAAATACTTGGGATGACTTTTAGATACTCTATTGCACAATTCAGCATAAGGTGCAGCTCATTCAAAAGAAAGCTTCACTCTTCATTTCTTGATCATCAGACATCTACTATATATTTCATTATGGAACACCAAAAATGCAGTCATTCTTGAAAAAATATGTACTTTTGTCATGATTTTCTGAAGTTGGCAGAGGAATTTTCCCCTTCTCTTCTATAATTCTGTATTTGTATTACTTTTAATGTGTTTGTGTATGTCTGTGTGTAACGGCAATATTATTCTCACTTCTTGCTTAGAATTTCCTCCTTACTTCAGGAACAGCTGCTGAATTACCATTGTTCTTACTGTGTTTATGTCCAAGACATTAAAAGTCTTTATATTATCAGGGATAATATAGAGCTGAAGGCAAGCATGAGAACAGAAATAAGTGTGCAGACTGAAGTTATTTTAGTTCCTAGAATCTTCAAATGTCTTTTCAAATATAAAATAATTTCTGTGTAGAAGCATGACAGTTCATGACTAATTAAAATGCATCCTGCAGGCCCCTAGAGTGTTTATCTGTCAGCTTACTTACCTACCCTCAAATTAAGAGCCATAAAAGATATGACCTTCAAATGGATTTTAAAAGCCAAGGATATTCAAGATTTATATTTTTCAAGTGTGTATATCTGATCAGTTTGAAAAGCTCATGATATCTCTTATAAAACTGGGGACTCAAAATTTTACAGTCAGGGATATCTTATAACATCCTTGTAGCTTAGGTAAAGCACAAGGATGTGCTTTGTATCATGAAAAGAAAATTGAAGACCTATTTATTTGTGTTTGTACTTGCAAGCGAAAAAACCAAGTCACATTATGCCTTGTAAAATAATGTGTACATAAATAATTCAAGCAGTAGTTTTAAATGGTACACATATTATAAATGTATTTTTGGAACTTAAAAGCATAGTTGGATAAATTAAAATCATAGTCAAATTAAAGAGAGATAGGAAAGATGAGAAGGAGACAGAAATACAAGAAAGCAGAGGGAAAAACCACTCAGGTTAATTTTGTAAGAAACTATTCTACTCTGAGAGCATCAGTTCACCTGGGAAGTCCTTCTACTTTCCTATTGCCAGCCAGGGCAGAGAATCTGCCCTGTGCACTTGTCCTGGATCAGGTTCAAGCTCAGATGTGGGATAATGCACAGGCTACAGGCAGCAGAGTTGTTCCTGCATGACCTCTACCAGGTTTTCAGGCTGGAAAGCCAGTCCTGAAGCCAAGAAGAGGTTTACTCCAGGTGTAAACATTGCTCATGGAAGGAGGCTGAGGCATGGCTTGTCTCTTTCCTTCTTCTCAGAGACATCTCAGTGCTGTACTTGCAGAGAGCAGAGCTGCCTTCTCTGGGTGTTGAAATGATTTATAGGAATGCCACCACTCACCCCAAGGACTGCAGAGGATGCCTGCAGTGGGGATAGAACTCCAAGGATTTTTAGTGAAGGAAAAAACAGACTCAGTGGAGATTTTATCTTCTTCAGTGAGTAAATAGCCCTTTCAGGAGCAAAATTTTACCACTTCCAGAAGCAGGCGTTCATTTTAGCACAAGACAGTCTTGAACCTAAAGAAGGATATTTTCACTTCATATCTCATTCATCTTGTTTCCAGTTCTTCTGCTTGCCATTAGAGACATTTCCTCCCAAGTGGTGGCTTTAGTATCAACTTTTAAATTAGTATCAACTTTTAATACTGCATCAGTGTTTTTAAGCCAGATACAGAGAGAAGTCTTTCAGATATTTGAATAGTGGAGCAGTCCTCACTGGCATCCACAGAAGATTTCTTGCTGGCTACAACTGACTTAGATGTTGACATTCTAGGTGGGATTCATGCCACTCACTTGAAAAACAGGCTGCTCTTATAAGATAGTCATCCAGAATGAGGTTATTTTGTAGAGTAATTCATCCCATTCTAAGACAAGTAGCTGAACCTGGAAATGTCTTTCCAACTACTATGAGGGTAGCTGGATTACTGAATGGAGCTGAGCAAATAAGTCAGATGGTTAAAGACAACTGTGACAAAAGCCTTCCCTTAACTGTAAAACTGTCCAGATACAGAAGTGTTGGCAGGATATTGAAACTCAGCCTCCTTCTGAATCCATTCTTTCACGCTCTGTGGTTTTATGTCTTTTCCTGTAACCACAAACCCCACCCAACCTCAATGTGTCAAAGTATCAGATCAAAGGACGTCCAACTCTCTAATGCATTAGGATGAAGAGGGCAATGTCTGGCATATCTGCTGATGTTCATAGGCCTTGTTTTAGAGCTGCACTAGTTTCCACTTATAGTTTAGTAGTGCAAGCTGCACAAGATGAAGTTGTTTAATTTTCCATCTGCAGTAGAGAGGCTACACCGATGAAATTATGCTGTTTTATATTCCCTGGGATAAAAGCCATCCTCCTGCTTCCTCTGAAAATCATTAGTATAGTTCTTGTAACAATGTCAATGTGAACAATGGCTAATGGATTCAGCAATTCCCCCTTTCTAACAATCACTTTGTGCCATCAGTCTCTGAGACTGTGCACATAGAGACTGGAAGAATGCTACTTGGAAAAAAGAAAACCCAGCAGCTTCCCCAGACTTTGTCAAGTGAAGTTTGCTCAGTGGAAGAAAGTAAACACAAAATGCTAAATTCTTCTGGAAAAGAATTTTTTTTGAAAGGAAATTTCAGATATTACATGCCTCTGCCCTCCACAACATTATTAGCTCTGGGACAGTGCAATGGGTACCTCTTACACAGTTGTGTACCTCATTAAAAGAAGTATTATACCTCAGGTAATGATAATAGCTTGAGCAAAATAACATGGTTTCTGTTGGACTGTGTTACTATTGTTCGTATTTTCTCTTTGATATGTAAAGAATAGCTTATTTATATTGAAATGGTTATTGTGTTCTCTTATTAAATGTATAATCGTGTTTATTTTCTTTTTTTTTCACATACAGAAAATATTTCTAAGAATTCGTCTACCAACAAACTACAATAAACTATCACTGTATGCTTGAATCAAGAAGAAACAAAACCCAAACTGAGTTCTGTGACATGAATTTCATGGCAGAGACTATACTTCAACTAGTTAAGACTGGCAATGTCTTGGACAAGTACATTAACCTGGAAGAGCACCAAGGAGGTTTGGTTTTGCTTTTGGAAGATGGCTCTTTACTTCAGAGCAAATGAAAGAATCAAAGCAATTAGAGTAGGGACTGTATAAGAGTTGCTATTCCTACAGCAAAGTCTGAAGGTTCACTGAGCTAGAGGATTCTATGGTTAGACAAGATAATCTTTTCTCAGTAAGATAATATGTTTTGTACCATTTGAATACTATTACAAATGAGGACCACAGCTCTTCTGTCAATAGCTAGAAATTTGCAGATTTTTGAGTTTAGACTGAGCTGTGTTTCCACACCACTCAGGTACTCCAGTGAAGAATAACACCTCATTGTTTGGTGCTATATACACACAGACCAAGAATCAGAATGAAAATCAGTGGGTAATCAGGCACCCAGAGAAAACAGCATGTCAGCACAAGGGAATGCTCCCATCAAATTCTGTATTTTGGATTGCTGTCTCATGCATCCTTGCTTCTTGCATGGAACACTATACTTGTTATTGATCTTAACTGATCTCTGCTGTCCCATTTCGTCCAGCTCACTCATCTCACTGCTGCAGAGCTTTGCCTTAACATACTGATATTGATATTCCCCCGGAAAACCAAGTCTAAAGGGTTTGATAATTTTATGAAAAGTGAAATACAATAATATTGCATTTGGATACTAAGGTCAAAATTCTTTTCTTATGGAGACACCAGTGCTTTCCTAGTCTAACATGAGAAGTCAGAAATAGAAAGCATTCTCCTAAGGTCAGCAGTCCTAAACTCAACATACTTCTAGCATGACTGAAATGTATTTTATATATACATATATTTATCCATAATATTTTGGTTCACACATTTGCATAGGATCTGGATAAAAAAGTCTTACATAAATTGAGCCTTAGAGGATTGACATCACTGGCTGGTCAAATGCATTATGGGATTATCCCACCAAATGTAGGTCCCCAAAGCAGGAGGATTATAGATAATGTTTTTTGGAGTGCTCTTATAGAGGAGATAAATCCTTTGGCTGTTAAAGTGTACAACACTGTTCTGTTGTCACATGTAATAGATTTTTTCTTTACTTTACAGACATGTGATTTGCAATTGAAATATGCATGACAGCACTTGTACTGATAGGTCAAAGGAAACTATCACCAAGTTGTTCATGTTCTCATTTGTTTTGAGGAGGACCTTTGTGGTACTGATTGTATGGAAATACTGTGTAGAATAGGAAACTCTATGTCACTCTGGCTTTCTAATAATTTAATTATTTTTTCACCATTTATATTTTTATAAAATGCTATAATGCTAGGTGTTGATGCTGACAACTTGTCATCCTGAAGCACTTGAAAGCTAATCTACAATTTAATGCTTATTTTCACTAAATGCCATTATGATTATATTTAAAATCATCCTGTTTCTCTCTATTGTATAGAATAGCATTCATGTTCCACTTCTGAACCATTATGTGTTACGTCATTTCCTGGTTAACACTTGAGTCCCATACAGCAGATGAAATGAAAAGTTCTACAAGAATGGGCGTGCTAAAAATTTACTTCCAGAGCCTAGAAATTCACATCTCATCCTGATCCCAGCTGTTTGCAGAGCTGATTGCATTTCTATTATCAGCAGAACTAGCAAAGTCAAGTGAATTACCTTGTGCCTCACAACTGCATAGTTTCAAATGTAAGAAGCTTAAAGCTATGATAAAAGTTGAAAATAGCTAAATGACATAACTTCTGTACTAGCTTCACTTCCAAAGGACTGCATCACGTCTCTGTCTAGTGCCACTGCTGGAACAGCCAGGGGAGCACAGCACTCCACAGGATGCATGTGACTTCTTCAGCTATGGGACTGTGATGCCGCAGCTCAAAGCATAACTGCAGGTAGCACAAATTTGCAGAGATCCCTTTGGTGGGATTGGTTTGAGATTAACACATTTTTCTGTAACGACCTCTGTGCAGGGCAGCTGCAAGCTCATTGGTTTGGCTCTCTCCTTATGGAGAGATCTGGCCAATCCAGTCAGTGTAGCCCAGAGCACAACTCAATTCATTCTGAAGGAGGCACCTCATGTTTACTCATCTGATGTCTTCTTCATTGACTCTCTGTGTTAGGGTCTTAGTTGGCCATGTGTAGGAACCTGGAGTAATCTCAGATGACTTAGGACATACAAGAAACCAGTGCTCTTTTAGGTTGGCAGCTGTGGCATGTAACAACCATAGAACCTATCAAAACCAACCAAAACAATCCCCTTGTGTGCCACAGGCATCACTTGTATAGCCCTGGGTTAGGTTTAAACCTTGATTTATTCTTACCCTTCCATCAATACCTGTATTGAAGTGATGTATGTGTTATGGGTTTGTGGGCATCTGCATATCCAGGACTGGACTTTCTCTCAGGAGCCCCAGCTTCCCACCTGTTTCCATAAACACAAGTGGTAGGTTACAATCTGGGGGCACAAGCAGCGCAAGCCAAAGGTTGCAGGACAAGCTGATGGAGAACCAGACTGGGAAGGACAACTGGTCACACACCTGACAGCAGGAATGGCTGAAAACATGTGCAAATAAGGTGAAGCAGATTTCAGGGATGGCAGGATCTGAGTTATAGAAGCTCACTGTTCCCATCCATGGATAAGAAACTGCTGCACTGCGGTAGCTACTCCACCTTCCATCACAGGGAGACACAAGCTGTATGCTGCAGATTTTGCCTTCTTCACATTCATAGGCTGTCTTGTACTTGTGCTTTCTTCTTGCTTCTTCTGCTCCTTTTATGTGAGCCCAAATGTTGACTTCCACAGCACAGCCACCACCATGAGAGTTTTTTCCTAGGCTTCATGAGAGATGGAGGAAAAGACTAGATGGGGAGGCTAGGCAGTACTCAAGTTGCTCTGCCCAAGTGTTTTAATTCATCTAAGGAGAGTTCTTCAATGATGTTCTTCCAGGAACATCATGCAAAAAACCTCTGAACACTTAAACTTCATGCACTAAAAAAACAAAGCCTTATTGTGTGGAGGCCAGTGACAGTTTGCTGACAAATGCTTGTTATCTATTGTTAATCCTCCACAAGGCAGGACATTTCCATGTAAAAATATTAAATGATACTTTAAACATTTAATTTTTTTTAGTTCATGAGTTCTCCTAGACTTATGATGTAGACTCAAGAATTAAAAAACAATATACCCCTGACTGTCAATGGCATAGGGTCATTACAATGTATTTTGCTTCATTTGGAGGCTATAATTAAACCATCTAAATTCTCTGCCATGCTGTTCTTTATATCTTTATCTACTTGATACCAGTTGTAAAATTGTGGTCTCATTGAATGTCACTGCAAAATTCTCATTTTGTTACAAGGAAAAGCACAGGACTTCCCCCCAGAACTTAATACATATCATGTCAATAAATACATTCATTTGAGAAAGTTAATTTCTAAATGAAATTAAATTACATTTCAGTTTAAAACAGGTCAATCTTCATGGAATTCAAAAGGGCTCTTCTCACACTGTGCTAATAACTCAAAACAAGTGTTCTCATGCTTGGGTAGTGGAAGTTGATATGAATAGTTTAGATAAAAACTAAGAATTAGAGAACATTTTGCAAATGAAAGTACCGCTAAAGATTTCTAAGCCTCTTTTCTCTCAGGAAAAATTGCATGTCAAGAGTTGATGGCCCTGCACTGCTTCTGTTTGTCCCCACTTGATAACTGGAGCAATGCAGTAGAGCCTTTAAAGAAAAGAGGAATTCTTTGCTGAGACTGCTTCTGGTCCCTACAAATACCTACAGTAGAGGAGCCTGAGAGGGTCAGAGAGATGGAGTTGATCATTCAGGGCAGCATACAGGCTGGACGAACAGCATGGAGGACACTTTGTGTGAATTCAGAGGGTGAGCTGGGGTTGGCATGAGCCTTGGATGTCAGTACCTGAGGGGACAGAAGCTCTCCCTCAGCTGATGGCAGTGGATATTCAGTCTAGGAACCAATGTGCTCAGTTTTAGTCATTGTGCTCAACTTGACTGCTTTCTCTTTGGCCTGAAAAACTACCAGTGCTCTGGAAAGCTTAAAAGATAAGGAGAGGCAATAAAATCTTGAAATATTGCTTGTTGAGTCTGAGTACCCAGTTAAAGCACATAATTAGTTTAAAGACTGAAAGCCAGGCAGTTGGAATATATGCATTTGAAGATGTATGGCTGATGAATGACCTCTGAAATAAATGAAGCAGAAGATAATGCCATGCTGTTGGTCTGCTACTGATATTTGCATCAAAACAATTAGTACTTATGTAAATAAATTTCTTTTCTATACAGAAATCCTCTACCTGATAGGCTTTCAAATGTAGAAAATGAGACTAACCATTGATTATAAACTTGGGAATCATAACAATAATATCTGCAATGTTTTTTGCAATTGCAGTCATTGCAGATGACAGATGTGTTACAGCAGTGCTGTTGTGAGGGAGTAACACATTACCCATTTACAGCTGTGCAGGAAATGGCTCAGGTAATTAGTGTCTAGCTAATTAATCCAGGCTCTGGGAAAAGGGAAAAAAACCCAACCTAAAACTAAAGGGCAAAATATGGTACTGTTGTGATAGGGAAAAGTCTATTATATTCTTAGATATTGAGTTTTCCTCCAGCACTCCCTAGTGGCTCATTATAATGTATCCATGCTTTCAGTGTTGCATACTGATGAAATAAGCATTTATGATCTCTGAGTAGATTTCTGATACAACTGTATATCATTAGGAAACCTGGGATGATGCATAACCACAGCACATCTGTTTTCTCTTCATTGCAGTCCCCATCCCTGACAAGATCCTCCTGGATACGCTTTTAGCTTTAATTCCATTCAAAGGGTCTGAGAGTTGAAATTAGAAGGCATAAACTTTTCTTTTTCTAATTCCATTACATTATAAGAAATGTCATAAGTAACCAAGCATGGGCAATAAAAAGTGTAGCCTTATTTTGAAAGTGTTAAAGAGGATTTTTCCCCTGTAATATCCATCAAATGCATCTGGCTTTATCTAAGCAGTTTTAAGCAGAATTGCCTCCAAATGTGCCATAAGAGCACATGAGCAGTAACAACAGATTAAATTTTCTACACCTCAGAGAATTGTGTGCATATAGCTAAACTCATACAAGCAGGCAGCTATCACAGCAGGGGAGTGGGCAACAAAGCAACCATTCTGCCCCCAGATATTGCTGCTAACTCTGCTGAGCAGGTACCTTTTTTCCCACCTCCTGTAAACCCAACTTTTACAAGACCTGCCTCTGGGCTGTGCTCTGCTCCTGTGAGCCAAACCATATTTGAACAACTCAGTACAAGGGAAGAGGGAAAATCTATCTTTGGAGGAAAGGAATCTCAGTTCCTTTAGAAAATATGTAAGGCTGCATTGTGTTATTTTAATTGTGATGATTGTTAAGGGAAGAGTGGGTGTGTGTAACCAGGAGCACAATGGAGATGGGTGCTCTAAGGAGCCCAGAGCCAGCAGATTCATTATATTGTGCACCCCTCTGAGAATCAGCTTTCTATTGCAGTTTATCCATGGTCAAATCTATTTCCCGGTGTCACAGCAGAGTCATGGCTCTGGGACATACTCACCTCTGTGCACAGCTAGAGAATACTTCTTATCTTCTTAGGAGCTCTGCAACTCCAGGATTAGTATTTTGGGGTGAGCATTATGAGATTTGGCAATGAGAGTATGACAGAAAGTGGTTTTTTTTTTTTTTTTTTTTTTTTTTTGTTTGGTTTTTTTTTTTTTTGTTTTTTTTTTTTTTTGTTTTTTTTTTTTTTTTTGTTGTTGTTTGTTTGTTTTTTGGTTTTTTTTTTTTTTTTGCAAGTGTCAGCTCATATTCTGTTGCTTAGACCTAATCAAGCTTTTTCTGTGACTACAGCACCAAAATGCCTGGTTTCCAACAGGACTTTGGAGGCTCAGTTAGTGCCTTGATTTCCAGTACTACTGTGCTTTACACAGTTTGCTTCTGGTTGCTGCATTTTCTATCTGAGAAAATCAGTGCATTTTTAAGAATGATTTGTCATTCTGCTGTGTTGATGTTCTACCAAGAGCTGACCCAAGAAAAAACAGGCTTTCAAGAATGGAAACTGTTCATCCAATGACATTTCAGGCAGCCCACAGAAGCACTAAACACTGTAGAATTTGGCAGTGCAAAGGTGGCCAAAGTGGCAGCTTTGGTTTCCAGTTGTGCATTTCTCCCATAATCATCCCATCTGTAGTTCATGCTGTTTGACAACATTTTAGGGACAGGCCTCCCCATACCATCTCTAGGTATTAAAAGTCTTCAACCTCTCCTGTTTCTCCAATTAATTCTACATCTTTTATGGCAGAACTATAATGAGTATATCCCTTGCAGCACATTACTAAAAGGAGCAAGCACTGTCACACAAACAACCCCTTGCAGATGTTTGTCTCTAATCTTTGATGGGATGCCTTGCCATTGACATGCTGTGTTTTATCAGGCATTGTGCACATTGTCAGGTTGCATCACACTGTGTCTGCCCATCACAAAGTAAAGCCTGTGACAGTGTGTGACAGTGGATGAAAATATATTAATATTGGATCTGTTTTTTAAAGGAAAATGCACTCTGTTTTTCATAATTTTCTTCAACTGCTAGCTAGGTTACATCTATGACGGACAATTCTCTATCCTGTCTGTTAGTCCTTTATGTCTGTGGTTTGTGCTGCATGTCACATTAATTCTCCTGTAATAATGACATTACCTTGGTTCAGGTCCTCTCATGAACTTTGCTTTATTTTTCTAGCAGAGAAAAAACCTGTCTTGTCTGCATCATTTCCTGTATATTTAAAATGAATTAATGTTCTGACACCAAATAGCTCTTAAAGAGAAGTCTGATGTAATCCACATCGTGCTATTAATTCAGCAGAAATTAAATGCACAGCCTATGTCTTGTCTAACAGTGGGAAAAGATATTGAAAAAGGAGCTCAGCTTCTGCCTTAAGAATCTGTTGCATACATATAAAGAATCTTTCTGTCTTCTAGCTAGAGTCGATCATAAATCATCTAGCAGAACAACCGGAGTCACCAGTCTCTTTTATAGGATAAAAATGAGGTTATTTATAACTTTTCTGGAGCATTTTGGTCTCAGAGTGATGATTTTCACCTGCCTGGTGGCAGGATCCAAGGTGTTCTCTCTGGGGATGCCAACCCCATATTACACCACTGATCTGCATCTATGCTTGACAGTGCTTAAAAAGTTAATAAATGCAATGGCAGTCTTTTCCATTTTACATATGTGACTTGATATTTCGTGTCCCCAGAGTCTGTTCTCAAGTAGTAACTGCTAATTCTCCCTCTTGGGTATAATCCTTAGACTCCACAGAAACGAGTAAATATCTTCAGATGTCTGAAGTTGTCCTCCTAGGGAACAAAATTCACTTTTTTTTTTTTTTTTTTTTTTGACATCCCATGACTTTACTGCTGCCTCCTGACATAGTGATTAGTAAGGACTTGAAAGAACTTCAATTTCTAACCTATAGGCCTTGTATTTGGGGTGTATCTGCATAGAGGATAGTTTAATAGCCTGTTACTCTCTACTGCAGATTTTAATTCATATCTGTTCCTCCTTCTGCCTGGAAGTAATCTTTCCCCCGCTTCTCTCACAAAAAGCCGTATTGCTGATATTATTCTGAATTTAAATACTTTCCAATTGTCACACAAAACATGATGATATTTGATGTGTGTATTTTAACAAGATTCTTTGTTTCCATGAGAAAGCTCACAATGCACTTGTTTTAAATAATATTTTTTTCAGAACAACTTTATACTCATTTCTATACACCTGCCTACCCCTGTAAGAAAGCATGATCTTTACTGAGAATTCTTACAATGTATGAAACCAGTGGAACAAGTAAAAGTATGTCAAGAACAGAAATGAGTTCATGCAAGTATCTGACAGATAAACAAGTTTATACTTGGTAACCACTGCACACTTCTGGTTAATCAGTGAATAAATTATTCTTCTCTTACATACAAGGCCCATTCTAAGGCCCCTTACTACTATTTAACATGTTCTGGGTCTTTCCTTTTTTTCTACATGACTACTGGAAAAGAATCAGATCAGGCAGAAATCCAGTTCTGACTTTTACTAGTAGGTTTGTATGTTGGCTCATTAAGAGGGAACTCTGATCTAGATTAAAATTGCTATTGATGCCTTCTTTCGCCCAGAAGGTTTTACAAAACAAAGATAACAGACATTTTGGTGAAAAAACTCCCCACTTTTAAGAGCACATTTTGAATAGTCAATTCAAATTATCTTACAATTATTCTTAATAATCTCAGTACAAGGGAACAGGAAAATAATGATGGCTATATTTGAAGAGATAATACAGGAATGTACAGAAGTATGTTTAAAGAACTTTATTTCTATTTTCAATTCCAGAGGAGCACAAGGCATGGAGGAATGTGTTCGTCCCTCAGATTATTTATACTAGCAGAGGTAAGATTTTCTTCCATAAGTCTTAAAAAACATGTTCTACTAAAAGGAAGAAGTCTTGAGTTGGAGTCCCTGTGGCAGCCAGACTTCAGAAGAAACATGTGGAAGGTTATGGACACATTTGTGTGCAATGATTGTGTCACCCTGGTCTGCAAAGCAGCGTATGATTTTTCTGTATTAGCACAGGCAGGGCATGACAGGAACTGTCTCTGCTTACTTTTGCAACTAAATTCACTCTCAGCAAGAGGTTGCAGAGCCTGTCCAGTTGGAGTCTGTTAAAAATAATAATTTATGCCCATATGTTAAAAATAATAATTTCAGTTAGCCTAGGCTGATTGATCTGCTGCTGAGAAAAGCTGGGCAGAAAAAGGGAACAGTGGCTGCTTATGAGCTGGTGCTTCAGGTTATCCACTGAATTCAAAGTTTTTAACCAAGTGATGAGTCTATTTCTGAAAAGTGATTCAGGCTCAGTTTTTACCTTTTCTTGGGGAACCACTGTGCCAGAGTTCAAACCTGGCATTTGCTTGCAGGTATTGCTGTTGCTGAGCTCATTTCTTGTCTTGTGTGCCTTTATCACTCCAGGATGCACTTTAGATACTGACAGGAGCTGTGGCTGTAGCCTGCTTATGCCTCATTCAGCACCTAATTACCACTTAATGTCTAAATTGAGACAATAGGCACTGACCGCTTGTCTCAATCAAAATCTTTCAATTGTTAAAAATTGCCCTCTTAAGAAGCCAGGAGGTAACTAAAATAGGCGCACCTGAGTGGTTTTGTGTGCTCTGAGGAGCACTCAAGAGTGTTGCCAACTCTGATCCAAGTAGCTGGAATAATGGGTTCCTTTTAGAGCTTCTTATCACACTGAGTTTCAATTTATTCACTGAACCTACTGATCCTTTAAAATCATGTTCCACTTTCAGTTTTAAACAAAGGTAGCTAGACAGCAGAGACCCATGGTGTAACAATACAGTTTGGGTGCTGTGAACTCATGCCTGTTGCACTACGACATGAAATAACTCACATTCATGCTAGATGCAAAGAGGGAAAAGAGAGGAAGTTTATTTCTGATCTCGTAATGTATAGAATTCTAAAAGTGACAGTGGATTGGAGAATGAAATTGATACTTCTCTAACCACACTGGTCAAACTAACAGTCTATTGATTCTCTCCTCCCACAAAGAATGCAAAACAATTATTATTTACATGACAGTGTGTGAGAAACTCCAGTAGAAATATGTAAACATCAGAAGGTATAGAAAACTTTTAGAAGAACTTTAAAACTTTCAAAAGAACAAGGCGACACATGCCTTTGTTCTTCCAAGCTGATGTACTGAGGTGTAGCTGAATTCTGTGTTTAAAAGCAAACTAAATGAAAATTGCATTCAAAAATGTCAGCCCTATAGATCAGGCTGAACTGAGCACTGTAACACCTCATTGCTATGAATGCACTAAACACTTTCCATAATTATGATATGAACATTTACCATTATAAATTTTTGAGATTTTGTTCACAATACAAGGAACTCAAAATGAGTTTACATGAGAGACATTCATTTTGTCATAAGGTTGCATGAAGATATTTGACTGCCATAACAATCATGTTCTCAGAAAACAATCAATATATTTTACCTCTTTCTACTGAGTTTTTCTCCTCACCTGTGGCAGCAGCCCAGTTTTGAGCCTTCAGATTGACAACAGGGACTTTGGCCATTTGAACATAGAGAGGCTACATTTAAATTGTGGATGTTGGAATACTTCCAATTGCCTGGATCCAGGAGTACACCCAGCTAAGATGTAGCCTCCTGTTGGATGTGTCTTTGCCCTGATTTGTCAATCACATCTTGGCTTTCATTGAAGGCAATCCACATGCACTCACCAGACAGGAGACAGGATATGCTCTAGTCACAGCCCAGCTCTAGATTTTACCTGATGGTGCACTGTTATCCAGGTATTCCTCTGTTCATTCCTTTCCACCATGCCCTTCTCTTACCCATCCAGCTCTAGTCTTACTTCCTCTAGCTCCTCTCCTCTCCTCCTCCTGGCTCTTGTGTCCTCTTGTAGCCAGTTCTTTCTCAGGTGCCCTATCACTTCTCAGGCCCTTTCTGCCTGCCCCCTGTATCTCACATACACATTTTCTTATTTTAGTCTTTCTTCCTTTCACCAGCACCTTCAGAAGCTATCTCAGCTTCTTTTGTTTCCTTGTCTACACTGTTGTCTCAGTCAGTCCCAGTTCTTCCTGATGTCTTCTCTTCAGCCCCTCTCCACTATTGTTCCTCACCTTTTCTCCCTCTTTTGCAGTCCCAGCTTTTCCTGCTCTCCATTTAACCTCTGTGAATGCCCAGTTCTCTCACTGGGACTGGTATGATAGCCCGATTATTACCTTCTTGTCAGCTTGTCAATATCCCTTTTGCACCTCCATTCCATTACTCCATGATACGCCTTCTGCCTTCATGGACAGTGATCCTGACAAGTCATACTGAGGCTTTATTTCCTTAGCAAATGGATAGATAATTTTCTTTCTAATATTGAAGATTCTTGGTAATGTTTTTGCCTTTTCCCTTTATGTTTACTGGCATAATTTGAAAAAGTTTTCCCCCCAATCAATACTACACAATGAAAAATAAAATGGCCACTTTCTAGCTGTTTCTTGACTTTTCTTCTAGCACTCTAGGTTGAAGCCATGCCCTGCAGACTCTAGTAATTCATCTAAATCTCTTGTTTTCACTCAACGGAAAAAAAAAAAAAAAAAAGGAGCAGAACTGCTAATACTGTTCCATGATGCTGAGACAGTAAAGAAGAAAATAAAGTAATCATTGTTCACATGGTAAGAAGTCCCATTTTGTGAATACAGTCAGGGCAAAATGGACACTATTATGCCACTGACCATCCTAGGGTCCTTAAGCTTTTTAAATATTGAAGCCATCCTCAACTTAGTTAATTTAAGCGTAGTGCGTTCTAAGCTGTGGTTTTAGGGAATGCTCCTATGTGGTTGTCTCCATGCAGTCCTTTGTTAGAAGTTATAAAAATACCTGCAAAGACAGCTCCAGAGTGCTGCCTTCTGGACAGGAAAAGGTAGGGGTTTTGACAATTATTTATGAAAGTTAGGGCTTTCTCTTTTAAGAGCAGTAAATCTCCAAGCACATGCCAGATTAAATACTGTGAAAATCTCTCTGAATGAGACACTGAAGTGTGGAGTATGAATTTAATAGCTCAAATCAGGATGCTAATTCGATAAAAACTGCAGCAAGATTCCCAGTTTGCAGCACTTTGCAAACCAAGGTCTGAAATTTGTGCCAATCACAGAGGATGAAGGAGAAATATGAATTAAAGATTGTACCAGTGTTTTGCAAGTACATGGGAATGAATTTAAGATGAGCTCAGCACCATTATTAACTCTCATACTCTACAACTCCAAAGAAGTTTTAAGAACTGAAAGGTCAACATTGCTTTAAAACCTGCAAAAGACCCTATGGATCTCTCAGCCACTCCACATAAGACTTGTGCTCCAGACTCTTCACCAGCTCCACTGGCCTTCTCTGAACACACTCCAGCACCTCAGTGTCTTTCTTGTCATGAGGGATCCAGAACTGAGCACAGGATTTGAGGTGAGGTCTCACCAATGCCGAGTACAGAGGCATCAGTGCCCCTGCCCTGCTCCTGCTGGCCACACTATTGCTGGTACAGGCCAGGTTGCCATTGGACTTCATGACCACCTGGGCACACAGTGGCTCATGTTCAACCACTGTCAGACATTACCAAGTTGCCCCTGATTTCTTGTCTGACTTTCCTCCTCAAGCAGCAGCTGAGAACTCAAAAAAACACCTGGAAACAAAGAGTATGAGCTCTTTTAAATGAAGGTATACAGTACTCTTTATACCAGAAACCACAAGGGGAGAGCAAAACCTTCACATATTTCATTTAACTCATTCAAAATCTCACAGACTTTAGCAGGCAAAAACAGGGAAGGAAAGGAATGGGAAAAACAGGTGTTCTCAGAAGGTACTGGAGTTTCTTGGGGAATTGAGAAAGGATACCATATTAGGTTTCCTTACAAGAAAAAAACATCAGAGAAATAAGCAAGTGAAAGATAATAAATATTAATAATGGGAGAGTAATTTCCTTTGAAATGAATTGGTAGAAAATACTGAGTTGAAAAGATTATAGTAGGGCTAAAGTTTCTTTGTGGAATGCTTCAAGCTTCAAGCTTCTAGCAGGAAAGTTGAAATATAATACTATGTTTGAATAAGTGAACTCCACCTCCAGGTGTTTGAGTAAAACAGAAACCATAGATCCTTTGAGAAGCTGTGCTCAGAAGGCTGGCTTCTGGGCAGGCCCAGTTCTGGACTTCATGTTGTGCTCTCTCCTCTCTGATGGTACAGCACAGAAAGCGTTGGTAGTTCAGGCAACATGCTCTGTAGGAATGCAAAATGAAGAATTCCATCTTCAGAAGAAGCTGTGCTTCACAATGTTCACTATGTTTCCATTCAGGAGAGTGTCCTACCATATGTGGGTAAGAGAAAAATTGTAGCCATTTAAGTTTAAAATGGTGGTTAACTTTCAGAATATATTTAATTTTCATTGTGAGAATTTCCAAAACAGAAATTCTAAATTTCAGTTAAGACTAATTGTGAGCATGTGGCAAAGCACCCTTTGAAAACATTTTGTACTGTCAAAACAAGACTCTGACATTGTGGGATTACACATGTCTGTAGCAGATCTGGCAAGGCAGTGGCAATGTAGCATTATACCATGTTAGCTTTTCCTTGCTGCCATTCTGGAGGGTGACAGCCATGAAAAGTCAGTCCACATTTATTTCTTAGCCCTTCATAGAAGATTCCATTAAGACATTAGCTTCTCAGGAGGAAGGTGATGGAGTACAAAGCACTTGTACATTTCCTAGCAGTGCTTGTACAAAGCACTGCTAGGAAGACTCTTAAATGAATTACAGAAATGGCAACCTCAGCTGCTATTGACAAGCTATTGACATTAATTGGTACAACATAATACATTAAGCCAGTCCCACGAAACAGAATTGAAGTGTCTGGGAAACACAGCACAGGAGATAGGACACATTAACTGTACCAGCAATACCTTTCATCAGCAAGGGGTGAAAGGGTGGATTATGCTTGATAATAAAATTTTATAAGAAAAGTTCAATCTCAAGTTGGACTCTTGCAGTTGGATGGACACTTGGCAACTTTGACCACTCTCTGCCTGTAGCTCATTTCCCCCACTTTAAATAAGGAATATTTAAATAAGGAAAAGGATCATTGAAACAAGGTTAAGACTTATGTCATTCTCTGTCACTTTCAGTGACAATGGTGGAAACATCACAGGTTCATCAAGTATAATTTTCTGTATTCAGTTTGGGTGAAATGTGTTTAACTAGGTCCCTCTGAATGACAGAAAGAGAAACACTGAATATCCAACTACTGCCCAACACGAGGTTCAGTGCAAAACTGTGTGTGAGCATATAATTAAAGATTTATAGTGGTTCATATGTGGAAGGGGCCATAAGGACTCTTTCGAAACTTCTGAAGTGTTCAGATTTGCAACTTGCACATTTTTAACAAAGCTATTTTTTCAAGTTATCTTGAATTTCAGCACAGTAGCACAGAAAGCAAATGAGCAAATGCTGCTCCTGACAAGATTGTCCATCTGTCATGGTTTCTCCATGTAATAGTGTTAGGAAATGTCAGCTGCCATTTGCAAGTGAATGTGTGCAGGCTCAGCTGCCTGAATTTATCACAGTGGGTGACAGACCTAAAGAAATTCATCCCAGGCTTTGTTTCTAGCAGCTGCCACAGCTTTGGATGCAGCATCTATCCTCTGTGGGTCTGACTCACAACTGACTCACAGTCTGTGTGTCTGACTACACATTACAAAGCATAATTGGGCAGCAACTAAACTTCAGCCAGCTCCACTGCCATGATGCAGCTCTCCTCAGCCAGCTGGGCACATGCAGTTGGGCCAGCTTTGCACCAACCAGTTTCTCAGGATATTTTGCTGATCTTGGCAGAATTACCTGTAAGACATTTTCTTAGACTTCCCCATAGAAGTTTTCCTCAGATGAGGTGTGTCACCTCATCTCATGTAGATTATCAAGCTAACCCTAAAGTTCCAAGTCAAAGGGATAGTTTTTAAGTGCTGCAAGCAATGTAGCCAGAGAAGGGGACACCACAGGACAAGCTGAGCATAAATAGCCAATATACTTATGTTCAATCTGAGCCCCTGTGGTGCTGTCCCAGCTACACTACCCAAAGGAGAAGCAAAGAATAAAATAAGGTTTTAGAACATGAGCTCTTCATGCCAGTGTTTATATTTGAGTTAGCATCTGTTTTTCTTTATTTCAGATGAACATAGATCCCTTAGGGCATAAGCATCCAGATGAATTACAAAGTATGACATTTTGATGCTTATCAAAGAGTGTCCTGTGAATTTAAGAATGTTTGATAAGCTTTTACCTTCTGTTTTATATTTCTGGAATTGTCTCTGTATTTTTTGACTTGCACCCTTTCTTCTATGCACTCCTCTAAATTTAGAAAGGAAAACATTGCAGGAAGTTCTTTGTAACTGGTGACAGCAATGGCTGATCTTATAAGAATCTTCATAAGATTTCATATACTGACTTTGCTCTGACAGATGAAAAGATACAAGTATCCACTAGCTTTTACTGCCTTAATGAACCTTCCAACAAGCCCATTCTGTGAACTGGAGAGAAAACAAGAGCAAAATGAAAAAAAATTAGTGAAAAGGAAAAAAGAGAAGAAATTATTAAAATGGGTATAGTATTTTAAAATTATTCCTGATCTTGTTATGAATTATTATTTCATGAAAGTGTCTGTTTTCTCTTTTTTGCCACTTCACATTTTGTCACTTCCTGCATGTTTGTACAAGGTTCTGCAAAGGTAATCTCAAGAGACAGAGCTCCAAGTGGCTTCCTGAATTTATTTCTGTAATAAAGCAACCCAAAGCTCCAGCCTCACACAGCTCTCTCTGAACTGGGGTTGTGTCCTTAATGCAAGATCCTGAATAATGACTGATGCATATTTTTGTTAGACTCTGCAAACTTTCTCAACTGAGGTTCTGGCTTCGTTTTTCAAAGCCAGATCAATATGCAGATATTGTTAGATAACAAGAGATGGACTACCACCTCCTCTCTCTTTGCTGGCTCCAGGTTCTCATAATTTTCTTAAATTAATTTCAAGAAATCTCTTCTCCAGTCACCATTTCCTATATGTTCAAGTGTATTTGGTCCCATCAGAGCCCATAAGCTGCAGTTTTTTGCATCCTTTATGCCTTCTTACCAAGGAAACACAGATGTTTCTCTGTTCCTTTCCCTCGTTTCCCAAGGAAACAAAAGCCTGAACATTTCAGTTTCTCACTTCACATAAGGTGATACCTACACGCTTTCTTCTGCAACGCTTACTGTTGGGAAAAATACAAAATCTGAAAACTCTGACCACAAATGGTACAAGTACAAAGAAGTCACGACAGTTTTTCCATATTTATTGCTTTTTGTCACTTTTCTACACTGTTCTCACATTGTTGATATGACTGTTTGATACTGCTGGCATGTTTATTGCGGTTGAATCTTTTGGTATTGCATTTGCAACACTTTTTTGCATGAATTGTCTTGAAGAAAACTACCTAATACTCTAAACAGATACAGCTAACTGAAAAAAATACACTCAATTTCATGTGTATGTATTCATCTGAGAGAATTCACCATCATTCAAGACATGGTACAGAAAACTGGGTTTTTTGGTGAAAACATCTGACAATCAGAATGGGATTTGCTGTGAATTTCAGCCATCAAACCCCTTCTGTTGGTCTGTGTATGGATGGACTCTGACTTCAAGAGCCACCACACACCTCAGTGCAAAGCCAGAAACTTTGTAACAGTGCTCAGAGCCCAAGCCTGCTCTCTGAGATGGCAGTTTTCCAACTTACATCAGTAACAAGGCAATTAGGAACCAGACAAATTTATTTATATGGGTTAGTAAAGACTTGTTATGTGTGGTAACTTTCCCACAGGAACAGCTTTTGAGATAGCTGCCAAATGAAAATTGAATGCCATGATATCGTGTTTGTTTATGCATCTGTTATCACTGATCTTATTTACATGATCCTGGTAAATTTTTCTGTTTTGCAGTGCAGACACATTTTTATTGCACGTTTGAAGAATTAAGTTCATATTGACGGAGATAAATGGTTAAAAAGCCATCTGTTCAGCCCTTTTGAACAGAATATGTGTTCACACCTTTCTCACAGGAGATGAGAGTTCACAGAACTTCAGAAGCTCTGCGTGCTCCTCTGGTTTCATTTCAGTTTCATGTCATTCCATTCTAATTCCCATCCATGTCTGCATCCATATTCCACCTGCAGGTGGTGCCAGGAAGGTGAAGGGAAGTGAGATATCAAAGCTATGGTGTTGATACTGCAAGTTGCTTATGATGAAAACTTCAAAACCCTTGGGAAGGTGTTATGTCGAAAGAACACAGCAGAAATTAATCTAACAAGGGTGATAGTGCCAGCTGAGAGACATATTAGGTCAGGCACAGCAACCCATGAATGTATCCATACTGTTCTTAGGTTCCACAGTTCAGAATAAACTCCACTGAAGGGATAGATATCCATAGTTTACATAGTTTAGTAAGAAAAGGCTGAGGAAGGATACAACTCCTCTGTTAAACTGCTTCTGTGGGGTAGATATTATGGGAAGATGAAACATTTATGCAAAAGAGGAAAGCTGGCATAAGACCAAATGCACAGATGCCTAAAGTCCTAAAGTTCTAAAGTCTATTCAGCCTTTTGAAAGGGTCAAAACAAACAATTTGAAGATTGAGTTATACCACATTATGAGAGAAGCTGAAATAATAGGTTTTCTAAGGAAAGCAGAAATGGAACCTATTAGATTGTTGAGTCATTCCAGAACGATATTTTCAGATGGTTCTGGCACTGGTAATTGATTTTCTTTGTCTCTACAGCATTATTTATATTCTTATGTTCTAAATGGTTTCCCACAGTTTAGTGGGAAAATTTTATAACTCAATTAAGAGTGGCTTGTTTTAGACAGAAGAAATTAACAGTAGTATTGTATTGCACTGGCTAAAAACCCCTGAAACAGCACATTCTTTTGGCTCCAACAAAGAAGAGAAAAAAAATGCCTACAGTCTATCAGATTTTCAAAAATACATTTTTTTAACTGGTTTTCAGGAAAAATATAATTTTAGCATATATTATTTCAATAAGTAGCTATGAGATTTGCAGTTTAGATTAAGATAAACTGGACCAAACAGGGTTCCCAAAGTTTGCTTTCTCTGTTTCATCATAAAAAATCCCCTAACTTAGTTTATAGGCAAAACTTTGTCTGCTAAAGTGCAGTGTGCATCAGATGACCGGTTCCTACAAAGATTTTTTTTCCATACAGAGCATCTTCTTGATTTGAGAATTTTCCAATTTTTCAGCATGAAGACATTTGTGACATTTATTTTAATTTTATTTTTTAAAGGCTATAAATGCTCCTTATGCAGGGTTAGCTCCAGCAGAATCCAGGCGTGAAGTTTTTCACCCACAGGAAGGGACAGAGCTGCATGGTGGGAAAGGCTGAGCTCTGGTGTGGCTGAAGACACTTGAGCTGGGAGCAGTCAGCTTTGGCTTTGTGTTAGTGAGGGCAATGAAAATTCCTGTAGAATGTAACAGCTGGATCTGAGTATCTCATTCACACACCATTTGCATTTTGGGGGGCTGTTGATGACTAGGCATGCTAGATATGCTCTGGCTATGTGTCTTTTGGTTTCCTGTCATCTGCAAGAATGATTCCATTTAAAATGAAGCACAGATAAGTCGTGAAAATTGGAATAATTCCTCCAAAAGCACACCCCTGACGTGAAATGGAACACAAACGCAGACCTTCTGCATGCATTGCTGTCATTTGTAGGAATTGAGGAATGTCTAAAGTTTTCTTGTCAAATTCAGAAAAGAGAAAGTGTTGGTATTCCTTTTCTCTTTGTCTCATATTCCATGAGTTATCCATATTCTGAACGCCCATGTGATGCCAGAGGTGTGGAGGTTTGTGAGCAGCAGCACAGGTTTCTGTGCTGTGCCTTGGAGTGAGCACCAAGGCTACAGGAGAGCACCTGGCATGACCTGCTTTTTCACGGTGGCAGGATGCTGCCAAATAGGTGACATTGCCAGCAGGGCATGAAATGACATGAAAGCAGGCCAGTGTGTGCCTCTGGCAGACTCAGCAGCTACAGCTCATGCAAGAAAAAAAGGAAATACAGATCTAGGAACATTTTTCACCTTCTTCTGGCATGACCTTATTTGATGGTATTAATTTATCAAAAAAAGAATCATAGGGAAGTTGTGAAAAGCTCCAATTTAGCACTGAAGTTGAGCCCTCTACTGCCAAGGAAAGTGGCAACAACTGCCACACCATGCACCTCCACCTTCCCACTGGAACTCTGCCTTGGAACAGAGGGAATACAAGGAGCATGACGTGTGAAGAGAAAGTGCTTGAAGAGTGCACATTTCATGGAGGAGTTGTTTGAGATTCTGCTTTTGCTTTAAACAGCGCTCCCTTCAATGTAAATGGAGAAGAAGGCCTCAAGGACCAATCCAGGAATCCAAGGACAGCTTCAGCTTGGATGAAGGCTCCTCCTGCTGAATTTGTTCAGGTGAGAACACTAACTTGTACTGAGGCAAAAGGGACTTCCATGTGAACATCTCCATTGCAGGGAGGAGTGATGAGGGCTGACTGGCTCAGTGATGCTAACCAGGCTGTGATAGTGCAGCTCGTTCCATAAGCAGCTCAGTATCTCTGCACTCTGTGCAGGGACAGCAAACTTCTGAGACACTGGCCTGTGTGAGCCACTCACTGCTTGACAAGCACTGCTCTGGATACATGCAGAAACAGAGCCAGAGAGGCTTGAGAAATTTCCCATCAAACAAAAGTTTGGAAGCCTTCTGGTTTCAGTGGATGTGGAGTGAAGGTCTCAGATTCACGCATTTGGCTGTTGCAGCCTAAGTCCTGCCAAGCTTTTCTTTAGATGTAAACTTTGTTTTCTTAAAGCATACTTGATTGGCCCTATCCAGTTCAATGGAAGTGGTAACAATGACTTCAGCACAGGCTTGGAGGGACAAAGTGCTTCTGGAGGAGAATATTGATCGCTACAGGAGAAGTGATTTCACCCTGCTCTGCTGGCCACCACCACTTTTAATTAGCAGCTGGAGTCACACAAAATCATCAAGAGTACATCTGACTAATTTATAGAAAGTTCATCTTAATAGAAATCTATGACTGAAACCATGTAATTTGGTTAAGTGCCTATTTTAGCTGTACTGCTAATGCAAATACTGTGAGGAAAGCTAAATGCAGAGAGACAGCAAAAGAAAATGTAATCTCTTGCTAATCAGATGGAATTTAGCAATCTATAGTAGGTTTTTACTAGCTTTTATTTCTCAGCTTAACTGGAGCAGTACTCTTTCACTTTTTATTAGAAACTGCAGACGTTCTTCTGACAGTCCTCTTGAGAAGACCAAGAGAAAGCAGCTATTATTCTTCATGATAAATGGAAATCTTGGAAATCTTGTCCTTGATGGATAGTCAGGTTACGAATGAAGTCAGTAGAACTTTGAGGTGGAATTGTAACACCTCTTTCTTTAGTAGTCTAATATAATATGGGGTGAAGTAATGGAGAAACAAGAACCAACAGTGAAATTTTGTAATGCCTATGGCACGCTGTACTCAGATTTTACACAAATAAAAGGTGGTTTGGTTTCTGTTCCAGTGGGGAAAACACTCTAGGTGCAATAGGCTGCAAATGAGGAACAGACTATGTAAGCATTGAAAATCTTGGATTAAATCTAGAGTTTCATGAATGTTCAGAGCTGTCTGTCAGTTTTCTCCAGTAATTATTTCTAAAAAAATAATTTCTAAAATTAAAGTGCTTGACACAAAATAACCCATTATAAACCCATATAAAACTTTGGGAATGAAAAAAAGTGCATCAACCTAGTTTATTTTTCCAGATGGAAGAAAATCAGGTTCTTAAATCAACACCCAAGTGACATGAAAACTTGGAAAGAAGAAGTTAGTTCCTTCATTTTTCTGTCCAGTTGCTTTGGTGTCAGGCATGAAATCGCAACTAAACATGCCAAGGATTTTTTCATAAGTGGCATTTTTTAGGCCTTTTTGTCCAAATCAAAATGCTACAACTCAGTAGATATATATACACACTTAGGACCACAAGCCTGTGACATAGAAAAATGTTTCAGAGTAATTTTATTTTCTGTTTTTTACCTTCTCAGGTTGCTGTCATGCCAGTGGATCCTAGGGGAAGACTCCCAATAATTATGTGTGTAGAAACCTTGGGTCAAATTGCATCAAGTGTCTATGTGTTCTCCGTCAACTCTGGTGTGATTCATATTCAGGAAAGGGTGGAATTAGGTTACAAATAGAAGAAAAACTGCACTGAAGAAGAACAGTTCTCCAGTCTGCAAAAAGAATAATGTGTTTCTTTCACTTTGCAGAAAGAGGGAGGTCCAGAGGTTTGCTTTCTTTCTGGAAAGAAAGACTTTGTTTGTGGCTGGAGATCTGATGACCCTAATATTCAGCTTCACTTGCATTCCCACTGGAAGCTCTGGCTGGCCAGACTCTTTATGCTCACTGCCCATCAATAAATCTCTAGACAATATTTTCTGTGTTGAGAATTATGTTCAAGTGCATTATCTCATTCCATGTGCCAAGGCTTTATTTCCACTGAGACTGTTATTTCAGTGTCACTAACAGTCACAGCTACTCTCAGATTTACTTTGACGGTTAAAAATAACCAAATTAAAAGAAACTGATGGTGTAGAAAACTTTCTAACATCTCTTGGCTTGAGTTTGATTTATTAACCCTTTTGGAACTCATAACCTTGCCTGTTTTCCCTGGCATCTCCTCAGCAGCCCAGAGGTTGACTGCTTAACCTCACAGGGCCAAAGCTCTGTGCATGAGTGATATTATTCTCCTTTGTCTCAAAGAAAAATGGGGCTGCAGTCAGACCCCTCAAAGAGTAAAAAGCAGATGATTGTGTCATCTTGGTTAGGTCACAGGTAAGGGATGAGGACTTACAGGACCCCTTAATTTCTTCTGCTCCTCAGGACAATGATTGTTCACACCATTGGTTCCTCTGCCTTGATTATTTTCAGTTTTTCTATAGCCAAGATGTAATGATCATGTAAACTTGAACAAGTTTTACAGATAATAGGGGTTGAGTAGCCTCTTACACACAGTGATCATATTTAACAAAGTTCTGCCATCAATAAAGTATGAAGAACCTTTTCGGTAGAGTGACCTAATTTTGTAGCATCTTATAAAATGATTTCCTGAAAAGCTTGAAACTCACTGCTTGTTAGTACAAGCAACTTTGGCTGGTCTCTCACACCCTGTCTGGATCAGCTGAAGATCTTTACATTCCCATGCAATAATTTTTTTCTCCAGTGCAAAACAGTCTGCCATTTGTTTTAAGCTGAAAGCATTTTTTCCCTAGTGTTAAAAGATTATGAAAACCAGTAAACAAAAAGATTTACTGAATGGTGCTGGTGAGAACCTGTTGCCCACAGTCCCTATGGGGACTCTGTAGTGATGGTAATGGATAATCTATGAGTTCCAGGCTGCTTGAACAGTTTTCATCTGAGTGCCATTGATGCAAGTGGCATCAGTGGCATCACAGGCATGTGCTCACACAGGCTGAGAGCTGGGACTGGTGCATTGATCCAAAATCAACAAGTGCAGACATCTACCAGCATCACAGATGAAGTATTCAGCGCACAACACCAGGGCTGCATTTACAAATTGAAAATAAGCCCTCTTAATTACTCTGATAGACCTCAAAACGTCAATCAGTATCCAGGAGGCTTTTTGAGCCTCAAGGCAAACAGACAGCCGACCTGAGAAGAATGTTTTCTTCATCTGAATTAGCCAAGTGACTCTGAAAAGCTTTAAAACAAAGCTAGACAAGCTATTGCACACTAATACCCTTAAATCTAAGTACACTAATGAAGTGCATGTATTATTGCAGTCATTGATTAGCTGGTTTACCTACAGAGGTTGCAAGATGTCACCTGGAAAGTAACTGCAAAGACTTTAGCAAAACCATTAGTGTTGATAAACTTGGGGAAAAAAAAAAAAACCTGGAGGGAAAAGAAAAGACTTCATTTTTTTTTTTACTAATTAAGATATAAACAACCTGATGTGTTTCATAGTGTCAGCTAAGCTACCTGTTTTGTAAAGCTAGTTGCAAGGGTTTGAGATCCCTTATAATGTGGTCCAGAATCAAAGGCAATTATGTACAGAAAGTTCTAGTACATCATGAGTCAACTCAGGCTGAGGTTTCAAATGTGTTTCACACCTGCAGGAGTGCTTTGTGGCATTTGGAAAAAATTATGCAGATATCCAAGTAAAGGATGCCAAGAAGGCAGCAGTTAAGAAGCTGGATAACTCTATTGGCCTCACTTTCTACATTTCTGTGATTGAAATAATGCTGATCTGCATCTCATGGGAATGGAAAGTTTGCTGCAAGTGATTATTAAACAAACAAACAAAAAAATCTATATAGGTTTCACTGCAGAGAAAACTCCTGTGGAGTTATCAAAATTTTCCACATCTCTACTTTCACATGTCCAAAATTATCAGATTGAATTTCAGGACTGACTACAGCTGTGAGTTGATGGGAAACACAAAAGCATGTGGACAAAATCTGATTCTAATCTCTCCAAATTATAGCTCAACAGTTTTAAATTAAACTACTGAAAAAATACAATAGCAATTATTCTTACTTACAGTATAAGCACATTTTGGTATGATTAATATTCAGCAAGGATTAAAATGAAATTCTATCTACTCCATTAGAGGTTGCACTTTTTTTGCTTCCTCTCAGAAAGGGTGTTGAGTTGCAGCCTGTGATTAATCCCAAGGCTACACCTCGATGCCGAATAAAATGCTGCCATCTTTTGGCTGCACTCAACAGGAACAGGTAGAAAAATTGCTACAAGATTTTACCTTCAGAAAGAGAAGAAATCATTGCTACTTCTGCAAGGGTATTGTTATTGGCCATACCCCATTATCTTTGTCATCTGTCATGGTCTGTAATTCCATAGGTGCTAAATAAAAAGTGTCCCTTTTTCCAGATAATGAAAAAAAACCAAAGAAGCGACCCAAAAGAAAACCCCTATCAACAAAACCAAATAATGAGGGCAGGGGGTATGGATTCATGGGAGAATTCATCTAAAGGCAGAAAACCTTAGGATATAAGGAAAAATGCAAGGCTGTGTTTCCTCTCCTTACATTCTGGAATCCAGCATTTATTTCTTTTATGTTAAATAAGGTTTTTCTACTGCACACTATGTCACTTCTCTCTCTAATAGATCTGCAGCATGCTACAGCAAAAGTATGTTTTCAGAGCAAAATAATCCATAAATCCAGGGGATATTTAAGCACTACCATTCAAATATTTGTTATCCTTTTGCAAAGGAGTGGATAGAAAAAAAATCAAATTGTCCACATTTTGTTAAAATGTAATGGTCAGTTGTAAACTCATCAGCACTTAACACCTGCCCAGCATATAAATATTTCTCAACCCTCCTTTTACATTCTAATACTGTCAAAGGACCCACTCTGTCAGAAAAACTAAAGCCTGTGCTTTGCAAGGATCATGGTTAATTAGGTTAAGGATTATTCCACATGCATATACCTGTATTTGAGGGTTTTGTAGAATTTAGTTTGCTAGTGGTTGGGTTGAATGCATCAGGGTTTGGCAAATTATCACTGATGTGCCTCCTGCAAGCATTTAGGGATCCTGTAAGGTAAGCTGATATATTTTGAGACAGACTCAGAATAACACTCATCTAGAAAAATGTATTCATTTTAAATATACATAGCTCAGATTTATACATGTATTATTCCATAGGTACATATTGGTCTTTTTCCTATTTTTACTAAACATAGCCTAATCTTGGTCATAAAGGCTAAAGTCTCCCTTTCCTACCACCGAATCTATAAGTCAGCAAGAGATGCTCCCTCTCAACCTGTATGTGTATCTATATCCAGGGAACACTGTGTTCCAGGAGGAAATAGATACTGTGCTGTGCTTCCATATTCCTGGCAGAAACCTGGCTGAGAGAAGATGTTCTTCCTTCAAGCCCTAGAGCCCAATCTCACTTCTTCTCCTAGCACAGCTCAGTTTCTAGGATAACCACAAAGAGGACATAAACTCAGTTCTGGGAGAATGAATCTAAATCAAACCCCAAAGAAATCCATTCTTTTTGATGCTCCAAGTCCAAAGACACCAACTTTTTAGTGCTCTGCTGCACTCAGGTCATGGAATTGAAATGAATGGCAGAAGCTGTGGTGGTTGGCACAGTAGTAATACCTGCCTCTGGCACAGTCCTGTTCTCACAACAGCTCATCAGGTGACTGGAGTTGAGTTCCATCACTGGCATAAATCAAGAAAGCGATATAAACAGAGCTGAATTTCAGAAACCTCAGAGTCCCAGTCCAGGTGCTTGAGTACCCATTAATATTTGCAGTCTGGGTCATTACTCTGGATTAAGAGAGGAATTTTTGTCTGATGACACATCCTGAGACATCAGAGCAAACCTGCCATCACACCTTGTAGCAGATCCCAGTGCAAGGGAAGTGGGTCCTGGCCTTCCACTGGGTCACTGAGGAGACAAGGAGGGAAACATTGGGCATTTCACGTGGTGTTTGCCACACAGGTGATCACATGGCTGGTTTCCTCAACCAGCCATTTCTACTGTGGATTTGCTGGTTATTGTTAAAGTTATGACAGGCTTGGTAGACATTTGACAGAGATGTCTGTTCCCATTTTCAGAAAGCGGCAATGCTAACTATGGAACATGACAAGTATTCAGCAAATTGGTTTTTGCAGAATGTGAATGGCGATCTCATTCAATTATGTTTTTGGCCAGGATTGTCATAAAGCCTCCAAAGTATTCTCTTAGGGATTTGTAATCACTAATGCCAAGGAAAAACAGCTGTCATCTTGCTAAAAAATCTACTGATTTCGTAAGAAACTTTGGTCTTATGGAACATGGCTGCTCCTGTTGGCAGCGTGTATTACATCTGCTGCAAAACCTTGTTCTACAGCTAGATCTAAAGGTAAATAGAAAGCAAATAAATATTTTACAAATTATGTCTGCTTAAAACATGCTTCTGAATGTGTAACACTGAAATACCTGTAATATGGTGGTTTGTTTTTTTTTTTTTTTTCCTGTAAATTAAGCACAAATTATTCCTTGGCTACATCTGAGAGACAGATGTGACCTGTGTGGGCAAATGCTGACAGACAACTTCTGTCAAAAGATGAACTTGATGCATAGATATATTTTTCATGAAGAATGAAAACTAGTGTTAGTTTTATAGGTATTTAATGAAATTGTGAGAGACTGTAGATTTCTAATTTTGGAATCAAAGAAATAGCATCTCTCTCATTTTCTCATAGAACAAAATGCATGCTTAGCATTGACCAATTAACACTGACTTTTAATTTAATAAAAATTAAGAGACCGTTAGTTTCACTGTTCATCATGTCTTCACAGACCAGCTGCAGAGTTATCACCTACTACAGCTTCACAAAAAAGTGATTCAGAAATATGGCAAACATTACTTTTCCTGAGTGGGAGAAAATTGATACTTTTGTAGGACATAATCTGATACATTTGTTCTGAGAGAAACATTCTGAGAATGAAACCATCTTTGTCCTCTATTTGCACCAGCTTTATGTTTTTACCATTAAACTTTCAGAGAAAAAAAAAAATCATTTTATTAAGCTAAACTGAAATTTCATCCTGAATATTGAAAGTCAAGATTTAGTCTCAATTCATCACAACAAGCTTATAAGATTTGAGGTTTTACCTGAAGAAGGATAACACAGGAAGAGTAAGGAAAAGAAAGTTTGGCAGAGACTATAGGGGAAAAAAAAGGCAGCAGTAAAGCAACCAAAAGACATATGAGAGATGTATTTTCAAATTCTACTTATAATTTTGACAAGAATGAAATCATTGGAAGTGATCAGAATAATGACAATTGTGGAGCTGAAAATATTCTTTTTAAATTCTCTGAGATACCAGTTCGTAAGAAGTTCAGTTTGTGTTGCACTGGAAATCTTGTCACTATGCTTTGACAGACTGTGCTTTGCTTTAAAGTGGATGGAAATAATTTTCATCCTCCAGAAAGAAGAATGTGTTGATGGAAAAACCCCTTCAGGACCAATTGCTACGAAAGACAAGAATAGGACAGCACTTTAGAAAAATTGATTCTGCTCCTGACTTATATAGGAAAATTTACTAGCTGGTAATTTTGAGTCCTCAGCCAGATTTTAAAATATTAATGAAATTCTCAGAATGACACAAAATGTGTCTTTTTACATGTGTATAAATCAAATGAGTATATCCTCTGCTGGACTTGTTGCACATTGTTCCATTTTAAAACCTATAGTTACTTCAAATTCATTTAATTTCTGAGGCTTCCAGATTTACATAATTTGACTTTTCCTTTATTTACCTTAAAAAAAAAAAAGTAAAGCATAATATACACAACTAGTAATTTTGAACCTCTTTTTCTGAAATTTTCATGTCAATTTAACTGGTGTCACGCTTGAAGCATCTTTAAATAAGTAAAAGCTATTTTAAATGAAATTTTTGATTGTCACGGGACCAAATTAAGCTGGACACTAGAGATTTAGGTAATAAAATAAGAAAAGAAGAAAGAAGCCCAATGATAAGCATCTCCTCTTACTAAGGAAATAATGATAAAAAACTACAGTACTCATCATCAAGAACACAAGGAACAAAAGGGCAAAAGTTATACCTCTACAGCAGTTTAAATCCTGAACATGGACATGACCCTTTACATCACCCAGAGCATAAGCAATAACAGCTGCTGATAAATTCTAAGGGGGAGATCCCAAAACGTTTGTGCCCTTTTTCCCACTAGCTCCATTACTACTCAGTCATGGCATTGACATGCCTGACTCCATATCTCAGCCAATCACTGCTTGCCTTGTGGCTTCTGGACATCCAGCCCAGGGATATGGACAGGGTAAATCAGGACAAGCAGCTGATTTTTATGCTTAGTTCTCCTTCCAGACCAGGATATAGGAGAAGGCAGTGATTGTGAGCTGAGATCTTGTGTGGATATTAAGCAAGGTTTATAGTCTTGGACCTGAGGGCATGGAAGGTGTCTGTGGGTCTGTAGCTTAGACAAAGCCAGAGTGTCCTATACATGCAAGAAAACCTACTGAAATTGAACGGGGCAGCTGCCTGCTCTAAAATGTACCTTATCAGTGATGAGAAATAACAGAACTGGCTTTAAGTGCATGGCACAGGTTCCTTCAGCAGTGAAAACATGGCATCATATATTTCAGGGTTTTATAGAACTTGCATGGCCCAGATGGTTGGTGCCTAAATCAGTGTCTCACAAAAAGCTGCTACCAAGAATGCCCAGGAACAAGAGGAAGTACCCACAGGGTACAACTGAGTTCCCCACTCTAATAAAAACAATACTTTCCAGCTACCAGATAACCTCCATACTGTGAAACAAACTGAAGATTCTTGCCAATCTTTCAATACATATAATTTCATCCTCCTCTGTGATGACCTCCTTTCCTGCACCCTAGTCTATTCTTCAGTACATCTGATCTTGGTGGGCTCTACACCTGCTTCCTTCCTTTTGCTGGAAACAGTCTGCCAGTTGAAGGAAACAAGTCTCACATCTAGTATGAAATGTATCTACTGTAAAAAAAATCATCTTTGATTCAAAGGAACAGCAAACCAGTTGCTAAGAAAACTAAGATGTAGCACTGTGGCCAGCGCATGTTCAGAAACACAAAACAGCTCAGAGCCCTACCTTCTCCCTGTGGCAGATCTGACATTTGTGTGCATTGCTAGCTTGAACTGACAAATTGCTCAGTATTTTCCATTAACATTCCTGCTGGCTTGTGTTATAAGTAGGGAGATAACAGATTTCAGCTGAGCTGGAGATAATGCTAGAAAGCAAACTGCCTCAGCCGCATACCAAATTACTGACAAGCTCTGACTGGTACCCAGTTGCCTCAACTACTGATGGAGGGTGAGATGGCCAGACAGAACAAAGCTAGAGAAAAGTAGTGCTTTGGTTCTTCATCTCAAGCAGTGCTTTCTGAATAAGAATTAGGAAACTCACAAGTTTTGTTCCCTTTCTATTGCCCAGGAGAAAACTTTTCCTCAAGGAAAAATCAGGTCAGAAAATGGTTCAGGGGTGAAGAGATCTGGATTGGTGTATTAGGCTTCTGCAGTCCCTTGGGCTTTGATGAGATGGATGCAAAATTCCTCAAGGTGCGAGAGGGACTGACACAAGAATTTGGGAAGTAGACATGATTGATGAAAATAACTGTTGGGTTATGGTATGACTATAAAGAAACAGACACAGTAGAGGCTGTTAAGGCAAAGTTTCTAGACAGAATTTCTAGCATCTTTTATTAGGCCAGATAATATACTTGGAAAAAATAGATAAACCTCATGCATACAGCTTCTAGCCTCTATTACAAATAATATATTCTATTAGACTGGTTTTTGGAGACCCACACTTCTCTGGCTTATCTCCTCTTAGAAAAGAGTTGGATGGGATTTTCAAGGATGTCTCAAACACATTAGATACCTCTGTGTGGGTAACTGAACTTAAAATTGTTTTTAGGTGAAGATACTTGGCTTTGACTCACAAATTCTCCCTTAGTTTATATGAAATTAAAATTATCTTCTTCCACTTTGAAATGCCTGTTCTGAAGGCATTTCAAAATCTTTTAATAGTGGTTTTAATATGATGTAACGTGTTCTTATCTTAATTCCAAAACAGGAATGATTGTATTTTTAATATATAATCCTAAATTTCAGTAGCTGCTTTCAGTCTTGCCTTCATATGATTTCTGCAGAATAAGGAGATTATGAGCAATTTCAATCTTGGACTCACATCTAGTGTTCTCTCTCCAAATTCACAAACTGTGGAATCTGTGCCATCCAAAACATCTAAATATGTAATCCAGGCCAACGCATTTGTCATCTACTGTGATTCTTTACAAGCAATCAATGAGTTGATTTCCTAGGCATAGGTTGTGGGAAACTGTGATAAATCTGAGGACACTTTGGTTTTGCTTCATTGTTAAATTCCATCACAGTAAGGATTTTAAGAATTATTAGTGCTTACAGCTATGGACAAGCAGAAAAGGAGAGTTTCCTTCCCTTTCTCTATATTTTCTCCTTATTTTGTTACTGTCATGCAAAACAAAATTATTCCAATGTTATCACAGTAGCTTCTTGGCAAAACCATTGAATGCACCCCCACTCTTTAGTGTCTTGGGTATGCACAGCATGTCACTGAGCCCAGAACTGCCCTACATCATATACTGAGCCAATGAAACCATAATGGCTGATGGTTTTTTTTTTTTTTTTTTAAGTAAGGAAAGAGTCAGGAAACTTTTTTTTTCTTTTTAGAACAGCATAACAGAGGTTACCCCTAGTGCTAACTGGGGTTAACCAGTTAGCCCCTAGGACTAACTGGGTCTTCCTCCACGAGTGAAGTTGGAGAGATTATAAATGAGAATATTAAAAGCAGTTCCCATAGGAACATAAGAAAGTAACTTAACTCTTACATGCTTTCAAATAACTGGACACAATTTCAACTTCCCACATGCTGTACAGATGTAGGTGAATGCAACAGCAGGTGCTCTCAGTACTGCTCCCCACTTGATTAATTTGCTGTCCCTTCTTCTGTATGATATTTGAGACTTCACTAAAACTCACAAGATTTGTTTGAAAGCGAGAGGTAAACAAGAAATTCATGGGAGATGCTGGAATTAGCTATTTTTTTTTTCAATTAAACCAAACCAGGAATTAAAATCAAATGCTCATGTCTAATTTCTGAAGCACCACCAGAATATCAGAATTACAACCCAAATGGACACTATCAGAATTACAACCCAAATGGACACCACCCAGAGCATGGCAACTCTTCAGTGACACACCCTGGTGATTAGTAATGCTGCCAAACTGCTCTGAATCTGTGACACAAAAAGAGATTCAATGAATGTAAACTGTCTGACGATGTTTTAGTATTGACAAGAGTTGGTTTTTTTTTTGCTACTACAATCCACTTTTTGAACTCTTCCAAGTTCATAGCAGGTAAGTTAATTTCAAATTACTTTTTTTTTTGTATTTTTAGTAAGCAGTTTTGTCTGACTTTGCACCAAGTAATGAAGTTCAATTTAACACCACATATTTTCATGCAGTTGAAAAATTATTGTAAATATGTGCAACTAGTGACTGTGGTTGTTTTTGTAACTAGATGCCATAATGAAGAATTTCAGAGGTAGGCATTTCACAAGTGACATTTTAAAAAATGAACACTCTTAATTTTAATTTTAGTTAGGCATCTTTAAAAGAGGTACACTCCTGCTCTCTCTCTGAATGTGACATCGACACAATATTTTGGGCTTCGTTTTTTTTTTTTTTTTCTGGGAGAAGCAGTTCTTAGTTTACAGTAGAATTCTAATCAGCAAAATTGTGATACAGTGTGTTGTCTGAAAATGATGGTATTAAGTATTTTCCTGATTTATTTCTTCAGAAAATTCTTATTTTATTTAATGAAATAGTTTTACTTAAGCTGAATTGTAGAACAAAATATTGCTATTAATACAACTGATGAGGTCTGCTTAGGCTTCCACTGGGAAAAGATTTTATGAGTAAAGTTCACACCACTTTTTTTTTTGATGGACTGTTTTTCTATAACAAGAGGTACATTGGCAGATCTGTCTTGAAGCCAGAGATGGTGAAAAAACTGCAAGTGTGATCAGATAAGAGGTTAAATTCAGATAGATTTAACCTCTTATAATATGACTATGATGATTACTTTACAGGCTTTAACTGTAATCTACAAATTTAAAAGACTCATTAGAAAATCAGCAAAAACCAGAGCTAAGAGATGTTCAACAAAGCAAAGTGTACTCTAGTTTTTCTCTCAGTGGTTTTATCTAGCAATTCGTTCCCCATGGGCACTTTTTTCCCCTCTGGAGGAAGACCAGAGCAGTATGTCTCAAAGAGCAGTATAGTAGTATGTCGGATTCACCCCCAGATTGGGGTGACCCCGGGTGGTGGTAAAGTCTCTCCTCCAACCCGTGCCTTCAAAGAAAGACTCAGTAGTCTTCAGTCGTCTGGTCTCAAGGCAGTTTATTGCATGTTATCTCAAGGCACACACACTCCCTGGCATTCTCTCTGACTCCTCCCTCTGCATCTCTCTCCGTCTCTCTTGCCCAGGGGGCTGGTGCCATCTTTTATATCACACATTACGTATTAAATGTTTATAGTTTTTCCCCAATGCCTATCACCTATATTGAACAGTGACTTCCTACTCTAAACCAATCTGTGAGTGCCAACATCACCAAGAACATGAAGGATAGGAAGGACTAAGAAGGAGGACAGGGCATGCCCAAATCTCTCCATCTTAGAACTTCTGACCCCCATGTACAAAACTCAGACCCCTCTGTCCAAGGCCTAAAACCCCCCTGTACAGCACTCAAAAATCCTACCTTTCACTTTGTGACTACTTCTATTATAATATCTAAACTTTTGTGATTTCTTGTTCTTCCTGCAAAGTTGGTAAATTGTTCCATGGGTCAAATTCAAAACCACAGGGGTTTCCAGCTGCCTACCAGGGTCTCAGAGGCTTCTGACCTAAACCCGGAACATCCAAGAGTGTCTGAGGGACACCTTGGGTTCCGATAGTAGTAGGCAGTAGTAGTGACAGTACACATAGCTTTTCAAGCCACATGCTGTTTCTGAGATACACAGACATATTTCTGAAAACATTGGTTCCAGCAAACAGCAATCACAGTGCTTGTTCAGTCTGTAAATGCTTAAAATGTAAAGATTTCTGGAAAACACAGACAAAGCAGATGACTGATAAATTACACACAAGATATTCTGGTTTTGGTTTTGTCAAGTCAAAATCGCCAGATTTTGACACGTATTTAAACTGCGTTCCTGATCGCTGCCGAGCAGGTATTTATACCTGCTTGCTTAACAAAACCAGAAAAAGTGCTTCCCAGCAGTAAGCGTGAAAAGAGCGCCCAGCCCAAGCTCTCTGTGCAGCCGTGCTGGCACCACCTGCGCTGGGGGAGCCCCGGCGCAGGAGGGGCGGCCGGGCTGGGTGCGGAACTCGGGGCGCTGGGTGCGGATCTCGGGGCGCTGGGTGCGGATCATGGGACGGTGGGTGCGGATCTGGGGGCGCTGGGTGCGGATCATGGGACGATGGGTGCGGATCATGGGACGGTGGGTGCGGATCTCGGGGCGCTGGGTGCGGATCTCGGGGCGCTGGGTGCGGATCATGGGACGATGGGTGCGGATCATGGGACGGTGGGTGCGGATCTCGGGGCGCTGGGTGCGGATCTCGGGGCGCTGGGTGCCCGCCGTACCGGGCGCCCCGGCTGCGGCACCGCCCCGGCGCGGGTGGAGCTTGCGGGGGCTGCGCCGGGAGCCGCGGGCGGGAGCGGGACGAGATGCGCCTCGCTCGTATTCTTTAACTTAGCAAAACCATCCGTTCACTCTCCCCCGCCCTCTCGAAGCTGGATGTCCTCGCAGCCCACCGGGGAGGGGAGAAGGAGAAGGATGTGAGCGAGCCGGGCGAGCCCGCCGCCTCCATCCCGCGCAGCGTGACCGCTCCCGGCAGCCGGCGACCACCGCCCGGGAGGGCAACCCGGGTACCGGGGCTCCTGGTGCCGCCGCTCGGGACGTGTTTGCCGCAGACTTGGGTGGCTGTTTTCCCTTTGGGTTGCTGTGGATGAAAGATACAGGTGGGTTTTTCTTCCACCCTCCCCTCCCCTCCCAAAGAAATGTAAAAAAGTTGAAGAATCCTCAGCGGAGGTTGGCTGGAGAGGCTTTTGCCTGGTGCAGTATTTAGAAGCCTGGGGTAAGCCCGGGCATTCAGGAGGTGCTTTCAGTCCCCGCTGCTGCCGCCGTCCCGGCTCGGGCTCTGGGACGCTTCTGATGGCTTCAGCCCAGCTCAGGAGTGGATGTGTCTCATCTACTCACAGCATAGATATTTCTGTGCATAAACTTCCTCTTTGTACGTAAGAGGGGTTGCCTTAACTTTCAATATACTAAATTAAAGTAGCTTCTTTTTCAAAAGCTTGGGTTTGCCACACTTAGATTTCCCCTTGAGTAAATAGTACGCCATTCAAACGTGTGAACTTCATCACACGTGTTTTGTACTTACGTTGTTCTCATTTCTATGTCTGTGTCATGAACGTGAACTGCTGAAAGTAAGTCTGCTGATCTGCATACAAGAGATTCTTCCACAGATGGGAGGTTTTGGGAGCTGGGAGATACCCAAACTTCTGAACCATAAAACCTCCTCTCAGTCTTCTAGCTTAGTTCTAAAGACCTCTCTCTGGATCTCTTGAAATCTTGCAGTGTGTCTTGGAGCATGGAAAAATAGTCCAGAACAGATGGGAATTCTCACTTCAAGTGCTGTGAAGTCCCATGAAGACCCCCATCTTTCAGCGGTGTTTTAAAAGAATTGTTTTAGATGATACCTCTGGTTTTGGATGTTTTCTGTTAAAAACAATTCCTTTTCTCATCTGAAAGATGAGGTTAAATATATGTCAACTTAAAAATACACTATTGCTGTCATAATTCTGTTAGCAGGTCAAAAAAGTGATTCTTCCTTCATAAAATTTCATCTGGGATTTTCTTTGAAATGTTATGTAAGGGGGTTGGTTTGGATGTTTTTTGTTTGTTTGTTTCTTAATTTAACTTTTCACTAGAAATATAAGTTGTTAAGTGAAGGAAAATAACTATGTTAAAATTGATTTTTATATGAAGTAAACAATGAGTTGATTTAGGTTGTGTGGATATGTAAATGTAAAAGGGTTTTTTATAGCTCCTTTATATTCCAAGAGAACAATGCAGATATGGTGGAAAAGGATAAGGGTGTTTTTAGTAATATGAAGTTTGATTTTATTCATTTTATGCATTTTCTTCAGATTTTAAATATTTAAAGTGAATTAAGCATCAGCTTTGGAATGTTGCACAATGTTGCATGAGAAGATGGTAAAGAATCCCCCAGCTGGAAACCCGTGAAGTTAATGTGTTCAATAAGTTATTTGGTAGCAAAGTGAGGAAGGAAACAATCCAACTTCACTGCTCAAACTAATGTGTGGTGTCAAGTGCGAAAAGAAGCCTCTCACTCTCAGTATTAAAGCCTGTGCTCCCAGAAGCTGATCTAACATCTTCTGAAACCTTATTTTTTTCCAACTGACTACTTCAGAGAAAATACAAGCAGTGATGGGTGTCTGTGTTGCTGTATCTTTAGACTTTTACTGTCAGAACCAGTTAACAGATGCAGCATTTCATAGCTGGTGACGTTAAACAAACTTTTGGCCCATTTCACCTGGCCATATGTTTTGTATCACTTTGGGTATGTTTTCCATTCCCTGTCAACTCTGACAAATTCAAGGGGACAAACTGGATGCTTATTTATTTGCACTGGGTGGAATAGCAGGTTGTATTGTTTTGGGATTTTTAAACATTTTTTTGAGAAGCAGAATTGGCAATCCTTTAAGCTCCTGAGTTTGCTAATAATTGGGAGGGTTCAGGTCATGGGTTCAGGTCCTTCTAGGTCATGGAGCCCTGGGGAGTGCAGAGTAAGACAGGGTTTATAGAGTTCCAGAGTAACCTCTATTAAAAAAGGAAAGTCAAGTGAAACTTTGAGCACAAAAGCTCATCTACAAATGTTTTTCAACAATAATGTGTATTATTTAGTTAGATGCTAACATTAGGTAAACTTGGACCCATTCTTCAAGGGATTAGTATGGGATTTTAGAAGCTTTTTTGAAATCTGAATGTAGTTTCTACCTAATCCACATAAAAACTTAGAACTTTATACATGAGCTTCTAAAAAACACTTACTCCCACATAGCCCAGATCTTCAGATGTCTTCCTCTGCAGACCTATGTCTCTTAAATTCACCCAGAACTTTTTGAAGCTCATTTTTGTGCATCATGTTTGTCATCTTTTGATGTCGAGTAATATAATTTTAAAATGTGTCTTACACTGAACTTTCAGGACCTGCATGTCTTCCTGTGCATTAAGGTATCATTTCCCAACACACCAGGGCAGAACTTGCCCAGATAAAGCTGTGTAGTAGTGAGAGTGTAAAGTGTGAGTAGAGTTCAGTGGAGAAATGATCTGGACACTGGGCTGGGCCTGCACACTTGGTGTCACACTGCTAAATTTTAGTCAGCTGAGTCCCATCCAGGGCGTAAATATCCTTTTATAAGCACTATAAATATGAACTCTTGATATGTTTTTAAGAATGCAGGATGACTGTATAATAGACCTACATTTTATTATTTATGTTTTGGACTAAATTTTTAATCATGGGATAATTTGTGCTGGAACAGACATTTAAAGGTCATCTAGTCCAACCCCCTGCAATAAGCAAGGACATCTTAGCTCAATCAGAGTTGAAGACTCTGTTCAGAGCCCTGTCCAATCTCACCTTGAACACTACCACGGATGGGCATCTAGCACCTCTCTGGGCAACCTGTTCCAGTGTTTCACCCTACCTTGTTGTAAAAAATTTCTTCATTATTGACCCTAAATTGACCATCCTTTAGTTTTAAACCCTTACCCCTTTGCTACAAGCTCTGCTAAGAAGTTTCTCCCCATTTTTCTGAAGTCCCCTTTAAGTACTGAAAGGCTGCAACAAGGTCTCTCCAGAGCTTTCTCTTCTCCAGGCTAAGCAACCCCAACTCTCTCAGCCTGTTCACATTGGAGAAATGCTCAGAAGAGTATTTTTAAGATTTGGGTTTTGTTCCACTAAATTTTTACTCTGTTCTTTTAAACACTATATACAATTTAGAGTATATTGATGGTGAGACCCAGTTAGTTTCCTTCTACAATCTGTAAACAGAATTGGGTAAGAGATTTTTTTTTTCCAAAATTGTAGGAAGAGGACTTAAAAAGTTCTTTCTCTTATATATGCTACATGGGAGCCTTTCCAACATAAATTACCATGTACCTCGTAAAGGGGGAGGAAAAAATCATAAAGCATCAGTGTTTCAGATTCTCAATGACTAAACAGTAGAAGGTCTGTGACGTGTACATAATTTACTCACCAGAAAAAAGCCTTAAGACAGTCTGTATATGTTAAACTTTAAAATCTCTGCAACATTTAGCACAGTGAGTTTGTGAAAGTAAAGAAATAGAAAGACAAAATACTTATTCTAAATTCTTACCATGACACAAAGATATAAAAGAAAAAAGCAAGCAACCACTGAATCTTCAGTAAACTGAACTCTCAATTTTCCAGTTGCTAAATACATATTTTTCTACAAGACAATTTCCAGAAAACAACAGTTAGGAGTAATATAGGAGATGCTTCATTTTAATGTGTGTGCAATCATTCTAGGAGTACGTGACACGTGACAGAGAATCTTTCAAATTTTTTTAGTCCAGCAAGCTAAGGGTAATCATGCATTTCTCACTGAGGAGTGGAAATTCATATATATATAGATATATATATACACGCACACATATAGACACATCTCCATTTTTATGGAAAATTCTGTGCAGAATTTGCCTGCAAGCACAGAGAAGGTAGGCTACGTAGTTATGGGTCCACATTAAACACTATTGTTTCACAAAACACACAAGCAATGTATTCACTGCATGTGGATAAAATTTACACCTGTGATATGAGAGATGTGAGGCTTTGGGTGTCGGGCTGCTTTGTAAATAATAAAGGAAGACATCTATCCACTGGTAAACATGGGAGGAGGGAGATTGTTATCACAGATCTGCAAACCTTTGTGTGCACATGAGAGCTTGAGGGACTGCATTTGATATTTTTCTTTCTGGGTAAAGAAATACCTTCTCCTCCTAAATTTGTCATCATTTTAATTAAGGTCAAGCCAAGAATGAAACTTCACTTGGGGTAGATTGACTTAATGGGGAGGAAAACAGAGTTCTTCCTCTGGGAAGCTGATGCAAAAGATATGTTTTGCCATGCATTTTCTCATGTGAGGAACTTTACTAGGAAGGTGCAAACAACCTTCTCCATGCTAAACTGTGAGCTAGGGAAAAATTGCTTAAAACATCAAAGGAAATGTAAACAAACAGATGTTTTGGTTAAAAATCAGAATAAAAACGGAAAAAAATTAGAGATACTTGTTACAGTTTAAAATAGGAGGGACTGTTAGTAAATTATGTATCTATTTTTTGGTTTTTGTGTGGAAAGAGCTGTAACAAATGGTTTTAACCATTTGTCTTTTCTGTATTTTCAGAACGACATCAATTGTCAGAGGAAAGGTGGGTAGCTGCCATTGATAGGGCTGTCCATCTGCTCTGAAGGAGGAGATCATGCTGAAGCATCTTTTTAAGATGCCTTCCATTCTGAACATCAAAAAAGATCATCTAATATTATCCTAGGTTTAAACAAGAAAGATGAATTTGAGGTGATTGTTCACTTGGTTCTGTTGCCCTGGAGTTACTGCAGAGCAGACCCCTGGAAAGACACAGTGAAGGAAAATAGTTCTGTGCTGCAATACAGTGTTTCACACCTGCATAACCATCTAAGAGATATCTCATCTGAGCAAAGATCACAAGGCTCCTGAGAGGATTTAATCTGTGATGGAATGACTTCTGGGAAACGGCCCTTTTGCAAAGGGCACCCTGCTTTTCTGCCCTCACTGATCCAAAATGAACCACACTTGGATGTATAACCTGAGCTTTGGTGCACCTGCACATCCTGTTGAGCCAAGGGCTGGACTCTCACGAAGTGGGCACACAGTAGTGGCTGTTTTTCTCGGATTAATCTTGTTTTTTGGTTTCTTGAATAACTTGATTGTCCTCATCCTCTTCTGCAAGTTTAAAACCCTGCGTAACCCAGTCAACATGCTTCTCCTGAACATCAGCGTCAGTGACATGTTAGTGTGCATCTCAGGCACTACCCTCAGTTTTGCGTCCAACATCCGTGGCAAATGGATCGGAGGGGACCATGCTTGTAGGTGGTATGGCTTTGTCAATTCCTGCTTTGGTAAGAGTTCAATGATGATTCTTTACTATTCTTCTTTTTAACACTGGTGCATTAAGCAACATGATTAGGGAGCTAAATGCTCTTCTGTGGTGAACAGAAGGATACTTTTATTACCTTGTTATGGTCAAGCACAAGTGACTTGTATCTTTTAAAACATTTAAAAAAAAAGACTTTATGAAAGGGTAGCATAGATCTAATAAATAATTCCAAACATATCTCATTCTTCAAAATTACTTATTTCTTAAGAGCTAAAAATGGAATCTAATAAAAGGCAAGGCACTGGAGAGAGTTTGATTAAGTGTATGAACATATATAATAATTCCCTCTTTTTCAGGAAAATCTGTGCCATTGCTGAACTGCAGGTCCCTCAGTGTGCTTTCTGTCATGAACAAAGCTTCCTGAAACTACTATATTTACAATTTTTAATTATCTCTCGATCTATAATATAAATTCCTCATGTCTCAGATAGCGAGTTCTCATTAGATGATTTCTGTTCTGCAAAGCAAAATATTCATTTTAGACTTGCAGGCTTGCAGCTTCAGTAGAAAATTAAGTTGCAGGAATAGATTTGTCAGAAGTGATGGAAAAAGTATTCAGTGTTGTTCTCGTGTCCAGACAAATTTTTTTTGCAACCATCCTTTGCACTGCTAGATGTAAGTGTTGTAAATGGATTTTTTTAATTATTAAAAGAAGATAAAGGACAGTGAACAGTCAGAGGGCAGTCTTCATCCCTCCAAAGATGAGACCTGTTGCTTGAAGATGCCTGTTGCATCACCAAGCAGTGACCCTTTCTTTGTTTATTCCTACATTCATAAAAAGATCCACTGAAGAATGAACTGGCCTGTGGTGCATGTCTAGATGTGACCCTTATCTAACCCAGACCAGGGGATTTGGCACAGCTCCCTCTTGCTTTAAATGCTTGCTTTGGTGCCTCCAGGCCAAGAGGACAGGACAAATGCATTCCTGGTTCTTCTTCAGCCGTGGATTGCAGCACATCTTGTGTAGGCCCTTTGACCCAAGAAGTGCTCCCACAGCTCTTGATATAAAATCAGGTGGTGAATTCAAAAACATGTTCTCTACCTGAATCATAAACTCTCTGCTACTTCCTGTGGTGTGGTCTCTAGTAGCTGTCCCTTGCTCAAATGTGTGCTCCACTCATGACCATTAACTCATCCTGGCAGCTTCCCCTGGGAAACTGCTGCTTTGCCCAAAGTGAAGTCTCAGGAGTTAGTATTGCTGTGTAACATAAGAACAATTACTTTGGCCATCCAAAAATAGACTTTATGGTCAACAGTACCTTGGCTTGTTTTGGTAGGTTGTTTTCAGTTTGGTCTGTGCTGAGCAGAATGACATGTCTTCCAGGTTTCATTTCCATTTTTCTGTGTTTTATATATTCCAATATTTCTGTAAGTGGTTTTCTCAGGCAGAAAGATGTCAGGACTGGTTTTTTTTCTCCATACTTTGAGCTTTCTTTTTATTATTTACCGCGAGGGGATTTTATTTACCGGAGGGGGGAATAACATTTGAAGAGAGGGGGAAAAAGAGGCAAATGTTCAAGGGCTTAGAAAAAAAGGTATGTTAAAGTGCCCTTTCGAGCCTGCTGGCTTCTGTCTGAATGTGAGTTACCATCCCACTGACTGTGGAATAATAAACCTGCAAATGCATAAGTTTCTCCCAGAGTGTTCTGCTTGTGGAATAATTCTTCAAAGTCAGATCTATATGAATTGGATGCATGGCAGGAGTGCAGATTTCTGTGCTATTGTGATACCTGTTTTCATGTGATAGTTTCTGCTATAGTTCTTAAAATTGATTAGATCATCAAGGAACACACAAGCAAACAAAACAGCAACACCCGGAATGCCAAAGGTGTCCCCAGCTCCTCTGAGGGATGTTGATGCTGTCAGTGGGGTATCCTGGGAAGCTGAGGCAGCCTAAATGCAGGTAGTTATTAAAGTGTGCATAGTTCATGTGAAAGTCTTGCAGCACTGACATGTGTTCTTTCATTAGTGTGTATAAAAGGCATAATGAAGAAGTTTGCTTGCATAGTTATAATTAAAAAATGTTGATTAGGATATAGCATGGGTAAAAGTAAATAACAATAGGAGTTTGCCTAATATTTATGTGTTTTTAAAAACAAATTTTATCTGCTGATAAATATCATTATTCATTCTTTAGCTATTCCTAAAAAATTCTCATACATTTATTAGCTTTCCCTCCTTGGTTCTTCGTGTCTTATTTTGGCCCATCAAAGATAAGAGAAAGGGCCCTAATGCTCAAGATCCAGAATAGAGGTGTGTAATAGGAAAGGTAATTAAGATGAGCTGAAGTTCAACATCAAGGTTGGTAAGAATAAATGCTTCAATATTCTTATCTGTTTGGGGTTATTTTTGTCATGGGGTAGATGATCCTATTAGGATTAACAACAGTATAGGAACATACAGTTAATGATGTAAAGTGTTAATGATGTTAAGTGTTCATGATGTTAAGTGTTTAAGGATATGGTTTTGGGGCAGTTACGGTGGTGCTGGGTTGCTGGCTAGACTAGATAATCTTGATTATCTAGACTCTTCCAATCTTGATGATTCTGTGATGCTCTGAGTTCACTGGCCCCGCTAGAATTGCACTTTTTTGTACTAAATGAAGGTATGTGCCTTTTTTTTTTTTCTAACTGCAGTATTTTTCTAAATCATGAAGAAACTTTAAGTGGGCAACTAATCTTCATGACTTGGTGATTATTTCATGATGTGTAAGACACACCTAAGCCATATTCAAACTGTTAAAATATTTATAAATGCAGTTCATTCTTGCAAATCTTCTGAAAGGACTGTATTTTAAAGGTCATTTCCCCTTCTCCGACTTGTTTTATGATACAGTGAAAGCCTCCTTTGTGTTTTAAACCAAATGGAGAGTGAAGGTGTTATCCTTCAGGTCTGTGGCTTGAATGAAACCTGAGGGAATGAAAGTAAGAAGCTGAGATTTGTTTTAAATGTGAGCACAAGGTGAGAGATCACTTTTTTTCCCCTCTTAACTGTCTTACCTTTTTTTAAAATCACATGCCTGGGAGGTGAAAGCAGATCTGATGCCCCTCCCAGCAGTATTGACAGTGTGATGTACGTTGGTGTCACTTGGTAGGAAATCGAGTAAGCTGTTTACCAGGCAATCCATTGCCTACCCCAGGCACTGAAAGACCCTACAAGAATGAGCACCAGGGGGTTGCCATGGGCACAGTGGACAAAAATGATGGACAAAGAGTAGTTTTTCGGTTTAATTATTCGCTGCTGTCCCTATATCTGCTTTGTGATTTCAAATCAATCATGTGGAAAGCATAAGGTTTGGAAGCTAATGGAAGTGCAGATGCTGATCAATAAGCATGTAATGGGGATTTTAAGGAGAAAATTAAGTACTTTGAGATCTGCTATGGAAGTATGAGCTGTTGGGTCTTGATTTAGGAAAGCACCAGGAATGGAGCTAGAGGAGAAATGTCATGGTCTGTTCCCAGAGTAAATGATTTTACCCTGGTGCTCATCCTTGGTTGCAGCTCTGTTAAGTAGGTCACTGCAGTGGAAATTGCACATCACTGAGCTGGGATGGATTTTTAAAATTTGCTGCCATTACACACCACTTCATTGCAGTTCAACTGGCTCATGGTTATACATTCAAGCAAACATGAAAAGTCACACAGGGACAGGATCTATTTTCACAGCTGAACTCTCAGTAAACTTTGCAGGCAAGGTGAAAAAAGGATGCTTAAATATATAATGAAACGTCTAAGCATTAGATTTTAATTTAGGAAAAATGTATTATTTTTAAGGCACTCCCATAGAGACCACATACACAGGAAGTGATACGCCATCCTAAGATGAGGATTGTCTTGCAGTTTTGATGATCTCACATGTAATCTCTGCACAGTGCCTTATTAAACATTTCAACCCTCTGGACAGATGCAAACTTTCAGAAAAAAAATTGTCTTTTCTCAAGATACTTGCACTTATGTAAACTTCCCAAACATGTAGGACAGGCAGAATTTGAGCTCAGAAGACTTCTGGAGTTCAATCTTAGAATCACTACTCTATGCCATGTCATATCAGGATTAAGTATTAAATAGATTGATACATATGAGAAAGACAAAGCTGTCTCTGGCTGCAGAAATCCAGCATTAGATTCTAATGCTGGAAAAGTTCCAAGGCACATTACTAGCAGGGAAATTTTTTGTGCCTGTTGAACTCTTAGCTCTTGTTTTCAGCTGATTGTTTTTCTCCTTCTTAACCTTCATGGTGGTTAAAATATCTGGCAGCTTGCCTGAGAAATTGTTTCCAATATTTCATTGTAAAAAATAAATTCTGATTAGTGTTGTGTAAAAGAACATCGCTATTCTAGAGGAGCCAGAGATGCCTATGTCATGCAAAAGCTGTATGACTTGGTGTCTGTGTCTTCCCACACAGCATCCTGTCAGTCCTGGGTGCAGCAGAGGGCTACAGTCCTATTTGAACCGAAGTAAAGCATGCAGATGTGTCCTAATGTCCATTGATAACTCAAGGTCATACCTAAATGAGGACTTAATCTTTTTAGAAACCCTGTACTCAACTCGGTGGGTAGATAATCTTTTCAGTCATATGAAAGCAGTTATCGATTTATTCCCTTGTAAACTGCCAGAGAACACAATGAATGAGAAATGGAGCTGCTCGTGATTTTGCTTTAAAGTTCAGCTGTCTCGTGACCTTAAACAAATAATTTTCTTCTTAGTATTTTACCTTGATTTTATATGCTGTGTCTTAGACTTGCTGCATTAAATTAAGGTACCTACATTTAGAGTATAAACTTCCAGCATACTGGAAACTCTCTGTTTATGGGATGCAGTTGAGATCTCAGATGTAATAAACGATCCTTCCGTGAAAAGATACAGGTTTTTCCACAAAAATACATCATCTCAATTGGCTTGATCCTGCAAGAGCTCATCTGATGTTTTCTGAGCTTTGATGCAGCAAGTACTCTTCTCCCAGTGCAAAACCACTATTAGCAGCTCCTTACCTGCCCACTTATTGATTGCTCCTTTTCCAGTGGGTTTGAAATGGCATTAAAGGTGATACTTCTATAAATAAAGCTGGTAGTAAACAGAACTAATCAGTATTGCTTAGGAAAACATAGTTCTGCAACAGACCCTGAAAACATTCTCTGTTTGAAGTACATAGACTCTGTTATGCCTGCAGTCACTGTGACCCATGCAAGCTTTCCTCAGTAGTTGGTCAGCATCAGAAATAATCTGCTGGTTCAAACAGAGAGGGGGAAAACCAGTGCCTAACTCATGGGCATAAGTCAAAAGTGTTTACAGTCCCTTTAAAAAAAAAAAAAAAAAGGAGAAATGCTGTCATGACCTAGAGGGATTTAATTATTTTAATACAGTGTAACAATTGACAGTTTATCCTGAATTTTTCTATGTAATCTCCGGCATCTGATATGTATTAGATTTTATAGTAAACAAAAACATAAAAGTAGTTATTAGGAAGATATGTTATCCGAATTCCTCTTTTGTCATCTCCTCTTTAGAAAAACGGAAGTTAGCCTGCTATACTTTTTATTTAAATAACTAATCAATGAGGTAGTTGTATATTATTAAATACACTTCTCAGGGCCATACTTACATTAAAAAAATGAAAGTCTCAACCCCTTAGAGACAGATGGGAATCTTCTGACTAAAACCAGACATTTTCCAATCCCCAAGGCTCTTCTATAATCAGTAGAAAACCAAATCTGTACTGCAGCATGCAAACTGTTCAACATGTCTGAGACATTCTCTTCAGGGTGATATGAGATGTGTCCTCCATATGTCCACCCCTTTATCTCCATGGACTATGAAAGGAGCCCAAGCTCAGGGGTAGATACCTGCTCTGTGCCTCTCTGAAGTAATGAGATGACCCTCACAAATGGGGTGCTTATTACTTCTTTTTTCTTTCTCTAATTTTCTTACTTTTGCTAATAGTTCCCTCCCCACTTCAGTATCCTCTTCCAGGATGTTTCCAGGAATTTCTATTTCCTATAGGCATTAAACACTGTACAAAGTTGAAATCACCTAGAATAGTTGTGCAAGAGTGAGCATTTTTAAGATGTCTGTTGTGTTTTCGTGAAGAGGTGTCCTAGTCCTCTTACCAGTTTTACAATCCCGAATTCGTCATGTAGGGAAAATGCTGTTAGCTCTTTCTACAGGTAATGTGTAGAGCATGAGTACTGGACTTCTGCATTCAATTTACATGCTTAAAGCAGGGAGACAATTTGGGCAAAAATTTTGGAAAACATGGTAAAGAAGGAATCATGCCTTGAAAAAGAAGGTGAAAATGGAAGACCTAATGTCCTGCTTTGAATGTTATTCCTGAAATCAGAAACTTCACTCTGGTAGGCACTTTAACACCTTCTTGAGATAAGAGAAAGTTTTGCCTTGGTTACAGCAGAGTATCACCCGAGATGTGTGCTGGGCTGGAGATGAAGCACTGTGCAGCCCCTTGATCAAGCCCTCCTCTCTTCTCCCTGTGGAATGAGGAGGAGAATCAAAGTAAAATATTTTGTTGAGATAAGAACAGTTTAATAACTGAAGATAAAGTAAAATTCAATAATAATAGTAAACAATAACAATTATGACAATATAAGAGGGGAAAAATTGGTGCATAATGTGGTTTCTCACCTCCTGCTGATCAATGTCAGACCCTTACCAGCTGCCTTTCTGGGTAATTCCTTTCAACTTATATATTGGGCATGTCGTTCTATGGTCTGGAATATCCCTTTGGTTAGGTGACCTATTCCAGCTCCCTCACAGTTTCATTTGTGTACCTCCTCAGTGGCAGACCACGAGAAAAGGAAAAAAAGAAATCTTTGACCTAGGATAAACATGATTTAGCAAAAATCCCCAAATTATCAGTGTTATGAACACCATTCTCATTCTGAATAGAAAACAGTATTATGAGAGCTACTGAGAAGAAATTAACTCTACCCTAGCTGAAAAGCAGGACAGTGTCATTCAATTTACCCATTTACAAGGTGTTACAGACTATAGCTGTTGATGCTAACAGTGTTAAGATCCTGTGGTATGCAGTAGGTTCTGTATTAGCAGCCATGGTTGCTTCTCCTTTCCCTGGTCTGGGTAGCTCCAGCTGGATCCCATCTCCACTCCAGAGTGCAGTAGGACTGTGAAGTGTACCAGAACCCCCACACTTCCCTCCTCTTCCTCCCTCCTCTCATCTTTCATCACTGCAGAAATTCAAGCAATGGCTCAAACAGGAGCTGGAGAGTGCTCTCCAAACATCCTCAGGTACCCTCAGTTTGTACCAGCAGCCACATGTAGATGGAAACATTGTTTCCCTTAGCTGCCATCCTTAATGTTTTCTGATATGTTCTGTTGTATGATCAAGAATCTAGAGTCCATTTTCCTAATGCCTGTACAAAAGAAAACAGCAAAAACATGCAGAAATAATAACAGTGAAGGATGGACAACAGTTTGTGTGAGTGTGTGTGTCCCTGAAAAGAGAGACAGAAGAACAAAAGAATTCTGTAAGAAAATCGATCACCCCTTTGGCATTTTTTGTGTACAGATGTCAGCTGTCAATGCAAAAAAGTGTTCTGCTTGGGCCCAAGGTCTGTTTCTGTGTATGTGCAAGCGACTATAGATTTCTGCCAATGTTTGATCCTTTCCAATTGGGCAGCGATGCCTGCAGCACAGTCACATACTTTTGGTTCTGTGTTATAGCCACACATTGCAGAATGCTGGAGACTTTATGCAAAGAAATATACAAACAACATCAGTTCACATGGACACCTCAAACAGGACTTTAAAGGCAAAGACCATGTTGGATTTCTTGCAGAATTATCCTGATGATGAATTTAGTCTAAAAGGTCATGGCTCTAAGCCCTGATGCAGACGATGAAACAGCATTTCTGTCAGGGTTCAAGTTTAATCGTTGATATTTCCAGGCCCTTTTCCCTAATCCTGGGTCATGACAGTAACCCAGACAAGGCTATGCCTGATGCTCGCTTTCTTTTAATTTCAGAAAAGGCAGAAACCAGCTCTTTTGGTAGTCAGGTCACATACATGTGAAAAAATATGTCATTAAAATGTAGCTGGCTTTTTGGCCCCTCAGTGGGTATAACAAAATAAAATAGAGGCCAGTAAAGAAGCAATAGTCAATCAAAACCCCCCCCATTTGAGAGCAATGGACTTTGCTTGTGAAGGGCTATTAAATCCTATTTTTTTAACTATGTGTTTAATAATCTTGAGGAACTGTTAAGACCATCCACATTCTGACAGATCTGAACAGAATTCAGTATATTTTGGAAAACTTTTAAGCTTTCTTTGTAGCCCCTGAAGTATGCCAGAGAGAAAGTATTATCTTTGGCTGCTCATATTCAAGTTATATATCTAATGACCATTTCTTAACATTAATTTTCTGTATCTTTTTCTTTTTAGGAAGCATTTAAGTGGAGTCTTCCAGTCCAGTAAGCACATCAAACTTACAGTCTTTTCAGTGATAAGAAGGCTACAGAGCCATTGGCATAGTTCCAAATAACGACACAATCATAGGTGATAACTATAAAGTTCTTGTTTTCCCCTCATCTGTGGCAATTTCTTCATACTTAGAAGTAATTATTAGGGTTTGTATTCTTTTTCCTTTTCCTTGTGGCTTTTTTATGTTAGTGTTTCTGCTATGTTTCTAATGTTAAAAGTGTATTAAGTGAGAAAATAATTTTGTTAAATTAGTGTGCTGACACTAAAAAAGAAAAATAAGTATATTTGAAAGCTGAAGCTATTCTGTTTACATTTGTGATTTTCTACATATCAATACTAGCTGAGAAACTGCTTCTGAAACTGAAAATTCAGTAATATCAATAAACTACAGCCTCTACTGAATTGCAGACCACTTAATTGCTTCTGTGGTTTTCTCAGCTAACATGATTCACTTCTTAAATAATCCAAATGCCTCCCAATACTGGGAGATTTGTGGATTTGGTTTTGTTATGGGTTGTTTGGATTTTTTTAAAACTAACTCAAAATTACCTCTGTCTGCTATAGACTTTCCCATAATTGATGCAGGCAGGAGGAACATTTGGAATCTGCAGACAGCAAATGCAAGGAGTACCACTCTGAGTAGGCATTTCACCCCCATGACATGCCCCCATCCCATTTCTGTGAGATTTTCCTTCTGTGCTTTCCCTCCTGAGCAGCGTGGGACCTGGTTCCCCTCTCTCTCCTCCATGCTATGCTGGCTCAGTGAGGATCAGGGGATGCAGTCAGAGGATCACCCATGCAAGGGTGAAACCTCGGGTTCCTGGGGCTGCTTGACTCCCCCAGCATCTCTCTGTGATCTGGATGGTAATGACTCTAATCAAGGTCACCTAGGTACCATCTTTTCTACCATTGTGCCAGACTTCACCTGCTTCAGCTGAGTGCTTCTCATGTCAGCTATCAGCATCAGGCTCAATTGCTCTGGGTTATTTCAGCCAACAAGTCTTCCCAGCATGTTAGTAAATTATGTTACTTATCCTATTTGTGGTTTCTTAAGTTTATTTCACAGAAGATTCCAATATGATGGAAGTACAGTCTCATCCTGTGGCCAGATACAAACTTGTGCTGTTCCTTAAGAAAGTATAGCAGCCACAAAGCAGAAGGCTAGGGACTCACTGGGCTAAACTGGAAATCTTTACATCTATTTCACATATTTTATGTATTTTATTAGAGGAAGACATTTACTACCTGCTAATTTTTTAGTGTTGTTTTTCTTCTATTGTATCTTCTATTGTTTCTGTCCCTGGCTCCAATTTTTTATTGTTTCTATTGGTTTCACTAATGCAATTAAGGGCAGAAATAGTAGATAACTATGGCAAGAAGGAATCAGAATCAACAGGCTTCAGATGAATCAAAAGAAGAAAACTTCTTTATGTTGAATTATTTTTATAGAGATTTATAACAGTAGAAACTTGTTCAGGACCAAGTGACTATCAGAAAACAAGGTATCAAAAAGAAGACTTGATTGTAAAAAAAAAATTATAAGGAATAGATCACCTTTACAAATCAACAGCTATGTAAAACTTTGCTTAGATTAGGACTTTGGTAATTTCTAAAATTCAAAACCATTAGTTAATTCACGTATATGGCATTTTATTGCTTAATATCTAAGGGTTGTCTGAGTCTAGTACAGACCTCTGAGTACTGGAATAGCACATTAACATCTGGCAAGATTTGCTTTCAGCTAAGAAATGGTATGAATTTTACAAAACCATAGATAATCCCATTTAACTTGACCTTATAAGAATTTTAGGACACATAATGGTTAGACTTAATCCTTCTGTGCATGTGCATACTGAAGCATTCTTGTTTTTCAGATTTACAGTTTGGGGGTTGTGTTTTGCATTCAGGCTGTTTGTGGATTTACCAGGGGACCTCTTTAGACTGACTATTTAATCACCCTAATGAAATTAGGCAAGCTGTTTGGGCACTGGCAGCAGGCAGCCCAAGGCAGGGGAGGCAGGCACTGCTCTCCCCTCACTGCTGGCAGCAGAGCAAGCACTGCATGGGAGGCTGATGGCCATCCCTGTCTGCCTCAGTGTGAGTTCAGCAGGAGTTAACTAGAAACAGTTCTAGGGTAGGAGTTAATATGGTAGTGATGACAAGTTACAAATTCTGCCTCTCAGTGAAAGAGTGGAGTATGTACATGGCATTTGCGTGTACATTTTCAATATGTTCTGTACACTGACTATGGTGCACCAAGTAACTCTTCTCCATGCAATTCTTTGTAACAAATCACAGCAGTTTAAAAATGCGGGTGTTGGGGGATGTTACAGCAGTTTTAATTTATCCAAACTTTTAAATTTTGCACTGTTTTTAAACTGCTCAATTTTCAGAGAAAAAAATGTGTGGCAGTGCAAGAGGGCCCAGGTCCAGCAGTGGCTGCATGATTTTGCTGAGGATTGCTTTACTGTGTGTACTTCTCAAAACTGAAAATGTATTTCTGTTTAATATCCTTGTGAGGTAAAGACCACATCACAGGAGTAGAATGAAAGGCTGCCAGGTAAATATGCCAGTCAGAATTTAAATAGACTTTTTCTAATGGGTAGAAAGCAGGTTATGAGGCAAGATAAAGCCTTAGCTTAATATACATTGAGATAAGAGCAGTAGATAGTAGCATATCACCATCTGGTTTGCTTCATGGAACAGTTTTTCTCTATAGGTCAGTGCACCAAATGGTGTTTAACAAGGAATTTGAGAATGAGTAAGAGTTTTACAAGTTAATATCTTTTCTAGAGTTGTGGGCACTCAGACCTTTGGAAAAGAAATACTGATATCAGATACAAGCAAGTATTAGCCTCTTACTGTACTGTAATTGTTTTTTCTTATCATTTTAATAACTAAGTTATGCCTTGCAAAATGTTTTTTGTATAGATATCAAGATTATGCCATTCACAGTATTTTGCCTAGCTATTCTTCTAGAATACTAAACTTAAAGCTGAGATAATTTTCAGCATCCAGTGATATTTTTTCCAATACATAGTACCACAGCCTGTGATTTGTGGTGTAGGGGCACCTATCTTCCCTGAAGCAGTACTTTTGAATCGAATAGGTTTTCCTGTGTTTCTCTTCCATTCCACTTGCTCTCAGGAAACCTGCAAAATTTTTGTATGCACAATATAATAGATAAAGGAATTCCACTTATTAACTATGTACTATGCAAAGAGAAGTACCTTCTCCAGTTTGTTTATTCTGAGTCTGCAACCTGATGATTTAATTTGAAAACCTACTTATTGTAGGAAACAATAAACAGTCTTTCCTTGTTCACCTTTTCTCTTTCTTTTCTCTATTTTCCTTTTCTAAGTTCTGATGTTTGTTTTTCTAAATGCTGCTGAGCATTGCTGCTTAGTGGAAGTGGTTTGTGTAAAGTTCTCTATCATAATTCTCTTTACAGAGAAGTAAGTCAGAAACAATTGCTGTGTATTCAAAGCCAGGTCTATTTTCTTCCACATATGGTAGTTTACATCAGTATTGCATCTCATCTGCTTGATGGCTCCGTTTCATGTGGTTGTGCTGCAGTACTTCACAGTCAGTTTTTGTTGATTTTGAGTTATTCTGTGTAGTATGATCTGAAAACTTGTCACTTTTCCCCATCTTTTCCAGATCATTTATTAATGTGATGAATAGCCCAGGGCCCAGGACAGATCCATGGAGAACTTTGCTGTCCACAGTTTCCACTAAGAAAACTAATTTTTTTCTCCTGTTTTTTATTTCCTACCTCTATTTAATTATTTATTCACATGAAGATTTCTGTTATTGCATGGCAGCTTACTATCCTTAAAAGCCTTTGGGCTAGTCAAAGTTGTTTGAAAATCCAAGTAGGTTTTATCCAGTAGGCATCAGCCCTATCTGCACGGTGCTGTCAAGGACTGGTGATGAATTAAATAAGGTATGGTTCCCTCCATGATAGCCACGCTCGCCCCAATATGTCACACCTCCACTACTACACTTTCTAGGGCAATTTCCACTGATCTATCCAGTGTTCAAGATTAGACTTATTGGTTGGGTGAAAATGTACTGCAAAGGATTTCTGTCTGCATCGGTTATATTTAGTTTTTTAATGGATGTAGCAAAAGATCTTTCTCTTTGAGTTCCTTTGGAGGGGTTAAGGAATGGGTTAAGGAAAGGGAAATACTGCTTTTCCTGTTTGCACATCCTTCAGCCATCACAGTGATCTTGGATAGAAATAGGAGCAGCCTTCTCCGATGTTTCAGCTCACTTCCCTCACCATGTGAGATTGTGGGGTTGTAAAACTGCACAAGAGCCAGGCTTTACACTGCCTGGTTCAGAGGCATTTTTTCAGAGGCATATTTTGAGACTGCATTCATAGTATCAGATATGACTATTTATTGACCAGGTAATATCTAATTAGAATAAAAACCAGTTTGACCACTAGACATTATGAAAAACTTGACTCAGAAGACTTAGTATTTGTATTGTGTTCCATCCCTAAGAATGGTAACTGCCAAATAAACCCCCAAAATTATAGAAAATCTTTAGAAATATACTCTTAGTATTAAAAATAAGCAGCTGGGTTCAGTGAAAAAGGAGGAGTTCATTGGAAGGCCATTGGCTGTGTGCTCTGGTGGATGCTTGGCTCACTGGCTAGCGGATGCTAACACTGTCATTTCACCTCTTAGCTGATTTGATGCTATGTCCCACATACAGAAACCCCCTGAGACTGCATGTTATGTATTACAGCTGTTCACATCCTCACCATGAAGGAGGGTCCTGGGGATGCCCCCACGTTTCAAAAGGAGCAGTCCTGGCAGGAGATGGGGGCCCTGCAGGATGGCATGGGCATGGGGATGCAGCAGTGAACCTGACTGCCCTGAGAACGTCCTCCTGCTACACCAGGGCTGCACATCCATCCCTGCTTTTCTCATGAGCACGAGCCCCAAAGATTTTTCCTGAGATGTTGCTGTACAGGAGCTCCATCTAGTGCTGACATTTCTTATTCCGATTCACTAAGGCAGCAGAATAAATATACTGATAAGGAGGCAGCCAAGTTAGGAAGCTGAATTTGGCACGGCCAGCCTGCTTTCTAGAATGCAAAGGGTCCTGCAAAACATATGGAAGTGAGACAGAAGTGAATGTTCAGGAATGATTTTGTATCATTGAGATGCAAAAGGGAATTCTTTGCACTGTTTATGCCACTGGGAGCTTGTTGTTTGGATGGATAGGCATATTAATAACATTGCAGAAAAATAGAGTAGTACTCAGTGATGCACATTAAGTCACCAGATACAACTAGGAATTAAGACCACTTTTAAAGCACAAAATAAAAACCTTTAAAAATTCAGCAAAGGAGGGGGAAAGAAAGTGGAAAAACCTGAGATATTGTGTTCCTGTTAAAAGTAATACATGCTGTCTGTATTGAAGATACCACCAAACTCTAAGGAAAGGGTATGTTGTACAAAGGATGAAACATAGAAATGACCACTGAGAAAAAAACAAGAAAGATTTATTGAACAGGATCAGTAATGCTCATTTTCATATTTATCCCAGCAGCATTGGATCCAACAGAGATTTCTCAGTGCAATGTTAAACTGTGACTCCCATTAGAGTTAAACAGGAAGATGATTCTTTGGAGAAGGGAATGATTGCCTGTTCTAATGGACTCATGATTCCAAGTCATCTTAGCAAAAGAGAACAGATAATTGCAGGCATTAGATAAATGGCAATTGGTGGATTTATTTCTATTCAAAGTGAATGGTTGATATCTGAGGTAGCTTGTATTTGGAAAATGGTTGTAACTGCTAACGTTCAACAAATGATTGTGGGAAATATTTTCTCGATTTCAAATAAGTAGAAATGCTTTTAATGCATTAAAAATCAAAAGAAAATTGTGCTCTGGTCACTAAAATGTGACAGCAACTAGAATAAGAGTCACCAAATTAAAGAATATTTGATTTTTTTACCATTTAGTCTATGTTTCTCATATAAATATTTAATAGGCATATCCAAATAAAGCAAATAGTGTTTTGGAAGCACACCCCATTCTCAGCTGCTTCTGTCAGTTTTTGAGGTATCCATCCACTCCTCTGTAGTTCATATCATTTATATTAGCCCTGAACTTATCAGTTATTATATTCACATTGTGGGTTTGCTATATCATGAAAAGTTCTGCTGTGATTTCTTTATTCACTGAACTTCAGGCAAGTCAGGCTACTACTGGTTGGTTGTCCACCAAGACCAGACCTCACTTTGAGTCCATTCATCTTAACTTTGAAATATCTTCTAGGTTCAGTGGGCTTTCTTTTTAGCTTTGGAAAGGTTTGGGGTCTTCTGCCAAAATCAGTTGGATGCAGGCTCATTAAATATGTATCTCTTTTTTTTTTTGTTGTTTGTTTTGTTTTGTTTTGTTTTGGACAGAAAAGGAAAAAGTGAAAAAATAGTGAAAATTCTGGAGGTTTAGTGAAGGAGCAGTAGCCATATATGTCTGCCACTCTCCAAACCTGTTTGAACCCTTTCTGAATATTAATTTCTATTTCTTATCTCAAAAAAATGGAAAAAAGCCCCTAACACAAACCGCCCCAACAAAAACTAAAACCTTTGATAATAATATTTTGTGAAATCCCATATTCACAATCTCTCATGTCTGTCTCTCAAATTTGCTCATTTTATGGTACCTTCCCATTAGCCCTATTGGTAACAAAAGTTGCTGTCTAACTTAACTATGTTCTATCAATTCAACTGAGTTTGTTTCATTCCAGGCTGCCTACCCCAGATTTTGCAAACCAATTAACATTTTCGCTGCCACTTTTTGGCAATTCCAGTATAATGGAAAAAGAAATGTAACCTGCAGAACCTCACTGGAAACCACATATGACATAGATTTTTCCTGAGCCATGAAATGAGACTCAGAGCTAGAAGGCAAAATGGAATTTTATTTTTTATTTAAACAATTAAAAAGTTTTGTTCTTTTTTTCCTCTGTGGTGCTGTGACTTAGGAGTTTTTCATATTTCACTAAAGTGCATATGTGTCCTGGTTTAGGGCAAATTCGGAAGGAAACCTCCCAAGAGGTCCCTCTAGAAAGCAAATTCAAGCAGCCCCTCCCCGCACTGGTTCTGGAGACATAAATCTCCTTCAATAAAAGTGGGAAAAACTGTTGATTTAACAAGCAAAGCATTCACAAACATGAGAAAATGAGTAATATTAAATAATGGAACCTCTCGTTGTTCTGAAGAGATGGCAAATTCAAAGAGAGTACTTTTGTAGTTCAGAGTCTTTGTTGTGGGTGTGTCCTTGGCTTTCTCAATCTCTCTGGGGCTCGGGTCCAGTGTCCTGGCCGCAGTGCAGCTTGGGGGGCCCCTGGACGATAGTCCTGGTGTTCCTGGGATGAACAATGGCTGAACACTTCCAAGAAAACCTTCTGGCCTCAGCTAACGAGAGAAAAAGCAGCGAAAACAGCAAAGGAAAACTCCCCATTTGTATGCAGAGCAGAGAACTCCGGGAGCACTGCTTATCTCTATGTTTTGAATACAGCCCCCCAAAAAATTCCACCGCTTTTCCTTCTCCCTGCCTTCACTCTCAGATCTAGTTTTAAAGGTGCAGAATTTATTAGTGGTCTAAACAGACATTATAATATTCTTACCTCCTCACTTGCAAAGAAATCTCTGATGGCAGCAGCTACTGGAGTGAGTACCACTGTATTTTTGTGGAAGAAATATATTGATTTTAATGGACGCAGAGCCCGATAGTTCTACTTATCAGTATTAACATTAATAGGTATAAAAAAATGGAAACACGGGTGATGATAGAATGGATTACTCTTACAAAGTCTCTGATGCTGTGGCAGTTGTTAGGTAAGATACTTCCCCCCAGAGCAACAAAATTGCTCCTGAAGAATAAGCAACCATTAGAAAAAGACTTTCTTTTTTTTTACATCTTGCTGCTTCTAAACCTCTCTTGTGAATACTAGACCTGCAAATCGTATTTCATGTGTAGTCCCTGGCAGATGATACTAAGATATGTTTTCAGAAAGACTTCTTAAGGAGATACAGAAGTACAAATATGTTGGAAATGCCATGACTTTTAAGTTGCTTAATTTTTTAATGTTTTATTTTCATGTGTGGAGTGTTTTATTTCTGTAGAGAACTATCAGAAATGCTTTCATTTATATTCAGGAAGGTTATTTCCCTTGAAAACAGTACTGAGTCACTGATCAAATTAGTTTTGTATAACTCAATAACATATTTATGTAATACCATTCAGTAGCACAACTTGTAATTAAGCTCAAAACTTGAGGTATTAAGAGGCTTCATTTGAAGAGAGCTTTTTTTTACTGCTTTTCTTTTGCGTTTAAGTCCTTGGGCAAGCACAAAGAAAGATGTCATCCAGAAGAAACAGCAGAAGAATACCTCAGCACAGGATTCCCCAATATTCCCAACTTGGGGTGTATCTCCATCTTACCTACTCCATCTTATTGTGCCACAGAGCTTTTTAGCATATTCTCCAGCTAATGGAACAGAAGATTTAGCAGCTGAAAAATGAGGGACTAGAAAGAAGGGAACATAGCTATGTTAGGATGCAAAACATTTCTGAGAGACCTACCTGTTGCTCCTGTTAGGTATTTATCAGCACAGCATTTGTAAGTGGAGACCAGAGCATGCCTCTTCCACGTCTACCAATGTCCTTCTGGCACGGTGCTCTTCCTTGCTTGCTGCCTCTCCAAGCTCACTGTTCACCACTGCACAGTGGCCTGACTTCAAAAGGAAAGGTGCAACTTTTGGTGGGTCCCAGCCTGCCAGCTGCTGGTTCACTCTCCTCTTGCACTTCCAGCTGCATGATGTTCTTCCCAGGTGTCCTGGCTGTGGAGAGGGGACACAGCTCAGCGGTGTTTGGATGTGGCCAGGTTGCTATTCCATAACATACACATTATCACTGCAGGCATGGTTTTGGGGGAAAGAAAAGGTGAGTGAGAAAAATGAAAAAGAAAGAGAAAAATGACACCCCAGAAGTGTGTCATTTTGTCTCACTTTTCACTGAGGGGATTGCTGGGATCAGCTGTGTGGACCCTGTCCTCTGGCACCACTGCCTGTCTCCTTCCCAGTTCCTCCAAGTCATGGCTTGGAGACATGGTTCTGAAAAAGGGGCAGCCTTGGCTCTAAGACACTGGGCTGAAAAGCAGCACTGGTGCCGGAAGCATCTGTGGGAAACAGAGGGGTGGAGGGGAGCCTGGTCCCAGCCAAGCTGAGCCGAAAGGAGCAGAACGAACAACTCCTTGTGTGCAAAGCACCTTCTCTTTTTGTATACCTATGTTATTAACATTGCTGCTATTACTGTGCTTTTCTTGTTCCATTGCTACTTGCTTTCAATAAATTATCTCAGCCTATAGTCCCTGTCTTTGTCCTCTCTTGCCAGAACGGTGGGGGGAAGAGGAGTGGCTTATTTCAAGATTCATTTCTGGCTGGTGTTAAATCACCACACCAGGATATTAGGTGAAAGCTGCCCCCTAGGAGTGGGTATTACATGCACACATATATATAAATGGAGTCTTGTGAATGCTCCATTGTTTTCTCTTCATTCAGCAACACATTTAAGCAGCAATGGTAGGAGTTGCTGTTGGTTAACCTCTGCCACTGGCAGGCCCCTCTGCAGTAATTAGAGGATCATGTAGATGGCATGTGGGAACTTAGTATCACTTACTATCCCCTTGATTCCCCCTCTGCATTTTGTACTGGCAGATGGTCAGATGCACCCCAGGGGTGCTCAGCTTGCACCACCCTGCAATGGGGCTGAGCAGCAGAACAGCCAGGTACACCCTGATTCCATGCCTTGTACCAGGCTCTCTGCTGCATTTTGCCCTGTCTCTGTCTCAGGAGCTAAGTTTGGGCTGAATGTGGGCTGCAGTGGTACTGGGGCATGTATGGACTTGCTGTGGGGGTGCTGTAGTGGTTTTTGCTTCACTAATCTGAGTTTTCCAGACAATGCACCAATTAGTGTAGTGGGTTTAGTGCTGGCCAAATGCCAGCGGACCCACTAGGACCCACTAGAATTATTTACTCATTTCCTGCTGTGAGATATGGGTTAGGAGGAGGGCAAAACAAGTTCAAAACTTTAAATGGTGTAAAGAAAACTTTATTAACAGAGCTAAAAAAAAATAGAAATCAGAATAAACCTTCAGAACTCTTCTACTCCCCCACACACCCTCTTTTCTTTCCCATTGACAACATAAATAGACAGAACCTAGAACTTGCAGTCAGTTTACCACCTCTAGGATAGTCTTTCTTCAGTTTACTTAGGGAGGGGAGTCTCTCTTGCCATGCCACAGAGCCTTTGCCACAAGAAACAGTTCTCTCATGGCTTCAATGTCACAGAAAATCAGCCGCCCAGGAAAGGAAAAAATCTGTTCGCAGTGTTAAAGCCCCTCCCATGCCTTGCAGCTTTCCCACAGCTGCTTTCATGGGCCATGTCAAGTTATTGGGGTGCTATTTTAAGGATAAGTTGTTCTAGCATAAAAACAAAAGTTCTCTTCTTTTATCTCTAGGAACACAGGATTTCTTCTTGTGTCCCTGGGGCACTGTTTCTCATCTGTCTCATCTCTCTCTGTTCAACTTCTCATTGAAATCACAGCTACTGCAACATCTATTTATTTCAAGACTGGTTCTTCTGCTCACAGCTGTAGTTAGAACACTACATCCCCTCAATGCATTCCATGAATTACTGGGAAAAACAAAGTCTGATATACCAAATATATCTTCACCATAGCCTTACAAAAGAAGTTCAGCCCAAGACTAAGGTATCTCCTGAATCCCATCTAGCATTTCACTCCTTCTTCACTGACCTCAGTGTCCCATGTTATTTCCTCTACATGTCTTCACCCTTTCCTTTTCCTGATTCAGGTGGGAATTGGTGTTCATAAGTTTGTTTGTTCTCGAGCTTTATCAATTGAAACAGTTCTTACAGAGTTCTGCAGCGTTTAAAGGTTGATCTCATCCAAGCCCTGCAATAAAGGAATCACTGTGTCTTTTGCTGCCAATCCTGTGGTCCCTGCTGGCACCTTGCAAGCCACGCTGGCTGCTGGTGCCACCCCACACTTTTCTTTCATGTGGGGTGCTGGAAAAAAAGAAAAAAAAACCTGCTGCCACTGCTTTTGTCCTTCTGTCAGCAGCATAGCTGGCTAAAAGCAGCTAAGCAAACGAAGTCTATTGCAAGTCATGCCGAGATAGCCACAGCTGCACAGTGCTGCTGCACTTGTGGCGATTTTGGCCACTCAATCCCGGCAGTGTGGCCACTGCTGGACCAGGCCGGTGGTGGCCACTCCTGACCCTGGCTGCTCCTGGCCTTGGGGCTGCCTGCAGTGCTGGTACCGGAATAAACAAAGTGCACTTGCGAACCATGCTGAGATAGCTGCGGCCGCGCGCCGCTGCCCCAGCCGTGCGATTTCAGCTGAGCAACCCCAGCCGCGTGGCTGCTCCCAGTCTCGGGGCCACCCTCAGCACCGGCCGTGCGGCCACTCCCTGTGCTGCTCCTGGCTGCATGGCTGCTCACAGCATTGGCATAGTCCCAGTGGCATGGCCTGGCATGGCGGCAGCAGAAATCTCAGCTGAGCCATGCACTGACCTGGCCATGCAGGGCCGGCCTGGCCAGCGCCACAGCAGAGCCCAGGCAGGCCCTGCCAGGCCAGTGCCCAGTTACCTGCTCAAAGGCTGGAAGCCAGAGAGCTTTTGCCCAGGCTTTGTTCACTTTTAAATGTGCTTTTCCACAGAGGCGTGTTCAACTCTTTTAAGTGATTTAACCAGGCGTCAATCTTCAAAACTAGCCAGGTGATCAGCTCTGCCAGGTCCCCACAGGGAACCATCCCTGCAACCTGTGGACTTTGTCCCCCATCTGAGAGCCAGACTTCATTAAACCACAGCAGTTACTGAGATCGGTACAGAGGATGCAGGGAGGGAAAGGTGCTGCAAAGGCCTGAAGACAGCACAGCAGAAGAGTGAAAAGAGCTTGTGCAGGTAACAGAGAATTCTGTTTCCAGCAGTAAAAGGTATTGACTCAGCCAAGCCTGAAGGATTGTGTGCTGCTAATAACAGAGTATTATTACTTGTGGGTGGAGGATCCTGCACCCACCAAGAGGAGCACGACCTCAAGGAAATGCCAACAGGGAGCAGCAGTCTTGCCTCAGACATACAAGATTTGTACGGGCAGGATTTGTGAGCAATGATGGGTTTCATGACAGTGGACTCCTGAAGTGCGTAAAAGCTCTTTCCAAAACTCCATTTGTTGCCAGGGAGGTACATATAAGCAAGGGTTTTTATGAACTGATATCTGGAGTCTCTTGTTCTCTCTGTTGCACAAAAGAAATTCTAGAGAAGACCTCTTAAGCACAGACCCTGTGGGTGTGAGATTGTGAGTGAATGAAAACTGTAAGACAATGCCTGTGAGTGGGTAAAATCAACCTTCATGGGAGTTGGGTGTGGGAAATCTATAGTGGATTTTTGCAAGCCCTTGGATTTAGTTTTTTGTCCATTAATTTCTTGTTGAAGAAGGTGCTATTGTATCGCTTCATTCTCAGTCTGCCTAAGGTTACCCATGTTTTCTTTTCATTGCCCCTGATCCTTGATAACTGGAACATAGTGCAGGTTATCCCTTTCAACATACAATCAGGACTGCTCCAGGAAGCCCCAGGACTCTAACCATGATATAGTCTAATGACCTGCAGGCTATTTAAGAGGGCAAATATATCTAAGTTAGTAGTCAAAATGTTGATCCAGTGTAGGCTGAATTCCTGGGATTCTCAGCTTTTCATAGCCTCCAGACCATGGATGAGCTGCATCCCCTTTCCAATTACTACATCACTGAGCAGCATAAACCATCAAAAATGAATAAGAAAATGTAACGCTTTTAGCTAGAACCCATGGGAACAAAGTGTAATGATTTGCAGTGTCTTTCACAGCATACTCTCTGCTATGCTGCCAGGGAGAAATGTACAGATCCTTAAATAAAAGTAAATAATAGATAATGTCTCAGATTATAGCCCTATAAATAGATGTCTGTCCTGGTTTATGACTTGAAATTTAATTTCTTGTACTCTACTCACTGCACCTAATTGCTGTGTAGCAAGGTTTATGCTCCACACCCAGCTACTCTCAAAGTCACTTATTTCCATGGTTAACTTTTGAATAATTATCTATTCCTGTAATGCAATCTGCATACAGGAATTTATGACATTTTTCAGTACTGTTCAGTGAGAATCTCATTTTTGTTCCTATATATGCATGAAATTTTGGGGGAGCAAATTACATTTCTCACTGTGATTGAGTCCTGTGGAGTTATTTGTCTAGGTACCAGCTTGAGGCTCTAAATATTTGTTGGAAGCAAATTCCATTTAGATTTGCAATTTGTGAACCTAATTTTGTTGCAGTTGTAGAAAAAAAATACTCATTTGAAATTAATATACACAGTCTACACAGTCATAAATGTTACTACTCAATAAGAATGAAATATTGGCATGAAGAATTATAATTATTTTCTTCCTTTTATAACTTGCATTAATTTTTTTAATTTGTTTTTTTGGTAATTAAGGCTGTGGAGATTGTACTCAAGTCTTTTCTTCAGAGATAATTCTAAAGTATTTAATTGCTTTTTGTTTTTAAGCTGAGATTCTCACTAGTTCCTCCTACTGCAACAGATAATGCATGAAATAGAATACCAGATAACTGCAAGATTTCTAACAAAGGTCACAACAGTTAAATGCACCAGGCATTAAGAAAACTCTGTATGCAAAGCTAGGAGGCATAATGAAAACTGGGAGGCTTTATTCCACTTTAGCCAAAAGAGATTACAAGAAGGACATGAGGAAAGGCTGTGGAAACTACAAGCCTGTTAGTCTAAAATCAGTACCTGGAAAAATTATGGAAAGGATGACACTGGGTGCTAAAGAAGAGCATGTAAAGGACAAGGCAATCAGCAGTTTTTTGCAGCTCATTCACTGCAAGCTGACAGGTCATGTACACCTGATCTTCATATTTTATTTCCAACTATTGTTAAATTAAGTACTGAACAAAAAACCTGCTTTTGCCTTTTTTATGAAATAATGCTGTTTCAGTCCAACACATGAGTATCTATCATAATTGATGAAAGGATAGTGGTGTATTTCTAGAATTCAGTTATTGAACTAATAAAAGAGTAAGATTAAAAAACCTGTTTGGTTGGGGTTTTTTGTTAATTAAAATGGTGAAGATATTCGTAGCAACCAGGGACACTGGAGCTGCTCTGTCCCAACATTGCAACAAGGTTACTCTTGATGTGGTTTGTTTTTGATCAGTCTTGGCTTCTGTGTTAAGGTGAAATGCCCTCCATCAGCAAGGTTAGATGGAGATGTAGTGTTGGGGCACATCTTGTGACTTTGTGTTCACTGCCCAATGTCACACAAAGTAAACAGAAAGGGTTACAGTGGCCTCTGTTGTTCCTGCTTCTTCCTCACCTGGGTGTTTTAATTACTCGCAGCCAATTCAACCAAATGTATCTCACTGTTGAAAAAAGCTACTTGCACTTGTTCATTTTTTATTTGATTTTGGATTTGAATTTATATTTTTATCTTTCAAAGCACTAGTTCTTTCAAAGTAATTCTAATTTTTCTGAAAAGTTAGCTGGATTTACTAAGTTTGAACCATATAAAGAATGTTGAATTCTTTTATCCCTTATGAACTGCCTCTTCAGTGTACTCATTTTCCCTTGTCTTGAAAGTAATAGAATTCATTGTGTAGTGGTATTAAAAAGTTCAAACCTTGAAGTCTTACTGTACCAAACTCAAAAATAATGGAATTTTTTTCCTGAAATGTTGTGGTCTGGGATTCCATAAATTACCATTTTTGTCCTACAGAGAAAAGTGTAGTTTGTGTCATGTCAATGGGACTCATGGTGAGTGAAGATGAATTGGCTCCTGCCAAGATGTGCAATTAAATGTCATGAATTTTCTTCTGTATAGAGAAGAAAATTATTTTCTACAATTTAAGGCAACTTTTTGTCTGATTGCTAATATTTGATTTATTCTTGACTGACATCACCATGATCTTAATTTAATATCTGAACATTAATTCTGTGCTGGTGTAAGACAGAACTTTTCTGCATCTGAAAACAAGTAATCCTGCATTCATGGTCAGTTGTCTTCAGAGCCACACCATAGAGCCATCCATCGTAAATACCAGTGTGAGAAAAGCTAAGCATCTGCCTTTGGCAAGAGGTGAAGATAAGAGGAAGTGTAAATGATGCCATAAATCATGACAATACACACCAGTGGAAGCTGCTGGGCAGTAGCACAGCCACGGGGATGATCGGGCAAAGCTGGCAGCCAGGCTGGACCTGAGAGCCCAAAGGTGAAAGCAGAAATCCAGGCCCTGAGCTAGGGAAATCTGAACATCCTGTCTGGGTTTTCTAGGCAGCCCCACACATGCAGGAATGTAGGATATGCTCAACAAAAGTACAGCTTACTTGCTATATCATCAAAGTAGGGAAAATGCAGTTTCAATTGCCATGAGAGGTACAGCAAGAACAATAGATCCTTGCTGTAGAGCACTCAGCTGGGAAGGGAGAGATTTCTTGTTCCTGAGACAGTTTTCTAATAGTCCATGATTTTCTAATCTAAAGTACAGAAATAGATCTGTAACACCTGACAGAGGCCTAAGTTTCAAATATAAAATCTGGATTTTTGCTTTAGGTGCCTACATGAGCTAAATGTTTTTGATAGAGAGGAGCTCTTTAGTCAAGCAGATAAAAACATGGAAAGTGGCAAGACTAAGAAAGTGAAGATAATTAAGTGTGGGCTGGGAGCATGAAGAGAGTAGTAGATTCTTTGCTTTCAAGTCCAAGGGCTTTCAAGAGCAGTGTTATGTAGGAAATTAGATTAGGTGAGGGATGATGAGAAATTCTCCCCTGTCTCTAAAGTAGCCTAGCCTTAAAGCAAGTTTATAAGTCAGCTGAATTTAGTGGAGCTGTTACAGCTATAAATGTATCTCCTCTTTAGGACTGACTTCTCAGTAATGTACGGAAAATAATTTAGTAGACTCTTGTAAAAAGAAAGACATTTTCTTCTTCAAAAGTTGCCTTTTCCTCACACCCTTTTGCTTTCTTTCCCCCTGAGAAATAAGGCAACCTATTTCAGCAAGCAGTGCTTGCATTTCCCATGGGTCCTTTGCCTACCCAGCTCTGCGCTAAGTAATTGCAAATTGTCAGGATGACAGAAATAGCTGTGCCTGCATCCAGTTAACTCTGAAATGAGTCACTGAATTGTAAGGAAAAGTGGAGCAAAATTCTGTGCCTGGGGAGAATATCCCACTGTGCCCTGTGTGGGTCTGTGTGTGGGTTTTTTTCCCAGGTAAAGGATAGAGTAGTGCTATTCCCAAGGGAAGTCTCTGACTCACCTCTATTCCATGCCTGGGAAGGAGCTATAGGAGAAGCTGACAGTTAAATGTAGAAAAAGGATTACAGCTATGGATTCCCCTGAAGAACACCTTTTCTTTTAACCCATTTGCTGGGAGTAGGTACCACTCAAAAGCAGAGAATTTTAGCAGGCTATGTATCTCAGTGCTACTGTGTAGTTGGCTGTTGCTAATAGCAAAGATTAAGAAAAAACTCACGGAAAGAGCTGGACTGACATTGATCTATTCAGGTTTTTCTTACAGGACCCAAAGGAAGGGGACTGGAAAGCATTGGAAAATATTGTTTTAAAGCTCTTCAAACAAGTTCCTTCTGTCATAAATCCTGGAAGTTGTATCCAGTGTTGTGTCACCAAGAATTTCAAGGAAGCTGCAAGGAGAACAAAGCCATAGGAAATAACAAAACCCTCTCCATTGAGTTGTGACTAACAACCTACCATGGAAAACGATACAGTTTTGAAGAGGGGGTTGGGTCCCAAACCTTGAAAAAGGGAATGGAAATATCCTACGACCCAAATTTTAAAGCCTTCCTCTGCAAGATGTAATGGGTTTATGACCCATAGGTATATGACCTAGGGCTTAATATGAACCAAAATCACGTTTAAACCTGATTGTGTAATATACATGTAAATAAAGTTGTAATTTACCATATCCCAGTCATGATGTGATTGTATGCTTTTTTCATATATGAGTGGTCAGAACTGAAGGTTCATCTAACTGATGGGGAGAGCAAAAGAAGCAAAAGCTTCTTTCACTTTGGGGCTCCCTGTCTTGAATATATGGTGCCTTTTTTTTCTTTTTTTTTTTTTTTTTTGCCTGTAAAAGTCAATACGCTATTTGAAAATGCTCATGGATTTTAAAAATTGAGTAGTTCTTATTAAGGGAATCTTTCACCATTTTATTAGCTCATATAGAAAATGGATTTCCCCTGAGTAATACTAAAACAGATAAAGCTGAAAACCTGACTAGAAGATGAATATCTGTCAAGTATAAAAATCTTCCAATGTAAGAGAAATCTGAGTTAAACAAAATTTGACAAGATGAACAGAACAACCAGGAGCAGTGAGGATTAATGCATAGAGAATAATGGAAATAGTTTTCACTGTTGCTTCAAATGATAACCAAAAATCATCTGCCTACTTGGGATTTGGAATACATGCAAAATAATGGAAGTAAGCATTTTTATTGCTTGGTTTATTGCAGGCGTTGTGTCCCTGATCTCCCTGGCTGTGCTGTCCTACGAGCGCTACAGCACTCTCACCCTGTGCCACAAGCGCAGCGATGATTTCCGCAAGGCTCTGCTGGCAGTTGGTGGTTCTTGGATTTATTCCTTGGTCTGGACCGTGCCACCTCTGCTTGGTTGGAGCAGTTATGCGGTAGAAGGCGCAGGCACAAGCTGTTCAGTACGCTGGTCCTCAGAGTCAGCTGAGTCCACGTCCTACATCGTCTGTCTCTTCATCTTCTGCTTGGTTGTCCCCGTGATGGTCATGATGTACTGCTACGGGCGCCTCCTGTACGCTGTCAAACAGGTAAGCAGCTGCCTGCTCTCATAGTGCAGACTGCTCTCAGGCATGTTCTGCATTTCTATTTCATCAAATTTGGAAGTTTTGATGGTAGAGAGAAAATCAGCAAGCCAAAATGAAATTGGAAAGACCACAGAAATCCTCAAGGAAGGAGCATGAGGTTTTCAACAATCTTAATTCTCCTGAAGCTCCCAGTCAAAACAAAGAGATAACATCATACAGATATGGATTTTGTGGTTGGTAATACTGTGGAAAACAGTATATGGGAAAACCAGCATATCAGAGTGAAGTTTGCATTTGTGATGAAGTAAAAATACATGTTTACCTGTTTATGAATTAGACATCCATGCAAATACTTCTTCCTGGTTTTGGAGAATAACATTTAATAATTTCTGCTCCTTAATCTCTGGAATCTTAACTCTATAGTAATGTAATTCAACTGTGATTTTTTGAGTTATCCCAAGGATCAGCTTCTCCTTGTAATTCTAGGCCGCATTTAAATTTTCCTTCTAACTACAACCACCATTACCACTACTACTATTACTACTGCTCCTCCTACTACAATGATACTTCTCTCGGTGGTTTAAGGTGCATTGCAGATATTCCAAAATGAAACAAGAGACCCTGAAAAGGGTGTGGTACTGTGAAGTTTGAATACTCCTGGGACAGTAATGAAATGGTTTAATGATGAATGATGAGAGAGGAATTAATGTATAGGTGTTCTCTATAAAGCAATTCTCTAAAATGTTCAGATGAATTAACCAAGGGTGTTAAAAGGAAAAAAAGCAGTAAATCCCTGAATTGAGGCTCTCCTACAGAATTAAAGTGAATGTAGTTTGCTTTGATTAGTCATAAGGAATTAAGTTTGATTGTTTTACACAATTTGTCAAAACTTTGAGAAGAGTTAAAGCCCAAATGGGAAATCTTTCCCTCTTTGAGTACTGAGTGGGCCAGTAAAATCCCTTTTATGAATCACACATTAGTATTCTTCTTAAAAGTTGTGTAATATTAATATGGAAAAAAAAATCCTGTGATTGTGAACCATTCAAGTGAAGTATCAGTCCATATCTGACCTCTGGACAACAGTTTCTTTTCCCATCACCTCAAAGTAAGAAGCAGGATCTTGGAATATGTGGTACTAAAAACATGCAGAAGATACATGTTTCTTAAAATTTTGGCTTCTCTTTCCTTCAGCCCTCACTGCCCTTGCTGACAACAGTCTTCATCCACAATATACAGTTACTTGTATGGATGAAGCTTCTGTAGCACATACTTAGCCTCATGCTAAATGTAGACTTGTGTTTTTCTCTTCACTTTTTTTTAATATAAATTCAGTTATATCAAAGGCATTCATAATCTCACTGATCTGCCTAATTGGTCTCAACAAATTGTGACAAACATTCTGAGGGAACAAAGTATTATAGAAATTATATGTGTACTCTATAGCCATTTTGTATTTGGTCATGAAGACTGGGTATACTGGGTGGAAGATTAGGTTGATTGATGAATCAACTGTCCAGAGGAAAAAAAAAAAAAAAAAAAAGGGGGAAGGAAGAGCATTTTCCACAATTCTCTCTCCACCATTCTTCTCATGCCTTCCAGAGTGATCTGCAAGCCTGTGGGGTGCTGAGGTAAGACAATTCTGAGAAATTTTGTAAATGGAGGAAGTGAAAGAAAATTGAACCTGATCTTGCATAACCTGTTGGAGGGCCAGGTCTTAGGGACTAATACTTGTTAAATGTAAGGCACTTCAGTGAGGATTAGACCATATCTTTAAAGTTGTTATGACTAGAGCTCCTAAGAGCTGCCTGAGTATTTGTGAAGTCTTGAATAGCTAAACCCTAAACTTTTACACAAAATGTCTAATGTTTTCTTAGTGCTTATAAAAGATTTTCTTGATAAGTTATATTCACCAAAGAAAATCTAAATCAAAAAACTTACCAGTCCTTAGCTTTCTGTGATGTACCAAGAGCTATTTTCACCACCATAATCCTAAAACCTTGCATTTCATATTTTTTTTGTGACATATATAAAAATTCTAATGAACATACCATGACACAGTCACTGAAGTACAGGCTTCTTTCCTTTTGGTCTGAGGTCCTTTAACTGCTCTGTAATAAATGGGATAGTTCATGAAATGTCTAGTATGTCATGTTTCAAACTAGAGGAAGAGATGAGCAATATGCAGATGAACATATAGTAGTCCTTATATAAAAGTACAAAGAGTAGGTAGGATAATTTTAAAAAGGTTGAGAAAGTTACAGTCATTGTAATTCTGTAACTTTCTGGTGTGGACAAAAAAAAATTAATTATCTTGCCATTTTCTGGCCTTGTACATTAAAGTCCTTCTGTTAATACCACAAGGACTGTGGTATGTATTTGAAGAAATATGGGAGCATGACAAACATTGTAAGTGCATTATTCCAAATTCAGCTCCTTGCTACATTTTCTGACTGCATTTCATAATTTTGCCACCTCTATAGACATTTTCTATGTTAGAGCATTGAAGCAATAATGGTATTACACCCAGAAATCAGGAGTTATGTCATTATTAATAGTACAGTGTAAATTTATTGAGGTGGAAGAAATATCTTAAGATATGTGGGATAGTAATGCAAGAATTGTCATGGTGCCTTCATTTTTTCTTTGTGTGGACAATGATTATAGGTCTGCCTTTCTCTTTTTCTTCCTAAATTTAGTCAGATGCTGTAGCATATTGTCACTTGAAGCATTAATAGATCCCATGAAGTCAGATGCAACCTGTGTAATTGTATAAAGGATTTCGTTAATACAGGTTTTATGAAAGATCATCTTTTCAAGGAATTAGAAGTCAATAACATCCTTGTATAAATGGTGTTAATAACAAATGCCATTAAACAGCATTAAAACACACTCCACCACTATCTCAGAGCTCTTGCCATTTATCACGCTTGAAGATCCTTAGGTATTACATTTTTCTTTAAAGTTATGGGGTTTTTTTTCCAGACTGGCTTTATCTGGATGGTTGAATCTGATCAAAGGGGCAAAGTTTTCTCCCTCACAAAATTTATTCACATGTGTTTTATTCATGCACATTCTACAGCACAAGAGAAGGAAATTAAAGATGGTTTATTTTTCCTTACACAATCATGGGAATATTTTTTTGAGTTTTTGGCTTATGATGCATCTCTGTGACTCTACTCTTTCATTCCCTCTGGAAAAATGTTCTTTCTGAAGTCAGTGTCAGTTGTTTACACTTTGAAAAGTGGGCTCCCAAATGTGGAATTACAGAGATTAGCATTGTGATCACTGTAGCACAAAAGACACGATGTGATTAAAATCCTCCACTGAGGGGCCCAGAGAACTCATGTGAACCAGCCTAATGAAAATTAGGAAAACTTTTAAAAAGAGATCTTTTCAGCCCACATTATCTCCTACTTACATGCAAAAATCCTGCCCAAGGACAAGAAGAGTCCCAGAAGGATGTTTCAAGAAAAGTTTTCAGTTTGGTTTTATAAAAGACTCTCATTTCATTGTCAATTTTCTTCCATTGAAAGTCATGCCTGAACAAAGCTTAGCAACTTTTCATGAAAAGTAGCTAGGACATAGAAAACAATAAAAAGGACTGTAAGCAGAGCACAAAGACTTAAACATGCAATTCTTACTCTGCAAGAGACTGTGTGTTGAAGTGGGCAAAGGGCCAATATTTTATGGGGTTCTGGAGTAGATGGACTTACAATGCGACCTGATAGTCCAATAGTGTGAAGGTTATTGTTTTGTTTATTTTTCCTGTCATTATTCCAGTTCTACTTTGAGTTCGTCTTTGAAAAACAAGAGAAAGAAAACAGAAAAAATATTTAGGGAAAATTTAAAGACTATATGAGGCAGAAGTTGGCCTTACCAGTATGTCTGGTCCTCTATCCTGTGATGCACCTGTTCTTGCTTAATTCCTCAAAAAATTCTATTTTTAACTAGTGACCAAAATGTGAGTCCAGGTAGTGGAATTACCCAACTATTTCCCTTTACAGCACTTTTTTTTGTTTCTTTTGAAAAGTGCCACATGATTTCTGACTTCCAGATATCATAGGAGACCCAGATAACCTTTTATGGTCCATCTCCTGACATTTATGAGTCTTGTCATCTTACTGGGGAGCTGGGAAAGTCACAGTTACACAGTAGAGAGCTGTCTATTCCTCTTTCTTACTCCTCTTCCAGATTTCAAAGTACCAAATTTAGTGGATAAAAAGTGCTTCCATTTCTTATGTAAGAAGTAATGCCCTAGAGTGAAATTATCACTTGGTTATATACTCAAGGAAACTAATTTTTGAATCTGTATGGTGAGATTTTTGACTCCAGATCATTTTTTAAAGTTTTGGGTATACACAACAGTGGTGGTTTTGAAATCTCCTGTGCTAACACAGGAAGTCTAAGAGAAAAAGGGATGAAGAGAGGTAATTTTTTATCATTTCTGATTCCTTAATCTTGTTTTATATCTGTACTATTTGGAACAGTTGAACAATATCTGTAAAAGCATTTATTGTATTCATTAAAGTGGTCAGGAAAGGACAAAAAAGTGGAAGGACCATGCCTGTGAACATTTCCAGTTTTCCATCTCTTTTGGAAGAAGAGAGCACATTGGGGAATAATGCCTAGTGATTTAACCTGAAAAAATTTTCACATAATACAAAGAATAGGATGGGAACATAATTATTGTTCCATCCTTCCTTCATGTGCTTCATATGCCTATTTATAGAGAAACTTGATTTTCTGAGGGTTCATTATTTGATGGCACTGAAGTTATGTTTATTTTGAGAAAACTGATAAAGCAATTAGGCACATTTAAATCTTAACATCTTTGAACCCTAAATAAAACCAGGTTTGTAGCCATAGAAGTAAAATTCAAGTTTTTTCTAGTTGTTTAATTAAAAAAAAAAAAGTCCTAAGAGAAGTAGTTCAGGTGAAGATGATGTAGACCTGGTTGTATGGTTCCTGTAGATGGTCCCTTTCAAGTGTGATTAAGTACATTCAGGATTTTACTTAATTTCAAATATGTTTGACCCTTCCTGCATCTAAGCCTAAACACACAACTAAACTCATTAGACAGCTATATCTTGTTATTTTTTACCATATATTCATAAATTTTATTTCTTTCCTTTAGATCTTCATGTACCCTTTCCCTCCTAGCTTCTGGGGGCATAGAAGAAAAAAGGATAAATAGTTTTGCCTTTCATTTTTAAACCTTGCCATAAATATAATTACATCTCATTCAAATCAAAAAGAGATTTAGCTTGCAAATGAATTAATTGATGTTTTCTCTCACATCATCATGAAGAAAAGGGAGCTTATTAAAATAGAAGTCTCAGTTTGTGAGAATTTTAATAAACTTACAAAATGTAATAGAAGGCATTGGCTGGACTATCAACTGCTGTAATATAGTCTATAATAAAAAAATAATAAAAATAAATATTTCCAAATTTCTGTACAGCATTCATCAAGCACCTAACAGTAAATTTTCAACATCTGCTTACGAGGCAGTTGTTTGACCTTTGCCAAATGTGCGAGCCACTTTACAGCCAGAATGCAAAGCTGGCAACAGACCATTTTTTGGATTCTGTGATAACAGGAATATTTTGTGATAACAGACACTGTTTTTTTATTGTTTGATTCTATGGTATTTGAATGGGCTTTAAGAGAGCAATATTATGGTATTTTAATGGGCTTTAAGAGAGCAATTTACATTCCTGTGTAACACTGTATTGTTTTCAGAATGTCTAGATCATATCTCCAGTAGAAAAGCTGACTGCTTTTTGTTGTTTCAAAGTAGAGGAGCACTGAAAGACATTAGACTGCATATAGTATATATCTGTGATCAGTGATCAGTTCTTTGAAGTTCTGATTATTTTCAAGACTTCTTGGCTTCTAAACATGATAAAAATTATTAGAATTCTGTAGGTGAGCTGATATCTGGAATAAAAAAGTCATGGAATACTTGGGAAAAAAAAGCTGTGTTTCACGGTTTCTTAATAAGTTATTAAATTCTGTTGAATATATAATTTATTTAGACTGAGATTGCAATCTGTATTACATACATAAGAAATCCTTGCATATAAACTCTTTCTGTTTAAATTTTTTTCATAATTTCTGTAAGCACTCTCATCTTCACTACTCATGAGTCCCATTGCTTCTTTTATCCTTTACCCTCACACCATTCTTTACATAGAATGATCTCCTCCTTCCTTCCTTCCATTAGTAATTTCCATACATTTTTTCCTTTGATGGTTTGAAGATGCTATGAATATACACTGATTTTCCAAGGCATTGCAAAGCTGATACTACTATTTTTATTGTGCTGAGAAGAAATTTTGAGAAATTACCTGTGAGAATTCAAGGCATTTTAAGATTCTATATAGCCTATTTTTTTACTCTGTGTTCTTTCTGTACTCAGTAGAGAAAGAAAATCATGTCAAGGAGATTATTCTCAAAACCAGCAACTCTTTTTCAGCTGCTGGTACATAAGATGAGTAGCATTAAAAGAAGCAAATTATAGCAAAACAAGGAAATAGTTTGACCTTGAAAAGAAGATATGGTGTATCAATAATTATTATTTTTTTATGGTACCTGTTTTCAATTATTAAAAAAAAAGGCTGTAATAGTTAAATTATTATGCCATTATGTCATTGTTATTTAATGCCAGGTCATAACATAAAGTACAAACATAGCATAACTTTTCAAGCAAAATCTGTAGCATTCTTATACTAACTTCTGACATTCATACTTTTACATTTTTGTTCAAGAATATTTCAGTGAAGCAAGTGCTGATTATTCCTGTTAGCTGATTTTTTTTTTCATTTCATTTTAACAGAAAACCTGTTTGAATAAAGTGTTCATTTCATTAGCTAGGAAGAAGATTTACTAGCATGCTTAATTTGTAAAGCGGTTACTTAGTCTTGTACTCTTTCATAACTATCAGGGTTTTCCCAGGAGTTGAAGTGAATATTAGGTAGCTATCATGAAAACACTGTAAATATATTAAGTTTTGGGGTTTTCTGCTTTCAACCGTAAAAAATATTTCAGTTTTGTGCACTACATTTATACCAGTTTTTATTAAAGGATTCTGTCTCAAGGAAATAAAGTTCAGTGTTTTCTGTAAGAGTGGAGAAAAATGTCAAATCTTGAAAAATAAAGGAGAAAGCTCACATTTTATTTTCTTCACGTATAGCTGCAAGACTTATAAGTCCACCATCTCAGTTTTTAGGAGAGTTAAGATACAGTGAATCAATCCTACATAAAATACCTTTCAAAGTCTTTAAGGACATCAACAGCTGTGCTTGCACAGACACCTCTAGCTCACAAGTGACACGTATATTCACTCAGGGTTGTTCTCAGTATTTCTGATTAAAAAGTGTTGACCGAATGTTATAGCATGTCATCAGATTTGTCTTTGAGGTCTGATCATTCTGGAAGGGAAACAGATATGAGAAAAGATGATTATCTTCTTTCCCCTGTCCTTGCAGAAGTATAAATTCTTAGTTAATTGTCTGTGTTTTGCAGAGAAGCAGTGATAAAACTTTAGTGTAAATCAGGCACTGTACAAATTCATTGTAAATCAAATTAATGGCTGGTCAGAAAATAGGAATTCATTATGTTTGCCACTTTTCATACTTTAGATAAACCAGGGAGAAAATAAGTCTGTCATAATCTTTAATAACAAGCTAATAGAAATTTAAGACCTGATCCATTAATCTCCGGATGCATCATGTCCACAGAAAACAGCCTGTGGTTTCATGAGTCTTTCAGTTTATAGTAAATGATGTATATCAATACCAAGCACTCATAACAACTCAGTTCAACAGTTCAGGGTATGATATAGTAAAGCTTTTTCCTGATAAGAAAAAGCATGAGCTTTTTTTTTTGTTTGTTTGTTTGGTGGGGTTTTTTTGGTTGGTTTTTTTCTGTTTTGCTCACCACTTATAAAACTAGAAAGGTTAAATGTACAGAAGGGTGTTTTGCACTGTAAAACATGCAGAGTTTTGTACTCACATTTCAGCATGCGAGAACTTAGCTACACTTATTCTTCTGTAGTTTAGCTCCACTTCAGAGACTAACTTGTGACCTCAGGCAAACTCCCTGACCGAAGACTTGGAGGAAAATTAATTGTCCGACATGTAGCAGCAATGTGGCATTGTCCCCCAGAGAAACACTTCTGAAGGTGTGTCTGCAGACCAAGGCCACTGCCTTGGCCACAGCAGAGAATTGGCGCAGTTTGTGGGGGCCAGGTGGCTGCTCCTGGGCAGATGCTTTCCTGATGGGAGAGCAGCTTCCAGCAGAGTGAAACCCACCCTTGTGAACTATGTAGAGTAGAGGCTTCTGAGGCTTTTAAAAATTAAATACTAACATATAGCTTTTCAAAACTTCTGCTCCTGCTGGAAGAAAAGAGGTACAGTTCAGGCACTTTCCCGTTTGCCCCTGATACTTGCTTTATGGGGATTTTCTTTTACTGAAGGAGAGTTTGTCCAAACCTGCCCAGGAGAAATGATACCCATCTATAACATCATGCAGACAGTTTTACATTTCTACTTATTAGGTAGATGTTTCATTTGAATTTTACTTTATTGGTAATGCAGTTGTTAGATGAACTCTTCAGCTGCTTAATTATAAAGATCTTCATATTAAAAAGCTCAGGAATCCTTATGCAGTAAATCAATCTCCCTGTGCACAGGTAAAGGATAGGAAAGAAAAAGATAAGGTCTTAATTAGCCAATGTTTCCTTCAGAGAAATATGCATAAGGTGTTTTACTCTACTTCTCAAGTTATTTTTGATCTCTTGGCTCTCCAACTTTTCTATTTCATACAGTTTTCATTGTAAGTTAACCACTGTCCCCTTTGTGCTCTTTATTCATTCTTCCCTTGTTATTTCAAGGTATAAAACTAAGGAGAGTGAACATTCACTCTTAATTTTTAATGTTTAGGGTCCTGAGACTTCACTTCCCTGTTAACTAAGCATCCTTTTTTTCCATGGTTCTTCTTTTGAAATGTCTACACCACATGCATCTTAAAACAACAAATAATGGTCTCTGGTTTGAGGTGGAGTCACCTGGGTTTACAATGAATGGGTGATTATTTGACTTTTAGTAGTACAGCTGACATCTGCTAAGCACCTTAATTAATCACAGATGAATAGGTGCTACAGTTGCCTTAGGGTATATTCCAGACCTTCTCCTGTACTTGGGAGTGGTAACCTGAATTTAAATGGGAGACCTGTCAACTAAAAAGCTTCCAAGGTAACAAAATGCATGTAAGGTATTTTCTAAGGGGAATCTCAGTAATATTTGTTTAGTTTCTGGTCACTTACATGGCAGAAGAAGCACAACATTGCAGTTTCAGAAGGCTGTAATATTAATTTTATCTGGTAATATAACACTTCACTTGAAATTGCCTCAAACATGGCAAGATAGATTTCCATTTACCTGAAATCTTGCTACTTATATCTGTCCTATTAAAGATTAAATATAAACTAAGTTTGAATAAAACTGACCTGCACAGAAATTAAAAAGGAGGAAATTAATAAATATTCTGAGACTAAATTAAAAATAACCAGACAAACAAAAATCGAGCAAACACTCCCATACAGAATGGAAATTTCTGTACCTGGATCACACTGAAGTATACACATTTTTTTATTCCCATTAAACATACTCAAAAATTTGGTTATATGTCTGTAAAACACTGCATACAAGCTATTGCCTTGCACAGAAAATAGAATTAATATTGCCACTAGTTCCTGGTTGCATCTATCCCTGGTTAAATATCAGTAGTACTCTGCTCTCCTCTGATGCCCTCAACATGGAGCTGGGCATTTAAAAACACCTATCTCTGGGAAAGTTCATTTAACAAATACACCTTGAATATTTTTTTTCTACTTTCTCTATTGTTATGGCGTGCAAGAGCTCAATAAAAGTCCTTGAAGGCCTTACCTGATGCTTTTCTTTCTCACTTCCTGAGCAACTTCAGGATATTAGTTCAGTTAAAATGTCAAGTTGAAACAATTTACTTTCACATTGCCGCAACCTGGCCTTTCTGCATCAATCTTTAATCTTTCTGAAGAACATTTGTAACTGTGGTTGGTAGTCTGGTTTTGGCCTTTTCTTAATTGCATGCTACTGCTGGGAGAATTTTCTTTTTGTGTGTTTTCTTTCACTATTCAGCAGTGTAAATGCTCTTCTGCCCTGCTTACGCTTCTGTGCTCCAGGATGGTCAAGGCTCAGTAGGTGCTTAGTCATGTCAGCCTGAAACATTTTGGATTTTCTCAATATATAATTAAATGGATTTGCTTTGGTCTCCATTGCTTGCAGAGTAAGTTCAGGATGTTAATTCAGTCTAAATGTCAAGTTAAAAGTAATACAATTCCAGCCTGCTGAATCATCTTGTTAACTCATTCTTCCTTTTACTTTGACCTTTCCTTAGGTAGGTACAGGTATTGCTCGATTAGTTTCAGCCTTTCCAGAAGAGTGGTGGAATTTTATATGACTACACGATCTCTGAGATCATTAAATTCACACCGGACAGGTTTTATACTGGCTCTAACTATATCTATCCCTACTTACTCATTGCACCGCGAAGAATTCTTCAGTCCCAAAACTCAGAAATGAAAGTGCTGCTCACAAGTGAGCTGAATGTGCAATATCTTTATTTAATAAATACTGACTTGAGAGGAACCATTGCTAGAATAGTATGGGCGCTAATTGTCCCAGATGCATTGACCCTATTGAAATTAGAATTAGAAGGAATCTTAGAGAATTATTAAAAATATCTGTGTAGATTTTTCCTGGCTGTAAAAAAAAAAAAAAAAAAGCATTAAAGCATTAAAAAATTGTTCTAGTGCCAATCTCTTCCTTGCAAAATGAAGGATATATTATAGAATTGGAAGTAGAATTAACTTGCAGATTGAGAAAGTGAAACACAGATCTGACTGCTTGCCATGTACAGAATGTCCATCCTTAGTGTGTGACATCCTCAGTAGTTACTGAGCAGACTTTAGTTACTTTAGCAGAATTACAGTAAATACCCATGGAGGTCATCAACTGGGAAGTGAGTGAAATTGATTAGGAAAGCAAGGCACAATGGCCAACAACAATTGCCTGAAGTAGGAAAGCTGAGAACAAAGCATGTGAGTAGCTTTGTCAGCAATGTCACAGATCAAGGGTGAGGTGGGCAATACCAGGTGATAACAGCACCTGAGGTACAGTTATTTCTGCAAAGTAACTCTATCATACATCATATATATACATACAGATATGATAAAAGGCTCTTGGTTACCACCCTTCAAAGACATGGCAGAGTTCCTCTATTCAGGAAAATCAAAATAAATAAGATGTTAGAAATTGCTAGGAAAAGGATTGAAAGAAACATCCCCAATGTTTTTATACCATTTGTATAAACTTGAATATTGCAAGGAGTACGGGTCATTCATTTGAAAAGAATATAAGAAAAACAGAAAAGGTACAAACAAGTGCAATCAGAGCAACAGAAATAGTGTTCAAGGAGAGATTAAAAATGAGAGAAGTCTCTTCAGAAACCAACATTCAAATATTACCATCTTTCAAGTATGGTACTACATTTCAGACACTCAAGGTGAAATCCCAGATTCCAAGATTAATATAATATGATTAATATAATATGATCCAAGCTGGAAAGCATTCTGGCCCATAGAGAGTACCACTGAGAAAACTGTGTATATAGGTAGTGTTTCAGAAGCAGAACATGAGCTCTGAATTTCCAAATACAACTCTGTAAGTGAGCAGGAGTTGACAGTATCACACCAATTCCTTCCTTCCCCTTCCCTTACCATTTTCCTTTCCTTTGCTCCTCCTTTCCCTCCCCCCTCCACCATTTTCCCTCCTCTTCCATCCTCTCCTGTCCTTTTTTCTCCTTCTCATTCCTGTTAGTCTCAGGAAGAAGCTTGCTGATAACAATTGTTTTCCTCCAAATTAAAGCACATATTAAGGTATAGCTACCTGATCATGTTTGCTGACTGAACCATTCTAATGGAACCCCTATATTAGATTCCTCTTAGATTGCACCTGAAAAAAACCTGCAGCTGTATGAACTGATGCCTTCTTGGACACAGTCAGTGGTCTCACTGGCAGAAGACCAGTTTGCCATTTGTTCAACTGCCACTTTACTCTTTCAGGATTCTAATCACTACCAAAAATAAAATCAAAACATGCTAAAGAATAACCACCATAATTCATAACATTCTTCTACTGCACCTTTGTCTGTCCCCTTGGAGTATGTGACAATACATGGCAAGTAGCTCAAATGAACCATTACAGAGTTACAGTGATTATTCTACTTGAATACAAAATTTGGAATCAATTTGGTATTGATTGTTTTCAGTTGTCATCAGTACTGTGTTATTCATCGTGTTCCCCTATAACCCAGAAATCTGCGCTACCTGAAGAAATAATGTATAAAAATGCTACCTTTTGTACAGCAGCAGAGTAAAAACAATATAGTTGTGTTTGCTATACTGCTCCCCTTCAACAAATGAGGAACAAATTTCAGGGAAAAACAATATTATTTAGAAGTAAAGTTCCAAACCCAACGTATCTTGTATCCCAGTCATCTTCTAAGAGGTTATTTTGTTTTTTTTTGTACTGAAATAATTTCTTTGCTAGAATAATACTCTTTTACAGGCTCAGACCTGTCAGGATTTAAAAGAATTTGTAGTATCAAAGCCAATATAACCTGATAGGCTACTGGTGATTTTCACTGTTTTCTTCCAAAGTAAGTATGCCTATCAGGAAGACGTGTTTTACTTTATACATGGTTACAGTTCACATATAAAAATGAAATGGAGCTTGCCAACTAACCAAGTTTTGCAAAGTTGCACATTTTATTTTTAATATGTAATCTATTTCTCTTCCCTATCAACAGTACAATTCAGCATCAGTATACTTTACAATTTTGTGTCCGCACTATCTGTATTGTGCTCTTTCTGCAGAGAAATGACAGGGATTTGTCTAAGTCTGGTGAAGTTAACACAGCTCATCACTTTCACAAATGCCTGGTTTTCTCCTAGAAATGCCAGTAGGATGCCAGCTGGGCTATTAGTGCTATAAAACTGCCACTTATTGCCTAAGTGATGATGGTGACTATAAAAATGACTGACCTGCCTTTAAGCAAGCTTGGTGAACTTCATTTCAGTGAAGACCATTGATAGCCTGTTGCAAAGTCAGCAGGAAATACCCAGTAGATCCCCACTTCTCAGACGAATGCTCTGTGCTATGGCAATTTTAACACTTACTCAGCATTAACCGGCTTAGTGGTGGCCTACTAATCCTTAGTAGGATTCATAAGAGAAAAACTTTATTTTCTCTCCATCAGTCTGGCCATTTACTGCAGAAATATCAGTCAAGGAGTTTTGTTTCTCAATGATCCACTACCTGGACATTTCCAATTACCTCCTTTCTATGGACACCCCATTAAGTCATAGTTTGGCAACACCAAAAAGGAGGCAGAATGTGTTTTTTAAAGTTTTTTCTTCGTCTCACTACTCTAAAATAGGTTTGAAGTCTTTGTAGTTGAATATTCTGAATCAGAACTGCCAAAATGAGTTGCTCAAAACTTGGCCAGAATCAACTGTACTCACATTTTGACAAGTAGAGGGTGAAAGGGAAACTAGCTGTGATGCAATTCAAGTGCTTTGTACATGACATGCCCTTAGCAACTAGGTAAATACTGTCCTAGAGGACTCCCTTTAAGGTGCCTATTTTGTAGAGATCTGTCAAGTGCTTTCAGCACTTTCATTAATGATATTGGCCTATAATTAAAATTCAGTCAATGCAAGTGCAGGGTTTTGCACAACAAGAAATCATGCAAGATGAAGAAACACAAGCTGGGAATCAGTACAGTCTAAAGGATCTAATTTGAATAGTGAGTCCCACACAATGTGTGGGTTTGGGAACATTATACCTTTGCAAATAGAATAGATCTTATTGTAGGACAGGTGAGCAGAGGTGTGGAACACCTGACCCTGGTTGTGCTCTGTTCTGTCTGCTTGGTTTTGTTAAACCAAGATATGCACATTTTGAGAATAGATATGTGAATAGTTTTCAAATGTAAAAACACTGCTACTAAAGAGAAGCAGTTGTGACTTGTGGTTGTGTACCATTACACTAATGGAAAGACACAAGGAAACACTTTCTAGAAATTAAGGTCTAGATCAGATGTTACTCAAAGGTTTGTAAGGATATAAATGCTGAAATCATGGAGAAAGTTGTTCAGGGATATGAAATATCTTTCTCTTAGACAATAAATCTCAGGCTGATTGAGGAGTATTTGTCTTGCATTTAGTGCATATGGGGGAAGGGGGAATGATGGACAACACCAAATCTCTTGAGAATCCTTCCAGCCCTCAGGCTGTAAGATTTTAAATGCATTAAAATTCATGGAATTCCTAATATTTATTTGCAAAGATAGTAAAACCACTTCATCACGGTAACAGGAAATGTACGGCACTGGAGTAGTTTATGACAACATGAAAATGAGACAGTAGGAAAGCAGAGAAATTCAGTCCTATGTCTCCACCAGCTGCTATTTATTTTAAGGTGCATCTGACAAAGTAATATAAACTTTCAGAGTGCCAGATTTGTGAATATGTAACAACAGCTATAGCCCAAAACTTCGCTGACTGTCACACTTGGCATTTGTTTTCGCTTAGAGAATATTTTATGGCATGTTTGTTATACTTTGGGATGCCCCATACATATATCTGGTTTTTTATACTCCTTTGCTCTATTTTCCAATGATGATGCTGACTCTGCAGGGAAGACAAGGATGGCTCCACTTTAGGCCATAATTTGGTGTAAAGACGAAATAAAGAAAAAAAATGGCATATATATCCCTCCCTCAGCCATATGTATCTAGAACTTATAAGTTTTCAAGCATCATTGCTTCCACAGATCCACAGTCTTCCATTAAAGAGGATACTGGGACTAGAAATTGGAAGTCTCTCAGCAAGCTAATCCATTTGAGCATCTGTAAGTATTTGGAAAATTAGAATGTTTTGAGCTATACAAGAAAGCATCTTATTTTTGTTAGTTTTGTTCAAAATTCTAGCAAGGAATAGTATCTATCTGCCTATTCTGTATTATGTTGGAGTCACAGTGTGTTTTTACACGTCATGCTGCATATCACAAAGCTGTGCTCAGAACATATAAATGCTGGATCTTGCATGTGTCAGAGTACTGGGCATGGATAAACTCTGGTCAATTCTTTTAGACTGGGAACTCTGGGACTTGTTTCTCTAGTCCATTTTTTTTCATGTCATATTGCTGCCTACCAACCAGCTGCCTTATGCTATATCTGACACCTTCCAAGTCTTTCCCATCATTTACATTGGGGTTTTTTTCTGTCACTTTTGTGTATGGCATGTCTTAAATTCCTTTAAAAGGTTCCTAAAAATTGAGTTTTTGGATTTCTGCAAATAGATCCATATCACATTTCTGAAGGCATGATGATTCTGAGTGCTGCAGGCTTGGAGGAGTCGCTCCCACGCAGTTTCCTACATCTTGCTTCCAGTGAATCAATGTCTGGCTGCCCACAGTGAACATAATACCCCCCTCTTTAAAGAACATTTCTGACAGAGTATGTTCATTCCCATCAAAAGGTTGAAAAATGCTGCTTTGAAGTGATCCTCAAGGTAGTTAGAGGGGTACACGGAGTAGATGTTCCCAGACTGAAGTATGAGGGTTCTCCCAGAAGGCTGCAAAGTGCCAGTGGGAAAGGCAGCATCACAAAAGGCAAAGCCTGTAGCACCAGACTAGAAAAACCTTTGTGGACAAATCACTAGAAAAGGCCACATATTTGCTAGAGAAAGGATGTTACTTATTCCATGTCTAATTATTTGTTCTTTCCTTACCTATATCCTGATCTTTTTCTTATGCTGTCTTCACCTTGTAATGTCAAATTTTGGTCTAATGCTATGAATATCCCAACTCCAATAGAACTTTTTTTAAAATCTGTTTTGTGGGGGCAGGAATGAAACTTTTAACAAGAAAAAGGAATTTTGTTGTTAGGTAGTTTTTGGTTTGGTTTTTATTAACTGAACTTATTCTAGGGGGATGTAAAAATCAGCCAAAGTACTTCATGCCCTGGTTATTTCCAGTAGCCACTGATTTTACATAATTCATAAAGGACTGTCTGTAATCCACAAGCGACAGAAAAGGAATTTATCTTCCTTGTCTTCCTTTTCTGTGTGTGAAGATAAATAAATGGTTATGAACACCAGGCTCGGTGCAACTCACTAAGCCTTGCTTACCCTCTCACCTATCAGAGTGAGGACTAGAGACACTTAACTTCTTCAGGTGCAACACGGTCCTGAGTACACCTCTCCCAAGGGAAAAAAGTATGTATACCTGAGCTTCAGTCTTACTGATTAAATTTAATTTGTCTAACTTAGCTGTATACATTAATTTCTATGTCCAGTTTATCATTCTGTGTTGAAAAAAAGATATTATGTTGTAGACTGGGATTTAAAATCAGGATGGTATCAAGGGTCCTGGTAAGAGAAGAAGAATTGAAGACTTACAGACTTTTCAGGTCAGGTTGGTTTTGTTTTGTTTTTTTTTATGAATACACCTGTGCCATGGCAAATGCATAAGAATTTGAGGGAAAGTATCTGGAGGAGAATATTTTCAGGGTATTTTGGCATGATTCCTGTATTTTTAAAGATGCCAATTAGATGAGAGCTTTGAAAACACTTTGTATTTATATTCTTTGTAGAGTCTATAGGATTTGACAAGCAGATCAAAGCACATCTATTAGGCTTATTTAAATATAAATAGCTACATGTCAAAAGCATACCCATGTGTCCTTAATAATTCCTTGCTTTATGTCAGCAAAAATTTTCAGGAAAGTGGAAGGGGATCCCTCAGTAAACTCCACCCTCTTCCCAGAAGAAAGGGTAATTGTGGTTAGGTACTGAAAGACTGATGATGCCTGAGAGATTTTATCATCTTATTTCACTGTAAGGAGTGCAGCTACCAATCCAAAGGAAAGCAAAGCTCAAGTTCTCACCCACATATGCTAGCCTGGTGAAAAGTAGCATTAAATGTGAGTGGGAGTTTACATACCCACAAAAATGGACCTAGGGGAATAACCAAGCTCCATTTTCAGGGAAAACATTACCCTGACACGTTTTTTTTTAAATTCACGCCCCAGATTCAAAGAAAGCATTGATATTTAGAGTAGAAAAGGTTGTGGTTAATTTAATTAATGAGGTAAAGAGGGTAGTGAGTAATACTTGCATCACAGCTTGCTTTTTCCTAACTTTCTTCTCCAAACTTGGATGATTCTGGTGTAAAAAAATTCACATAATTATGGAAATATGTATGTGGGTGTGTGTGTATATAATGTGTATATATATATTTGTAAGATATATAGTGTGTGGTGTGTATATGTTTTTTGCACAAATACAAATACACGTATATACATATTTCAAAATGTTATTTTTTGTCATTGATTGAAAAAAAATTTTCCTTTAGGTGCAGGAAAGTGTGCAGTCCATTTTCTATGGTAGATGGTAGGATATTATTTTTTAGCATAAAGTAGCCTTGAAAGAAACCTGGAAAAAAATTTACACCTGTCAGTTGATCTGCTGTTGAACAGTTCAACTTTATTAGTGATGTTGCATATATACATACTACATTTTGCTGTCTCTGGAAAAAAGAACACAGAAACCAAGAAGGAATTAAGGTCTGACATTTTCCCTTCCTGCTTCAGAAATTCTTCAATGCAAAATACATCAAAGTCAGCTTTAATTTTCTTTTCATTTTTCCCTTCCTTTATTGTCAGGTGGGCTGTTCAGTCAGTCAAAGCCACCACAAATGTTTTTTAAAACAACAATAACAAAAACCCTAACTCAAACCAGAAGATGGTTATTAAATTATTGGTTAAAAATATAATTTGTTGGCAAACTTTTCAAGAAGAGGAATGTTAAACTAAATTATTACCTTGATTTTCCGAAAGCAATCTCAGCACCTTCCACCTTCATAATAGCAAGTTGTGTTGCAGAGCAGCAACACATGTAGGAATGTTATAATACAGGTTCACATCTTCCTTGTTTTAGGGACTCCAGGACTGGATGCAGCACTCCAGGTGGGCTCTCATGAGGACAGAGTAGAGGAGGAAAGTCACCTCCCCCAACCTGCTGTCCAGTCCTCTTTTGATGCAGCCCAGGATGTATTTGGGCCTTCTGCGCTTAGAATGCACATTGCCAGCTTACCTCCAGATTTTGATCCATTGGAATCCTGAATTCCTTTTCTACAGGAATGGTCTCAAGGACTTTTCCCAGTCTGTAGTAATTTTTGGAATTTCCCCAATCCATGTGTAGCACCTGGCGCTTGGACTTGTTGAATTTCCAAAACTTTGTTTGGACAAATCTGTCAGTCATATGGTGCGATTATTTGAGCTGCCCTGTGCAAGGGCAGGAGTTGGACTTTGATGATCCTTGTAAGAGTATCTAATGGACTTCTCTTTCTAAACCAAACTGTTAATGCAACCCAAATGATATTGAGCATATACACCGTTAATCTTCTCATGCACACTAATGCTAGAAAATACACAATAAACAAAGAAGGTCAGGATAAAACATGAATTATCAATGACGAGAGCGACACCATGAGCTTCTTGTTTAATATATGGGAATGTGTTCACTGTGATAGTCAAATTGCTACTAAAAGCCCTTTAGCAGTAGAGAAAAAAAAAAATCCTGCATCTAAGAGGATTATAGTGTTCCTTAAGTCCACAATAGAACTTGGCTGATTTTAGCATCAATAGCAGTTATGTTTTAAGGGCAATGTACAAAGCCATGAATTTTGTATTTAAAGTATCACTTCACCTTGAGGTATTGAGGCAGCTAATTCCTATTTCAATAACAAAAATTTACAATAAAACCAGTCTTCAGCTGATAAAATATCCTTCCTGTGGACTTAAATTCCTACACTTAACAGTGACATAAAGTAATTAGCTATATGGCCCCTTGTGTGGTTTTATGGCTTCTGCCTTCTGTATTTGCTGCTATTACCTCATTATGTGGCTCCAGCTGAGCAAAATGTTCATGTGCATGTTTAAATCTCAGTTTTCTCACTGAATGTATAAGTGTAAATGCTTTGCAGAGTCAAGGCCCATTGAATTCTAAGATGACTCAAAACAGATGTTTCTGTTCACTCTCCATTTCCACAGGACAATACATCTCTTCAGTGTTCACTCATTTTGAACTGAGCTACCTAACTACTAACAAAGGAAGCATTTACTTTTTAAGCCAGTGAACCCTCTTTTTCCAGGACTGCCTATTTTAAACAACAAAGTATTTAATCCCTCTTGTTATTAATCTGTACAGTACTGGATCTGGGGTACCTCACACTAAGAAATAAATTACTTGGTAGATAGATGTTTCCTACAGCTATTTGGAGCTTTACATGCTTTGGAGGTGTGGTTGGTTTTTTCCTCCTTTTTTCCTTGTTTTGACCAAGGACAGAATCCACAGAGATGGGAGAGGAGAAAGCTCATCACAACTGACATTTCAGTCACTGCTTAGTTTGACTACAAGGTTTAGTAGAGGTTTATTCATACCAATAAATGGAGGCCATATCTGTTTTTATTTTTCTTTTTGTAGTCTTACTTGACTGGCTCATGGTGGAAGAAGAATGATCTTTTGCCAGCTTTTTCCTGTACTGCAGCTTTTGCATAAAAAGTCTAGATGCCTTCTGTTCATTTCAAGAACCCATAGCAGACTAAATGTTCAAAGATTGGCAGACTTCCCTCAGATGGTTATGAATATTTTACTTATGTCTGGTTTTGGTAGTACTGTTGAATACTTGATCATGTCAAAACAAGTACTTATAGCTGATACTGAAAGATGCTAGTGGCAACAAACACTGCTGCTCATAAATAGCCTTTTCTTCACTGTGCAGTTCTGAAGTAAACATGGTTATATGAGTGTAAGATGCACAAATACAGATCCAGGAATAATGTATCAGCCGTGATGAAAAAAGCCCTTTATGCCCTGTTTCCATATTGCTTGTTTAGAATGAGCTACATAAAGGATGTTTACACCATCCACTATTTAGGTACACAGAGTATAGTAACTGATACTATTTTCTGTCTTAATAAATAGCTGGAGAAAGTGACTTGAAGGACAAAACATACAAACAGGATCTCTGATTTCTAAGATGTTATGATGTACATGTGCCCTACTTGAAGTGGCTCTGGATGGTGCATATTCTATCCATCTAGTGGTTAGATGGATGGGGCGCCATATATTCTTCATAACCTTTCAAGATGTTCACAGATGAAAATGGGTGCAGCTAAAATATGAAGGAAATGCTTAATGAGAAAAAGCACATAGCTGCATTAAGTAAGGAGGAGAGACTAGGGTAAATGTGAAAAAGAAAACACAGGGGAATTCAAAACAGTCAGGTTAGATCTTCATCATTGAAGCTTCCCTTTCTTAACAGCTCAGTTTGGCCCAACTCCCTTGCCTTACATATAGAAAAAAACCCAGCTTGCCCATGGGTAATGGGAATATGATGGACTGACTGGATATGTGCCTCTGGCACTGTGGGCCTTGCAGTTGCCTCACAATCTCAGTGCACAACCATTCAGATATTTCCTGGCACCTGTGCCTTCTTCTGAGTGGAGGAAGTGCCACCAGTATTCCCATAAGTCATACACAGATAAATCCAGAGAGAGCTGAGCAAGGGGTTGCAGTAGGTGAAACTTTTGGCTCTGGAGCACAGGAAGGGCAGGCTGTCCCCTTGGGTAAGGCACTGCTCATGGCTCTTCTCCATATGAAGCTGTTTGATGCCTAAAAACATATATTTAAAGCAGTAAATCCCTGCCCAGAGGCAGGTAGCTGCTGTCTTTTGTCTGGGCTGGAAAGCTCCAGTGTTTGGCCTGACAAAAGCCCATGGACTCAGCTGTGGTTGCCAAATGGCTGCTGCCTCCAGGAACAGGCTGACTGAACCCATTGACTTGGACACTGACAAGGTCTAGACTGACAGCCACAATGTCTAAATTGGGTAACCAGAACCTGTTACCTTAAAATAATTTCCTATGACCTACAGTCCTTTTATTATCTCCCATACAATGTACAACTGTACAACAGTGTTTATGTATTTGGAAGGTTTACTTATTTTCTGCAAAGACAGACCCATCCTCTTTTCTCTTGAAGGAAAAGACAGACTTATTCTCCTTAGAGAAAGTCAAGCCTTCCTCTAGGTCATACATTTTCTGTGGGTCCTTGTTGTGACAGGCCCATACATTTCCTTGCATCCAGTTTAAAGGCTTTTCTCTCTCCTTGCAGAGTACCTGTCACAACAGATATTTTGAATCCTTTTCTTTCATCTCCAGCCTAACAATCTCCAGTTACAGCAAAAGCTCGTTGCATCTCTTTTTACTAACCCCCTCCATATCCACATTGTAAGGTCCCCTTGTCTTTGGTTTATGACCTCTCCAGATTTTCACCAGTGCTGTTGAAATTTTCTATGCTCTTTTGCAAAACATGGAATAGTAATGCAGCCCATCACTTGGCGAGTAATGTATCTGCTACATCTTGTCAGCTGTGGATGCGGCTTTTGAGGTCAACCAATCAATGTGTCACTTGGCCTCCTTCTGAGGACACTTCTACCATGCCAGCCTCCTCACTGAAGGCCATCCTGGCTGCCCCCATACTCTGTGGCCTGTCACATCTAATGTATGTGCTCAGCATGCTGCCCTAGTAAGCTACGTGGTGGTATTTTTTGTGTCAGATTGACTCAAAAAAATTGTTGGGCATATGTGAGAGATGTAGCATGGCTGCAGGGCAAATCCAGAGCAGAGCTAATTGTGCCACTGTTACACTCAGTGCCTGAGATTAGACAAGCTTGCCTGTCGCTGCCTCCAGCTGAGTTCTGAAAAACCAAAACATTTCTGCTACTTCCCAGGATGAAAGTAGGGGATGAACACAATTTCCTCATTAAAAACCCCTCAACAGCCAATCCCTCAATCTTCTTTTCATTAAATATAGTGGGAATATATATTAAATATAGGTTGGGAAACAACCTTTATATTGCTAAATTTGGCAGGAGATGATCTTTGTCCCAGAGAAAACAGCTGAATTTACAGCAAATCCTACATAAGTAAAATCTGATCCCAATGGGCCAGTATTTCTTGTGCCACTTTAAAATGTGGTTTAGATCTTCTAAGTATTTTAAATTCATATTATATATACCCTGTATGTTCACATTTAGAGAGAGATTTACAAGCTCAGCTATTCTAGAATATTATTTGAATCTATTTTTTGTCATTACTATCTGATACTCTTCTACCAGCAGGATATCCAGGGAGGCATTTCCATTTGACTACTGAAAATACAATGTAGCAATTGTGTTAAATCATCCAGTAGTTTTAAAATAACAAATAGAATTATTTTAACATTAAAATTTCTGCTGCTATTTCACCTGCAGAAGTGTAATCTTTCTGTAGGTTACCTGAACCCGAGTTATATTTTGCTGGATGCCTTCCAGTACCTATAAACTGACAAATTTTTAAGGTAACACCTTCTAAAGGTAGGCTGCAAAACTACAAAGACAATGAAACCAAGAGTGTGAGGACAAACATGGTACATGATTTCAAAACTTCCCTTCCTATGGAAATGACCTAAAGATGTGAAAGTGGAAGGATACATGCCAAAATCACATCCATAGCCACTCTACTTTTAGGCATCTTTCCTTCCTTCATTTATGGTCTCTATTTTGTCTGTGCAGATGGTAAATTATTGAAAACTCTTCTAGACACGTATTTAAACTCAGAGGAAAAATGTGTTACCTGATCCTTCTGTGTTTATTGAAGATCTTCAGCTGTGGATGCCATGGCTAACTGGGGATTTGCATTCCTTGGTTAATATTTAATTTGTAGCACAGCTGCAGCTTACATGAGATCCTGGATTCATCAGTCAGAGAAATTTCCCATTAGTCATGAAAAATTTAGTTCAAATAAACAATACAGGATTGGATCATTCTCTATTATTAGTCATTTTTTCAAGCTAAAGTAATTATAAGAAAAACAGGTTGCAGTCTTATAAAAAAAGTAGTCCCAAGTCTTCTCAGAAAGGATAGACTTTATTTTGTTATTGTCTTTTTGTGGAAAATCATTAAAAAACAGTCAGGAAAAATATTTAATAGTTTTGGGCAGGCAAAGTTAGTGTGTGCTTTATTTACAGGAACATTTCCACTGAAACTCCACATAGAACCAAGCACTCTAGAAACCTAGAGTCATAATGAACTAAAAAGAAACTGTAACCATATTACTTTGCCTTATAGAGTCACTATATATGTGTTTAACTCACAATCTGATACATAAACACATACTTTATGCAAAAAGACCCACTCTACAAAGAGGTAGAAAAAGCTCTATTTCCTTGGCATGCACAAAGTATGTGTCAGGTAACAGCAAATGACATCAGACTGGGATGGTTGGTGGCTTCCACCTTAAACTGTGCTCTGTTCATTTACCTGTATCAGTTTAAACCTATTGATTTAAAACTTTTTTATTATTATTTGATTAAGTAAAGTTTGGATGTGTTCCATTACACAAAGCAGCTTTTTTGCTTATTTGTGTTTATAGTTTTACATGGGCTTAATTCCCATGGGTGCAATTTACTCTCAAGTGCTGAATTCAAGAGGCAGAAAGACCTTAAAGTGGACATAAATTAGATTTGGCTGAATAAAAGGCTCAATCAATATAGTTTAAACATTTGAATAGTCCCTGAAGTCCTGCTGGCACATCTGGGTTTGCTAAACACATGCTGGGGTAAAGCTGAGGAATCAACTATAACCTCAGGAGACCAGTGAGCTGAGTTTCCATCCAGAGTCAGTGGAGAGGGAGTCTCCAGAATTAACCTCCTTGCAGAGTTTGCTTTTGATTTTTAGGGAATGAGCATTCCTCACTCTTGCCACCAATGCACTCAGCTGCCCAAACACTGAGTTGGTTGCAACAAGAGCAGTGTTGTCTACAGAAAAATGTATTCACACTAAGGCTTAAAAATAAAAGTTGGCTATTATTTTAATGTTAAAATTTTATCTTAGAGCTCTAGACTCCCAAAGGGCGTGATGCTTCAATCCAGAACAGGTTAAAGGAGAATAAATTTTGAAGTACAGATTATAAATACTTCCACAGCAGATTTGCCTACACGCTGTAACTACTAGCAAATTCATAGTTACAAAATAGACTCTTGTACCATCATTTTGAAACTGCTTATTTACATCTGCTTTTCCTGTTTAGCCAATTCTACTCTATTTCCCTGAAAAAAAACAATGAACAACAATGAATCAGCATTCAACACATTTTTTTTTAAAAAGCACAAAAACCTATTTCTGATCCTTATGAGGAGTGAAGCTCTTTTACCAAAATGGTTAAGTACCTGGATAAAATAGTCTAGAAGGAATGAATCCTACCACTTAAAACTTCATCAAGTGATTCAGGAAGGCTTCTCTGGTCTCTCACTCCAAGTATGACCATGGCTAACACTATGCCAGGCCAGCTGAGGCTTTATCTGGTGTTGAAAAGATCCAAGGACAGAGATACTAAGCACAGTCCCAATGTTGCTCTGCTATTTCCACACCCTTAACAGAAAATATTCCTGGTGGTTCAGATGTGCTATGTAAAGCTTCTTCATCTCAAGCAAGTTCTGTGTACTGGCATAATTTGAATGAAAACATGGTACATTTACACAAAACTCCATACCTTAAAAGCAACTGCAGATGACTTAACATCTGTTAAGGGCTAGATGGTTTGACACATTTCTACATTTGCTCCAACCTTCAGTGGGACTCTGGTTTATGCTGGCATGCAGTGTGATCTCTGCAAAGCTTCCCCTAGTGCCTGATGGAGATGATGCAAGCCTTTTCACTGCATTCAATCACTTTTGGGTTTGTGTTCGTTTTGCTTCTGGAACTACAGTGTTGATTGTTATTGCTGATCCGAGACCAATAGTCCCAGGTTGCTCAGGCAGTCAATCCAACAGCTCCGCTTGTTAAATTTTATCTCTTTTTAAACCTTTCTCTAGGTTGGAAAAATCCACAAGAATGCTGCCCGCAAAAGGGAATACCACGTCCTGTTCATGGTGATCACTACAGTTATCTGTTATCTGGTGTGCTGGATTCCATATGGGGTTATAGCATTACTTGCAACATTTGGCAAACCAGGTGCTGTGACTGCAGTTACAAGCATCATACCTTCCATCCTAGCAAAAAGCAGCACTGTTTGCAATCCCATTATCTACATACTTATGAATAAGCAGGTAAGACATGCATTATTTTTAACTTGTATATTCTTCAGGGTCTATCAGACATTCTTGACCATTGTGACTACCAGTCTTATAGATGTATCTTTAAGGACATTGAAAGCTTGTCCAAACAATACTACTGGAGTCTTGAGGTGGAAGTGTTTGCAAACAACAGCATATTGCTAGATAGGAAGAAAAGAAAAATGATGAAATGTTTGCTTACTGAAATTGCTTGTATTCTTCTGAGGGCACGCTGGGTATTAATTTGTATCCTTCAGAGTTAGTTGCCAAAAGTATTTACAAGAAGAATACTCAAACATTTGGTGAGGTTGAGGAGTGTGGGGGGGAAATGGACAAGGAGACAAAGGGATTTAATGACCTAGAAAACAAAATAAAGGGGACCATTTGTAAATACCATTATCATGATAGATCCCCTTGAAACCAAATATAATTGCAGTTACTGGTTTTGTGGACATCTACATCCTTACTGTTAAATTCACAGTTCAGCAACATGCCAAAATACATAATGAATTTTGTCTCATGAGCACCAAGGCATAGTCTACATCCAATTCAGGTCCCTTATTCCTGTAAATGCCATTGTCAGTACTCCAAAGTGAGCCTCCTAATGTTTCTGTGTTGACAATTCTGACTCTAAGGTTTGATAACGGCAGATCTGGAAGTTTTGAAAGTATTTGCAGTAGGAAATCTGCAAAAAATATGCATAGTTTATGAACACTTTTTTTTATTAGATTACGTTAGAGGTTGTTCTCAGTTTTCTTTCTTCATTATGTCCATTATATTATTCCAAAGCGAAGAAACACCCTTTATCTTTTCTTGCTCAGTGTATGCTGGAGCCCACCTTTAGTATTTATCAACAGCAGCAATATATTATTATGGAACTGAGACAAGGGAAGAGTTAAATTAAAGTTAAAAAAAAGTTAAAGTAACAGCCAAATATATTAAAGTTTTGCTACAGCCTGAGATCATACCTGGCCTGCTTCATCTAACCTAAATTTCTTAAACAACAAAAGAATCTACTCTTGGAATTTGAGGGCAAAATCTCAAGCAAGCTGTGAAACCTCCTTGAAATCAGAAGGAGAAAGTTCTATTGCCTTCCCCAAGACCAGGGCTTCATTTCCAAAGTCTAGTTTGAGCTGACACTGAAGCAAATAGAACATTCAATTTGAAAAGTGTTAATGCTGAAGAAAACCAGTAACTGTTCCCCCTTACCTTTTATGATTCTTATGAAAACTTCTCAACAGCAGCATGTGTCTTGCTTCTTTATTCTCTGAACACTTTGTCTGAGGTCCTTGACTGAGAGATAATCTGATTGTGCTGTGATCACTGGAGCAGGTTATATAATATTGATAGCAAATACATTTTTGCATTGTCTTTACACATGAAGATGTGATAAGCAACCCTGAAGGGGAGGCAGTTGGTCAGTTTTGGGATAGATACTTTTTACTAATCAAACCAAAATGATAACTAATGTACAGCATTAACCTGCAGCTCTCCTCTGATATGCCACTGTGTATTAGCAGTGAAAATAATTGGTTTTAACTCACACTGAGAAATGTGCTTCACTCAAGAAGGTGAAACCCATCCCTTTTGTCTGTTCCTCCTCCTTTCACAACGGGAACAATAGTAACATCCCCATACAATGCATCATTGGTGTTCTTGGCACCTCTGTAGTTGTTCTCACACTTTCTTGTAAATTTAACACCTCAGGAAAAGAATCTTCCTGGTTAATCTTCCTGGCACTCAGCTTTCCTCTCTTCATGCTTAGCTGAGAATTGTCACGGAAGGCTGGTGCCTCCTAACACAGAAATTATCTGGCCTGCATTTTTCACAGTTCCCTGTTTGCAGATGTGAGATAACACAGTAGGGTATTTTCTCCTGCACCTTAAAAATAAACAGAACATACGGCATAATTTTTAGCTCTCTATGTATTAGTCTTTTTGCTTTGGGAAATGCCCCAAAGATTGGAAAATGGTGTTGGTTGACTGCAGTTGTGGTTTTAGCTTCCAGCTGTCATATATCTGTGCAGAGTATTGTGAACCATCAGCCTCTGAGTCAGCTTTAAAACTCATCCTACAGAGCGCATCTTTAAATTAACTCTCAAGCAGTCCCTGAGTCACTTTCATGGTCCTGGAAATCTAGAGAAAGAGTTTTGTCTTTGGCATTGCCTACTGCACTGTCCTGAGGTGGTAAATCACTGAGGAAAATAGTGATTTTTTTCCAGCTGCAGGAATTCCCTCAGATGGGATGGCATGAGGTGTGCTGCTGTCCTCCTTCCTGTGCTGTCCTCCAGGAGAGAGATGCACTGTTTAAGCTGGAGTGTTACTGGGCTCATAACATGCCAGGCAGACATCAAGATTCAGGGACAAAATTAAAGCACTAAACTGTCTGAGACCAAATGATGCTGGGGTGAAGCTGGAGGAGATGGTAGAGGAGATCCCATTTTCCCTGTTGTCTCTTTATGGAAGGCTCTTTTGGCTCTTGGCAATATGACTGTTTGTGCCTGGGGCAGCTTCCCCAAGGGTCAGGTCCCAAAAAGGCTGCACACAGCCAAGTAGCTGGGCAAGGTCAGTGTGCTTACACTTTCAGTGCATCAGTCCTTTATAATTATTAGTTAATGTAGTTGTGCAGATTTTGTTTCATCTTCTCCTACCTCTCTCAGTGTCTTTTATTCCCATCACACATCTCTGTCAAGTTCCCATTGTTCAAACTTCCACCCATGCAGCCACCCCAAACAGATTCTTAATGACACCTCTGACTACCTTCCTTTCACCGTGGTGGTGCTGACAGAAACCTACTCTTTCACATGTTACATGCAAGTATTAAGCATTCACTCAGGAGATAGGGAGTTTCTCTGTAGCCATGAGTTTGCTGCTGAGGAGGTGATCACTGGGAGAATCCTGCTGTTGCATGTTCCACAGAACAGCACGGGAACCCCAACATGGCTGGTATAACTGTGCATGAGGACATACTGCACTAACAGGTATTATTAGCTGGCTAGCCTAATGGTGTGGCAGCTTCAGAGGTGTCACAATCTGCTCATGCGGGGTTGTCAGGGTATCGTGATGGTTCGTTAACCGATCCCAAAAGTGCAAAAAGGCAAACAGCAGGGGACCATCAGTTTAATCAATGCAAATGCACCTCTATTTAGGTACCAACAGCAAATGAAATAGAGGGGACAGAAAAGGGAAATAAAGAATAGAGAGAAAAGAGGGGAACAGGAATATAGATACCACTGTCAAGAGGAGATCCTCAATGGTCCAGCCACATAGATTCGCCGTCATTCATGGGGGTGCACCAAAGTCTTCCCAAAAAGTTACAGTTTATATAGTCTAGCCAAAGCGAGTGGCATCTGGCCAGAAGGTGGGGAAGATTGATGGGCCACTGTGAAGAGCCCGTTGGTCTGTGAAGCAGGTGCTGGCACGCAGGGACAAGCCACCACTTGTCACAACCTGTTGGAATGCAGCGTTCTGTAGAAGCACAGCGAGTGCACCTGCTAACAGTCACTTGGCAAGTGTCCGTGTCCAGCTCGGCCAGGCCAGAACTCCTGTCAGGGGTCTTCAAGGTCCTTGCGACGGTCGTGAGGCAAATGAGGGAAACTTCAGACCATCTCTCACAAGAGGTTAACCTTGTTTTACATACCAGAAATTAATTTTTTACTGATACAGAAGTCAAGGTACTAATAATGAGTGTTCAAGAAGGTGTGGTTATGGATGAGATCACAGTGTGATTGAGTGAATCTCCACTTATTTCACAAAATTTGAAGATGACACTCAGAGAAAATAGAAATTTGCTGCATTGCTAGTGACAGCCAAATTTAAGTCAAGTTTAAACCTGTGTCACTTATAGATCTTGGGAACCAATTGTTTGAAAACTACAGATGAGATTACATGTCAGAATCTTTGCTGAAGCAAAATAGCCTTGCTCCCCTGCAGCTCATGAGCTTTACACTAATTTCTTTCACATTTTTTGTTGCTCAGCTAGTGTACCTCAGTCTCCCTGGACTACTGAAACTCAGGTTAGCACATCACTCTATTGCATATTACAATTGGATAAAAGGTCCACTCACACCATGTGATCAGTAATGTGCTATTTTTGGTGTCAGAAAGTGCCTCTGAGCAAAATAAGGAGGGAGAGTGTGACTAAAAGGGATGTATTAAATGTGAATATAAGTCCCTGATTAGTGATTTGATTTCTAGTGTCTGTTTTCTTGTATTAAAATCATTGCACTTTTAAAAAATAGGTGACCCTGTCATTTTCCCCAAGGATCTTGAGAAGTGATGCTCAAAAGAATATACACATTTACTTGAAAGTCATTACTACTGTGACCTTTCCAAATTTTTCATGTAATGGAGCATGATGGGTAAGGGAGAAATTAAGGAGAATGATAAAAATAAGACTTTTTTTTTTTTTTTCCCCTGAAGAGATTTGAATAATAATGATAATTATGTACTTAGGGAATCTTCCTCAATGGGACCTGAGCCCAACATCACACATCAGACACCTCCCAGGTGCCTCTGCTGTGGCTCTGACAGCTCCCAGGAAGCTATGTCACCTTCTCTTACCTAATGAGTAGCTTGTTGCTCAGGCCAGCCCCCTCTTCCAGGGCCTTCGTGGAACTTCCCAGCTGCCAGATGAATAACAAAGAGTTTTTCTGTCCATAATAATAATATATAAACTAATGCAGATGAATGATGAAGAGAAATACAAAGAGGATAAGCACATGTTTTAAACTATATAATGATTTTCAATTTGTGGCTAGGGAATGCAATAATGGAAATGAAATCCAGTTAAAAGATCCTTCTTCTGGAAGACACAGAAAGTGAAGGGCAGCAATATCTCTTTAAATCTTATTTTAAACAGGATCTAATATGTTAATGTCTCTTCCTATGTTGCTCCTTTCATAGCAACAGAGAAACATGAAGCTTCACAGAAGTGGGAAGACACCTCCACATTAGACAAGGGGAAATCAAGGGGAAATGCAGTGAGCAGGGTTTGTAGCAAAGACGATGGGATCCTTTTGTAGTCCATATCCATCCTGCAAAAGGCATTTCTGAAAGGAGAAGAGAGGAGACTCCAAAGAGGGTGAAGCTGAGGTGTTGAATTTGAAGTGACTATAAGGCAGACAGATGGAGACTTTTCATCTGGGTCTGTAGTGACAGAAAAAGGGGTAATGCTTTTAAACTGAAAGAAGGTAGATTTATACTGGATATAATTTTGTTTTTTCTTTTTTTTTTTTTACAATGAGGATGATAAGAGAGGTTGTCCAGATAAGTGTGGATACCCTGAATTGTTCAAGGCCAGGTTGGACAAGGCTTTGAGAAACACAATCCTGTGAAAGATGTCCCTGCCCATGGCAGGGTGGTTGGAACTAGATCATCTTTAAAGGTCCCTTCCAACCCAACCCATGATAACATTCTATGATACAAGAAGTAATCTTTTCATATAAGGTATGTAATAGGTCTTTTCTTGTCTCTTCCACTTAGTCTTTAAACCTGGATGGACTAACCTATTGCTCCAAAGGTTTAAGTGATCAGTGTAATTTAGATTAAGCCCCCTAGGTATGACGCAGGTAATCATTTTGTTATATTTGGACCAGGCAAATTTCAAAACAAAAGTATAGCTGTTTCTCTGTTTAAGAGGTTGTGTCCACTCTAGTGGATGTTGATTGTGACTAGCTTAGAGAAGAGGGAACATTGCCTCAATTGCTTCCTGACAACCTGGTAGGCCATGCTAGTCAATAGAAGGGGTCAGAGTCACACTAACCCTAGCGGATACAGGGAAATAAATCAGCATAAACTGCAATGATTGAATGACAGGAGATTTACATTGCTGCCTGTTTGAGGACTAGCAAGGAAATAGGTGTAGGCAAAGACTTGACCTCTAGAATCATTGTCACTACTCAAAAGGCAATAAAACAACAAACTCTTTAACCATTCAGATAAATTTTAGGGTTACACATCTCAAATTTTCTCCAGTACAGGGAAAACAGCTTCAGTCAAATAGTTTGCCCTTGCCTATCATGATCAGCCTACAGCTGTGCTGGCAGTTCGAGAACTACATTTACAATCAGCTGTTTTTCATACTCTTCCACCTATAACATTAAACCTGCAGGATAGATTGATAGATAAAAGGAAATTTCCAGTATTCAGAGCTTACTGTAGAGCAAGAAATGTGGCATGTTCACAGCTAAAAAAAAAAGGTGTTAGGATTTTTGTAAACAAGGTCCCTTGGTAGCCTCATTGCTCTTGCAATAAGACTTCATAGGAAGCTCGGCCAAAGTGGTGTTTCTTTGCTGGCTTCACAGGTACATCTGTTCTCAAGGGAGAGTCTGGATGGTCAAGAGCTCAGCCAGTCCTGAGAGAAATACAGAGGGGAAAAGGATGAAATAATAGCCATTGTGCTTCACACTTTCCATTACTTCAGTGTGATCTAGAAGTTGTGTGAAAGCATTTGGCAGTTAAGTTTTTCATTCTGAACTGATTTCCAAGTTTGGTGTGGACAGTTAAAGTCCTACAAAGGCATATGTGATCCACAGGTAGTCTAAACTTGAGCTACTTTTCAAAATGCCATTGCCAAGCCACACTGAATGGATGTCACAGGATCTTCTCTTGCAGTGGTCTAAACTGCAATGGCAGGTCAGGGATCAGACTCAGTTTTAGCCCACAGCTTGCTTTGATTAAGGTCAAGCATTTATGTAGCCTCAGAGTTCCCCATTTCAATTCTAATATCCCTGTTTTTCTATAATATGTCCAATGTTATGTTTTATAAGTAGGACTCCAGTTAAGCATTTGGTGCTACTTACCATTTCAAAGCTGAATATAAGCACAGGTCAGGCGAAGAAAACAGAAAGCAACATTCTGTAATGCAGTGCAATACAGCATATTAGATAAACAAAGAATTTAGTTGCTTTATGAGGACAATCAAATTCAACAGATGAAAAAGTATTGAAAAAGTGTAACCCTGGCAGTGACAGAGCCTCTAATTTACCTCTCCTGTTCAATAACAGAGTAATCTGTTGTCATATGGTAGTGGCACAATACTAAAACTGCAGCACATTTTTTCTCCATATTGTGCCAGTTGGGATTACGTCTCAGAGTTTTACTGTGGGTACCAGGCATATCTTTACAGTCATGTATCTTACTACAAATTGAAGCAACAATTGTTTCAGATTAGATGGATGGAAAACAACCAAAATTAGTTTTCCCAGACAGAGAATATTTTTCAGCATTTATGTAACTTTCACTAAATAAATATTTTTACTTGAGTTAATCCTTGGTATCCTTGTGAAGCATATGGTTATCATCATCCTAGTCTTATAGCATGAAAAATTTGAGGATTAAAGGTTAGATCAGTGCTCAGACCCTCACAAACTTGCTTGACAATTCTAATTCAAATCTGTAGAACTTTATTTTATGATTTTATCCTAATATCCTTCTTCCTCCAGGGCAAAAAATCTGCTGTAGTCAAAGAAATAATCATTGACACAGTGTGGAAATTACAAATATACAAATATAAATACAAATATACAACTGTACTGGGCCTGTAATTCATTAAAATAACCCCCTTTTCATTATAAACTGCATCTTTTAATGCAATTCAGAAATCTGACTGTGTCCAAAGGAAAATAAATTTGAGGTTCATTGTCTTTTGAAGTAGAAGCTATTACAGAGTTTTGTTCCCCTGATGTTTAGTATAATAACTGCTCTCAAACTAAATGCATTTGTATCTAGTTTATAAACCTGTATTCCTCAAAAAGCCCTTCTTCTTTGATAGTTGTCTTTTCCTCATACTGGGACACCATAAACAGATCACTTTCTACCCCCACATTGCTAATGTGAACTAGTTTAGTTCTTTTCAGAATTTCATGTTCAAAACAAATATTCAGATAATAATCTCGGTACTCATGCTTGGAATTGGGTATTTCATTTGGGAAATGTTTTAGGCATTCACTGGATGTTAATAGAGAACCAACACCTCAATGTAGTAGGAGTTATTTCTTGTTTCTGTCTTGTTTGCAGTCTAACTCTGTCTAACTCTCTTGATTATTATCTTCAGAATCTGAACTGAAAACAAGAATATCGGCTCTACAGTGGCCGCTTAAATCCCTTTATCTAAATTAGAATCAGATTTTCAGAAATGGCTGTACAGAAATATACACAAGAGGTCTGCTACATAAGGAACAGCTATTGTATGCTGAGTACTTTATGGATGACCTTACTTCAGATGTAATGTTCAAATCCTGCAGGGAAAACACTTATTCAAGACCTTACAACTCACCCAAGGCTTTACAGAACTTCTGTGTTTGCTGGCTTTAGGCCAGTAGAAATTCACTACAAGTAGGATTCAAAGGTCAACCAAAAATTTATATCATTTGTCTTCCATTTCACTTTCACCACTCTTCACCTCTCTCACAGCAAGCACTAGCTTCAAAATCGAAGAATTTCTATGTGAATTCGAAAACAAAAAAACTAGGCATGTTTGTCACTTGTTAATCAATTAGTCAATTTCCTAGCAAAGCATTTTCTCAGTGTGAAATGCAGCTTCTTCAATATTAGAGAAGCTGTTAATTTAGCCAATTTTATTTTCAGTGGGGAAAAAAAAAAAAAGGATATTTCAGCCCAAATCTCATGCTTAAGCTGCTACACCTTGGTTCTTGTCAAAAGTATCTTCAATGAAGAACACTATCCTTCACCCAGCAGATCAAGCTCTCTTACCAGACTGCATCCTCCATGTGCAGGAACAGCAGTGGCTCAGTGAGGGGCAGGAAATGCAGTGAAATGTAGCCCAGCCTAGTGATCTAATTTATAGGGGAACAGTCAGAATGAAGTTGAGCTATAGATCCATAAAGACATCTACTGGATATTTTGACAGTCTGGGGTTTTTTTCTGGATTTTTTTTGATAATTTGTTTTGGTTTTGTTCAATAAGAGAAAGAAATTATAGAAGAATTAAAAATTCTGTCAGAAAAGAAATTCTGATTTCTCAGCCCAATGGATTCTATTATTGCATTAGTCACACATAAAACCAAATATCTGCTACTAAAACACAGTCACAAATCAACCCCCTCTCAGTAATTTCTAATTCTGCCTTAGGTAAAACCAATACCTAATTGCCTGCAAACCTAGATAAAAGTAAAACCCAGGGAAGACTTAGTCCTCATCCTTTATACCACCACTTTCTCTACTATGGTTCTCATTTCTTGATAAACTATTAAGTGTCCTCATCCAGCAGAAGAATGCTTATCTGGCAATTAAAAGGTTCTTCCAGCATTCCCATATCAGAGAACTTCCTATATCTCATTCATAGCAATTGATGGAAATATAATTTTGGGCAACAGAAGCAACAGGGCAGGTAGTCAGGAAATCTGGGGGAGAAGGAGGCTTATAAGAACCTATGTTTTAGCCAGAGGTAGGATTAATTAGTGCCAAGGAAGAAGAATCAGTAGGTAAAATGCCCAAGAGCTGCTGAAGTTTCTCTTCACACTTTGGATTTCTTTGTGCAGTGCTCTGGGTCTCAGCCTTAATGAAACTCTATAAGGAACACCTGGAAGATTTACTTTCCCTAAACCTGTTACATAGCCAAAGACAGGTAGTTCGTAACCTACTTCCCCCAAAAAGAAAACCACCTGATCACAAACAACCCCCCCCCAACACAATAACATCACATTTCTACAAATATTTAGTAATGTTCTATATTCATAGCAAGATTTGGGCAGGAATATACCAGCATAAACCCATCACAGTCAGCTGCAGTCTTCATTTTAATCCCTTTGGGCTGATCTAGAGTCCATGTCTGAAGAATTGAAAATACAAGAAAAAAGTGGGTCAGCAGAACAGCATATTGACGGCAACTAAACAAGCACATCGATTTTTCAAGTGTCAAAATACTTCTCATTGTTATGCTTTGAACTTCCAGCAAAATGTGAGTTATTTTAAAATTATCTGGGAATCACTCATCCCATATTATGGTGGTAATAGACCCTTAATTTCTCCTTACAAAGTAAAATGTTACTGTAGGGACCGGTACATTTGCTGCTGCCTCTGTTAGTCAGGTTCCATCAATCATGCTGCAAAACCCTAAACAATTCTAACTTATGAAATGGGAATATAAAAGAGAGAGAGGATCCATTTTTTTGCTATTCACTGAAGTTCCTCATCTTCCTTTAGGAAACTCTTCTTAAGTTTCTTTTAGGTAAGAGGAATTAACTTCACATGCTACTTGTTTTGTATACTGTATGGGGTTTAGTTACTCTCTTAAGGCCAGAAAAGAGCATTTATGAGATAAAGATGACAACTGGTCTGTTTTTCCTGCAGTGATAAAACCATTGAAAACAACCATGTGCTGTCTTAAACCAGTGTGCATTGAAGACACAGTAGTATTGTTAATATTTGCTTTCATGTGCCTAATCAATCCCTTTGAAGTTCAGCAGCCATGCTGATTACACTTAAGTATGGGCAAAGAAAAGTTTCTCCCTGTTTCCTCTGACAAAATAACTATCCTCACTTTATGATCCCTTCAGCTTTGATCTCTCACTTTGTTAACTTTATATGAGAGTACATGTTTCATGGGGACTTACCTAAAAGGAGTATTTTAAAATAATTATCTGAATAGCATGTTGTAACCATGAAAATAAGGTAATATTTCTCAGATATGGGATATGCTCTGTTGTTTCTGCCTTCCTTACTCTTCTACCATGGAACAACTTTGTTAATATTATTTTGGTAACAGCTTACACATTTTCTTCTTATCTCTACTTCTTGGGATGCTACAACTACTCATTAAAATGCTGAATGTCCTGACAGCTACCTTCAGCCCCATGCATTTGTAAAGTCCAAATTAGGTCCATCAGATAGCTTATAATTTCATTTGCAGAGACAAAAGCAAGTAGTGGAAATAACTGAAAGACAACCCAACACTTCCAAAGAGGAATATTTCTAGGGGAGAAAAGTAATGGTGCTTGATCCAGTTGGAAACATCAGCTAAGACTCCTATCCCTTTTACTGAAAAAGCAGGCTCGGAAACAGGTCCAGAACCAAACCTTTCCCACTTTCCCTTTCTGGTCATCTGTCTTCTTCATGCTCAGGATACAGCACTTTATATAAACCTCGTGGCTCATGTGCCTCATGGGCAGTAGGGCTGGGTCTAGGCATAGACCTGTGGCACTTTCAGCTCGCTCAAGACACACGTTCATGTTTCTTGCCTTAATTTGCCAAAAATTTTTCATTTAGCAAAGGAAAAATTGACATTTTGCCTTAGTCCAAAGTGTAAAAGCTTTAGATTGAGAATGCTGCCTAGTTTACAGAACATCAGACAACTCACAAGTCATGAACTCTAACTTCTTGAGGCACGTTCACTCCTACAACTATCACTAAACAATACTTAAAGGTAAAACAAAGCCTTCTAGATTTATGCAGAATTACCCAAACCTCTTTCATTAGCAACACTCCCATCCCCCCACCCCGAGGGCCTCACTTCCCCAGGAGACATATCTGCTGCACGTGGTAGCAGTAGTGCAGGATGCAGCCAGTACAACCTCTCCATCAGTGCTCCAGGAATGAGAGTGGAAAACAATTACTGTTTAGAAGGTGGGGCAGTAAAACATTTTAATCAGGCAGCTCAGTTGCAGTCAGACAACTGTCTGGGAGCAAGGTAATTAACAGCAGCTGACATAGCCTGGAGTCAGCACTGGCAGTAGTTTTCCCCTCTGGCTGCTTCCATAAAATCAAGGCACCTGTGATGCCTATTGCCTGCCTTCCATAACCCTCAGGGTTCTGGAGTCCTCTCACAAGCTTATAAGGAATTGTTGCTACAGTAATTATCCCCTTCCTGTCAGCATCTTGGAACCAAGGGGAAATTTGATTTATCTATGTGCAGAAACAGGTCACCAGAGGAAATTAGTTGTCTTATTTCAGTTATCATACAGATGACTATAAGCACAGGGAGGAGGTGGTTCAGAGTGTAGCAGTGTAACCCCATTAGTCTTTTCTCAGTTAAATTTGTGGGATTCATCTGTTTACAAAAAAGCTGAACTCCAGCAGAAGTCTGTTGTTAGCTCTACAGTTCTGTAGTTCTTCATTTTAAGATCACATCCCAGCACACTAAACCTGACAGCAGCAATATGAGCACCTACAGATGAGTTGGATTTCTTTCAGATGTGCAGAAAAAAATATAAGAAAACAAAATGCCAAACCCAAGTAAGTGACTATTAGGAAAAAGCAACAGTCCTGCCCATCCGTTATGGTACATCTTCTAGCTGTTTCTTTCTGTTTTCTTTATGTCTTTTATAATTCCTTGTCTCTCCCCCTTCCTTTTACTGGACCGTCTTTACTTTAATAATGAAGAATCCAGCAATCACACCAGCAATGATTCCCCCTGTGATCTGTCACAACCTTCTTGTGCTGCCAGTCTTCTGGTGGCTATTCTGCTTCCAGTTTAAAAATACACCCCTATATTTCTACATTATAGTTACTTTTCAGTCAGCTTAATATAATCAGTTAATATTTTCATCAAACTAAATAAGCATCTACTTAGCTTATTTTTAGGAAAAAGAAATAACAGGGCATGCACTTCTTACTTGCCTTGGTTATCAAGGCATGAAGCTTTGGAGTCAGACTATACTTCCATAAGAGTACTGCCATTTCTTTGAAGTGTATCCTCTGGAGTAACTTACTGTGTAAGAAAGTAGAATCTAAAAAAACAAGGAAGGATACCTATATGGAGTATACATTGTTAAGTTTTGGGGTGCAGCAGATAAATCCATGCTATTCTGATGAAGCAATCAAATTTGTCACCCTGGAAAGATCAAGATATCAGGAAAGCTAGAACAGAAGTCCAAACAAACCACAAATGTTAGTGCTCTGTTTACATTAATTGATGCAATCCCACAGTAAGATGCTGTTTAAGCACTGCTGCAGGTGCAGTTATCTGCAGAAGATGGTGGATGTGATTATAGTAAAAGACTGACTCCTCCCTTGCTTGTCTAGCTGTTCTTATCACAGTACCACAGAATAGTTTGGGTTGGAAGGTCACTTTTAAAGCTCATCTAGTCCTAACCCCCTGCAATGATCAGGACCTTCTTCAAATCAGACAGGTTGTTCAAAGTCCCATCCAATCTGACCTTGAATATTTCCAGGGATGGGGCAACTACCACCTCTTTGGACAACATGTTCCAGTGTTCCACTGTGCTCATAATAAAAAAAATCTTTCTTATATTTATTCAAAATCTACACTATTTTAGATTAAAACCATTACTCTTTGTCCTGCTGCTACAGGCCCTACTAAAAAGCCTGTCCCATGTCTCTTGTAAGTCTACTTTAAATACTGAAAGGCCACAATATGGTTTCCCCAGAGACTTCTCCAGGCTGAACAACCCTAACTGTCTCAGCTTTTACTCATAAAAGAGGTGCTCAAGACCTCTGACCTCTTTGTCAGCCTCCTCTCCAACAAGTCCATGTCCTTCTTATGCTGGAGGTCCCAGGTCTGGATGCAGTACTCTAACTGGGGTCTCACCAGAGCAGAGGAGAGGGGGAGAATCACTTCAACAAGTTCATGCTGCAGTCAAGACAGCAAGCTGAATTAAAAATCCTGAGATATGTCTTTCAGCCAGATCACAACAGGCAGATACAGACTGAAATGCCTGTATGAAGTGTCACCTCTCAATAGAACTATGCCCCTAAGAACTACTCAAGTGAAACACAGTTGGCTTCTATGAGTAAAACAATAAAAGGCATGTTGTTCAAAAAAGGGCAGTGCAATTTTGGGAATAGACCTGAAAATGAGTTGCCTCTAAGGCTCCCTGAGATACTATCAGATACTATCACACCTCCCTGCTGAAGAATAGCATGTGAGCAAGATATCCTCTGTACCCCACATAATACAATTCATGGATTTACACCTCATACTGAGGTACAGTTTGAATGCAGTGAGACAAGAATGTCCTCTCTGATGTCACAGAAGAGTAAAGATGACTGAGCATTTAATAGACAGGAACACATTGATCATATTTTCTTGTTAGTTTTTTAAACAAAAAAAACAAAGTTGCTGGATTTAAAAGGTATCAATTAATTGCTTCATGTGTAGGTACCAGCATTCAGCTTATTCTCTAGCATATCTCACTGATTTGAGTTTTCTGGATGGTGTTACTTGCATATCATGACAGTAACTAGCCCCACAGCACTGCCTGTCAGGAGGTGCTGTAATACACAGAATGAGCTGCATGATTACTTGTCTGCCAGGAGTGTACACAATGGCAATCCAACTTTTATCATTCCACTAATGTGCAACCAACTGTCTTGTTGGCATGGACTTAAGATGAGCCCCCGGGATGAAAACACTGATTAGCACCTCCACTGGCCCAACTCAGGCACCTGTGTAGTTCAAGTACTACCAAAAAGCAGCAGTATGCTCCACATTTAATGGATGTAAGCAGGCTTGTTGTGGTTGAATTATACAGTACTTATCACAGATGAAGGGCAAGTTACATTTTCCCTTTGGTAAGCTGTTTTTCATTTTAATTAATAATTTATTAAAAAGCTTCTCCCTTAGACATAACACTCTTCTCCCTTAAACACAACACTGGATTCCTTGACTGGGTAGCACAGCCATTTAGCTGAAGTCTATCAACATTTCAAGTACATCACCAAGTCATCAGAGCATGACCTCCAAACCTGACAATCGACAACCTCCTTGCTTGACAATCACCAGGAATTTACTGCTCAGAAATTGACTGAGCAGTATGGGGAATACATTCTCCCAGGGAATCCTAGCACATCTGCTCGGGTACACATGTTCACTTTAGAATAAAACTGGCTTTACAATATTTGCCTCTTTTCTGTATTTTACTGTGATACCTCAGATTAACTGTCCATTTCAATTTGAGATTTCATTGAAATTGTGGGCAGAGCTGACAGGCACCTTCCCTCTTTTGTTCCACCTGTATTTCAGTGTCATTCATTTAAAGCAATATGAAAAGACCAGCACTCCTAAACATGAAAACAAATGTTTTATTTACAGGAAAAGATCTGTACACTGTGTATACATAAAAATATACAAAATCATAATAGAAAATATAAAAAGTGTTAAAATGTATACAAACACTGCTTAAAAATGTGACTCCTGTAAAATCTTAAGGTTTGTTATTAGAGTACACATTCATTTAAAAAAATCATCATACAAAATAATTCTCAAAGCTATTAAAAAAGTACACAGTCTATATTTGAATAGTTCAATGATTACATATTTTAAGAGTGATGAGATGATATGAAAAAAAGTAAGGCTTTTACACACAACTCTTATTTCAAGAACAAAATTCTGAATCTGATTGCTAAGCCAGAGAGAAGACATCTGCACTGTCAAAATTCATTAAGTGATTCATCTACCCCTGGCATGGGTTACTTTAATTTCAAACAGTTAAATCAGGTATTCTCCTTGTGTGTGAGAGGACAGATGCTGGAAAAGATTAAAATACTTTTAACAGCAGGCTTCTGAATTACCTATGTCAAAGCAGGATTTCATTTAAATATGCATCAACTTTAGAAAGCATGAAGGGAAAAATAGTAACCATTTATTGTTGCAGTCAATTCATTTAATACTCCTTTCATAGTACATCTCTGTCACTGTCCAAATGGCATTTTCCATCCTTAAAAACTTCTGAAGAAAAAAGAAATTAAAAACCCCACTAGGGATTGCTTCACATGTGTTTTGAACTCCTGTTTAATTCAATCAGTCTCTAAAATGACTGTGCTCAGTCTGTGCAACGAGTGTAGACACTTGTCTTCATTTAAAAAAAAACAACTCTTTTGGCTTTTCTGACTTTGGCAAGAGATCTACAGCAACAAGTTCAGAATTTGGATGTCTTCACCAAAGAAAATGTCATTACCAAAGACAAGGAATGCTTAAATTAAATTTATACAGAGAGAGTGTATATTAAGAGTGTTTATGTCACCCCTATATCTCTCCAAAGGTACATCATGGTGCTTTCACTGAATTTACCAGAGTTTCTACAGCATAAAACTGCACAACAAGGTAAAAAACATGTAATAGTTTAATCCAATGAAGGACTGAGCTATGAATTTATGCTGAGGTAACCTTTAGAACTATAGAGGAATGGAACAAAACAATGTTTTTTTCCTAGTAAAAAGATTTTGGCTCTAAATGAGGCAAAATATATTGTAATTTTTTCTTGATTAAACAAAAGAATACCTTGATTTTACCACCCAAAACTGAATGCATAAAATAATAGAGCACCACAAGTCAGAAAAGTTACAGAATTCACAGTGGGGAAAGAAGAGCATAATTAGATTCAGCATAAACTCAGTGCATTTCCTTAAACTGCTGCTGTGTTTCTGGTTTGTTCCAGTTAACTTTAACTGTTGTCCACAGCACCAGGGCACAGAAATGAGGCTTGATAGTGTTTGAAGGCAACTTGTTCCTACTTGTCAGTAAAACTCCATAAATTTAAAGCCTACAAGTGCAAAGGGAGCTCAGGGGCCCAATAGCAGAGGCAATTGCTTGGCTGATGATGCACCTTGATATGCATCAGGTTTGTGCAAACCTCTCTTGTCTAGGTGATGTCCCAGTCTGTTAGTGTGTGACAGCCACATGGGAGAGCTATGAAGCCATGCCTGTATCTTTTCCCCAAAAAGTCCCATGATCTTGGTGAAAAAATACACTTCCTTTCACATTGCTGCATTTAACATGCATCTAAAACCAGCACTCTCGCCCATTATTTTTAGAAGAGCTGTGGTTCAGAGTTATTACACATTGACTCTTTTAAATTTACTGAATGTGGTTCTTTGCAAACATTTCTCTGCCCTCATAAGGGATGGGGAAATGCCCAGTAATTCAAAAACACTTGGAGGGCTCTTATAAAAGCCAGAATGCCAATGCCACAGAGAGTAAGAAGTGGTGAGAGAAGCACCTCTGCAGGTCTCTATGTTTCCCCTTTATTTCTGCCTCTTCCCCCCTTGCAGCAAGTGGAGGGGAGCCCTCAATTAGCAGACCAAGCACACTTGCACATGTGCCAGAAACTGAAGGAGGACAAGACAAGGTAGGAGAGAAAATGCTCTTTAAACAACCACAATGTGTTTGAGCAGGCAGACCAGTAAAACATCACAGTGGAAACCAGTGTTAGAAAGCCATTCCAGGCTCATTTTTTAAAGGTGGCATCACAGGTTGGTCTTCCTCCTCTGTGAGCAAACGTTTGCAGCACAGCTCTGCAGCATCTTCTGAGGTGATGGTGCTACAACAACCGCATTTGCACTTATGGAAGGAGGTCTGACTACCATATAAAGAAGGATATGGCAAAGAAAAAAAATTTGGCTGCAAAGGCTTGAGTGTGCAGTCCAGTAAATTAAAAATATACAGGGTTTTTTTCTGTAACTATTTGCAAAGCAGTAATAAATACTCAGACCTGGTTCTGCATTGGTATATAAATCATGTACTAAGTAGGCATGCTTAGCACTTGTTACATGAAACGTTATAATTTGCCTTGTTCTGTATAAGCAACACCTGTGTTGATTATTCTGAAAAATTATTGAGAGAATAAATAATACTATATAATCTTGCTGTGGGTGGTTGAGCAATGCAGTTATTTTTCTTCTTTGTGAAAACTGAAGTTAAAAGTTAGTGGTTGCAGGCCAGTCAAAGTGATTTTTTTTCTTTTTGGATCTCTAGAAGTTCCTGCTTATCGAAAAGTAGCATATTCACTAGTCTTAGAAAGCTAAACTCCCTTCCTTTACAGTTATGTCATAGCTAACACAGGGTACAGCAGAGAGGAACATATTTGATTGCACTGTTCAGACTGCTTATGTTTTCCAAACAGGGTACCAAACATATGGAAAAATAGATTAGTTCTGTGTTGGCTCTTTATCCTCCATGCATTTAAATAAGAATGTTATTAACTTCAAGAATAAAAGTTGCCATCACACATAACATTAAAAAGAAATTGATATGTACTATATCCAGAGTCCAAGCCTAGTATGTGTAAAACTTATTAATTTTGATATGTACCAAAATGCATAATGGACATAACTATCCATACAATACAGAAGTACAGTTATAAGATCATCAACACATGATTTCTGTCAACAAGAAGAATCTTAAGATCATCATAAAGCCCAAAAAGAAGGCTAAGTCCTATGTAAGACATTTATTCTTCATTTTGAGGAAGGAGAATAATCCTTCCAAAAGATCCTTCCAATACTGCTTCCCAAAGAGCTGAGCAAGAGAAAAAAGATTTTGTGATTATCCGTATTCACAATTGAAGGTGAAATAGTCATTAATGCTGTTTACTTTTCTTTGCCTTTCTAGCAAAACGCCTTTTGCTTAAGTCAAAACACAAAAACCACTTTCCACCACAACCAGTCAGCTCTTCTTTTCAATGCCCCTTTGAGCTGTCTGCTTTTTTTACTGGATGGACATGAGTAGGATATAGCTGTGCTTTTGTGTACACATATTCCTGCTGAATTTACTCTAAAAGAAAATGTACAGTCAGGTGGGAAAAAATCAAACCAAACCAAAAAAAAGGAGAAAACTACTCCAGACCATTAACTTTTAGAATTGCCTCAAAGAATATTGTCCTTGTGTGTTATGAATGAAAATATCAAACCATCTCCATATGCAATCTGCTGTCAGGTTTTTTTTGCAGGCATTACAGCTTTTCTGGGTTATAGTCTTTCAAGCATTAAGTAAAAAATGCTGATATGATCTTCTTTTGTCAGAAAACTTTTTTCTGAACAGCAAGAACTTGTGAACAAGTGACTTTGATTCAGATACCAATGAAACACCTAAAAATAATGTCTCTACTCCTGAATGCTATCTTTGTTGACAAGTGGTGAGCCCCTCTATGCTTGCTTTTCAGTGTAATGGGTGAATGCTGCACAGCCTCCCTTGGCTTTCTCTGGATATTTTGTATTTGTGCAGACTTGGGGAAGGCACCATTTCCATCTCACACCTTCCTGATAGTCCTTCAGGGAGATTTTTTCTTCCTAATTGGGTTACAAATATATTCTTTTCTCTCTAAAGAAATGGTTTCTCTCTTCCCTCTTCAGTCAGTGTGAGCACGGGAGACTGGCAGCCAAAAACACATCCAGTAGTTTAACTGGTTTAGCTGTGTACAGCCATCTCCAACTGCACACACTTCAGGGCTACCCTAAGCCCCTGTTCAGCTGGAGGCCTGGAACTGAGCCTATGTAGGAACAGGCATTAAAGTCTGCTCTAGTGAATGATTGCACAGCTTGGAGTAGCAATTACTTCATTCTGGGAGACTGAAAATCCCATGGAGCCATGGGAAATGCTGCATTGTTCAATCGGCCGCTCTGTACATACATGAACAATAGAGGCTGTTTCACAATGCCAGGTTTAACAATTAAATAAATTCATTTAAAAAAACTTACAGTCTAGCATATGTGGCATGAGACCACTGACAAATTCTGACAGTCACACTGACAATGACACATTATATTTCTGCCTAAGTATGTCCTTTGCACCTTCATGAGCTAAGCCTTTGCTTTTTTTCTGTAACTATTTGCCAAGCAACAATAAATACTCAGGCTCAGAAAAGAAATATTTCTCATGCCTGCTACTTAATTACAATTTATAGACTCAAGACTAGATTGGTCTAAGATATATTTTTTTCAAGTATTCTCTTCTTGTTTATAGTACGACAGTAGTACCTTATTGCACATTGTTTCTGAAAGACTTACTTCTACAAGTGTGGAAAATTATTTCGTTTGGGGCACTTGACAGCTTTGAACCCTGGTAAAATGACTTTCCCCTTCCGATACAGATCATCCTGCAAACCTTTGTTCATCCTCTGCACCAGGAGCTTCTCGTAGAGCAGTGGATGGTAGGCCCCTAAGGTGCAAGCTGCATCGTAGTAGAGTTCATGGTAGTGACACAGGTCGGTCTGTCGCACTGAAGGGATGTACTCGTACACGTGCACTTCATTACACATGGACATCATGATGAGGATACCTGCAACAAGAAGTGAAAACAAAAGTGAACACCAGCTTTCACTTTTCTAGCAGAAATTTCCCTGCAGTCAGTCCATCTATTTTTTCTTTCCTTCTTTTCTTTGCTGTCACACATCTTAAGTCTGCTGTAAAATCATTAAGTGAAGCAATCGTTCCCTTTATTTGAGCAGCTTTCATTTGTCCCTGATACATAAAGACTGTGATCCCTGTAGAGTCAACAGGGTAGGATAACAGTCATAAAGAAGGAGTGAAAAGCCTGCAAAGAGCACCATCAGCCTCCTGAGTGAGAAGACTGCTCTTTACCACCTCCCCCCATTTACTCTATGGACTGTCCACAAAACATTCCCCACAAGAATCTGTGAAATATCTCCACCTTATTGCAATGTTGGTCTCTCTTAGTCTGAAATTGAACCAATTCCTCTTTTCCCATCCACTTGCTTCTCTCTAAGCAGCAAGACTTAGCCAAACACATGCAGAAGGGCATATAAAGAAACATCACCCATGTAGTGGTGGCACAGAAGCCCACAGCTTCAGACAATTCTGTGAAGTCTCATGGAGAGACACCAGAGACAAATTCCTACTTAAAGCAGTGCTGTCATAAGGAAAAGCCCCCTCACCACCTACTTGCTCAGCAAGCAGAAATCTACAAAATACCAACCCATTATTTTCTGCCACGTGACAATTGCACACTATCATCAGCACTATCAAGGTCTTTATCGCCTTGAAACAAGAGAAATATTGTTGTTGCAGCTGCACATTTTCAGATGGACTAATACCAGGTAATGATCAACAGCATTGCCTAAATTACAATACTTTCACATCAATCACAGCTCCTGGAAGCCTTTTCTGTTTCACAAAGCCATGCAAAAGGAAAGTGACATGAAGTAAGTTTTGGATGCCATTTATTTTTTTTTAAGATTTCACTTAAGAAATAAATTTGTGTAGAAAATGTATTGAGGCACTTGTAGCACTACTGGTATCCCTATCTGTGGAATAGGACTGTCAGCTCTCAGGGGAGGTGGCTGTATAACTCTGCTCACTTGGCATTACAGATGAGAACTGATGTAACTGTTGTTTGGTGGGTTTTTTTCTGCACAACAGCTTTAGCATCATCAAAGGTGTTTTGGGTAGATCTCAGAAGTGAAATGAATTAACATAAAAATTATTTTGGTTTCTTAATTAAGCAAAGCCATTTTCTGAAGTTTACTTTACAGTTTGGGAATGCAGGGATTTCAATGGCTTGCTAATGAAAAGAACCTTATTTTCTCCCTGCTGTGTATCATTAGATTATCAAAATGACTTTTCCCTGCCTGATGTGTGAAGCAACTGAAAACAAATTACTTCTGTGATTAAATCTTTTATCATAAATTAAAGGTTCTGAAAATATTTTATAATTGTTCTACAGCTTTACACTCTACAGAACCTATAGTGTTAGAAAAGCTAAGCATATCAATTCTGAAGTTCTCAAATTTGTGTGAATCTCAGTCTTAAGCAGCAAGAAACACATATCCACGGTGAAAAAATACTTAATCCCTATTTGAAAAAAAAAAAAGTACAATCTTAATAAACCAAGTTTCCTTGCATTGAAAATGTTACAGAGATACTCTGAATTGTAACCTGCCAAGCAGTTGTATCTAGAATTGTTTGGTTTTTTGTTGTTTTAGTTTTACAAATGCTTTCGTCAGCTTTTCCACTGCCAACCTCCTCCCTCCACTGATGGAGAGCCGACCTGCCATTCCAAGGTAACCGTTATCCAGCTGGATCAGAGGGTGGATGGTGGCAATGTGTGCAATAATGAACCACATCCAGAAACAGACAGTAAAATGACTTCTCTCCTGTGCCCAGAGACAACTTCAAAAGCTACACCACCAACATCTTAAGAAAGCGGGCTCTGGTGGAAAGTACAAGCCTTACCCAAAGTGTATTTCATTATTTCACTGCCACATTACCATGTTAACTCTACAAGTAATAAAGGAAGTTGCCACTTGTGGGATTGAAAATTGTCAAGAACAAAAATTGTGACTCCTTAATAATAGAAAAATAGCCACTTCAGGTATGGTGCAACCATGGCAAAATTTTAAACAGTGTCATTGACTTTCCTGTAAATTAGCTCATGGAGTACTTAGAAGTGGTAAAGTTTTACCTTCTAGTCATCAGTGGTTCAGTGTCCTCCAGAATCAACCTAAAAGGCACACTGAGCTATCTAGTTTAGCTCCTTACTTTTTCTGTCTGGTTCCATCCAGACCCATGTCTTGGGATTTCAGTCTAGGTTGCTCATAAATAACCGTAACTTCTACTTACATTTTTGCTCATGCTGGACCATGATGTTTGGCAGGAGGAAAGACATTGACTTGACAGACTATTTTGGAGTGGTAACCACTAAGTTATGGCACATTCTTGTGTTGAAGTCTGAAAGATGAGCTACAACAACAAGTAGAGATTACCACATACAGAACTGTTCCTGTGCTAAAGGCTGATCTGCCCTGGTGGAATCAGGAGCAGTCCTGATACTTCCACCAGGCCTTGTATACATGTCAAATGCTTAAACCCTAGTCTGGGCAGGAATGGTGGTCAGTGCCAGGCTGTTCTTCCTTTAGCACCTCTAACACTACAGACCTCCAGCCCATAGGACCAGCAGTGTGGTACAACCAGGACTTCCATCCAAACCATCTGTGGGTGAGATGCAGGATAACACATGAACCTGAGGAGCTAGGGTCCTCTACTTAGCTGGCAGAGGCCCCAGATTCTCCCTTGAAATGATCTGCTCCTGCTGTTCTGCACTGCATTAAAAAAATAAAACAAGAAAACAAGAGGATGGAGAAGGAAAAAAAGTTATTTTTGGAAAGGAAGCCATCTTTTTTGTACAAATACAGTTCTCTCTAAAATAGAGAAGAAATGGTTTCATTTCTGTCTCATGCCTTGGAGTATGTGAAACCCCTCCACAGGGGACAGCCCTACTGTTGTAGAGCCATTACTGCAAACTCAGTTTACAAAAAAAAGTTAATTGAGCATCTTCAAAAGAATAGCAGCAATTTAGACCACTAGGACATTTACATCAGTCCATGTACTGATGTAAATATATTCATATAGTCCATATATTCAGGTTTTATTCTATTTTTTTCCTAACACCATGTGTCTAGGTTGTTTTTCCTAAGTCCCTAAAAAAGCACTGCCAACAGAGCTCCCTGGACTACATGTCTCACATTTTATCCCACATTTTTTCATACCACTCTTTAACTCAATTCCTCTCTTTGCTTGGTTTTAACATTGCAGGAAGCTACTGACATCTGTATCCAGCAGATATAAATGTGCCAAGCTGTCTATATTTTCATCTACCTTCCCACCTTCCCTTCTCTCCTCCATTTAGCTTCAGTGATAGTATAATTTTTTTAATCATCAATTGTTTTTTGCCACTTACATGATCCCCAAAATATTTTTTACATTATGTTTGAACTTTAATGTTTTGGATGCAGTCTCAGAGCTAAAGAAGAGGAATGTGCCTGTTTTCAGACTTCATCTTGGTTCCATTAACTCATTTTGCTTGCCTGTCTATTCTGAGAAGTCCCATGTTGCTCCCCAGTTGTTATCTTTACACATTTCTTTCTGTGTTACTGATTTCTAAGTTTCTCTTTTGTGGCTGAATTTCTTGGCATTTTCTCCCACACCTGTAGTGCCAAAGTGTATTTTGTTTACCTCCTAACCCTGTCCTGCCCTCGGAGTATGTCTTTATAGTTATTTATTTTGTCTGTGTACTTTTCACATCACCACCCAATTTAACATCATCTGCATCAACTTTGTTCCCTCTCTCAACACTCCTCCAGGATTATCAGTATGAATGAACACTTCATTGTTTGATATCCTGTAAGGTGAAGAATTTCCATATGATACACTTCAATATTTGTCTTTGCTAACAGTCCTTACAACAATTTTCAGTCAATGCACAATTATTATATATATAAAACAGCACAGGCTTGTCTTACATGGAACCTAAGGAGCTATTAATAAACAGGATGAGACAGTCATTGTCCCAACACAATATAGAGCCTGGACACAATTATTTTTACAGAGATGTTTATGCCCATCTCTGACCTTGCTGGTTTAAAGCATTCTTTACAGACAATGCAGGAGACAGGTATTTCTAGAGCAAAAGTCATCTGACTTATTTTAGATGTCTGCTTTAGGATGTGTTGAATTGTTCACTTACAGAGAACTTTTGTTTTAGTGTTGTTTCTCTCCACTGACTAGAAACCAAAAGTAAGAGTCTGGCACTTTGCTGTCAAGAACTTTCTCCTCTACTCTCCTATGTAAGTAGCTTTTGGAGCTTCATGAAAAATAATATAATTGGCTTTTCCAGAAGCACAATGTGAAAACAAGGCATGATCAAATGTGGCCCTGGAGCAGTTACCCACACCTGAGATAGGTATCACAAGCTCCTTTGCTGTCAGCAGAAGAAAGTGGGCACTTTTAGGAAGCAGTGCACATCTAATGGATTATACAAGCCATTCCCCAGAAGTTCCTGGTTTTTTCTGTTGGCTGTAGGGGAAGCCTGAGTGGCAGCATGGATAGCTGCACTCCCAGAATGGGATGAAAATTTCACACATTGAGGGCAACATGGGGCTCACAGTAATATTTAAGAGGCACCTATTTTTTGCTCTAATAATTCTGAGGGTGACAAACATAAATACAGACCTGCACTGGAAACAGCTGAAGTCAGGAGGCACAAATCCTGCTCTCTGACTGACCCAGACATGGACCATACAGATATGGCAAATTTATGTGCAAGGATTAAGCTGAAGGGAGATGTGGCTTTTTTCCGAGCGTTCATAAATACTATGGTATGGGAATGAGAGTAAAAGCAGAGAATTACAAAGTATTTAAGGAAGGCCAGTAGAAATGCACAACTTGAGAAAACATAAAACCTGAAAAGGAAAGCCTATAGGCTGTATGTAGCATCTGAATATCAAAAAGCTTTTAAGATCTTAAATATCTAATCCATATTTCACATTAAGGGAAAGGTCAGAGTATCCAGCCTGATTTTTGACAAACATAACCAGTGCTACCATACATTCAAAATCACAACTGAAGATAATTCAGCATAGGCCACTCAAATCTAATTCTAATATCCTTGCTGGATTTTTGAAAGTCCCATTTGGATTTCAATTACAAAAATGGAAAAATGCAAAATAATTCCACCTGCATTGTGGTAGAACATTCAAAGGTGTGCCTTGTGAACATTTTATAATTGAATGGCAATGTTCCTGAACACCCAACTGAACATTTGAAAAAAAAGAAAGGAAAAAAAAAGAATTGTGAGCATACTCTTTTAAAAATACTATAAAATATATTATTCCAAAAAAATTATGTGGTTTTCAGAGAAGCAGACAAATGCAACTTTGTTATAACAGTGCAATTGTAGATGCTAAAACACTATTATGTATTCTGAATATTATATAGTAGTATTTCAAAATCCTTAGAAAAGTGTGTTATCTCTTCCTAGCATTTTGGGTAAGATCAAGTGTAGTGTAGTACTTTTATTTTTTCCTATTTGGCAGATACCTTTGGTGTTAGGAAGTGTTTGGTATAGTCTAAACTCAATCCAAATGTCACAAATAAACCTAGCTTTTACAATCTGCACTGAGAACATTTAAACCAGAATTATATTAAGATTAAATTCTTTGCATGGGTGGTTTTTACAAATGAACATGTTCTATGGATTCTAATCATAAGGAGAAAATGTTTTTTCTATTTGTTCTTGGCAATTTGCACTCTAATTTAAAAAAGAACGTTTTCTGGTTTAAAAATAAATAAAATATGGTTTAATATATCTGAACCAACAGATGCTGTATGAAAGCATCTAGAATTATAAGTGTAACTCAAACATTCATCAAGAACACAGAATCATTATAACATAATGCAAGAGATGCTGAAAACATTTAAATACACATAATCTGATTTATTCTCATAATGTATCATTTCACACATGTAAATTCAGTTACAGAAAATAATTTACCTAAATACACTAGTAAGTTTGTGTATTTCAAAGCATTACAAATAAGCAGAAAGCATTTAGAAGGTATAGACTTCTATATGATAGCCTACTACTATAGTCTCTCTTGAATGGATTGCATATACCACAGGAAACACCTTGAAACCAAGGGCCAAATGTGCCTCAGTTATTCTTTGGTACATGCAGCAAAAGTAGCTCCGGCTTTTTAAAGCACTTTGTTTCTTAAAAAGGGTTCTTTTACCTCTGTTTAGTTCATGAACTATGTAAAAATATTAACCACAAGAAAATCAAAGTATTTATCAAAGAATTGTCACCAAATGGCCCTGTGCCTAAGCTTAATAATTTGTGCAATACTTGTCATCTTTGATGTATAGATACTAGCACTACATAATAGACCTTGAAAATTACATATTTATAACTTGGTGAATGCAAAAAGCTCTACATTAATCACAATAATGCATTCTGTAATATGAGCATAAACTGGAAAATACTGACCAGTAATATAATGTAATTCTAAATGTATTATTTAATTTTGGGTGATACACTGGAATAATAAATTTTTTAAAATGTGATTTAAGAGGCGAGCTTGTTCTTTTATATTTCCATTTTGGGAAGTGAGAGATACTCAGATTTCAGTGCACTTTTTATTAGAGTAAGAATAATTTGAAGCTTATGTATTGGAGGTATTATTTATTTGTGTGCTAATATGAAAAACACTGAGCTGGCAAGAGTGAGCACTATTCTGTTCCTGCACCAACTGCTGTTAAAATGACTGAATAACAGCAAGAAAAGCAACTCTTAATATGTCCAATTGTTTCTTTCAGTTCATGAAAGCGCATTTTTTCTAAGCAGAGCTGGAGATCAGCTATATACTGCTATACAACATGATCTCCAAAGCTGTTTTAAATTTAAGTTCTTAATCATACAACGACCTGCTAATGTTGCAGTGTAATGATAGCCTTGCTTGTACTATTGTCTTGATGCATGCAAATGAAGATTAAAATAATGTTATTGACTATTACTGCATAACTGTTAAAACTGGAATGTCAACTGTAAAGTCTCAAACAACATTTCCCTTCTCCCAACAATAAAGTAATCTGGGCTTAGTTGTGTTCAGTGGACTGTATGTTATGCTAAAATTTCTAGCACATATCAAAACTACCACCTACACAGACAACCTAAAATGTAAGAATATACACAGGTCATGTTTTGATTGAAAACAAACCAAAATACTGCAGTCACAGCTTTCAGCTAGCTTTTAGAAAGATAAAAGTCACTGCTCTCTAACAGTACACAAATGTGAATTTCAATTAGTCACCTCTGAAGAGGTAAATCAGCAAAGTGTACTGATGGGCTATGGTAAGTAGGAATTGATAGAAAATCCACAAGTAAACAGTGGACAGGAGCAAAATCTCCACAGAAAAGCCTTTATATGATCTTGACATAATTAAAAAGCTCTCAGAATTTCCTAATGCTAATGTACCATCCCATCCAATGAGCACAGAATGCTGCTCTTGGGAAACTCTGCAGTTTTACTCTTGCTCTTCAGATGACAAACATTTAAGGTCAGAATAGGCTATTTACATTGGCTAACAAAGAGGGTACAGGAACAGTCAATTCTTACAGCAGAATGGTAACAGTAGAGACTGACACTTTATATATTATCAGATTCAATTAAAAACTGAGCTTTGATATGTACAGAAAGATAGGAGGAAGACTGAGTTCACATTTTACAGTGAAAGACTTATTAACAGGAAGTAAGAGGTGACTTCTGTTGCCAAAACGTAGGGCAAACCCTTCCCTAGTAACTAAGTGCTAATTTAGGATTTGCCAGTGGAATCCAAGACTGAGGTTTGGTGGTTGGATGCTTATATATCTTCCAAGAAAAATGGCATAGATCCAAGTCCAAGGTGATATGTAAACATATCAATGCCCATTTAGCAAACTTATTTTCAGCCAAATGTGAACCAACAACTTTAAATGTGAAAAGCCACCATGGCAATTGCCTAATGCTAATGTAAGATGATGACAATACTGTGCAGAAATTTGTTTAGAAGCATGAAGGCAGCAGCTGCAAAAGCAATGCAAAAATATGAAAGAATGGCTTCTCAAAGCTCTTATAAGGATTAGACTAGGAAGAGTAAATGGTTTATTATGAGGAGTGACATTAGCTAAGCTATGACATGCCACATAAGGCAAAGTTACAAGCCAGCTGAAGTCCATGCTGGTGTCTCAGGAAACAAACCAAGAGACTCCCAGAATAAAATCAAAAGGTTGCTTTACCCTGTTGGACCTCGACCCACAAACCTTCCCCCCACCCCTCAATTAATCCTGCTCTTCCCATCCTCTTGCTTCCCCTCCACAGCTGGGACACGCCCTGTGCTTCTCTCACCCAGCCACCAGCTGTCAAATGCTACTGCCTCTCCTCAGCAACACTGAGCTGGTGCAGAGCTGACATAGCAGGGTTTGAAGGAGGCAGGAGGTCCAGGCAGAATTTATGCAGATATGAGGCAGCCTATACCCCAAAGGAAATGCAAAAAGCATTATTTTCCCTAGCTCCCATGCAGTGAAAAAAACAGAGGAGAAGTTCTACCTCTTCTCTCTCTCTCATTCCTCTAAAATCAAAGCATGTGAGAGGCTACCTCTTTCTCACTGGCTCCCTTTCTGAGAGATTTAATAATATTGTGACTTAATGATGCTAAAAGATTCCCCTGACATAAGTCACTGTGGAAGGATGCTGACTTGTTGCTGCAGAAGAACACCGTGAGGACACATTCCACCAACATCCTCCCCTTGGCAAGATTCAGTTTCTTATAAATAGTGCTAAGTGGCAGGAGTAGATACAATTGTCAGGAGAAAAACATAATTACTGAAGAAACATTGTAAGACCATGCTAAAACATTCTTGACATTTGTGAAAAGAAACATTCTGATGTTTCCATGCTTTAATTTATACATTTGTCCAATTTTGTAAACTGGGCCTAATGGAAGCGAAAAAGCTTGAAACGAAAGTGCCTTGCTCGACTCAGAACCATTTTTGTAACCTTTTCTATATTAGAATAATCATGGTCCATGCTAGAAATTCCTCAGATTCAGGAATGTATATCTCTGTAAAAATTCATGTCCCCTATTTAACAACAGCCTATTTTCCTTCATATAGCTGTTTTAAGCATAGTGGCATTTAGTAGTGTGGTAATTTAATAAATTATTTTCTCTTCTTGAAATTAAGACACTCACATTTTATGATGGCCATCACTTACCCAATCTTTCTACTAATTCTATAAGAAATAATTTTATAGATTTTATAAGATCAGGTAGAAGCTCAATATTCAGCATACCTCTTTCATACAGGTACACTAGTTGTGTCTGCCAGATTCAGTTCCAACAGGATTATTTGCTGCATGAGTGATTGAGAGATACCTGAACTGAAGACCAACATGACTTTGCATCTTTCTGCCAAGCTGCATTATATTTTTTATGCTTTATCTTGCCCTTTATGTCCCTGACAATATGCATTTGCTGTTTCTGTGCTATCTCTGTATTTAGATTATGTTACATGTACAATGCATAGACATTAATTCAATAAACAGGAAGAATCACCCTAATAAAATATTTAAAATACATCTACCAGAAAAGTTGCTAGTTATGAAATGGGGTGGATATGACATCCAATAAGCTCATCTAAGCTCATCTTAAAGTTAGTAACAGCCTACCAAAAAGCACTGCTCCTTGGAAAAGGACAATATAAAAATAAAATTCCCACTAGAGAAGAAGGCAAATTTGCGTCTGTACACAGAGTATATTTATCTTTACAGCTTGTGTTGTTAAAATTTGGCTTGTTTAATGGTTTATATTTTCAAAGCTTTCTCTGCTTGAAGGATATTTTTGTCACTAACTTTTAGATTTGGGATTGAAGATTACTGTTCTATTCTCATAGTGAAATTAATTCCATTTCTTCAAAGAAAGGTTTTGAAGTGTTTTTTATGTATGGTGGAAGTACAGATTGACAGCACAATGATCCTCTTCAATATTCTTACAATGAGCAGCTGTTAACCTATTTTTATCAACAACTTCATTGCTACAAGAAACACTTTTGCAAAATTCAGTTGTGAGATCATTCCACATGAGCTGTCTTCTCCCTGTGAATTTTTACAAGCATGTTCCAAAAAAACCTCACTTCAAGAAGTAACCAACTGCCAAGGCCCCCTCCGACAACACACCAGGCCTCCTTTACTTTCCATTCATGTTCCAGGTATGCACAATCCACTCAAGGCATAAAGGTCTCCCAGAAACCTTTATATTCTCCCTCTGGGAGCTTTTGCACCCTCTCTAAGGCCTTTGGTGTGCTCCAAGGTATCCTAGGATGCCACTTCTGCATATAGAATCCAAGATAAATGCTCACAACCGGTTTTCCCATATCAGATGCGATCTCAGGTGTCTTTGCTTTCAGATTCAAATGCAAAGGAAAAAACCAAACCATTTTCTGACTGCAGCAAATACCTAGATCAATATCATAGTGTCAGTGAAGAAAGGATGGAGTTTCCAAAGTGGAAGATGGTATTTGAAGCTCTACTGCCCTCTGAGTCTAGAAGCATAAGCCAGGATGACCCTGACTCAGCCTTGCCACTCTGCCTACTTGCATCCTTTAGACTTGCCCACAGTCAGGACCTGCTGTACATCAGATAAGTTGTTCTGCTGTATGAATTGTGGGCAGAGTGCCAAATTATCCCCCCAGAAATACTAAGGAAGGACCAAAAAGTACAGCTAATCACTATTGCTTCCAGTGAAGAAGAGGAGTGCTCAGACTGAGCACTGGAAGCCCCTGGCCTATATAGGGAATACAGCTCAGCCTGCCATTGATTTCACCCTGTCTATGTGATATACCATCTGCCTTCATTTGTTGTCTGAGGATTCTCTGCTTTGTGATTCCAATGAGGGACTTCAGAACTGACTAAGTCCTCAAAAGATAAATTAATATGGAATAAAACAAATTTCTCATAGATATATGCATGTTTTATAGATATAGTAGGCATACTATGAATGTGAAGGGCAAGAAAAGCAGAACACCAAATTCACTCAACTATTTTCTAGTTCTCATACTGTGTGTTTCTAGTAGTCATTGTTTCTGTATAAAGCACACAGTACACATTTATGGACTTGATCCTCATGCAATGTATACATTTGAAATTATTTTTTAATCTAACATGTCTATGGGGACCATCTTTGGTACACCTACCAATGAACCCTGAAGAAGGAGGGTTGGGCTGTATCTTCTCTTTAGTGTTCTCCTGAATGATGTCCCAGAGCTGCCATATAAACTTTGGATGGAGGATGTAGAACGGCTGGGTTGGATTCTTCCTGCGATGCTGTACGTAGGGAGTGAACAGATTGTAGTCTGGCTTCTTATACCACTGGGAGGAAAAAAGTCACATGTTTTTTAATAGTAAGAAACATGTTTTGAACACTACATGTAAAATAACATAAACTGACTTCATTTGGGTTCTGCAGAACAGAAGCAAATGTAGCAAAGCAGCTTGCACTGGTGGATGCTTCTGCTAGAAAGGCATTCCTCACTCTGGGCTATTCTGTTTCTTCTCTTCATACAGAGACTCCCAATAAGTAATTGACTGCTGTGGGATGAGCCAAGACCATTTTTTCCTCACAGATCCATATTAAAGAAGAGGTTCAAAGAGCATTGACATGATATCTGGGCCTGGGGGTGAATCTTCCTCTGAATGTGTCCCTGTCCCTGATGGAGGCAGCAACAGCGCACGACGCGGGCTGATGGCAGCCTGTGTGGGAAGCAGGCAGCCTCTGGCATCTGTTGCTAAGGGAGTTCAGCAGATGAAGGCTTACTTTCTGCTTTGCAGCCTGCTCAGCTCTGAGCTCCCTCTGCCAAAAGCCATCAGATCAACTTCTCTGCCGGAGCTGCAGCAACAGCCAAAGCAGAGACTCCCTCAGTGACAACCAGATGGACATCTGCTGCTCTCAGACAGGGGGTGGACAGCAGGGCACAGATGGCTGTGGGACACTGGACATAAAGGGAATACTGGTGGGGAGGAGGCCTGAGAAATGGGGAAGATATCCAGAGAGATTTCACTAGGATGTTGTCTTTTGTTTGGGAAGGCAGAGGGGAAGATGGGGAAAAACGGATGCAGTTTTTCACCTTTCCTGATAAAACCTACTTCTGAAATTGAGCAATGTTCCCTCCTTGGCAAACATATAGAAAACTCACTGTTATGTGAAAGTACTAATAGTTTATTAAACAAATGCCACCATTCATCTGTCCTGGCATCACAGAACAGTCCCTTCCAGTATAATTGCTGGCTACTAAAAAGTTTTTGACCAATAAACAAATTCCTATTGACATAGCATTCTCCACTCAGATAGAGACAGAACCTGGGGCTCATGATGAAAAGGGAGAACCAGGAGACTAAAGTAGTAAATTAATTTTTTCCAGTACTTTCAAATAATTGGGAAGAAAGATCCAAGTGGATATCTTACCACATTCAGATTTGCAGAGTAGGGAGCAGGATCCCAGGCTACTAAGATAACATCTTTATACAAGGAACTGTCGACAAAGTGATGGTTTGGATTGGTGAGAATCTGCAAACAGAAATGCAAAGAATTCCACAGCATTAAAAGCAAGTGGGACCCACAAAAATGGCAAAATCCTTCTCTCAAGTGAACAGTCCTACCCACGCTGTTGTTTGTTATGCTTCAGTTCTGGTTGACTTTAAGCATCTTGTTTTGTTAAAAAAATATACCAAAAAAAAAAAAAAAAAAAAAAGCTTAGCCATAAACAGCACTCACTACAGTCTGAAGTAGCAGTATGCTGAATTATTCTCCATCTGTGAGGGATGTGATGGTACCACTTGAGATGCTGTGTTATTGTGTATCAAACATTACCTTGTATTCTGGAACTCGAAAACCAAATTATTTCAGATCGCCTGTGGGATCCTCTTGGACACAAAGCAGCTTTCTTTGAAGGGCTACAGCCCCCAAAAGTAATTCTCTGCCCCCCATGCCCAGCCACCTTTTTCATGATTTTCTCATTTTAACAGCAAGTCAGTGTCATTTTAATCAAAAAAAATGCAAAATAGACCATGACTGTACAAATTGGAATACCTAGAGAAACAATTCCAACAACAGGCATGTTACAGGGCTATTTTTGAAGGAACTGCCATTTTGCTCTAATCTACTGCTCTCATATAACTCCTTCCTGCATCTCCCAGTACTTTGCCTGATCATCCCACCACACTGGAAGTCTACTCTTCACTCCTGCGGGCTCACCCCTTCCAGAACCCTCCATGTCTAACCAGATCTCTTTGATTCCTGGTGCATCCAATGCCAGGCAGTTCAACATTGGTCAAAGCAGCATGAATTTTCTTCCAGCTGTTAAAATAATCAACATTCTAGATAAATAAATTCATAATAATTTTCATTTCCCTTTAGGATCCAATGAGCCATATTTAATTATGCATATTTTTCTTCAGAAAAATAATATTGTTGCCATAGCAATATTCTTCCTACTATAAACTTTGAGTTTAATGATTTCCATCAGCCTTCTACAGTAAGAACAGAATTAGTCATGCTGCTATCAGTATCCCCAACTTAATTTCTCAGAACAATTTTCACCTCTGAATGTAAACACCTTTTTTGAGTATACAGAGCAAATTGACCAAAAGGCCAAGATTTTAAAAGCTTGGTTCCACACTTACCACACAAAGGAGCTCTTACTTGCCTTACAGTAAACAAGAGTCCTCTGGAGGTGTGGTCCACACAAATTTCACTTTCAGTGAGTCTGCATTCATACCTATGAGTTTTTTCTGCAGTAACAGTATTTGTTGCCACTGCACAGGCCTCCTTCACGTCCTTTGGGCTTTCACAGTGGAGAATATGAAGAAAGAAGGGGCCACAGCAGCTTTTTAATTAACTGACTGCAGGAGTTTCCAACAGTGAGGAGGGGAGGAGGGTCAGTAAACCTGTACAGGTAACGCAGCTACAGTATAGGCAGGGAAAGCAACTTCCATCTAGTGGCAGTGCAGATTTCACTCTCAGAGAGGGCAAGGCTAATTTCTCAGCAGGTGGACAGACCATCATGGATGGCTTTGAAGGAGCACAAAGCTGGTGGGAATACAAGCTCTTGTGAGGAAGCCACGTGAGCTGACCTGGCCAGAACTTTTCTCTCTGTTTTCTTGAGAGGCCTTATGGGGAGCAAGACTGACACAGTGCAGAAGAGAAGACCACGGGACCCCCCACTACCATCCCAGTGGGAATGTACTGCAGCAGCTCTGGGAGCCAGAAGACCCCACTCTGCTCTGCATGGAGAGCAGCTAATTTAACCACAATTTCTCTGAATTTGCTGGGGAGCTAAAAAGCTCAGATCACACCCTGAGAACATTTCTCTCTTCTATAGGGAGCCTACTGAATCTAATAAATTATAAAGAGAGTTTCTAAACCTTTATCCTCACCCAGTTCAGGAGTTCAGGCATGGTCAATGTCAGGACATTTTGGCTAACAGTAAAATGGAGACTCGTCAAAGAAAAGGAAAAAACCCAACAAAACCAAAAAAAGTAAAATAAAATACACGAAAATCCATGTTCCCTGATACACTGATTACAGCACTTAAGGCAGAATAAGATATTTCTGCTTTCTTCTTGCAAACAAAAGAAAGGGGGCATATTTAACCCAAGTCACTTCAAATATCTAGTCTGTTCTGCAGCCTAACAAAGACCTACAAAATGGGTGTGAAGGGAATGACAGTGAACAGTCCTCTTTTTGATGGCAAAGAACATGAACTTATACACATAAAAAACACACCCACCAAGAACAGACGTAGCATGGGCAGTCACTCAAAGCAGAAGGAATTATGAACTCAAAAAATTACAGTAATTGAAAATTTTGCTCTCCTTCAACAAGAATCAATATGTGCAGAGCATGCTACATGGCCAACCATCCTCCTGGTGTTGACTAAGTAAACATATTTCAGTATGTCATAAAATTTCACAGAAATTCTGTTGCAGATTTTTTGTCTGCATTTCATAAAGAGCAAAGAGGTTTGGTTTGCCCAAGACAGGAATTGAAGCAATAGCATTTTTGAACTTGAAAAACTAATCTCAACCATAAGGTGTCACTGTAGCTTAAGTCACAATTATTTATTTACACCCATACACAGAAAATCCCATTTTCTCTTATTTCCATTCAGATGAACAAACTCACCTGATGTGTAATACCCAGTACACACTATAGTTTTTTGCTAGTTCATTCCAAATTTTTAAACAATGACTTGCCTAGTGTTACACAACTCAGTTCCCATTTCTTTTGCCTTCCAGCAAGGAAATAATCGGGGAACTGGAAAATATGAGAAAACGGCTTTGGAATCACCACAGCCTGAGCTTCAGGAAAATCCTGGAGGCAATGACTTCTCCAGGAGGTCAAGGTCTTCTGTACTGACAGCTCTCTGGCATCCTGAAGAGCCTTTACAGATTAGTTCACATGAGAAAATTTACAAACTGGTTCTTTGAAATGAGGCTATCCAGCCACTCTACTGACAAACATCCCCGTAAGGGAAAACTTTCACCTTCTCTGCATCACGACTGTTGAACCACTAACTGCTTCCCATATTACCCAACACTTTTTCAGAGGTTATTAACTTGCTGTCATATTGTACAAAAGAGACATTGACTTGAACTCTGAAAAGGAAGATCTTACCTGAGAATTAATGATCCGCATGGTTGTTTTATTGCCAACATCTTTTTCATAGCCACGTGTTGGAGCAGAATTAAATCTTAAAACGGCATCATGAGAATCTAGGAACACAAATGAGGGGGTAACTCTTTTTTCTTAGTATACAGAACACTAAGATAAAACCAGTTATCTAAACTAATACAAAACTTACACAATTGTCCTAATCTGGATATTCTAAGGATGATGAATGTTCTGCTATGCACAAACAGAAATCCTCTTGCATCTGCCATATGTTATTAACATAAAAGCTCACTGGGAAAAAAAGTTCAGAATCATCTATTAATTTAGCATGCAATACTTAAATACTTCTCTTAATTGGATAGACTTACTGTGGGAAGACTATTAGTACACCCAGTACACACAATTGCTCACTACTACTATCACAAAATTTACAGAGAATTACTCCATGCAAAAGCATGTAAACTGCAGGGATATCTAATTGCACATTTGAATTAATAACAATGCTTAACTATAAGCTTGTGTTTCACAGTATGTTATAATACCTGAAAATCTCTGACTACCCCAAATCTATTAATCATACTGTGTACTTACTCTCAAGCTCAGTACAAATCTTAAAAATCTTAAATCTGGCTTCTGTATGGAAGCCAGCCCACACATCTGCTCATACAAAGAAACCTCAGGATCCCTTGGTAGCAAAGATCTAACAGAGCTGAACTGTCAAAGTTACTCCACAAGCAGTTGACCTTGGAGTCATGGAGAGGAGAAAGCAGCTCTAGGTCAAGTATGGGTTGAGGGTAGACACCACATGCAAGCCTTCTTTGGATTAGAGATAATCAACCTACCAGTGTTTTTTTTAAGTGGATCTCAAAGTCCAAAAGGTGTGAAGGAGAGCAAAACATTTTATCCACTGTCTAGAAACAATGGCTCCTGTTGGTAGCTGGTATATGGTCTGTTCTTATCCCTTCTGTCCATGGAAGCTGAGAATATGAAATGCCTTAACCCACAGGTAGGCTGTACAGCTGTTCCTCTCTAGTAATTTAAAATGTGTTGTCTGTAGCTCAAAAATTGGAAGAAGCAAAAGTCTCCAAAGATAACCAACATGCCTCAATGGAGTCTTGGCTTGATCCTATCAAACTGGGATCTTCCATCATTTCCCTCCTTTACTCTGCATTTCTTGTACTCCATAAAGGGAAACACGGTGTGGCATGCAGCCAGCAGTCTGATCTCAGATATACATGTTATCATTAATATGTCATGTCTGAAAAGAAGGATTTTGCCAGATACCCACCAAACCCAACTTTTCAGAACCTAAGGAGTGGAAGTTTTTTCTGTGTCCCCATGCAGGGACAACCTTAGCTTCAATACCTAGACCTTATTTGCCAAGCATCTTGATTGTGCAGGAACTAAAGGAAATTAATAGAAGCTGCAGGTACTTCACATATTTGGAGAAGGAAAAGAAAAACACAAGTTTGTTGTAATGAATTTAAGAACATAAACTTGGATCTGTGATTGACAACTTTTAGACAATCTGTTGACTGAGAACTGGATTATGAAATGGGAATTTTATGATTTGCAGCTTAATTGAGAGACAGTGTGATGCATTTCCAACAACATTCATGCTGGTTCTTCATATACAGATGAAAAACTTCTCCTTTGCCAAAAATAGCTGGTTTTAAATAAACTGATTTTAATGTTAGTATGTGTTTGTAGATAAGCATTTTAAAGATCAAAAAAAGTTTGGGGTTTGATCACAGACCCCTGTTACTTCCTGTGATGCCAAAATAATTGGTTCTCTCAATTAGTAGCATGATCACAATGGGAGTGTTTGCTATACTTGCACAGTATTTCCATGCCTACTTTCATTTAAAAATGTCAGAGGGGTGGGGGAGAGGAGGGCCAAAGGCAGAACACAAATTAATATTTTTGCTTGTGTTTCTAATAGGAACACAGAAGAGGGAGCTAAAGGCCTATAAAGGGAAATGTCCTTTGCTACTTCTTTCATAGGGATTTTTTTTCACTCTTGGGAGAATAAACCATAGAATCACAGAATGGTTTGGGTGGGGAGGGACCCTTAAGGCCATCTAATTCCAGCCACCCTGCCATAGGCAGGGACACTTCCACTAGACCAGGTTGCTCAGAGCTCCATCCAACCTGGCCTTGAACATTTCCAGGGATGGGGCATCCACAATTTCTCTGGACAATTGGTTCCAGTACCTCACAGCTCTCACTGTAAAGGATTTCTTCCTAACATCTAATCTAAGTCTCCTCTCTTTTAGCTTAAAATCACTCTCCCTTGTCTACCACTGCTGTAAGCAGTCACTTGGCCCCCCCACCATCTGGGCCAAATCCTCTCCTCAGTCACAGGTATCTGCCCTGAGAGAGTCTTATTTAAAACCTTCTGTGATTCCTGGTTCCTCAACATCTCCTTGCACAACATGTATGAGATCTGAAAATTCTATGTGGGCTTTTTCAAACCCAATCTTCCTCCCTTTAGGTGGCATCAGATGACAATTTCCCATTTAAATCCGAAGTTCTTCTGTAGAAGATGACATGAGCTTCTGTGCCCAGAAGCTTCCTAAGAAAATGGGTACACACAGGAGCAAGCAGGCCCCAGGTACCATGTCAAGCACCCAAGTCCATACCTGGGCTGCACCTGAGTGTGCAAATATGACTTGAAGCATGTTGTAATATGCAATTATGTAAATACATCACAATATACTGTGGATTCCACAGTACAGCACTAATCCATACTGGTGTAAACTGGGTGTACTGGGGAACACTGACAGAAGATTCTGTTTCAGACAAAAGACAGCATGCTGGAGAAGGTAGAAACTGCTGAGCTTTTTCATCCCAAAGATTTCTACATCAATGAGGCTTCCTATGGAATTAGGAGTTACCCTGGTGTGATTTTAGCTGCAGGCTAGCTGGGCACCTCTGCTGTGCTAGAAGCCTATTGCAGTAGTTTGATAATCCTAGAAGCTCCAACATATCCTAGAGATTTAAAGAAAACCTATCTGTGTCAAAGAGATGATACAGAGTGATGAAGCAAGTATTGGGATGTGAATCCTCCCTGGCAGACGGGGAGGATTAATGAGTGAACATCAAAAGGTTTTTTATAGAGAGCTGAAGGAGATAACTCTTCTTGTTTCAGAAACAAGTTCTGAAACCTTTCATCCTTCTTTCAACACTCTTAGCATACTACACATATACTACCAAAATGAAGAACTACATTAACACAAGGAGTAGCAATTTTTGAAAAGAAAAAAATAAAAGTGACCTGGATTAGTTTTATGGTCCCACCGTCCTTTTCTGAATAGCTACTACAAAGTCACACCTTGAGGTGGGGGATTCGGAGTGACACTGAGATCTCAGCACACCTGTAACCTCACTGACTCAAAGTAGCAGTGGGAAAACACACTTGAACTCATTTAGATTCAGTCTCAGAAAAGAGGCCAGAGGACTTGATCTAAGTGCATGAAGCTACTCAAGGGTCTGAATTCTTTATGTCTGTGAACTCTGAACCAGTAAGAGATGAAGAGGACACGCTACTGCTTCTTGACATGGAGACAAATGTCTGAGACAGCCATACAACAGCAATTTCTCATGAGCTACTGCAAAATAAAGACAAGTATAACACAGCTTTGCAGAATAAAACCTGAACATAGCTCTAATCTGCTGAAGAAATAAACACATGTTGCATACAAATATTGACTATGGCAGATCTGATGAAACCAGTTCCGGCTCCCTCCTACAAGCTGTAATATGATAAGAAGGCATCATTGTTTTCTTTAAATTAGATTATGACTTCAGGCCTGATTTTCCTTTCAGTTATATTGTTCTGAAAGGGAGCAGCTTCAGTGAAGTCCATCAGTTTACATTCATGCAACTCCAGTGAGAGAGAAAAACCAGACTTTACAGATCTGTGCTTGAGAAGCACGAACCTTTTGAAATTTAAACATGAACAAACACATATACATAGACACACACAAATAAATGCATTACACCCACCTATTTCGTCCCCTAGAGAGGAGTTCAGTATTGCACCAGCAGACATAACTACTGCACAGCTCCCAAAGCCATGTGTATATAATTTGACCAGTGGAATTTGGGGAACGTGCTTTTCCCATCCAAGAGAGGAGAAGGGAGCCTCCTTGCCATCTATTGTTTTCACATTCACTCTTTCTTTTAGCTCACAGAATAGCTGGTCTCCTGTCAACTTGGAGTTTCGTTTCCCCTTGAACCGCACCCCATGCTTATTGGTACTCAAATAATCTTTCATCGCTTTCTGCAGTCGAGGGTTTAGCATCTTGGAAGAGACATCCCCTTTCCAAAGCTTGTAAAGAAAGGATTTCGACATTGTGGAATACAGCCCATCCCAGTCATCAGATTCATCAAGCATCTGGCCTCTCCTATGTTTTGTGCTCCTTCTCCTCATTCTTCTCTGATGGCTCCAGTTGTTCTGTAAAATATTTCCTTTTGGATTATTCACGTCAGCCGAAATGAATTTTTCTATCTCTTGAAGGTGGTTGTGTGACTGAGGCTGACCAGCAGCAAATAAATAATCATCATTCACTTGGTAGAAAGCACTTTTTGATTTTCTTCCTAATTGGGGTGGGAAAAACTCATCTTCATTTCTAAAGGCCTCTTCCAATACAGTCCATTTCTTAGAATTTACAGTCCCCGATTTAAAAGTACCTAGGAGATCCTCATTAAGAAGTACCTCATTCCCATCAATGGTTTCAGAGAATGATGGGTCATGAATGGCTCCCATGATGACTCTCTGCTTGCCCTGAAGGGGTAGAAGTCTCTTAGTTTCAATGTAAGAAAAGGAACTTGGAACTGGTTCAGCAGTGTTGCTATCTGTAAAATAGATGAATATCACCAAGAAAAGCAGGCCCCATGCAAAAATACCAAAGAGCATGAGTTGTTTCCATTGCTTCAAGTTAGGTTTCATGGCAATGCCTTTACCAGCTCCTCTGTGCCTTGAAGTATTGGTGAAGGAAAATAAAACCTGTAGAGAAGATCAAATGCTATTAAAAATCATTCAAAAAATAAATGCAACTCAGAAATACCTTAACACATATTGATAGATGGTGCAGAATTAATCTCCATGCAGTAGCACAAAGGATTCAGTAGCAGAAACAGAACTCCAGAGCCCACAGACACTGTAGGAGTGACACGCTTTGGCTGTAATCGCACCGTGACAGCTGCTAGCTACAAAAGAAGCTGGTGGCCAGTTTCTACAGTAACACTGGATACTGCCTTCGGGGAGATCATGTGCCTGCCTGCTTCTGCTATACCGAGCGTAGAATTAAGAGAGAAAAAGCAAAGCCCATGCCTGGCTGCATGCACAGTGGGTACAACAAAAGCTGTCTTCTCTTTACCACTGAAAGTCCTTATGCAGGGGAACTGTGAGCAAGCCTGTCTCCAAAGGGACCAGGCAGGGAGCACAAGCTCTAAGTTGCAGCCCTCCTCTGCCCACAGCCTGGAAAGGATAGTGTTCTATGCATATCATCAGGGGGTGAATGGTAGAGCATCACACAAATGGGTCAGAGGGGAACCTCTTCCTCAGCTGGTGTGAACTGGCACAGCCCCCGTGTCTACATCATTTCTTGCCCAGTATCAGACTCCAGTAAGAACAACTCCTGTACCTCTGCTATGGATGCTGCATGCACACTGAAGTGGCTTGAAGGACTTGTGCACATCAAGGTGCCGGGGGTTTGGATTTTTGAAAAAGGAGAATGGGTGGCACAACTACCTAAATACATTCCTTTAGGATAAGATAGAGATTTACATAAAGAGAGTAGGTAGAGAATGTCAGATCTAGTCCGGGAAATATGTGCCCTACTAATACCTGGGGGTTTTGGACAGCTTGTGCATTAGTGGAGGGATGCATGGTCCAAATGAAACAAAGTTTGACTGAGGGGGCTGTGTTCCAAGGAAAATACATACCACATTGCTAGACTATCGAGCACACTATGCCCTTACACGAACTCACTTGCTTAATCAAGTGGTGTGACTATCAGTTACAAGCCTGACTGAAGCAAATCCCCACCATAAGCCTTATCATTCACCTCCCTGCACCACAGTCATCGTCCTCAGTTGCTACACCGCAGTGCAACTCACTGTACTAATTAGTGACAGATCACTCACCTGATCTGAATTAAAAATAAGCCAAGCCCCTTCTTCTGGGGTTTTCTTTCTAACCCATTTGTTTCAATAGCAACTTAATGGTGGGACTTAAGAGCTGCTTGTACCAGCCAGCTGTGATCAGCAAAGGGGAATGGGAGCAGGGGCAAGCTTGGATTTCATTACCAGCCTGTGCCTCAGGAGCCACCACCTTATCAGACCACATCCAAACAGCTTACACACCTGTGATAACACACTGCCTGCTCACACTGGCCATCAGGAGGGACCAAAACCACAGTCACCACACGCTATCACCTTTCTGCAAGCTGCTGAAATACATCAAAGCTGAGTGGAAAGTTTAAACCGAAGGTATAACTAAGACTGTGTTTTCACATGAAAAAGAACCCAGCAGTAACCCCATGTAAGACGTTCTCTTTCTGTCCTTCATTCATACACTGTGCCTCTACTGCTGCCAACACCCCTGTGCATAGAATTGATACAGTAGGGAAATACATGTTAGAGGGTTTTTTTGGGGTGTTTTCTGTTTTGTTTTTTTTTTAAACTGGGTCAGCTCCTTTATCCACTTCAGTGTGGTCCCACATCCAGTTGTTTCAGCACAAATGGGGAAATCGCCTACCACAATGCAAAGGCGAGAACAAACCGCAGGTGGTATTAGCAGAGATAGTTCAGGCTGTGTTTCTGCTGACCTCCTGAGAATGTGAGACCGCACTATTACGTTTCCAAACACAGTCTATTTTAATGATCTTGACAAAGCCTAGAACATTAGACAAAGACAGCTGACTTTGGGGCTTAAGGCAGTGTCCAAACGGAGGATTCATAAAGTCACGCTCAGATGACCAAATTTCATTGCAATTTCTAATACACGAAAAAAAAATCATGACTCTGATAACCCAGTGCTCCACATACATTTGCTTGGCTCAGCTCACACAAACCACACAGAAGAAAGCTATTACTCCAACTGACCCATTTCCTACTTGCACTCTGCTGCTGCAAGATTGCTCTCTGCAGTACCTCAACACTCCCACACCTTCCAATTTTAAATCACTGCAGGTGATGTCCTGTGGGAGTTGCCTTTCAGTATATGGCTGTTATGCCAGTTAGGTCTGCCCTGAAGTTATTGCAACCTGCCCACTCATCAGTGTTCAGATGGTTCGCATTTTAAAATCAGCATTCCTCACCCATCTGAACTGCTTTCATCTCTTTTTATCATTTTCCCTGATGTGTTTCCCCAGCACTTTTCAACATGTGGCTTCCAAACCATTTTGTAAGTTAGTCTTTGCTCAGTCAGATGTTTCTCCTGCTGAATATACATTTCTTACAGGATCTGCAATGGAAGCATCTCACATGATCTTTTTAACAGATAAGCTTGCAGGAAGTCAAAGTCATAAAGGAAGAGGTCACTGATATTTTCCACTGAGTCACATAACAAGTCCAGACACAATTCAATCTATAAATCTTACAATTTGCTCATTCCCCCCCTGCCAAGTTTTGTTGTATCTTATAACCAGAAGTTGCTAAGAAATAGAAAGGTTTAGCCTTAATTCAGGTGTGAGACTACAAATTTCTAATTGTCTGTGATCATATGTGTTTGGCACAGCAGACTGCCACAGCATAAGAAGTCAAGACTCAGTATTCAGGCTAAAATCTGAAAAAGGACTGAGATGCATTATTGACTATTTTTAAATTAAAGCAAACAAAAATCTGCCCCCCCCCCCAAGCCCTCCACAACACTTATGTCATGAAAGCACACTCATTTTGATCAGCACACACATATTAGCATGCATATGATTAGCTTCTTTGTGCAGCAAAAAAATACCCACGTAAAACAAAAAAACAGCATCCAACAGTATATTTGTCAACACTACAAGCAAAAAGAGAGGCATCAGTGAGAATAAATCCAAAAACTTTACACATTAACTACTGCAGAAGCTTATCTGCAATTCCTCATTGCAAGTGGGGCCTCAGAAAGGATACCCAAATCTCTTGAAGACTGGAGCTCTGCAGGCAAATCTCTATGCTACTTTAATGTTTTTTTGCTCACAAGAAATTCCTTGTCCTCCAGCAGTACAGCTGAGCTGGAAGAAAATTCAAGGTCATTACTGTATTAGTTGCAAGAGGACCTCTACAACCTCACAGGATCTTGAAGGCTGTGTGTCGAAAGCTGCACTAAATTCAGAGAAATATCAGTTTATCTTATCTCCCTCTACACTAAAAATCCAGTCCTCTCCCCATCAGCCCTTGCAGCTTCTCACACCTCACAGTCCCTGGCTTTGAAAATGTTTGGGAGGAGAGGGCAGCCCTTCCACATGCTCCCCACCATCCTCCTGGTGACAGCAGACCCCTCTGCTGCTCAAGGGGGTATCTTCCTCAGCACCATCTGGGGATGCCCTTGGATTCCTGCCCTGTGCTGCCTTCAGCAGCACATCTCAACTGCAAAGAGAAAAGCATTTGTGTAGGAAACCAGAAATGATGATTGCAATGAATTACACTGGCTAAATAAATAAAAACAGCTGGTTTCATGCGTGCAATTACTGAAGTCCACTGGATGCTTCAGGAATAAGCTTCCATCTCTTTTATCTATGTTCAACATACAGCTTTTAAACTGTTAAAGCAATTCTACACAAGTTTTGAAATTATCATTAGCATTTCTTATTGTTTCCAATCTCAAACCCCCCCCCCCCGTAATAATCCTCCCTACTTACAGACTGCTGGAATCAAAGCTGCTGCAGAGGAGGAGGAGAGGAATAAGTCTACCCCTGGGGGAAACACTCAAGACTTAACCCAATCCAGCTTCCTCTTCAGCAGAAGTGATAAGCCTGTTTTGCCCCAGGGCTGAAGACCTCATTTTCCTATGTATCTCCCTTCTGATGGGCTCCTTCAATCATTAACTGATTTAAGTTCCAACTACCATATGGAGAATGGCTTTTCTCCTTTCCCAGTCTGGTCATTCACACAAAAGCCTTGGAAAACATGAGGCAAGGTACAAACCAGTCAAGTGGGCAGAAAGGGAAGACTTATTTGCTTAATAGAAGTATTAGCAGCAGCTATGAAAAAGAAAGGCAAACCCCAATGGTATCTTTGAGGCATCCCAGGAAATAAAGGCAATTCCCCAGTGGAAATTAAAGGCTGATTTTCCAGAAGCAGCACCCACTTGTGGGAAATTTCATCTTGCCACGCTAAGATGCAAGAAACCAAAGAGTTCCTCCTCCCTTTATAAAGCCCATTGTTTTGCAACAAGGAGCACTTTTCATTTTTCTAAAGTAGGCCTCCTGACTATTTCTTAAATGAGAAGAGATGGATAAGGGAGATTTTTTTAATTCCTTTGAAACATTCCTTCCTTTCAACACTGTCTATTGTGAAAATTAATTTGTACAGACCCTGGCAGCTCAGAGGTCAGGATGGTTCAAGTTGATGTGCTAAGATGTGCACTGTTATGTTAAACAGGGTTTTTTTTTGGCTGCAGCTTTGCAGCGAAGGTCACCACGGGGTTATTTGGGGTAGCAAATGTTAGCTGTTGGCAACCATTCCCAAAGAGTTGAGAATCAAACCAAAGTTTATTTGATGGAAAGCTTAGGCAGCCTGAACAGATAGCAAACACTCCGTTAGTTTGCTTCATCTCTTAGTCAGCTAATTCCAGAGTATTAAGAAACCTCTGGCATAGGGCAAGACAGCTGGAGGCTGCATTTCCAGGGTGGGGAATACACTCGTCCTCTCATGTGGAAAGTGCCAAATTGGTTTTAGTGTTATCACATCATTTCTGCGGTGGAAGCCATACAGTAGGCAGCAGCAGACAGGCAAGCCTGTGGGGAGTGGTGACTGCCAAAATATGTATATTAGTCTGTGGATAGCCTGTGCATTTGTCTTATTGGCTCTGATTAGGCCTCCTAATTAATGAATCTCTTTTGGACAACTTCCTTGTTAGTCCCGATAAATCTGGCTCTTTCCTTCAGAGGAGTCAAGCTGCGTCCTGTATTTTTTTGTGGCAACCTAAGAGACTGTCTTCTGAAATAAAGAAAAAACACCCAAAGAATTCTGAAATAGGATTTTTTTTTCTGATATTGCCTTTTAAACCTATATTTAATTATCTACTTAGAGAAAATTCTTTAGGAGGTATTCAAATAATGGTATTGCTAACCTGAATCACCTAGTAAATGTGAACCAAGTGTCCCAAATCAGAGCATTTGGAAAGACCAGTCTCAGGTTGTTGATTCTGAGGATGCAGGCAGGCAGTGTGCCTGTTCTTAGGTCCTCTGATAAAACCTAGGTTTTCAAGTTAAAGGGGTTGGGAATGAAGCAACATTTTTATTTATTTTTACTAATGACCCATTTCCAGGAGCTTAGGCTGTAAGAAAATTGCCAAATATAGTGAAACTTGCAGTAAAACTCACTCAAGCTGGCAACCCGGCAGCTGGAGAAATGCTCAGTGGGGTTTCTGCCAAGGAACGCGTCCTAGATTATTATGTAGGAGCATGGAGGCTTGGATGCATCAGTCTCTGGGGCTTAGTGGAAAGTCAAAGTTATCTTCTATGCATCTGATATCTAGTCTCCATGCTCCACCATCAAGTTCAAGCTTCCAGGCATTGAAGCCGGCTATCACTTTCCCACAGCCCACAAACCACATACAGGTTGTCCGAGTGCAGGCTGACAGGAGGGAAGTAAAAATAGAAAAGAAAAGCTGTATCAACTCTGACTCTTCACATGCAGACTTTCCCACCACCTGTGGAAATGTTTAACACAGCAACAATGGCCAGGGAGAACCTGGTTTCCAAGTGACTGCCTGCACCTTGTAGGTCAACCTCCACCTACCCAGCCTGCAGCAGCTTTTCTCAGGAGCCAGGAGAGGAGCTCTCATTCTGACATGCCCTGAGATTCACCACTCTGGCCAGGATTTCCCCACAAATTTCAGGTCAGGGGAGACAACTGAACCTCTCTGGCTTTTCCAGACTGGTTATGAGCTGAGCACAGCCTTGTTAATCTGAGTGTTTCTATAGAAAAGTACTACATAGCATTTCATGTAAAATTCAGTACAACTTTAATGTAAATCACTTACAGGCTCTTTAACCAAAACTACAAAGGGGCAGAAGTGTCACACAGTTGTGTGAAGACAAGCAGTTTTCACAACATCAATCATATCCCACAGCCTCTCAAGGAGTGTCTCACAGAGCCATGTACCACCTGTACTCAGCCTTATCTTACTTCTGACCCCATTTTTTGCCGTTTGCTCTTGCGACACCTTTGCTAGGCCCTGGCGCTGTTCACAGCAGGATGCGAAGGTTCAAGGCTGCTTAAGTTGCTGCAAATGCCAACGGAGCTTGCTTCCACCACAGGACATGGGTGCAGAAACTACCACTTTGGCCACAGTCCCTAGCATGCCCTCACACACAGTAAAGAAGCAGATGAAGTATTTTTACTGCCCTTGCAGATCTACCAGCTGAGTGTTTTGGATGGGTTTTGGTCATATTTCAGCGTAGCCACAGCACTGTCTTGATCCAGACAGCAGGGGAAAAAATCCACTTGTACCCACATCAACATAAAATCACTGCAAATATCCAAAGACAGTGCAAAGTGAAATTCACTTTTCCAAAATGAAATTCAGGATGCCACTGTATAGTCATGGAGGGATCTAGGTTTGCACAAACACCATCCCAGCAGGCTCCACTCTTCCACCTCAGTAGTTCCTCTGCAGATCAAACCACAGAGCTTCACGTGGTTTCTCTGTGCTACCTTTGTGCAGCTCTTCTCCCTCTCACAAAATGCAGGTTGCAGAGGAACTGCAGTTGTTCCCAGGGGATCTGATCACCATGAAGGTCTTAGAAAGCTGAATGCTGTGCAGACTGAAACATCAAGCTGGCTGGAGATAAAAGCCAGGTGTGGAAACAAGGTGACCAGACTGATGGCCATCACTTACTTGTGTATCCTCCATTCACACATAACCACTTGATTAAGGTATTTAGTTTTATTGCTGCAGTGAGGTCAATGAGGAGGAAGTGAGTTGTACATCAACACAGGGAGGAAGAAGCAGGGGCTGGGGGAGGCTGTGGCACTGGGCCAGGAGAGAAGGAAGCCTGGCTGCAGGGCAGCAGAGAGGGCAGGAAGGCAGAAAGACTGAAAATAAACTATGCCCATAGTGCTAGTGGAGGAGCAAAACAACACCTGCCAGAGAGGCAGCGACATCTCAGCACCAGAGGGATGAGAACTGGAAGTGAAAACTTCCTCCCACCAGAATGATCACACCCTTCCCTTTGGAGAAGCAGCATGAGAGCCTTGCTACTGCTGAGGGAAGGCTCTGAACTTAAGCATCCTACCCTATTCCTCCCAAGATGGGAAAGAGGCTGCCATGTTCCTTCAGCAGAGGGGAAGCCTGGGTAAGTGGCAGGACCCATGCTGTGTCTTTCCCCTTTACTCTGGATGGTCACTCCCAGGTCAATGTGCTGCTTTCTGCCACCCCTGTGTCTGGGACAGGGGACCCTGGAGACCCTGGTCCTTGCAGGTGGAGCACAACCCTTGCACCAGGGCACTTTCAGACTGAGCTTTGCAATGGATCAGCACCCAAAAGAGTTGTACATATTTTCTCCTGTGAAGGTTACTTCATACCCTATGCAGGGATGCTCCAACATACAGGCACAGATGGTGCCTGAGGACACACAGCACAAGCAGGAGTTTATGCCCATCTTCAGCACAGCCTGGCTTTCTGTGGGACTTAATCCCCACCCACAGAATAAAGTTTTAATCCCAATCACCCCTGCAAAAGCAGAGTTCAGGAGCAGCGTGTGCTTATGTTCTCTTTTCATGTTTAACTGAACAGGATGGCAGGAACCTCTTAATGCACCAAAACAAGACAGAGAGGCACAGAGAAATGGATAGTACTACTAAGTGTCTAATAAAACAGAATAAAAAAAATCCAGCCAACATACAAAACTGTATTGGGTTTCCCTCCCTCTTTTTAAGGGACAGCTTTTGATACCGTACTTGCAAAAACACATAATTCAAAAAAGGAAGGAAGTGCTTTGAGGGTTTTTATTTAAAGCTTGACAGGATAAACGAATCACAGTCTCATTAAATCACACAAATCTCAGGCTGCACACAAGACTAAACCACGAGAAATAGGACGTTACAAATCCTCATGCAGTTCTACACTTCCAGCACAACAGCTCATTTTATTTCTGCTCTTGGCAAGGTTAGAATAAAAGGCTTCTTTTCTTTGCTCCATAAATGTTTTTAGATGCTATATTACTTGAACTTAACACAGCAGTAATTGCCCTGAAAAAGGGCAATCTGAATTGCTTCCTTAAAGAAGAAAACATTTATACTAACACACTCATGAACAGAGAGTACAGTTACAAAAGACCTGTTTCAATCCCATCACAAAAACTTGACCAAATTCACTAACTCTTCCAGGCAGAAGTGATTGGAGAATTTTGATTTTCCATTCTAAAGCAACATTTCTGAGATATACTGATTATCCACATCTCTGTGTAGCAGTGTATTTTACATCTGCCAAGTATGTTCTTACTGTATGTTTCTAACACCGTAGGCACTGTTTCGCTTTCCTTTTAATTACTAACTTCTTTATTGGGCTGTAGTTTGTCTTTTTACATTTGTTCCAGAAAGAAAGCAACTCAGCCCTTGTTTAAAAGCACTAATATAGGAGAATGTTAAACAAATTGTTCCCTATTTCTCAGCTCCATCTCAGTGCCAGTTTCCATTTGTTTATGTTAGCAAAATAATTGTAGGAGGATATTTAGAAAATTATCATTGTTAACATCTCATTTCTGTATATTCATATATATACATACAAACAACTTGCTTTCTATGTGCTTATTTGCCTTAGCCTAAAAGCCTAAATGAAAAAATTCACCCTGGAAGAAGGCTTGCCAAACTGAAGGATGAAGTCAGTTCAGCCCTTTGTTACATTACATTCTAAAAATGAAATTTCCTGGACTGAAACAATTTTCCCCTCTTTTTGTGTATTTTAATACTTAACATGATCATGCTGATAATAAGCCAACCTACACTAGCTGGGATATTTTGGTTGGCTTCCTAAAACAAAATGAAGTGGTATTAGTATTCCCCCCCCTACCCCCTTTCTTTCTCTCTCCATTCTGGCACTGTTTTATGTATGTCTGTGGGCAAAATTAGTTTAAACTATGACTAGCTCAACAGAAATCTCTTCTGGTCGGGATACAGCTGTTTCTAACCTGACATGAACCACCGGAACCTGAATCCTATTTGTCTGGAAATTTTACAGAGAAACAGGATCTCTAACAAGTACCAGCATGAAACTAGCATGAGCAATAGTGACAAACCAAGGTTGTTGGCTGGGTGCTTCATCCCCTTTGTCAATCACTGATGCCCATGTGCAGCTCACAAGATGTCTTTTCCCCCAGAACTTGCCATTCACTCCCTACAAATACAACTGACTTTTACAAGATGGAAGGTAGCACAAAAAGGATTAGGTTCTCTGAAAGCTCTGACACCATTCAAACAATGAGACATGGAGGTAAGTGAGAAGCCAGACAGAGCTGGCCAGCACCCAAGATTATTTGCATTAGTTGTTTTTGTTATAAAATTTAGAAGGATGGGATATGATATCCTCATTGGATAGAACTGTGGAATTACCATTTGATGGTAATTTTCACCATCATAAGTTACAACAAAACCTAAAACCTTGTATTTTGAGACCTACAGGTTACTACAGACAAATCTATGAAAGAGTAAATACTTTAATTTCCAAGATACTTGGTAGAGTTGTTTTTTTTTTTTTTTTGGTGCCTTTATCTCTAGAATAAAGTCTCAATTTAAATACTGACATTAAAACCTGAAGCTAACCAGTATATATGCAATATATTCCCTTCCTTCAATTGTTCAACAGGTGGCATAATCAAAATTTTCATTTAAATATTTCTTGGTATTTCAAATGCTGGCTATGCATTTCTTGGTTTTCAGCCAACAGGAATGCCTTTGAAATACCACCAATTTCATTAAAAAGCCCTCCTTCTAAGATTGCCTTTAAGCAGGCAAGACATGCAAACCCCTACCTGCCTTTTGCACACTCTGTTTAGAAGACGTAGATGCATTTGCTGAGAAGATGCTGATGAAACGCATCCTCTTGCCCAGCACAGAACGTAGCCATCCTCTCATCAAGATGTCAGAAACATCTGAAACTCTCTCTCTCTTGCTGCACACTGACAACTCAGCATCTGTGGGAACAGATGCCCTCACACCTGCAGCGAGGAGCACATGGGGTGTGTCCACAGTGCCCTGGCAAATCCACTCTCTTGATTTCCCAGGAGCCTCTTCTGAGACCCTGCTTGCTGCTCTTCTGGTTCGTGCCCTTCCCAGCAAACAGGAGTTTTCCCTCACCATGGTAGCATTTGCCATTCAGGAAACCTACTGCAACACTCAAACCAGCCACTGGGAGAATTAGTAAAAAAGGTTTGCAAGGGTAGAGATGAAATATTTGTGTGATTTTGACCCTTGCCTAGGATAATACAATCCTAACCCTTGCCTGCAGCTCTTAAGTGCTAAAGGCACAAGGTAAGCAATAAAGTAAAGCCAATTCACTGCCCTAAATCAATCAGAAGAAGGTTTCCTCTATCAACATGAAAAGAGACTGCCCTGAAAAAGAAATCCTTGTTTTAACATAGATTGACTCCTCAGCAACACCCAATCCTGTCAAACATATTCTGCTGGTGGGGTTTAGTCTTCCTTCAATCCCATTCAGACAGTAAATAAATGGGGGAAAATGTTAGTCTGATCTAAAAATTAATGTTTAACTTTTCTAAAATTTTCAGGATTTTTGCTTTTATTTCCTGATTTACATCTATACTTCTAGTCAGTGTGATAGTAGAGATGTTTTACTAACAGTTACAACTACTACAGCAGATATAGACTACACTACACAGGATGACTGCAAGCAAAGCAAAATTTACCTACTTTCATCACACTGGATTGTTAGGTTTTTTTAAATGTTGGAGAAAAATGCCTTGAAGTTCATACTAAAAACAAGTATAAAAATGCAAATAGATATATTAGTAGGAATCATAAATGATGTCAAGCAGTGACAAGACTCTTGTTCTGATTTTCAGCTGTGTTCAATCTGCTCCAAACTCTTTCAAAATTTTCAGTATCTATGCAAAACAGTCTGTTGTGCTTGCTCTGCTATAGGAAAAGAGTAAAATCCTTACAAATTAGTATTTGGATATGTAGCAGTACAGCAAGGTGCTGGTAATCAGGTAGGTCACCTGCCACTAGGAGTAAACCTATCAATCACCAAACCTGACTTGGTGAATTGATTAAACCAAATTTACCATTCCAATAAAGCAGAAGGAAATCTATATGGGAACAGCATATATGTTTTAATCAATTTTCATACATTGTATGATTTCATAGTACTTTCAGTAACTGTAGTGACTTTTATTATACAAACCCTTCAAATGTGAAACCTGATATTAGATCTAACAGACTCTGGAGGGTCATGAGAGACACCAGGTTATTCCCAGGGAGTAATGGCAGAAATCTGTGTGTTCCCATTACCCCACCAGTGCATTGATGCAAAGCTACAGGAGAATTCTGTAGCACCTCACAATTCTGAAGGGACTTTCAGGAAGAGGTCTACAAAGATTTTAAGATTAATTTAGGAGCAGCTGTTGGCCAATCTACTTACAAACCACATTTATTCAAACATTTCTTGTACCTCAAATTCTGCTTTTCCACTTAAAGAGCCCAAAGCTGTGAACAGTAACAGCCACATAATTTGGTTTTTTTGACTTCAGCATAAGAAAATGAGCACCACTGAGCTTTTCTTAAAAAAGAAGGCAGACAGTACGTTATGCCCTACAAGAACCAAGAGAAATATTGTTTGAAGTGAGATGGGGAGTGAAGAGTGAGTACTCACATCCACAGATCTGAGGTTCAGCTCTGGATCCAGAACCCCACTGACAACATTTGCACACAAGCAAGATCTCATTGCAAGTCAGAATCTGGATACTGACATAATTTTGTCTAAATATACTGTGCTATTACAGATTTTCTTCTATTTTAACTACTTTTTCAGATTCCCAAACCCCTTCAGATTGCTCCAAAAGCAGCAGAAACTATTAACAGTGAATTAATTTATGATGAAATGGACTTATCATACTAACTAGAGATAATTTTTTTAAACTTTAATTGTTCAGATTTGATACAGCTCTTTAAGAATCCTATCCAATGTGCTTTCACAAATCTCAATGGATAATATTTATCTGACTTATTTACTAATTACTTGCAAATTACAAGTGTCCCTCAGGTCTGAATCATTTCTGATGAAAGAATGAGCAGACTTTTATACCATGAGGGAAGAGAAATTAAAGAAGAATTTGTATGGTTCATGCTAATGGCAAGTTTGATTTCTTTAAAGTCTTTTCTAACTTTATCACCACACGTAGTTAACAATTTTTGTTTGCTAAGTCTACAATGCAATTGCCTTGCCTAGATCTCCTAGGGGTTTTTTAGTAAAAGGAAATAATCACTAAAAGCTATGGCAAAAGCAGTATTCCAGACTGCAGATACAGTAAATGTCACAGTCTCCATAAACAAACTGAGCGTGGACAAGCACATGAGAAATAACCACGTATTTTCAAGACACTTAAACAGAACATGCCCAAGGGCACACTGTAGAGGAGCCCATGTTTCCATCAGTGGGTAACATACAGTTTCCTTTCCAGGAGCTGAAGAATCCAAGTTTATGTGAATTCTAATACATCACTTTTCTGCCAAGCACACTTGTACAAGACAGGCACACTTCAGTTTAAAATCAATTCACTTGGCTTGGGCATTAGAGAATCAGAGAAAAAAAAAATAGACTTTCGGTATACGATATTAGCTCTCTAAAAGCATTGCCTTTCTTGGAAAAAAAATATTGTTAATATAATAAATACTTTATGTACTCTATGTTCTTTCTCTACTGCTACTATTTCTCCAGCATTTCAGCCAGTGACTGATAACTCCAGATTACAGCAGTGTGTCTCCTCTGGCATCACCATATCACTATAATCACCCCTTGATTTCCAAAATTCAGGAGTAGTACCTCTATTCTGAACTCCAAGACCTATGAACCAGTCACATTGCTAGAAGTCTTGACCCAATTTCTCTTTCTCTTGATGATGCTTCTATTTAGCATGGGTGTTTCCAAGTCACTTGACATTTTCCCTACGTACTTTGCATACATGGGACTTTCAGAAGTCTTCTTTTGTAACCTCACTTCAGACGGGTAGAAAATAAACGAGGGGAATCTTTTGCTTTAAAAGACATTACATTTCAAAGAACATTTTGTTTAGGAACTCAAAATGAAAAAAATATGAAAAGTATTATTTAGAAAACAAGAAAATTCAGAAACAGAGTTAAAGCAACTCAGTCAAAAAGCAAACTGCTGTGGGAAGATGCCTTTACTTTCTTGAGCTGGATCAGATGTCTATCTTAGCCATGCTGAATTTCTCAGCAGTCAAGGCTATGAATTACTATTGGCTGCTTGACTGATTAACCATGGTGCTGGTATGCCTGAGACCTTCCAAACACAGCAGGGTTATTGCAGCAGTAGACAATACTACAATATTGCAGTATTACAGGCTTTGCAGTTTTCTATTCCTTCTCTCAGCTTGTGCAACGGGTTTATGACACTCCTTGGAAACTTTCATCTGGGAGCTCAGGATGGAGCAGCACCAGTAGTAACTCAAAGCTTTGCAGCTCTGCAGCCTGAAGAATGCAGATAAACTATTTCTAGAAATGCCAAGAAGATAAAAATTCTTTGGGGTGACCTCCTCCTTCGAGGTCCTGATTACTGAAGAAATCATGCAGAGAGTCACTATGCAGGCACTCCAATGCCATGCAGTGATAGATATCTGAGCTTACTTAGGAACCAAAAGATGCATCTTCCTATCTATGTATTTTGCTTTGCATTTCCACTTTGATGGCTCTGGTTTTGGTGCTATCATCACCTGAAGAATTCTCAGGGCACTTTCAACTGCAACTATTTATTGTTTTACAAAAATAAAGAGCCTAATGTCACACAGGACAGAAGCAAAGTTCCATGTATACAGTATGCTCTACCTAGTGCTAGTGTCCCTATTCATCTCATGATGACCTTGCAAGAGCAATATATATTTCAGAGACTGTGAGAATTAATTATTTTAATTCTGTGGTCCAGGAGTTTTCCATAGGGTTTTGCTCGTGCTTGAAGATTTTGCAGACTGTAGTGGTATCACTGGTTTAAGTAGCTGTGATCACATTACCTGCACCCTTCTCAGTGGCTGCCTATATAGAGGCACATTGATTTTTAGCTGACTCTGTTGGTCTTTCCAGTGCTCCCAATAATAAAAGGCCTGAGCAAGTAGAAAACCTACAGTTTGCTATTTTATGCAGATACCCTTTCACAGGAATTAACCCATAGTAAACTAATGTAACAATTGTATTTTTGGTGTGGGGTGTGTTAGGCAAGAAGCAGGAATGCCCCTCTGCTACAGCTGCTAGCCAGGAGCAGTACAGATGGCAAACAGGACAAAGACTGGCCTTGCACAGACACACAGAGCACCTCCTGGCTCCATTGACTGCAGAGTTGGGCAGGTGCTGAGTGATCCAGCCTAAAAGACAGCCCTACCAAACAGTGATGCACAGCACCCTGTCTCGTCAGGAGCAGCACCTCCTGACTTCTGCCAAGTCTCTCCTGGAGCTTTATAACTTAAGCCCCAGAAAGAAAAATACAGACAAGCAGTGACTTCAAACACTCTCAGCCCCTGCCTCAGGGTGAGGGCTCGTTCCAGCCTGACATCTGCTCGACCCCTGCTTGCTCTGTCTATACAGTGGCTCAATCAAACTAATTCAATGTCTCAAAATACAGCATATTTAGAGACTTTTGCTCATTTGGCTCCATCTAGCAACAGCAAGTATCTGCAATAGCATGCTCTGGTCTCCTCATCATTCAGAAAACAGCGGTCAGAGCAAAGGAAAGGGCTGGTGCACAACCAGGTCCCACCCTGGTACAGAAGTCACTGCTAAGGTGCCTCTAACTTGAAAAATAAAAGGTACTTCCAGGCCCACAAACATTTTCTCTCTGTTTTCTAATGCCTGTCTGAATTCTTGCAATTTTGAAAGCTAGACATTTCAGCCTACAGATTTTTAGACAAGGAAAAGCAGCTCAAAAGCACACATGGAGAATACTGATCCTCATCTTAGGCCATTGCCACCCTCACAGCTTTCCACAGCAGGAGCTGCCACTAGGGAAACCCTAAATGCCAAGCTAGCCATCAATCAGAAACATTTTTTGCCTCGAGGTCAGAGTATTACTAGGTCAACAGAGATACTCTCTTCTACCAAGCAGAGAGGGAAAATCTGTACTAAATAGTGGTCTCTCAAATCAGACACTCCAAAAGGCTCTCAGTGTCAGTGTGGTGGCAGTAGGACTCCAAATGTAAATCCTTCTCCAGCAGTTACAGGGCTAATGCTTCTGCCTTACCACATGTGCCTATAGCCAGCCATGCACACTTTGGCTCCAATCTACACTGCTCTGAATTTACCCTTGAAAAAAAAAAAAAAAAACAACAACAAAAAAACCCAACCCTGAAATTAACAGCAAAAATAGAATCAATCTGAACAAGGAGTGAACAATGACAATGGAATGAATACTAAATATGCACAAATATTTCTAATGGAGAGATTAGCTTTCTATAACAAACTCTGGTTTTAACCTTCATAACTTGAACAAAGTAAAACAAGCCACATGAAATTTCAGTCATGGTCTCATGCCAAGGAAAGCTCCTCTGGAAAGTTTGAGGTAGATCAGCCAAGGCATCTTGAAGATATGAGAGTTCCTGAAAAGTGAGGTGTTCTCCATTTCTTGGACCGTGCCCTAATTTTTTTTGGCCCACCACAACTTAAAAATGGTTGGCTTACACATTCCAAATTTGCCTGGCTACTGCTGGTGCCTTTGACTAGTTGCAGGCTATTTTATTACTAAATGTGGGTTTGTGCAAATTCTGAGCGCTGCAGTTGTTAACACAACATGTTGGCTTGTGCATGCTGCAGGCAAGCCAGCCTGGACCACTGCAGGCTCCTCCATCACCTCATCAGCTGTGCTCAGGAGGCAGCCCAGAAGCCCAGGACCCTTCCCTCAGGTCCAGCTGGGTGTAAGAACTTGGCTGGACTTTACAGATTCCATGGGGAGACATTCTGTCAAGCTGGAGAGAAATGGTCCTGGGGTGCTTTGCATCCTTGCCAGTAGCAAAGTGCCTCTCCTGAAAAGGTGAGCAAATACCAGACACAGATGGTTTCCTCCCCTTAGTCTTGTCCTCTTCCTGCTCCTTCAATCCATACTTAGCCTTACTCGCTGATGAACCCAAAAAATTTTCTCAGTGAACATCCGCATAGTTCCCAATGTTTTCCTCCATGGATTACCGATCCAGTCTATTTTCCATTTCCATGCTGATTGCAGAATCTGTGCTGGGCTCTGGGTGCTTCTACTGCAGCAGATTCCCCCTCTCTGCTCCACTCTCTTGGTCTCCAAGGCCCTCTTCTAGACTAGGAACCTTGTACACATAGACACAACATAAGCCATTAGACTTCTGGACAGGAACACCCAGGGGGAAGATTTCAGCCCTCAAAAAGCAAGTTTGCTCCCCTGTGCAAACTTTCGTCTGATGAACCCTGGAGAGACCGTGGGTAAGGAATTCACTCCTGATGGGGACTGCTCTGTTCACAATCTTGATTCTGATAACAGATACTATGGCAACCACATGTATCACTTGACACAGCTTTCAGCATGGACAACTACTTTAAACAATTCTCCCTAATCTTTGATATTTTCTTTGACAATGACTATCACTTGCTACCTTGCCAGGAAAACAAGCAGTGCACAGCTGAGTAGTAGTGGGAAACATTAGGCTATTAAAACACTTCCCGGTGAAGTATGTTTCTACATGGAAACAGTGTTACAAAGAGACCTATTCTTTTTCAGATGCACACATGCATGACTCCCATTCACAGGAGCTACATGAGTGAATCCAAAGTAAAATAGGCTCGAAAGTGTCTACATTTACCAAACATTGATCCCACACAGAAAGCGCCTTTTAAGAATGACATATCCTTTGACCTTCTGCATCTTACTTTTGCTCTTCAAAACCAAAAGACTTTGCAATGACCACGACTCCTACATTAAAAACCAAAACTGGTACTATCATCACCAAAAACACCCATAAAATAAGAATTATCTACCTAATAGACAGTAAGAACAGAAGTTTTTTTCCACATTTCTTATCCAATTGGAGATTTATCAGAGCTCTTGTATTTGAACCAACTTCAAATAACTGTTCTTTCACCTTTAAAATGCAGATAATCTAACTCAGAGGTGTGCTCTTCTCAGCAGAGACCACACAATGCTCAATCAAATTTTACAAAATACATAAGCCTGTGCTGGGCCGGCACAAACCTGCAGAGCATGAAGGAAAAGCTACAGGAGGAGAACTTCTCGCAGTCTCTCTGAGAGCTCCAGCCTCCGCTGCCCTTTGGGAAGGGTGCTTCCCAGCTCCAGCCCGCCTGCTGCCCTGTGAGCTAATGAAAAGAGCATGAGGAGGATCCGCAGGCACTTTCCTCCCCATCTCAATCCACAAAGGGTGAGTCACAGTCTGACCCTAACTTAACACTCATGCTGTAAACTTACTTAACACTTGTAGAAGAATTTATATTTCGCAAACATACTGATGGCAGCATATGGCCCATCGACAGGTTTATTATTATAAGACACTTTTTCCGCCAGGTTATAGTCTTTTTTATAAACACATGTTTCAGCACATAATAAAACCCCTAAGAACTGTTTCTGAAATGTGCAGGCACAGAAACTACTTTTCAAGGTTTGTCAAGACAATGAAAGAAAAAATGTTTAAAGAGACTTCCATTTTTCTAAAGCTCTTTCTCTAAATGTCCTTTAAGTCCAAGGGTGTCTGAGAGACACATTTAAAAAAAAAACAGAAGAAGGAAAAATGAGTTCTCTTTGTTAATGCCACATTCTTCTCTATTTTGTCAAAGCAATCATTTTTATACTTAGTAAACTTTCTCCTTCCACTAAATTGACCTTTTAACTATGCTTTATATTTATGCATAAACCTATGTGGTTTATAGGTGAACGATAAGATTCTGAAAATTAGGTGGAATATTATAAAGAAAATGTCAACACCACTCTGCTACAGTCACACAAACTCATTGGTGCAAAGCCACCCTTGGTACTCTGTGGCCTTCAGCTGTGCTAATAAAGATCCTAGCATGAAGTCAAGGTGGTTTGATCACAAACTTCCATCCATCTGCAAGACTGTATCCAATTAAATGCCTAAAAACAAGTCACGACTTGATTTTCCTACAGGACACATTTGTGTTCTTAAGAAGGTTTCTTGTCTATCCAGCTATAATGCAATTTCTGTGCTAGCACCACAATCTTTAGGGAAAAAAAAAAAAGCCACATAGGCACTGCTTTATTAAGAGCACTGCTTTAATAAAAAAAAAAATCCTACACTCCTTATTCTTAATGCTTTTCCCCTAATATCTCACAATATATTTAGCCCAAGCAGGCTTGATTTTAAAAGCAGCTTCCTCAATACATCAAAATATGATCCAACTCAGGTATGTTTGCTGGGAGCTTTTTTCCTACCACCCACACTCAGAGTCTCCTGTTAAAAGGAGCCTGCAGCTAGAACACAAACTAGGATTCACTGGGGTCTAGACCCTGAGCCCACTTAAAGGCAATACAAAACCTTTCACTAGTTTTATGGGACTGAATATTAGATCTGTAGTTCACTGAAGACACCAGAGGCCTTACAGAATGTATACGATATATTTAATACTCCTGAGCACTAAAAAGGAATTTTGCAATTGCTTTGAACATTTCATTGGTATTTAGGATATTTTGTGAAAGAAAGAGCACTTCTTTTCTATGTGTGTTTGTCCTCTTCCCCCAGTATTCCCCACAAAAGGCAGATGCTTTAAGACACTGGAAAAAAATAATCATACATAAGCAGATTTGAAGCTTAAAGAATAAAAATCTCCAATTTTATACATAACATAGGCATAACTGTTATAATTGTCATGCATGAGTTTGCATTCAAAGAAAACTCCTTTGTTAAAATTAATCACTGACTTCTCAGCCAATTTGTCAGCTAACTACTACCACGTCTGGACATGATTAGTTAGCTTTACTGGGAGATACAGGGTGCCCTCTATAATGCTTCCACAGGATGAAATCCTAAACCCAGTAAAGCCTTTGAACATTTTGTAAGCAACTTATTCACATGGAGCCAGGACCTCATGGATGCTGCTGTAGGCTCTACTTTTTTCTGCTTTCACACATTAAGCCTTTCTAGGAGAGAAAGGCTTCGACAATAAACACACTCTTTCTCCACCAGCACACAGAGCAATCACAGATCCCCGGGCTGTGTTTGGAAACACTGAATTGGCGGGATTGGTTTGAGGCATGATGTACGAGGCTTCTGACAAGTGGGCTGGCTCTGCTCATCTAATTGTGGTTGCTGCTCCTATGATGTGGAAACCTGTCTATTAGAAACCACATTTCACAGGTGACTGAACAGCCATCAGATGGTAACAGCTTTCATTTGTTACTGACCTCCCCTCCCTGACACAGCATAAGGGTGAATGGCCCGATATTCCATTGTCAGTTCAGAGCCAAACACCTCTTGCTTTGTACAGTGAATTATAAAATATCTGCATTTTTCAGCTTGTTTTGAAACAGCACTCTTAACTAGCATTTCCTCATCTAGGCACCAACGTCATAAGAGAATGGCAAATTCTTCACTACTCAATTATGCAAAGTTTGAGGGCATTTATGACTATGATTGTAGAGTACATCACTACATTTTTATACACAGAAGGTATTTACTCAGAACATCATGGGCAGATGTGACTTGGTATTTCACAGAGACAGGATCAGAGCTTTTGATGAGACACCAATATGCCCATATGACAGTGACTAGACCAAAAGTAGCCCTTCCAGTGATGACAACTGAAAGACAACTCCGCTACCGAAATTACATACAGAACTTAGCACAGTTACTTTAAACTGAGGATCCTATAAAGAGACCTCATCAAATTTTACACCCTCCAGACCTCTGGCTCCATCAACGACATAAGGGATGCAGAAAGTGACAGAACAAATCTCTCCATATTGCTAAGCCCTCTGTATCTGGCTGGCCACATATTTTCCAGCCAGACAAATACATATCACAGGTGAAGAAGAAACTTTCCTTTCCAAAGTTAACAGCCATTTAGTTATTTCAAAGATTTTGTGTTCATACCTCAGAGCACTCACGGTCATTTCACAACCCCAGCTATGTAACACCCTCCTCTGGGATAGCATTGATACAATTTAATACAATAAGCAGGGACTGCACCAAACCCACGGTGAATCCTGCTCCGATGACAACCGCAGAGCTATGCAATGAATAACATTTCCTTTTAATTTACATTTAGATTTCTTAAGCACACCTTCCAGAAAGCACAGTGTGCTAATACACACACAACCAGCGGTATAGCTGCATCTCCAATGAAATGTAACAGCAATCCAGGCCACCACACCTCACAGCTAAGCTCTGTTCCACCTCCCTGGCTCCTCCAAGCCTCTGGCCATCTTCAGCAGCATGGAAGAACTGGCATCTCCAAAGTGACTGGTGTCAAAGAGGGCTTTGAAGGTCTGTAGACCAATAAGGTCTGCCAGAGCATCTGTCTGGTGTGAGCTCCAAGGTCAAGGAAGGACCCTCATCAAGAACACTGGGAACAACTCCCTAATACTTAACTCTTCAAGAGTTTATCCTTCTGGAAAGAGACAATCTCTGAAAGATGCATACAACAAACAGAATGATTTTGGCATGCTTTGCCCTTGAGGCCAACTATTGAAGCACAGATTCTAGTCTATGTAAAATTTTCAGACCAGATAAAAAGAAATTTGAATTTCTTTACAAGATTATATTTTTAGAAGTGTTACAGATCAAGAAAATCAGTTTTCTATGGTTGCACCTTAGAAAAAAACGGATCTAAAATACAAAATGTTCACAAACCCAGTAATAAGTATCAGAGATTTTTACAGGTATAATATGGTAGCTGTACTCAGCTTTTCACATGATCTTGCATTCTAAATATGTCACCATGAGTTCTACTACAGGAAGACAGCATTTATTGTGAAATTAATATACATAATTAAGCACATGAAGAAGAACTTGCTGAATCTCAACCCTTTATTGTAAATCCTTTGTGGTGCTGATTTCATCCCATGCCACTCTTTTCACACTTTTAACATAATTTTCAATACATACAATGTCACTGGAAAAAATACGTTTAACTTCAGTAACCATTTAAAAACTTTCAAAAAAAAAATTACAACTTTCCCATTTGTGTCATGGATTGATTGATACCTAAATATGAATTAGAGAATTTTAAGGAAGCTCAAAACACATTAACATATGAATGGCATGCAGAAAAATTGCTCTGAAATACTACCAGCAAAATCAAAACACAACTGCTTTTAATTATGCAAACGAAAATGTAGTGTCAGGACTGCAGAGAGCCTAAGAAGTGCAAAGTTCAAGGAAAAGCCATGTATGCAGCTGCTCCAAAAATAACTATAGTCAGATAAAAGTCTGAAAGCAATTATTTGGGGTGAATATTGTACACAGACCACTGCACTAAGCTTCTATAATTAAACAAGGCAAAAGTTCAGATGGCACCTAATAAACCATTTACTACATTAATTATATTCAAGTGTGGCAGTCTAATGCTTGGTAATAACTAACAACAAGGGAAATAATTTAAAGAAACTATCTGATGTAAATTTCTCTCTTTTTCATTCATCGGCACCAATGTTGCCAGCCAGCCTTTCTAACACACTTGAAGCACATCAAAGGGATACTGCTTAGTGTCAGGAAGAGCTATTTAAGGGTTGTAAACCTTTAGGCTGAGGAAGCCAACAGCCTTACTCAACAAAAATGATCCCTTCACTACAAAAGTAGCAGTAAAGTCAGATTTTCCATTCCTTGAAGTCCCTGTCTTTGTTCCAAAGTTACAATGCCACAGGAGCAACCAATTTTTTTTGCAGCAACAACAGCATCATAGCAAACCTTTGCAGATCAACAGATTTCCCACTAGCCCTATTCCCTGAATTTGCCTTCACACTGATCACACAGCCCATGTACACATCTGTGATTTTAATGGTATTTTCAGCAAATTCTTAACAAGATAATTAATATTAGAGAGGTATTTAATGTATTTTGGCTTATTTTAATGGCATTAGTAGCTAAATACATGGAAAATTAGCCTATACCATATGCCCAAATACTTCTCTGCAGACTGCTAGCCAATTCCCTAGCAAGTACAGAGAAGTTTCCAAATCACAGTCTGAAAATTACTGCAGAGAGATTTGCATACTATTTCTGATGGGCCAGTAGCATTCCAACAACTCATGTAAAAGTCAGCATGCCCCAATAGTTTATGCAGTAGGCAGCACACACAGCATCACAATTCACAATGCAATTGTTAGGATGCTGGTCTACCTTATTTAACTAATCTGCAATAAAAAAAAATACCCAATAAAATTCTGTAGTGTTAGTTATTTTTCAATTTTGCTTTCTTGATTTTAAATTAGGAAACAAAATTGCCTCATTTTACTTATGCACAAGTCTACATTTAACCTAAGAGGGCATATAACAATCATTTTGCAGATTCCAAAGAACAAGAGATCAGATGAACATACAGCTTCATCCATGACGTCTTTCCAATATGACATTTACATATGCAACTCTAGCATCTCTTTAAGCTCCCTATAAAAATTTTTTGTAACATTTTCCCCTACTGTTTGGCCTTTCTTTTCATGTCCTTGGTAGAAAACACATAACAAACCATAGATACAGAAATCTGTAACCTTGCAAGAAACCTCTAACATTTTGTATACATCCTCCAGCTCTGAATGTGCAGTGTGGACAATGCTGGGAAATCCTGTAGTCTGTCCAGATGAAGTGTAGAACAGAAAAGGGTTCTCTGACTACCACACCACAAGTTTTAGACATCCTAAACTCAATCAGAAAAGACTTCTGCCTACAAATACTTTGAAGTCTTCACTTACTAGATCTCAACTCCAGCATTTCCACAGCAAATGCAAGAGGAGCCTGTCTCCTACAGAAGAGGTGTCCACAAAGTTGTCAGCTGCAGAAATCAGTGTTGAGTCCTTGGGTTTAAGTACACAGATGGGACCTCACCTCCAGACCCTTTATCACAGCTTCTCATTCAGCAAATATAGCACATATTTTCCCAATAGTGCAGCAGTTGGTCTTAGCAAAATACACACAAAATTAGTAGGTATCCATGGCAGGATTTCCATCAAATAGTATTTTAATCAGAAACTGCCCATGAAAGAATAATACTTCTAAACCATACTTCAGATTTACATAAATAATAAAACTCCCTGAAAAAAAAAGAAAACAAAAATAAACAAACAAACCTCCCAAAAAAACCACACAAAAAAAACAAAAACAAAAAAAACAACAACAACAAAAAAAACCCCAAAACCTACAGGAGCTCCATCTTTAAATGGGAAAAATGTGGTAATTCTTTCCCCATCTCCTACAGCCCCACACTATGCAAACCAGTTGAATTATTTTCACCTGAGTTTTCCAAACAAGCAAAAGATATATACATACATATATATGTATTAAAATTACCTGGATGCAGATGCCACGCCTGGAAAGTTTCATTGCAAAAGGGTTAAAGTTCAGAAAGTTTGCAAGACTGAAAAAGGAAAATCAAATTTTAAAACGTGCATAAACCTAAACCTTGAGGTTTGCCACTGCCTCCTGCCTTTCTCTTAGCATTTCCCTCCACATCTGAAATGAGATGACTAAACGTTCCTCCAACTTACCAACTAAATTACTTGAATGAGTAACCCAACCAATTTTTTCTAGTACCAAAAGAAGCACATTGGCATAATAAAATATACTAGAAATGGTAGTTGAACATTAGAGACTATAACATTCCCGATAAATTATAAAACCAGACCCCAGAAGTGATCCACACCGCTTAGCAGAGGTGAATTCACCGAGACTTTCTTTTTTCCTTTGAGAACATCGATTTTTATATGCCACCACAGCTGCCTAACTATTGATAAGAGCGATCTGCAAAAACAAATATAGAACTAACAGAACAGCCTGGAAAAGCAACCACAAAAAAGGGTCTCATTTAAATTCCTGGAAAGCGCTGCTTCTCTAAACGTATCTATTCAAGCTCTCTTGAGCAGTCGAGCCCTCCTAAAACACACCCTGCACACTCCCCGCCCGAAAACTGTTAAGCCCAGAAGCCACTAAGCCATGCCACTGAGAACCCATATGGCTTCACCTACAGGGTTTTCCTTCCAGCAAACGCTGCACAGTAGAAATCCTCCCCTTCACCATCACCACCCATCTCCCAGAAACAAAAAAAAAAAAAACCAAAAAAAAAAAAAAAAAAAAGAAAAAAAAACCACCACAAACCAAACCCCGAAGAATAATAATAAAAGAGAGAAGCACTCTCCGGCCGGGGTCGCCCCTACGTACCGCCGGGCGCTCAGGGCTCTCTGGGGGCCCTGCCCCCCGAGGTGCAGCAGCCGGGGCGGCGCGGGCGCTCCGCCTCGCCGCGTCCCACGCGGAGCCTCTCCCCCCGCATGGTGGTGGCCGCCGCACGCACAAAGCGCAGGGCGCGGGCAGCGGCCGGGGGCGGGCGGCACCGCGGCTCGGCCGGATCGCGGCGGCACGGACGGCTCGGCTCGGCACGGCACCGGCACCGCCCCCGGGAGCCGCCCCCCGCACACGGCCGAGCGCCCCCCGCGCTGCCGCCCGGCCCCTCCCGGGATGGGGGTGCCCCCGCCCTCGGTACCTCGCGGGCGGAGCCGGGCGCTACGGCGCTACGGCGGGAGGCTGCGCTCGCTGGCGGGCGGAGGGGGCCGGGCGGACATGCCGGGGTTGCCCCGGGGCCGTGCCGCGCTGTCCCGGCTCATTGTTCGGGCAGGGCAGCGGCGGGAGGGGCGGGAGCTGCGGCGGGAGGGGGTAACCCCGGTGGCGGGGGTACTGCCGCGCTTTCCTCCGCACGGGCAGGGGCTGGGGATAGCGTTGCGTCTTCCCCGCGTGGGGGATGTGCGTGGGGCCGGCGGCAGCGGGGCATCTTCCCCCTCGCCGGCGGGGACGGGGGGATGCTTGGGGATGGGGCGCTGGCGCTGCGCCTTCCCCCTGGCGTGGCGTGGCGTGGCGTGCTGGGGCCGCGCTGCACCTTCAGGGGTCTGCTGGAGAAGTTCAAAGCGGCAGGGAAGGGTGGGAGGGGCGCGGGCGAGCGGCCGGCAGCTTTCTCGCCTTGTCTCTGTGCCCCCCGCCTGCCGAGCGCGGAGAGCCTCGGAGCGTCCCGGCACGGGGACTCCGGGGGCCGGCCGGGGACGCGGGGTCTCTCCGTGACCGGTCCGGTAAGTTGAAGGCATGGTCCTTTCCTCAGCCTCCCCCGTGAGCCGGGGCGGTGGAATTCCCACACTCAAGCGGTGTGGAAGCGCCGCAGCCGGCTTTGGCTCTTTAAGGTTCGGCTCCGTTAATTAAAGAAATATTTTAAGCTTAAAGGTCTCCTGAGAAGATACACATTAACTCGCTAATAAAGCGGGTAGAAAAACAATGCGAAACAGGGCTGTTGGATCAGTGATCACAAAGGAAAGGAGAGATCAGAGAAATGCTACCGGAGTGCGGTAAATGCGCCCTCCCGCCGCCGGACCCACACGGCACCGATCGCTCCGCTGGGACTCCAGTGTCTGTCCAGCGGCACAGGAAAAGGGAAATGTTTTCCGTGCAGTCGTTGGTGTGCTTTCTCAGCTTGCTGAAACGCTAGAAATACCTTATAGCACATTTTACTTTTCGTTCAAATTTATTAGTAGTTTACTTTGCAAATAGTCTAAGTCGCCACTTACAAATAATTAGGATAGTGACAGATAACCTTTTTTCTGTGCCGAGTCTGTGCTCCAAGATAAGCATCTGTGTAAATGCATCTGAGACTGAAGCTTCTTTGTGCCCATATTTGTAAGGTGTAAGCTGATCGGAGCAGCGTGCCTGCAAAAGGCACGCCTTCTAAGCTGTGAAACAAGTGTCGAAATAAAAGCCATTAGAACTAAAGGAAAAAGGGTGCCATTTCCTAAATTAAGAGGTAGCATCACAAGGATGTGAAAGGCAAAGCACAAGAATAGGTTAACAGGTTAAAAACGATGATTGTTTGAAATGATAACACTTAATGCAAAATGCAAAAGGCAAATAATGTTTCCAAATTCTAGGTAAATTCATGCACTTACTTATTCCATTTTGAGGAATTTCATTAATAGCAAAGCAATTAATGAATAAAAAGATCATATTTTCCCCCAGTCTAGGACATTTTGAAAACAAAATTCAAACCTAGATCTAATTTCTTCAAAAATATAAAAATCCTTGTTTATCAATGTGATAGGAGAGGTTGTCTTACATACACAAAGACAGCAAAAATTCTATTCAGGGACACTGTGATGTAGATATATCCACAAACTGTTTTTTTTGGGGGGGAACAGTGCTGTTTGAGGAATAGTCCTGTATAGCATTAATTCAAAAATCTAAATTTATAAAAATAGTTAACAGTTAAGGGACAGATATTTCCCCCATAATTTTATTTTTTTGTCTACAAAATTATATTGCATGCTGGCTCATGGAATAAACTATAAGCACATGTTTCAAGCAACAAAGTGAAAGGTGGATACTGCTTTACTCAATTTTTTAAAATTATATAATTAAAGTAGGAATCTAAATCTGTACAACTCTACAGACATATCCATCTGTTACTATTTTAAAATGCACCATTCTTTAGTATGCTCATTTTAATATGCCAGTGAAATAGAACTTCAATTTGGAATAGAATGTAAATGAATAGCATAAAGTAGGTGAGTATTTCAGGGAAGCTGGTAAAGCTAAGAGAGTCTACGTGGGAATCTGAGATAGTTTAACCACAGTATCAGGAATGCTTGTTGCCTGAAGACTCCCATTTTTTCAGCAAAGCACTTATAGAATGGGCAGTTGGATTGGTGACAAATAACGCTGAATGAGCATAATTTTTATTGACTGCAGTGGAAGTCCCCCCTATGCATCTAAATGTAAAATTTATCTGCCGAAGGCAGAAAGAGTTATTCTGCAATCCAATAAGGTTTGCTTCAGCCTTTGACATTCTGCTTTTGGCTTAGACTCTGAACTCCAAAATGGAAGAACTCTGCATCCCGTGTATTTCCGATCATTGGCTTGATTCTGCCTTCAATTTCAGCAGAGTAATAAAGAACAGCTTCTCTGGAAGCCAGAAGGTGAATTGGGATAAAGTCTGTGAGATCAACATCAGGTCTCCATGCTGTGGGAGCTGCCTGGGGAAGGATTTTAGATCAGAGGACATAGTAATAGCTGGAAGTCCAGAATGGTAAAGAATTTACTTTCACATGTTTGCAGCTTGAAGAATTTGTCTTTTATATAAATTGATACCAATAGGGTAAAGTTACACACAGTTGCTGTTGCTTTGTTATTGAGTTTGGTGACTGGTACAAATGTATCTATTACTTTGGTTTGTTACTGTGTTAGAGCAGTGCATATAAATAAAGGGGATAAATAACCTAATTTACTATGAGCGAGAGTCACAGTATTTTAAAAACAATGGCACAGAAAAAGCTTTTGCCTCTCCTGGAAAAAAGTTTTATAACAGATCTTTGTAGTCATCATTTAAACTGGCAGGTACAGTACACAAAGATCCTTAAAACCCAGACACAAACTTATTTAACCTTTTCAGAATATATTCTTAGTTAAAATGACTCCAGTGATGGAAAAGGGAATTTTTCTCTTGACTCTACCAAAACTGAGTTTCACCCAAGTAATTGCAATTTTTTTCAGAACTTTTTTTGGTTTTGAACAAATAACTGCTATTAAGGTTACATGAATGAGTAAGCTCTGGGTGTCCACGGATTGTGCACCTCCCACTTCTCATGGTTCCCTGAGGTATTTTTTGGTTATCACTTCCAAAGGGGACTTGTTAGGTGGGTTCCCACTGCCTTTCTACAAACCCTCAAACATCTTGGGGAAGTGTGCTTTCCCTCCTTGGGGTGGGAAAGAAGAAACAGGCTTCAGACTGGTCCCTTAGCAATGGGGTGGTGAATCTCCAGCAGTGCTGCCTCTGGGTAAGGCTCTTTTGGCCTGGCATTTATATCCTGCTGCACCAGGAGGCACCTGCAGTTATCACACACCATGATTTTTGTTAGTGCAGACCTGCATTTTGTTTCCAGTCACCAAGTAGATTTTTAATAAGCTGAGGATACTGGTTTTGGCTTCTGCACACATCAGATGCATTTCAGCGTTGCAGTTGTTCAGTTGCCTATGTGGATTTAGGATTGGAACCTACAGACCTCAATTAACAGCTCTCCCTTAGGAGAGAGAGTGGCCTGGTTTCTTTTTCTCATATCATCTCATGGCAGATGATTGGCAGAATTGCCTCCTCTCCCAAGCAAGCTGTTTCTCTGCCCTTCAGAAGCATTGTGACAAAATTCCCCCTGACTCAACGGTGAGGTGGTTTCGTTTCAGAGGTGTATGCACATTTGGCTTGTTACATACTTGCTGATGGATGTCTGCACTAAGTTACATCCTTGCTCTGTGTGTGCACAAAGTTTTCCTAAGGACTCTTTTTGCTTTCATGCAGTTGGCAGGGGAAAAAAGAAGGAAAGAGTATTTGCCAGCATGGCATAGATGATGTCAGGAAGAATTCTGTGTGTATCCTGTTGCATGTGTGTCTGAAGAGCCAGCCCAGTTGCTGGATAATGTTCTTTGTGTCTGGGCAAGATGCAGTAGGAAACAGATTAAAAATCCAGAGTCTGGCCACCAAGTGTGAGCTACACCATCTCTGAAGCAGCCCTGGGACTCAAAGTTATAATGGACACAATTTCTTTTTAGTTTTCCCTGGTCTTGAAGGAAAATGCTAACTTACTGCTGACCTGACCTGTATTAATAAGTAATTCTTATCCTTCAGTACTGGCTCAGATGTGGAAGCCAATAAGCAGAATCAGAGTCTATTCTTTGCTTTCCTCTCCCTCATATTTGCCTTAGGAAGGAAACATGGACTTCCATAAACTTTTAACAACTCTATATGGTCACTTGTCCATTTACTCCGTTATACATGCAAGTCACTCTCTGACCTCTCCTCATCAAGTCAGTTTCATAAGAAACAGTAAGGAACTGGAAATGTAAAGACAAAGGTTATGAAATGCAAAGACCAGAGCTACCTTCAGCTTGGTTTGGTTGGTTGGTTGGTTGGTTTTTTTTTTTATTTGTTTGTTTTTTTTTTGGTTTTTTTTTTTTTTTGGTTTTTTTTTTTTTTTGCTAGCTGTCACATCATTGCAGAAGTCACCCCCAAGCTGTGAAAAAGGGTGTACTTAGCTGCATTCATAAAACAAGTGAGTAACAGGGTTGGGACTTCAAAGTCAGCAGAGCCAGGGGGTCCCTGCTGCTGCCTCTGGTGTTCTGTCCCACTGACCTCAGCAGTCACTCTCCAGCCAGTGTTTTCATGGCACTGAACAAGCATTATAGGCATAGTCACACAGTTAAAATCACATATGTCATAAATCTCAGTTTGGCATGTTAACAAGATCACAAATCCTACACAAGCAAAAGACTAGCAGCATCCTAAAGACATGGGCAGTAAAATGTTCCTAAAACCTGACTGCTTTGATGAACTTGAACAATGTTCTCATCCAATTTTCTGCTGAAGCACAGGAACTTTCTGTCCATTTTTCCCACTGTTATTTATTACTACTGGCAGCACTCATTGTGTACTATGTGCCTTGACTCCTTGTCAACTTCTAGTGGAAGTTGAAGATGCTAAAATAATTTGTAGTGTTTGCGGAATTTTTATTAAAAATCAGCCAGTGCTGGAATTCAAACCCTGGATATTCTGTATAGGTAAATAAATATCTGGAGACAGATGAGTTTTGGAGCAAATTTTATACACAAAATTACATTGAATTAATCTCTGCCTGCACTCTGAATGGTTGTGATATATGGAGGCACTACTGATGAGCTGCAGTGAGCTGGCACTTTGGGTGAAAAGGTTAACTGAAATAAACATGGGTTTATGTAGCAGGTTTTTGAAGAAAAAAAAAATGTTCCTTATCTGCTGAATCATCAAGGTGGGAGAATGAAGGAAAAAAATTGTGTTTGGAATCAGAATTTTCTCAATGTACAGTGCAATACTTCCTTCCAAAGAAGAAATACATATTTTCCTGGATGGTGTTATCAGCAGGGATACAGATACATATTAACTTCCCAAAACTTTTGCAGGCAGAGAGGCTGTTCTGCCCAGCCTGCCCAGGGCAGCAGCCACTGGCTCAGAGGCCTGTGCAGAGTGAGGCAGGGCAGCATGCAAGGCCAGGAGTAATCCCTGCAGTCTAGGCAGCACGGGGCAGCACAGCAACGTCTGCACCTGCATGGAGGAGAAGGCCTCTCCTCTTCTGCCATCTCTTCTCCTTCTCTGACCTCCTGCTGACCACTGTGGAAGTCTGATTTTGGGCATTTGTACCTGACAGGATCTAGAAGATCATTCCGTCTGTCCTGATCACCACAACCAGCCTTCATTTCCTTAAATTAAGGGTTTATCAGACCTAACCAAGAAGTCAGAAAAGAGTACCCTGATACCACTTGATCAGAAAGCACTCATGAATTCATCCTTAGTGCCTGCTCCCACAGCAAGTGTCCTTCCTAGTGTTGTCTGGCCAACAGCATTTGCAGTTCCAGGGCAATGTGCAATGTTCCTGCAGATGGGATTCACAGACTCAAGTGGGATTGCAGCTTTGCAGAAGTGCTATACACTAGTTTCTCCTGGTTAGGAACTGCTGAAGAAAGTTAGTTTTCTTGCAGGAATGACTTTATGCTTTAAAAATGGGTCATCATTTTCTTCTTGATTTAAAATGCAAGGGCACTTTCCCAGGAGTAACTTGGTTGCTGGTTGTTCGTTGCTCCAGAGCTGGTTAGTTATTACTCTGTTTCATGTAACTTTGCATCTGGCCTAGGAAATGCAGCCTTGGTTTCTGCTGTACACAGACTAAAAAAAAAACCCCTGGCATCATCTCTGCTGCAAGGGATGTGGATAGATCAGTGTAGCAAAGCTGCTCTCATCGTGCATACTTTCCTTAATGCCTTAAGGCAAGTAAAGAAATATGAAGAGTGCTGTGGTTTAATGGTGGTTTGCATACATACAGGCTATGTATCATACTTTAAATATTCAGATACATTTTTTAAGACAGTTAAAACCACAATTAAAGTACAGGGAGGTTTAGCCAATTAGTGTCACAAAGTGAGTAGCCACCACTGTTAATAGGAAGAGTTGGCAAAACATGTTCCTACCTTGCTTTGGTATTTTCAGTTCAGAACTTTACAGTGCAAACATTATCTGGTTTGTTTAAATAACAAAGGCAGGATTGTGACGTCAATATAGGAAAACAGCCCTTAGGCTAATTGATCTTGTGTTCCCCACTTTTTTGGGTACACCAAATATACCATAGAATTTTATCCTACTTTACTGGGCTCTTGACTTTACTGGATCTTAACTTGCATTGCAGTTACTATTGCAACAATGTTAAATATCTTGCTGAAATTGGTTAAATAGAAGCTATTTCATGAAAAATGAGAAAGCAAATAGAGGCATATGAGAAAAGCTGTATTTTTAAATGGTGTCACTTTTCTACAAGGAATAGGCATTGAAAAGACAACTTTAATTAAAGTCTTTATTTTCCAGCATATTTCATAGTTTAAAGATAGTAAACAGTAAGCACTGTTTCCCATTTGGTGATAAAATTTAATCTTTTCCTGAAAAAAAATATATTATGGCCATTTATTGTAGGGAACCTTCTCCTCCTGTAGATAGCACTGGGCATAAACAGGAGGAGGATTGTCCTGTTGTCAGAAGCCAGGTGGCATCCAGGCATCTGTCACCGCAGCTGTAAAGTCATGTCCCTTTTCCAGATTCTCTTGCCCATCTGACATTGCTTCAGTCCCTGTCTCATCCAGGTCTTTCTGCACAGAATTGAACTTTAATATTTCTGTTTTCTATGCTCTTGTTGAAGGAAATGGAAGCCTTGCTCTCTCTCTCAATCCTCCCCTCCTAACCTACCCCTCTTATGTTCTAAAATTTTCTGCAGCTTTCTTGCTGGGCTGATACCCTTCTCAAATTTGTAGTTCACTCCAAGACAGAAATATCTCTGTTCCAAAACCAAGACATTTTACAACAAGAGGTCAGTCAACTTACTAAAATCCTACTGAAAAAGTTAGAGATCAATGCTTGAAAAGCATTGTTTCATTTTTCCAGTTGTTTATAAGGGTCAGATAGAGGCACTTGTGGTTCTGGTGTATGGGCCCTCTTCCATCTCCCAAACATTTATTTTAACCACACAGAAAAAGTGGCAGAGAGTTGGGAGAGGAAAATTAATGTTACCCTTTGCTGGAAAATAGAATTTTGTTTTGAAAAAATAAAAAAATCAAAGGAAAATGTCAAGACTTTGTTCTTAATCGAAGTGAAATAGAAGCTTTTTGAATAGATTCAAGGGAACACATGCTTCCAGAAGTCATCACTGTACTTTTCTGAGCTGTGGATGATTTCAGGTGTATAATCTTACTCTTCCTCACAAGGAGAAGACACTTGAAACCCATATCCCTTCCACTTGGACAACTTTGGGTGTCTGGTTTGCTGTAAGTAATGCTTCTCTTTCCCTCTGGATTTTGAACAAGTGTCTTGAACTGCAAATGGAAATTTCATTGAAACTGATGTGTTTCTATTTTCATTAAATTGTCATTTCCTGGCAAAAATAACAGTTTGGAAAATTCTGGCAAGATTGACTGACAGAGCACATACAGCTCTCAGAACAGAGGGGATGCTAAAGACAATTATTTTAGGTCCAAACCCTCTTCTTGGCTTCAGAGGCAAAACATGGGTGCAGCTGAGGGCACACATCCTTTGATTTGCCAGGGAAGTAAAGCATTTCTCTGAACAAGTGAATTGAATATTGTGTCCCTTTTAGTTCAGTGATGATTGCACAACTCTGTTTATTCTCTGGGGTTTTTTTCAGCTCATCCATCATTTGCAGCTCAGATTTCTACAGTGATTTCACCAAGCTGGTTTGCTGTATGATGCAAAATGGAAGTCAAGTTAATTTCGCGCTCTACCCACCTCAGTCTGATTAACTCAAATTAAATTTTGTGCTAATAAGTCTGAGTGTGTGACCATAATTGGAAAGCCTTGAGTTCCTCTGACTGCAGGGAAAGTGCTGTTTTCCCCTGCATCATGAAAACATTTGAATCGTAACATCTGGGAAATTTGCAACAAACAATGGTATCAATTTGAGGCCTCCATACAAAGTTTTTCTGTTTCTCATCAGGGACCATGAATGCATATCTGTATCAGATTGCAGCTCTTGGAACATTTGGCCCATCTGCCCACCAGAGGAAAACTAAAGAAGCAGGGACATTCACCTATTAAGAGGAAACTGCAGAACATCTGTGTTTCTCCATTACATGTAAACCCTCTTGGACTAATAAGTGGCTATATCTTAAATAACTGGACAATTACTTAAATCTGTTACAAAAGTCTGAACTGGTCAAGTCGGTGGGAAGTCTAGCTAAGGTTGCAGTCATTCACTAGCAATTTGGAGAAAAAGGAAAAAAACACATAAATGAGAGCTGAAAGATGGAAGGCAAGGCAAGGCAAGGAAAGGTTTGGAAAGACTTTGATCTTATAAAGAAAGCTTCATCATGGTAAAGAAATAGTATGGTGGGCGTGGGTTTGAGGTTATAGTCCTATAAGAGCTATATCCTTCTTGTATTTGCTAAGGCAAAGAGCTACTGTTTTTCTTAACTCCAGAAAGACCTATTGCTCCAATTATCACCTGGTCCCAGAAGAATAAAATCATAAACCCAAAGAAAAACTACAGCAGGTGGAGTTTGAGAAAAGGTAACTCTGTGTTCTGAGAAATCCTGGTATCTGTGAAGAAGACCAAGAAAATGTGCCTCGTGCCAGAGATGATGCAGGAGCACACTAAGATTTTAGCAATGTAGGAGCATGTAAATCTGATTGGATTACAAACAAAGAAGTCTAGTGAATGTCAAACAGGATGGAAGTAGTTGTAAATATACCTGCATTATAATGGAACATCTACACCTCCTGATGGGAATTCATGGGGGTGTATATCATCCATGGGCTGTCTCCCATAGCAGCAGGAACATCATGATTGCACAGCAAGTTTATTAGGTATGAAACAAGCCAGCAAACCCTAATGAAGGGTTTGAGAGTCAAAAATGTCAGCACTCACCAGAGAGCTGTTCAGCAGATGTTTTGAAGTCAAGCCCTGCTCTCTAACCTTGGGATCAATGGGGATTTGCTGTTATTTTCCACAGAGGTAGGATCAAAAGCAGAGGCACGATGAAACTGGAAGGACTGTGGCACCACTTCTGTGTCTCTATCATATCTGAATTTAGTTTTAGCAATATGGAACGGGCCTCTCCTATTTGTCCTCTGTCTCTCCGACAAATAACCTTATAAACAAAGTATTCTCAAAGCAGAAAGAACAGATTGTACATGGCTCTAACAACAACCTGGTTTTGGTCTGACTGCCCCATAATATAGAAAAATCAGAGTACAAAATAATTGCAAATAAGACAAGCTAGCCTACTTGCACGTCATTTCTATTGCAAAATGAAGCACTGGGAATCTGGGCTTGTGTAGCAAATAGCCCTAAATTTCTTCCCTCCCTACTGCCATGGGAGTTTAATTTAGCCAGGGAGTATTGTCTGTATGTGACATCATCTTGAAACAACAGCTTTAAAAGTGGAGACAAGTAATCTATTAATTATATTCCACATCTGTAAAGCATATACAATGCACTGTGGATAAGAAGCGCAACCTTTGGCAGGGAATTTCCTGAATATCTGTAGCCAGACTTCTCATTTACAGTTTTCTCATCGCTTGTACAATGGGAGCAGGTCTCTAGCAGTGGATGGGGAAGGGAAGGATTTTAATGAGGAATGAGCATGAAGCAAATGAAGGGGGCTCCATCTCCCAGTACTGTGCACTGCCACCCACTGTAGTGGAAGTCAGCTGTAAAACCTGGTGCTTGAAAACATAACATACACCCAATGGGCGAACACTTATGATGACATCTATTTTTTTTTTTACATTAGGTATGAGGAGTATTTCTATTTTAGGAAATAAAAACCTTGAACTGAGGTCCCAAGGATGGAGTTGCTACACCAGTACTTGTGGATTGACCAGTCATGGTTTGATTTAGGTGCCTGCTGAACCCCTTGCTTTAAGTCTTGTGTTTGGTTGCAACAGGAGGACAGTCACAGAGAAATCTCTTCAAGAGCTAAAGATCTTACCTGAACCATGGGAGACCCTCAAAGCATAGAGATTTTCTTCTGACACACAAGAGAAAATAGGACCCCAAGCATGGTGTGATGTTCTCCTGTTGATCTGAGTAGTTGCTGTTATTCAGGAGGCTGCTTCAAGCTGGTGGTGCTGTCTCAGAGCCTGCCAGTCTGTGCCAAGTGTAGGCTCTCTCCCACATCCAGACTGGCTAGAGAGGAGGCTCCAAGTCACGCTGCTCTGCTCTTTTCCAAGTGCTCCCACTCTCTTATTCCTCACACTTCTTCGTGCCAGAGGATGAGGCAAGGATAGACTTCAACCCACTCAGGCTGTGGTATGCTTTTGAGTGGTTTGTTTGGCCTCAATAGATAAGTCACAAATTTTATTGTCATTGTGACTGGCTCTTGCTATCTTATCAGCTTGAATGTTGCTGGGGGGTTTTTGAACTAAGGATGTGCCTGGGCTTTTAACAGTCTGTGGCATATGGGAATATACATTAAGACATTGAGAATATTTCATCACAAAGGAGCTTTGGAAAGAACATGTCATATACACCTCCCAAGAAGCATCTCAAAGAATTGAGTTGATGATAGTGGAACAAGTAAACTGTTTATGAGGGAGTGACACTGCATCCAGCACAAAAAGGACTAGCATTATAATTAATTAATGCTCATAGATGTTTCCTTAGAACAGATGTAATGGTTTTCTGTATTTCATCTTCGATAGGGGAATGCAGGAGGAGTGAAAATGCTCTGTCATTTTTGTCATGTCTTCCCTATTGTTAATGCCTCACACAATTATTACTTTCAAGGTCACTTTATTTACTGATGATTCTCTGTCACCTGCAATACCAATGTTGTGCTATAATGAATCAAAATATGTTTATTGCATCACCCTCTAGATCCCTAACTTCATCTCCATTCCTAACAGTGGTAAAATAGCAATAAGGTAAGTTTGATTAATATAAACATAAAATTACTTAGAGTATGTATTTTAGAGCCCTGGTATTTAATGACAAACCGCATTATTCAAATAGGAATACAAATATTTATAGATTGTGTTTTTCAGATGGGTTTGCAATAGAGTCAGCATGGGTAATGTATGATGAGATTCCACAATCACATTTCTCCCCCACACATGTTGATGGAAACTCTCTCAGCCAAACACAATTGCACACATCTCTTTTTTCAATCTGTGCATACGTTATTACTGTAGAGGTGGAAGAGCTGCATACATAAACAATTCACTGCCCTACCTGCAGTAACAGAGCCACAAGTCATCTCTTGGATGCCTCCATCTGAATTTCTATTATTTACATCATTTGATGAAGATGGATTCCTGCCAGCATCCCATTGAAATGCAATCGTTAACAGACCTGAGTGTTACCAAGACTTCTGAAAAATAAGGTAAAATCTTGGCAAGATAACTTGAAACCTCTAATATCTTTTTAAGTCAAATACACAACAACAGTAGCACATCTTTATACCAATTTTTTAGGGTTATCCTAAGCTGAAAGAACAGGATGAAAATATTTTACTCTGATGATGGACTTGTTCCTTTCTTAGGTGTCTGGAACATGATGCAGATTTGTGTCATGTTGTATCCCAGACTGAAGTTCTCAGGATTTTAGTACAGGAATGGCAGTTTTACACAACCTGAATGTCGGAACCATATGTGCTTGAGTATGCAGCGTGCTTGTGAACATACTTGACACGATGATTAGCAGTTCTGTCCTTTATAAAAAATCTCTGCCTGACAATTTTGCAAGGTTTGAGAGCTGTGACTGCTTATGGACTTTTACAAGCATTATTTTGACTGGTGTACTGGAATTCTGCTTGGGTTTTGCAGCGGCATTCATTTTAGGAATAATCTCCGTCAGTGACACCCAGTCTCTTACTGGCAAGGTGACATTAGTTCTGATGTGATCTTTCCTTAACTTTTTTCTTCATTAAGGCAGCATCTTTGGTCTATTTGCTACCCATGTATTGCTCTCATTTTGAAGAGTAATTTTTCTTTTACTCTGGCAGCATAATTTCTTGTGACAGCCACCCACTGTGTTTGTGGCTTCTCACTCATTTGCCACAGACTTTTCCTTCATTTGCAGGTGTAAAACCTCCACACAGGATGCAAACACTGACAGCTATGTTTTGATTGGAAATGGATTTTATCAGCACTTTCATCATCCCAATAGTTTTAGCAGTACTTTTTGCTTAGTTTCATTAAATTCTTACTGAATTTTTCTTGTATATTACTTAGTATTGGATCAATTTCATCCCTATAAATAAACACAGAATCCTTCATTAGCAAACATGTCATAAACCACTCTGTGGGTTCACTCTGGATCTTGTTCCAAGTCATAAAATTCATGGCTTACCAATAATGGATTAGCTTTTTGGAGAGAACAGTTTAGATATTCAGCTAAAATCCAGCCAAGCTCTATCCATGTTGCTGTCTCTTCTTCCTACTCAGGTTAAACAGAAAATGTGTAGTTCCTTCTTTGTTATGACCTGCAGTGGAATGCAAGCCAATCTTTGTCCGTTGCTTGGAGTCCTACTGCTTGTTCTTGCCTTTCTGTCCTTCAGCTACATTAAGAGTGGACTTCAGAATATTCTGTCCTCTCAAGGAGTGTCCTATCCTTTGTTTTTTGTAAAGTCCTATCATATGTTGCACTGTACTGAGATTTGGAAATTAGGACTCTGTACAATGGGAATTATGGGAGTGTGAAATGCTCCAAAATATGTTGGAAAGTGTATGTATATAAGACCGGTGTTAGAATTATTTTCCTATTTGTTTTACCATATGTAGGTATAGTAAAGAAGGGCAATGAAGTAAAAACAGAACAATTACAGTATAATAAGAGAATACACTAAAATCTTCTTTACCATTCTTGTGACAAAGTACAGTCTCAGCATCATTAACGAATTTTGCTTCTGGGGATATCCTGTAGGCATCAGCTGTGCCTTTAAAAAAAATCCAGTGAGAAGAACAGCACCCTTTCCTGCTGATCTGATCAGCTTCCAAGAATATCAAATAGAAATAAGCATATTAGAAAGAACTGAGCAGACCTCATGGAATGATTTACAATAGTGTCACAGGGTGATTTCCAATAAATTGAGCGTATGGTAATTGTTCACATCTGACTGTAAGCTTTCAGGTGTAAACTAAAAAGAATGAAACAAACAAAAGTATGGTATTCTTCTGGCCAATAATTATAAGTTCAGCAGTGTTCAACAAAACACTGAAGTAGCATATTAATTACATGGTAATCTTGCAGCAACAACCCAACCATAATGTGTTGCTAGTTACTATCTTTGGGTAGCATTTTGATAGCGGCCTTCATGCTTTAGGAGCCAATGCCAAGATAATGTGGATGCCTGCATCTCACCAAAGGTTACTTAAGAAATTTTGAGAATGCTTCTGAGAATGCTTCCCTTGCCTCCAAAGCACCCTTGATCCTGATGTTATCATTTTATTTGTAATTACTAATCTTGTAATTTTAAATTAGTTTATTAGTTTGTTTCTCATGAGCTTTTAAATAGTTCTGGGAGTCTCCCACAGATTGCAAAGACCTACAGAAGTTCCCAGGAGTGGCACTGTCCTGTGGCATGGCCCTTCCAATTCCATGTCTCCTGGGAGGCTCAGGTTGATGTCTGACATCTAAGCCATTGGGTACAGTTTCACCACTAGATGGGAGCATCGGTTATTTAGCCTTTACTTTGAAATGGTTCTCTCCCGGCCTTGGAAAATCATATTCCCTCTTGGCTCTTGTTTCAAACTTGCAGGAGGCCTGAATATACTCCCATTGCTGTGCAGCACATTCCAGGAACATTGGCTAACACTGATCCCTAGAGATCCCTCTCCAGAAACAGTGGCTAACAATGATCCCTAGAGAACATCCCTCTCAGCTGATGCCTTACATGACCAGTGTTCAAAATGGTCCCTACTGTTTAGTATGGAAGCACTCAGTTACTGCCCAAGTCTTGAGGGACATGCTGAGAATTACAAGAATGGTCTAGTAAAGTTGTTTTATGGCTTATTGTTTCATTGGGAAATGGAGCATCAGTAGTTTGCCAATTGTCTTTAAATCACCCTGATCACCAGAGAAAATGAAGGAAAAGGAAAGACAGACTTGACTTCCATGGTTCAAAAAACAGTGGTGGAGTTGCTGCATTTCTAGAAAAATGCACAGAAAGAAAAGGAAACTTTATAGTCTAATCCATCTGCAGGACATCCTCTCCAACTCCTGCAGCTGCTGGGATTCTTCCACAACTCTTTGAGGTGACCTCCAATGTTTAAATGGGGCCATGGTCCAGTGAATGTCCCTCACCAAAATTATCTCTATCTAGGGATGTCTCTGATTCTTAGGGACTCTGTTCAGTTAAAATATCCCCTTCCTCACCCAAGCTGTGTTTGTACTGCTTGAACTTGGTACAGATACTCTTAAGCACATTTTCCACACAACCATTGCCTGTCCTTGCCTTGCTGCTGCTTGAATAGGAGGAAGGCATATAGAAAACCAAGCTAAGGATGTCTCTGGGCTCAGTTTAATTATAAACAAGCTGTTCATCCATTATGAGGGAAATGCTGCCTATAGAAGTATGATGGAGTACAGACTTCAATGCACAACCTCTTTTTTAAGTTGAGAACTTCATTGTCTTCTCATGTTCATGACTGACAGCCAAATTTAAGAAACAACCAAGAGAAATAATGCATGTGGACCATTACTAACTCAGGACTGAGACTTGGCATGAGTGCAGCCCAAAAGCTACAGGGTGGTAAAGGGTTCATTGTGTGCCTCCTGCCCTGGGCTGTGAGTGTTATGAGAAACAGGATCTGCAGCACTCAGTCTATCAGCTTTCTCCCATGCAGCCATTCTTTCCTGAGAAAAAAATCTGAGGAAGGACATGTGGGCAAGATAACGATTCAATTCAGCAGTTATATGAGAGACAGCCTATGGATTTCAGGAAATGGAAGGAGATCACAAACCAAAAAGGCACAAGGGTGAAAAATCAAACTCTGTCTGCCAGCCAAGTGAGAATGAGAAGCGGAGAAGATGCAACAAGTCACTGTGGTGTGGGCATGGACAACTGAAATTTGCAAATCAGAGGGGAGAGTGGGTTGCTGTAGGTGGCAGGACACAGGGATAATGAAGTGTCTCAGGACTGCCACTGACTGTCAGCATTGAGCTTTGGCAGGAGAGATGTGCCAGCCAGGAAATAGCTGGTGGCATTGGGCTGCTGGAACATGAGGAATGGGCTGCACTTAAGAGGCATGACATCTGGCTGTATCAAGGGAATTTCACTTTTCTCCAAGCACCCCTTACTTCCTGCTTCACAAAAAGAGGACTTAGCTTCTGCATCTAGGCAGAACCTCTTGAAAAGAGGAAGGCTGCTAGGCCTTCATGACCCTGAAAACTGAAGGCAAATGGAAAACACAAAACTTGGGGGAAAATGTACTTTTAACACAGTCATGATTTTCTCTGAGCATGACATTTTGGATAGTGGATGAGAGGCTGAACATGAGCTGACAGTGCATGCTCACAGCTCAGAAAAGAAATTACATCCTGGGCTGCATCCAAAGCAGCGTGACCAGCAGGGTGAGGGAGGTGCTTGTGCCCCTCTGCTCTGCTCTGCTCTTCTCTGATCTGCTCTTCTCTGCTCTGGTGAGACCCCACAGCTCTGGGATCCAAACATAAGAAGGACATCAACCTGTCGGAGCAAGTCCACAGGAGGACCATGAAAATGATTAGAGGGATGGAGCACCTCTCTCCAGGTTATGAGGAAAGGTTAAGAAAACTGGGATTGCTCCATCTGGAAAGGAGAAGGCTTTGGGGTGACCCAACTGCAGCCTTCCAGAACCTGAAGGGAGCCTAAAAGAAAGATGGAGAGAGATTATTTTGCAAGGACATGTAATGACCGGACAAGGGGAAATGACTTTAAATTGAAAGGTTTAGATTAGATACTGGGAAGAAATTCTTGTCTCAGAGGACAGTGAGGCTCTGTAACAGGTTGCCCAGAGCACTTGTGGCTGCCCCATCCCTGAAAGCATTCAAGGCCAGTTTGGATGGGGCCCTACACAACCTGGTCTAACACAAGGTATTAGTGTTAATACTAATATTAACAGGCAGGGGGACTGAACCTAAATGAGCTTTAAGGTCCCTCCCAACCCGAGCGAAAACATTTTATGTATTTTTTGTGTCCTAAGTAGATGTTACCATAAGTACCCTTCTGCTGTGCCAGAGGCTCTAGCTTGAAGTGTCTCATTATCTTTGACTGTAATGCCTTGAGCCTCCTAGCTGTGTCCTGACAGCCTGCTTTTCCGAGGCGTGATGCAGAACCATGTTTCTCAACAGCTGCCAGCAACAGAGATGAAGACACACTCTGAATTCTGGGATGCGTGAGGAATTTTATTTCCTCCTCATTAGCACTCACAGAGCTTTGGTGTGCACACAGCACAGACTTGCCAGTCATGCAGGAACACACAGGACTTCCCAGACTCCTGTCTGGGAACACAGGAGTACACACCACACAAACAGTGAAATGGCATCGCTGTTCATTGCTGGGTGGAGCCTACCTGATTAAAGTATGACAAACTGTTGAGCCCCAAAGCACACAGATTTGCTGTAAAACACAAATACTATGTTGAAACCAACTGGTTTTGCACAGAATCACTCAGTTTATCTGCAACCTCAAAAGAGACTGTAGTTTATTGACCAAGTGAGTAATGAAGTGGCTGAGTATCACATTCCATTAAAATTATGTAGGTTCAGCTAGGAGTAAAGCCTGTCTTCAGCTTAGTTTCATGCAAGACTGTGATATGACTAACATTGAGATCAGATTTCACTGTAAAATCAAGTAAGAAGCAAAGTGAGGTGCAGAGAACTAATTTAAAATCACAGCTGAAATAATATCAAACATGCAAGTGAAAAAATTACTGACAAAGTTAATTGCTTTTCTTCCATATTAAAATAGTTTCAAGTTTGTTCCAGTGTGAAAGTCACTTGCAAAGACTCTAGGGCATTAAAATTAAGCTTTCTTCTTTTGATTTAGTCAAGGAATTAGCTGCATTAGAAACTCAGGCAGGAACACCAGCTAGAAGAAAATCAGAACCGTCAAAGATATGAGATCTGGCAAAGTTCTCAAAGGAAGTACATTGACAATTAAGTTTCTCACTGATCCCCATGATGCATGTGTGCTTATAAGCCTATGGAAATTGTGTTTCATTCTTTTTTTCCTAGATTAGTAGGTTATTTTTCCAGTTTTTCATTAGACCTCCTTTTCTCTTTTTTCTCTTTTTTCTCTTTTTTCTCTTTTTTCTCTTTTTTCTCTTTTTTCTCTTTTTTCTCTTTTTTCTCTTCTTTCTCTTCTCTTCTCTTCTCTTCTCTTCTCTTCTCTTCTCTTCTCTTTCTCTTCTCTTCTCTTCTCTTCTCTTCTCTTCTCTTCTCTTCTCTTCTCTTCTCTCTTCTCTTCTCTTCTCTTCTCTTCTCTTCTCTTCTCTTCTCTTCTCTTCTCTTCTCTTCTCTTCTCTCTTCTCTTCTCTTCCCTTCCCTTCCCTTCCCTTCCCTTCCCTTCCCTTCCCTTCCCTTCCCTTCCCTTCCCTTCCCTTCCCTTCCCTTCCCTTCCCTTCCTTCCCTTCCCTTCCCTTCCCTTCCTTCCCTTCCCTTCCCTTCCCTTCCCTTCCCTTCCCTTCCCTTCCCTTCCCTTCCCTTCCCTTCCCTTCCCTTCCCTTCCCTTCCCTTCCCTTCCCTTCCCTTCCCTTCCCTTCCCTTCCCTTCCCTTCCCTTCCCTTCCCTTCCCTTCCCTTCCCTTCCCTTCCCTTCCCTTCCCTTCCCTTCCCTTCCCTTCCCTTCCCTTCCCTTCCCTTCCCTTCCCTTCCCTTCCCTTCCCTTCCCTTCCCTTCCCTTCCCTTCCCTTCCCTTCCCTTCCTTCCCTTCCCTTCCCTTCCCTTCCTTCCCTTCCCTTCCCTTCCCTTCCCTTCCCTTCCCTTCCCTTCCTTCCCTTCCCTTCCCTTCCCTTCCCTTCCCTTCCCTTCCCTTCCCTTCCCTTCCCTTCCCTTCCCTTCCCTTCCCTTCCCCCCCTGACCTTTATGACCATGACAAGATCAGAATTAAAAATGTTGGACCAAATTTCACCTTATTTATATATATTCAAGTCCAATTCAATTAATAATGTTGCACAGTTAATATAGCTACTTCTTTATAAGTAAACCCCATTCTAGATCCCATTTATTCAGTAACTCACTAAAACACATTGGTTTGTTTTAAAACTTTCTAATTTCTTACTACTTAAAATGCAGCTCATGGGATTGATAAATATGCTTGGCTCAGGAGGAAAAATATCACATTTACGAAGATGCATATCAGCATTAAGTATGGAATTCAAAAGCCCATAGAAATGTTGGCTTGACAGAGGAAGATGGAACATCCACTCTCTTCCTCTGAGTCTAGGTAACTTCATTAGTGTTCAACTTAGTGTGCGTATATTGCCTCTTTCACCACTCACACTTCCATTCTTTCAAAGGGCACAGCCTTCCTTTATAATCAAAGGCTCACATCTTGGATGCAGTACTCCTGGCCAGCAAGGGCTCCAAAGGAGCATTTAAAGAAATAACTCTTACATTTTGCTAACATATACTGAACTTCTGTGGATTACTCTGCTCCGTATCCAAAGTTCAGTGCCTTGGAAATATGCCAGAAGAGCAGTTTGGTCCAACATTGACAAATAGTATTGTTTGATGCTTGAAAGGTTCACAGAAGAGGATCATCTTTGCCAGAACTTCTGATTCACACCAAAGTAGCTGAAATCATGTACAGAAATTTGTTGCTTCAAAATAAAGTTTTCATATCTTATGAAGAAAGATGCTTGAAAAAGCTTTAATAAAGGCAAAATGTGAAAACTGAAACTGAACATTACAAATAACTATTAGCTGGAAGCTTTTTGGATAATTTCCTTGCACTATTGTTTAAAAAATGGTTGAAGTAGCATTTTTGAAGTAATTGATTTGGGATAGAAATGTGTTCTTTATATTAAAATCTCTTTTAGGGCAAAATGCATATGGAGTTGTGTCTCCATGTCAGAACAAATATACTAGCCACAGTGAATGCAAAGGAATGTGGCTTGATAATATCATGCTGGAGAGATATTCCTTTGGATCTTAGAAAGGAAAATTTACCTGTCCTATAGAAAGGAACAAGTGAACTAAGGTATTTTCTCAGGCAACCTTAAAAAGAAAGCTAATTAAAGAACTGCATGAAAGAAATGCAGGGATATGCTTTATGGAAGTGAGTAAGAATCATCTCTATATGACAGAAGTCTTCTATGTTTTTCATGTAACCCGAGTGAGCTAGGCATCTGGAAGGGACCTCTGTGTTGAATGTTTGCCATGACGGAGATTCTACCACTTCAGGACAGCCTCAGCCAGTGTTTTAATTGTTTCACAACAAAAAATTATTTCTTATATCCAGACAGACTTTATCTTGATGAAACTCTATGCATCATTGTAAGGACATCCATCGACTCCGTAGCTGCATTTCAGGTATTGAAAGACTGTGACTACATCGCCTTGGAGCCTTTCATTCTCTAGAACAAGCAAACTCAATTTCTTCAAGATTTCTTCATGCCATATTCTACAATCCTCCCTTCATCTTCATGACCCTTCTCTGGGTCCTCTCCAGTTTTTCAATGCTTCTCTCAAACTGGGGCACAGTGTTCTATGTGTGGCCTAAAAAGTACCAAGTGCTATGAGGTAATCACGTTCCTTGATCTGCTGGTTGTACTCTTGCTGGTACAGGCTCAAGTAAGGCTTGTTGTAAGGGCAGACTCCTGGCTTATGTTTGGTCTGCTTCTCACTAGAACCCCCAGCTCCTTTTCAGCAGAGCTGGACCTCCCTGGCCTGTATTCTCAAATGATGACTCAAATTCTATTTATTGCAGATTGGACTTCTTCACCACAACAAAGGGCACTTTCATTTTTTGCATCTTTCTGCATCAGATCTGTTCAGTACAGTTCTGCTCATCAGGGTTACTTCAGCACCACATGAGGAAAAAAAACGAAAGGGTCTGAGTGGGTGGTAGACAGGATGCGATTCATCCTCCTACGTACTTCCTGTCTGAAATGTGAACCACTGGGACTGGCATTAAGTCCAGCACCAGAAATCTGCTTGGGTAAAGAAGCTTATTGGTATATGACCATCAAGTCTGAAAGGTTTTGTCTCATGGCCACGCATGAGATCAACCAGAGGGTGTCTGAGTCAAACTGCTCAGCTCCTGGTGCCATACACTGAGACAGCCATCAAAGTCTCCTTTGCACCTCTGTTGCACAGGGGCACCTTCTAAGTGGTGTGTTCCTACCTCTTAAAAAAAAAGTACATATTTTTCCATATGATGTTATTTATCTTGTTCATTCCCAATTAGTACTGGTGACTTTGTCCAGTCTCTTTTTCAAATTATCCAAACAAGAGAACTTCCATTGGATTCTAGAATTCAGTGATCCATCTCTTAGTTAAAACAATGTTACAAAAAGCTTCCAAGAATTTTGTCTACATTTCCTTTAATCAATGTCACTCTTTTGTTACTAGCTATTCCTTAAATAATTTTAAACAAGGTTTCTCTATTTCTTTGCACCTGCAGAGGCTTTTATGGAGTTATCCTATTCCTTCTTAGTCAGTTAGTGATACTGAGCTAAACTTTTATTTCTTTACTCTTCTCTGGATATGAATCCCTCAAGTCCTTTAAACATTTTTTGTTGCCCTTTTCTGAATTTCCTGCAGTTTTTTGGAGCCAGTCTGGCAGAGACTTGCTTAGACTGGGGAGCAATATTCTACCTGCAGCTTCCTTGTTTGCTCCTCTCTGCACCTTGTCTCCGGGTTCTCAGCTCTCCAGCTGGGGAATCAGTGGTACAGCCCTCAGCAGCCCTTGAAAAACATAGCAGTAGCCAGAAATCAGCTTCAGCAGCACTAACGGTGTTGGAACTGAGCCCTCTGTACGGTGTTGGGCAGAGGCAGAGGAATACAGATGCTGCCAGTCCTGAGAAAGCTGCAGCCCTCCTGAGATGTGTTCCCGAAGCTTTGCATTTTTACACAAGATATAAATCAGAGTGCTTTGTAACTGAAAGCACATGCATGTGTAGCAGGCAGATGGAGGCAGTGATTGCATGCCAAAATGTAGTTTTGTAAAAAAAAAAAATAAATTAAGAAATTAAGGATAACAACATGGTGTAGTGCTTTTTCTCAGCCAAAGTGGAATCCCTCTTAATACAGGAGTGCAGGCTGGGAGTTAGGGGACATAAAGATTGCTTTGCAGTTTTCATTTCCTGAGGAAGAGTATATAGAAATTCAAATTCCAGCATGAGTTTTAACACACAGCTTCCAACAGCTGTTGGGTATCACATAAGGAATTGGCAAGTCTATGGCAGCAGCTGCGACTTGCCACATCCCTGGCAGTACCATAGAGATGTAAAAGATGGAGGTGATGCAGGTACTTTTGCAAGGCATTTTCCACTTGGGTTGTATTGAAACAGAGCAGCTGTGGTAACAGAAGACATCCAAGACCCACCCATGTTATTTTCTCCAATATCATGAGTCATTTTTTTTTTTTTTTGTCAATAAAACATGTTGACCAATTTATGGTAGTATATACACTAAGTGAAAATATGAAGGTTTGATCTTCATAAGAGAAAATATGTTTTGAAGTCAGAAGCATCCTATTTCATGCATGGTCACATGATTTTGGAGACAGAGCTATGAATTGCACTTACAGTGTAATCATTTCAGGTGCTTTATTTGCATTTGTCCCCAAAACAAGAAGAACACATTAATCTGAAGAAAGGATGTTCATTCTGACCTCTCTGAGAGCTCACATGATTTTTCCATCCCTGTTGGTGGAAAAGAATGCAGCCACAATGCAGCAGTCCTCTAGGTGGGTCTTTATTCAAAGCTGGATCAAAGAATAGGAGTTAACTATATCTGTTCCATGACCTTCATTTCTATCATACTTCAGGGTATTTGAGCGTTACTATTCCTCTGTAATAAACAAGCAGCACACAGTAAACAGGGAAGTAATATCTAGGCAGAAAATCAGCACTGTCCTTATACAAGAGAATTTTATCCCTTGCAAACATCTTACCCTACCCCCTAGAACAGCTGGTGGGGTTTTTTCCTGTCTGTGGCAAGTACATTTCTCTCAGGATTTTTCATAAACGTGCACAGAGAGAAATGAAAGAGAAAACAATTTCTATTTCTGCTCCGTGTTTTTCTCTTGTGGAATGTGTTTGAAGAATTGTTTACCTGGAGTGATCACTTGTCTGGATCATGGTGGATTGTTTGGGCCTGATGGCCAATCGGATCCACCTGTGTCTGGACTCTCGCGAGAAGGTCACGAGTTGTGTGTTAGTTAGATATGGTAGTTAGAGAAAGTAGCATGTAGTTTTTAGTATCCTCTTTTATATAGTTTATTAATGTATTATAGCATAATTATAATAAAGAAATCATTCAGCCTTCTGAACTGCAGTCAGACATCATCATTCTTCCCACTGGGTTTGCTGGCATCTACAACACCTGTCTCTGCCCAACGGAGCAACAAACAGACAGTCTGTGTATAAGTTGTATTTTTCACAATAGAAGCTAGGTTTGCTTTTAAAAATAGTGATATATCTGAAGGGGTTAAGCCTGGATGTGGGCCATGTACAGGTTTCAGTGCTTAAGGGTCAGGTCAAAGAAGCAAATGAATTTTTTCCCCTGCTTTTAGAGCACAAACTACTGAATGTGCAAGATTAAATATCAGATAGTAGGTATTTCTATGGAACTAGTCTCTACTTGCAGGAAATTCAGTGGCATCACATTTGTTCCATGGGGAACACATACATATTCCATATGGAATAGGATTTCAGGGAGTGTTGTGCGCAGTCAGTTGGGAGTGGGTTCTCTCTACTCACCTCATCTACTGTTTCTGATTGCTTTCAGAATCCTCAGAGATATAATCCCCCTCCATCTAATAATGTCTCTGGATACAATTCCTAATGTATTCAAAAGAGCTGGACCAGAAAATGAGTATGTATGTACAAACATATTTTCATACAGGAGTTGAGTATTCACTATAATGGAACAGAACTTGTAGTAATGAATGAAATTAAGAAAAGCAAGACAAATCACCTCCTTTCACTCTGGAGAATCTATCCTTGAGACTTCCAGGGCATCATGCAGAGTACTTCAGATTTGGACTTGATCTCCAAATATTCCAGGCACAGCCCTTTCTCCCCTTCCCCCAGATTCTCAAAACTTTACTATTCATATAAGCACTGGAGGACTTACAGATCAGTCGATCATTGATTATTTAGCTGTGATTTAGATAAGATTATTTAGATTAGAAATAAGGAAGAAATTTTTTACAGTGAGGGTGGTAAAACACTGAAGCAGATTTCCCAGAGATATGGTAGATGCCCCATCCCTGGAAACATTGAAGATCAATTTGGATGGGGATCTGAGCAACCTTATTGAGTTGAAGATGTCCCTGCTCATTGCCAGGGGATGGGATTAAATAATCTCTAAAGGTTCTTTCCAGTTTAAACTCTTCTATGATACTGTGATTCTATGATTCTACTGCTAGGAAGGTCTCTGACACTTTTGGGGAAAAAAATCTGTGAGGTTATATGCTTGAAAATCTTTAGAAAAAAATATTCATGCTTATATAACTGAACTTCTCAGTCCTGGAACTTCTTAGCTTTTCTCAGGTATCTTAAATACATGCACACATCAGATGTTGGTTTCTTGACTTTTGCAGCAATTTTGAATCTCTGGCATCCAGAAAATTATGGTAATCTTAGCTAATTAATGCTGTCCCTGATGAGAGTCAATAAAAATGTCTATAACTGTTGTATTCAGATTGATTTGACCATGTACTTACCTCCTTCTCTGTCTCTGTATACTCTGGAAGGGATTCAGCTGACCAGGTAATAGGCATTTATTTCACGATAAGATAAATATCTTCTCATCTTCTATCACTGTATTGACTAGCTCCCCACTGAGCAGGGAGACTTCCAGAACACAAACCCTCAAACTCAAGTTCTGAGTAAGTGAAGGATGTCAGGATGTGGCTTAGGCTGGCCACATGCATGTAGCACTCGCCTGTCCCAAGCCAAGCCCTCAGGCACCACACCCATATTTTAAAAAAATGTAAAAATAAATTAAGCAAAAAGAGTCCTGGAAGCAGAAAAAGACTTGAGAAAGCCATCATTCTACCCAAGAAAAGTTCTTCTTTTGTAATTAAGTTTGCTCCATTTAAAGTAAATTCTCTCCTGTCCTCTTTATGCAGAGGCACTGTGGACTTGGCAAGGTTTGAGCTGAAACAGTGTCCTTCAGAATGTGTGCAGACAATTTTCCAGTGGTTATAAGGCAGCAAGAAAGTGTGTACAGTGACCTGGGGGATTGTGGAGGGAGCTGTGTGCTGAAGGAGGGCTGGCAAGCTCAGGCCATGCTTATAGAATGAGCTTATTTCCAGGCAGAACCCAAAGACCTTATTCACACATGCAGATTAATCAGGGTTGGTCACTGTAATCAAGCTGGTTGAAAATAAACCATTGTTGCATACCATGTCCACTCCCCTAGTTTGGTACTCAGAAAGAAAGCAGATGTGGTTTTCAATTCCATCTCCCTCACTACATTCCATGTTGCAGTGAAGGACCTGAGAACTCTGGGAGTGTTATGGATGAAAACAGCCGGAGTGGGAAAAGTGCATCTAAAGACTTGTTTAGGCTAGCAAGCCTTGCAGCTTTAGCTGCACTAGTAAAGAAGCCATTCTTACTTTCCTGAGACCCCATGTAATCATATCAGTTAAAGGTGCTTCTAGGGACAGAGCTTATTCTGCTCCCAGCTGCAAAATTATTTTCTCTAGTACAAATGGTACTCTCGAACTAAATAAACTGCAGCTTCCAGAAACAGATGCTAAACACGCAAAAAAAGGGCCTGTATCGTTGTGTGCTAGTGAAAATAGCAGGATAAAGCCTCTCTAACACAGGCCAGCCCTAAATGGCAGGCAGAACCATGGTAATTCTGAGTGGTACTCTCTCTTACACAGAGAGACTTGTGTAAACTGCAAGCTCTAGTCAAGGTGTACGAAATATCTCTGCCCCACATTCCTTCTGTATTTAGCCATGAAAAAACTCCATCCCTATTATGTGCATCAGCAAGAGAAGGAATTAACTGGGTAATTTATGCTCACCTCATTTATTGAGATAGCTGTGTTAAACCCCTCTGTAGATTTTTCATAACACATATGCAGTGCTATTGATTTATTCCCCTTGGATTCTTTCTGTGTATCTCAGTACTGCTGCCAAGCATCCAGGCCTTTGAGTCTTGTGCAGCACAAGCTACCCACTTCTTCATTCCTCATACATAAAAAATGCCCTATAGTGGCACTCAAGGGTTTTTTACTGTTCTTATGAGTTCAAATGTTTCCTTTCATGGGGCTTCCCAAGGCTCCTCAGAGCCTGCTGTTTGCTTAACCTGTTCACCAGGGAAGAACTGACACTACCAACCAGATTTTGAAGCTGTCAGAGCTACCCATGTGCAGGGCAATCTTCCAGCTGCCTTCCTCTTCCCTAAGTTGCAGCAAAAATGAACCAATGAACATGGCACATCAGAATGAGGCAAGCAAAGACAAATATAGATAGTTTCCCTGCTTCTACTATGCATAGTCTAGGCTGTTCTAGCTTAGGACTCCATGAACCCAGCCTTGGGGACTGTGGCCTGTCTTGTTTGCATGCTGCATGTCACTCTTCAGTATCTAGAATTTGTTTCACTCTAAGCCTTAAACCCCTCTTGACTCCTTCTGCCCCCCAAAGTGGTGTAGATTGTACATACGACAGTGAGAGACTGGGGGTTCAGATGATGCAAGACAGGGTGCTAACATTGTCACCTCTGAGCATGTCCAAGTCTTATAGGCAGCAGACAAGCAAGTTTGCTTACCTTTTAATATATTATTGAGCTAAAAAACGATTTTATACTAAAGAGTCCTTTTTTCCCACCCCCAAAATATGCTTGGAAAGCACATACCAGGTCTGGGGGGTTCATGGCTTACCCTAATGACAGGGTAGAATATTAGGAGGAAAGACATGGAGATAGGGCCACAAACCCTGGGACAGAGATGCCTGAGGGTATGACAACTGCAGTACAGAAATCTCTCTGACACAGTAGGTCAAAGTAAACAAGCATAAGATTTGCATTGATTTGCATGTGGAGTCTCTGCAGTCACTAAAGTTGTACCTACTCTTGTTCAAAAGCCCTCGTCCTGGCCTCCCAGAAGTTAGCCCTTTTAGCATAACCTGTAGAGATGTTTCATGGCAACCAGGAAGGTCCTTTTAATTCTAAATATATGTCCCTCAACAGGTCTATACTATAGCTGAAGCCTACACTTAAGGCAGATCAAAGTTTCTCTTATGGCATAGTAGCTGGCATCTGATTTTAAAAGCACAAGTTGCTTTTCAAAAAAGCAATGAAGTGAAACCAACTGACACTATAATTTAAATAGAAATGATGTTCAGTTGCCTTTTCCTGTATCACTTCTAAAAATAGATGCTGCATGCGCTTTCAGTATTTGCATACATATATGCATACATATAGTGGCTGTCAATCACTTGGTAGAAAGTGCACAGTTTGAAATGGAAGTGTTTGCAACTTAGGAAATGAAGAAATAATATAACTCAAGCAATCTGAAGATGAATCTGTCTCGAAGATCATATGATCCTTAACTTTATAAGAAGGTTCACGGAATATCTGCCCCTTTCAGGGCATTGAGCAGCCCTGGGTGGTGATGATCAGAGCTGTGTGGTGGGAGAATCAGTTGGCTGTGGGACACATCTCACAAGAACTTCAACCCCAATGAAAAATTCTAGCTCAGATGGCTGTGATTTCTGCTAGCTAATGACTAGATAGTCTTAAGTCTTACAATGGGGAGTATTAAGAATTCCTTTTGTAAGCCATGGAGCTGCTGATTTTTCTGATAAAAAAATAAAGCCTATTATTTCAGGATTTGTGGTTCTTATACTGCCTTCTCCTACTGGGCAGAGCTGAGTAGATACTAACTGTTGGTTAGCTTTTCTTCTTGTTCTGCCACAGATCTCATTTCAGACTTCTTCAACTCTTTCAAGTCAAGTCACTTTATAGTCAGAGCTAATGCTCACAGATAGAAGCCATAACAAAGAGGAGTTAAAGATTCCAACATCTAATAACAAAAAGAGAAAAAAAATACATTTAAGAACCATTCAAGATACTTTACCATCCTTACTTAGAGCTCCTGCCCTGCCACATCTGTTGCTTAATTTTTCCCACAAGAAATAAACTGAAGCACAAACAGTAAATTTTAAAGGAGGACATTTATAGCTCTGTCATATCTCCACTAGTAATTTTGAAGTCTGACATAAGAAGACCAGCTGCAAAGGATATGTTTACAAACATTATTTTTTTGAACGATTGATGACCACATGCCAAACCATAAATGCTGAGTAATTAATTATCTAGAGTGCCTTGTGAATCATAAAGGCAATTCATCTTTTTGTTTAGTTAAGCCCTGTTGTGGGACATTATCAAAATTGTATAAACCAAGTAAGCAAGAAAAGAAAGTTCCAAAGCAATTTTAAGAAATAAGACAACTGAACTCCCCCTCCCAAAAAACAACAAGCAAATGAATATAACTATTTAATCAAACTCCAAGGTATTCTTTCATGTATTAATTCATTCCTAAATTATATATCTGTTATCATATCTGGGCATGCACACATGTAATTCCTCTTGCAATCAATGAGATTTTGTCATACAGGTGTAGGAAAGCTTTCCTCTTTATTATCTAGAAATGTTTGATAGCAGAAGGACTGTGTGCATAGGATCTAAGCCCTGAAATGAGGAAAATTTGATTTCCAGGTCAAAGCTTCTCATTTAACATTTCTTGCAAAGGTCTCCAAGTTAACAGCTACATTTACATCAAAGCTGCTATTGAAATTTTTCTATGTCCCACATCTCTTGTGAGGATAAAGGCACTAGTAATAGCTAGATTACAATTCTAAGGGTAGTGAGGGTAATCTACGTACACACTATATTTCATACACACAAACAGGTTGAAACCTCTGTCTTGGACATTTCAATGGGGATGAAATTGCCTTTACAAAATCAGGCTAAGTTCAGTGGAAGATTTCACCAATATAATTGGCAGCAGCTTTCTAGGGAGAGGAAATACTGGGGAGATTGGGTACTGGGGACAAAGGCATATTAAACACACTCTGTCAGCTGCAGACTGCAGACTGTGCAGTAGCACTCCCACTGAGAGCTAATGGATGATGAAGAGACACAACCAAAATGTCTCTGCAATGCTCATGAGCCCTGGCTGTGCTCAGAGAAAGATTTCTTCCTGGAAAACCAAAATCCTGAACCCTCCTCCCTTGGAGCAGAGCAAGAAGGAAGAGCAGAGGAGGAAACTGCTTTGAATGAAAACCACATGCACAGTGTGTGCGAGGGGGACATGACCAAGGGCGGTATGTTTTATACTTTATGGAAGTGGCCCCTGGGAAACTTCTCTTTGGATGGTTTATGAATGTAATATTTGTTCCACCATGTGCTTATCTCTAAGGTCTCTGTGCTGCAAAAGATAGCCATAAACAGAGTGGTGTGCTCTTGCAAGGCTCCACTGAATCAGTGGGATTCTCACCAGTGCACAGGCTGCACTCACCCTAAAATAAAACTCCAAAGGAGTTAGTGACGCGTGCACGGAAGATTTTGCATGCTGCGTATTAAATCTATCTGTAGGTGGTGTTAAACTTAGAGTGTGGTCTGTCATTTGGAATGCCAGTGCACTAAAAAGAGATTGTCAGGAAGATATTGTCTAGGAATATAAATGCCATGTGTTAAGTGCAATTTTTATTTGAAAGCTAGGGAGAAAAATTATTTGGTTATTGTGCTGGTTTTCGTTTGCTTGTGCTGTTTCAAAAATGTGGCATTTCATGTATTGCACTCCAGCAAGTTTGGAGCAATTTGGTAGGAATCCTGGAAGCTCCCTTATCACAGTAGACCACTGCACATTCAGAAAATCTGTCTATCATTTGAGTGTTACTATAGCAACAACCTAGTTCCAGCTGGAAAATACTGGTCCACTTCTGTCTGCATACTCTGCTCTACAGGCTACCTTTCTCCCATGGAGCAGCAGCAAAACATATTTTAGCATTTGGGGCATAAAATAACACTTGGGAAAGGAAACTCCATGGAAAGGACAGTGCCCTACTCTCTTGGCATGCACCAGTAGGCAACTTTTGTGCTTCCAGATGAATAAAGTAGTCTATCTCTAAAACAGATTCCTGATAATTATCTCCAATTTTTATTGCTGAACTCATCCTCCATTAAGAAAAGCAGTTTAACAGCTTTGTAAACAATTAAACACTTTTCTTAGTACTGCTATAAATCAAGACACTGTTTTCTTGGTAGTTATCATCAGTTCTTCTACAACTATTGGACCACTACAACTATTCTACACTAACCCACTAAATATAGTGATTACAAACGATCTCCAGGTGGTGTCATGGCAGGCCAAACTGATGGTGACCTCAAATCCAAATGTTTATCTTCCCAGTCACAAGCAAGGAATTGTTTCAAAATGTGTCTGAGGTTTCCCAGGAGGGAAAAGGTGAGATCCCCTGTTTGGACTCAGGAAGGAGCTCTCTCCTGTGCTGTTCCCAAAGTCAGGTCACCACTGATGTTGGTGACACAAAGTGCTTCAGCAGCATGGGATGTTTCTTTAGGACAATATGTTTTGCATGCCCCAGCTATCACAATTGTCCAGGCATGAGGACAGTGTGCTGGTAGCATGCCTGCTTTCCAGAACAAAGTAGAGGGGTTTAGCTTAGTTCGTTATTCTTTTCCAGCAGCAAAATTTCTGTAGGCAAATGGTTCCCTGATGGACACACCAAAGCTTGTAGGGTCTGTCAATACTGACCCCAGGACAGCCCACTGTGTCCTTAGTGCAGTTGTTGAGGTTCAAAAGGATAATAATGAGACCTTTGTTCACCTTTTTCTTTCCCTGCCTTCTGACAAAACAGTTTCTAATTCCTTTCCTGCAGATCAAGCCCACAGGAAGCAGCAGGGTTTGCATCCACCTTGCAGAGAAGGAAAAAAGAAAGTACTTTAAAGGCAATAGGTTGCTGTAAACACAGTTGTTCAGTCCATTAATGTGTGATCTGGATTTTAATGTACAGCTATATCAATGCAAAAAGCATGGAGGAAAAAATCTCACAAATCATTCAAGTTAGATGCCAAAGTGTTTGTGGGGCTTGGAGTTTCTTAGCCCATTTTGTTCTGATGTCCTCAAAGGATGATTTTGGTAGGATTCACTCTGCGTGAATTCCAATAGGATTTACTTTAAGTGTTCTTTCAATACCTTTGTCTTCCTTTCCCAAATTCTCTGGCATACTTACCTGTATGAGTGGGAAGAATGTAGGGAAATGTCTTTATTTTTGAAAATTAACTAGGTAGAATCTTTTTGAGGATCATCTCTGACTATCTCACAGATCGTTGGTATTATGCACACCAAGGCAGAGGAATGATGCTCAACTCTTCTGTTACTTATATTCTTTTAATCTTGTACCCTGAACCTAACAGAGACACCACTTTTCTGTGATATCTGTCTCTGCCAACTTCTTAGAAGTTTTAATCTTTTTTTATCCCAGCAGTGAACAGCACAATTGCAATTTTAATAGTGAAGTTTTTATTCTGCCTCCCTAGGTTCAGGCTGGTAGTGTTGAGGCTCTAACTATTGAACTGCCTCATCATGATAATGATGCAGAGATAGTTGCTTAACAAATTTCATCTTCAAATCATGCACTAAGGGATAGAGTATTAATGCAATTGGTTTTCCAGCCTCCATTAGAATGGAGGAGGTTTCACTTCTCCCTCCTTTGTGCCTTAATCCTCTTTGGAGAGATCTCTCCTGCACACTGCCCAATGCAACTGTATTGGAGCAGGAGATTTGTGGGGGCAGCCAAAACAAGAAGCCACAATAGGATGACCTTGCATGAAAAAGTTTGCCCAGAGAAGCTGAAACTGGTCAAAACATCTGAAGCAGAAACTGTGTGTGTAATCCTGTTCTCTTCACTTAAAGTTCCTGATATTTAGGATGGAAAAACCTTGAAGTTTCAATGTTTTTCTCAGAACATTATTCTGTGTTCAGCTCAGGTGGTGCATCTGTTTTATGGAATCCTTGAACTGTTATAGACATAACAGCTTTTATCTCTCCTAGTTTCCTCATAGCCTTCACCCACAGCAAAATTATGAGGGTCACTTATGAAGTTAATACAATGTATAACAGGATTAATTTAGTAATTTTTCCTCTTTCCTATGTTATTTATCCACCTATGCATGTGGTCTTTAGAGAAGGGTAAGCTTCCTTGATAGGGAAGGATGGGAAATGCATCTTCTAGTAATGGCACAAGGTACTATTTAATTTGGGTTTTAATGTGATTTTCAAGGCAGCATGGCCAAGATCTTATCTTTCTGGTTGAAAGAAACAGCCATTCTTTAACACCTTTTAGGAGTTTTTCTAAATTAATTTAAGCAATCACACTGTTATGAACATCTCTTATTGAAGGCTTGTTGCCCCACCGTGGGTATGGAGTTTATTCTTCCAACATGCTGTTTTGCCATCCACTCATCCCTTTCTGAGTCTGGCTGGCCTGAGAATCCAACCTGTCTCTTGCATGTTAAATTGCAAAGCTCTAACCATTGCCCAAGGGAACAGTGTTGAACAACATGATTTTTTAATGAGCACACTCAGTGTGGGTTGCTCTTGTTTAACATAAAAGAAAAACATAATCCCTGCTCTAAGCCATTTGCAGTCTAAGGGCTGGATTGTGGCTCTAAGCAACATCCAGCAGTGGGGGGAAGGTGCAGAGAGAGCTACTCCTGAAGGCATTTTTACCAAATATGTGGGAGCTCAAAGAGTAGCAACTGCTGCTACTCTCATGTATAAACATGGAAAACATGACTAACACAAACTGGTAGCTCAGCTCTCACTGGGGGGGAACATGAAGCTCCTCTCTATATCTGAATGCCAGCAATGATGAAGAGAGAAGGGTCTTGGTCTCCACCCCATTTTTTCACTTGTGCAGACCTACAGCAGAAGTGCATACAGGGATGTTACAGGATGTTGCAGCAGAGCACACACATTGCTCTCCACAGCTTCTTGCCACAAACACTGATAAGGCTACCACAGCAATTTTCTTCCTGGGCAAACAGGTTGCAGTTGTCTAAACAGGAAGGGGAAATAGACTTGTGTTCAGCCAAAAAACTGAAGGTAAGCCAAGAAAGGTACTTCTGAGCCATGTCTGGTTACGCAGATTGAGATGGCACCATGAACCATGTCACGTGTTTGCCCAGCACACGACTCAGAGATGGCTTCCTCTTCATCACCTGCTTTTGGAGATAGTATCTCACAAAGGACCTTGATCTGAAACTTTTTACAGAAATGGATTTCTTGAATTTGTACTGTTTCAGTCCTTCAGAGGAAAAAGAACTTGCCCAGCCAATGAAGGAAAGTTCTTATTGCTACACACTAAGAGCATCTGCTCCTAAACAACCAGCTGTCTCTTAACATTTTTTTTTTCTGCAGCATATAAAAACCAGGAAAAAATAATTTGAGTCCTCAGGCTGGCAAACAAAACCTTCCAGGTAAGAACTGATACTATAGATTAAGAGATTTTATTTTCTTCTTGACATCAGAGAGGCATTTTGCCAAGAGAGAGGCAATAAGAAGTCGAGTGTTAAGAAATTAGTTGGAGAAGACATCTTTAAACATGGAAATCTGCCAGGTATCAAATTAATAGCTATCTAGGGAATGAGAACAGGAAGAAAGAAATAGAAAATGGGAAAAAGGAATCAGAATGATCTGGGGCACTTCTCGCACTTTTACATCTGTATATAGTAAAGACAAAATGGTGGAAAGAAGATTCATTGAGACAACAGCACATGAAATGAAGCTGCCTAAAAAATGAAACATTTTTAGACCAAAGGAAGAATCCAGTGTAAAACAGATGCCAATGTTAGGCAGGTTAGCAAACTTGACCTTTTGCAAGCATGTGTGACTTCAGAGCCCTATTCTAGCAACAGAAATGTGCACTTGTCCTTAAGAAATGCAACACCCTGCTATGCTGGTTAGCAATGCACTACACTGCACATCAGAGAGCCAGACATAAAACCTGAGCAGTGGCAACTCAGAAGTCTATAAAAGATGTTAGGAATTAATTGTTTAGATAAGTCTAATATAAAGAGGTACAGAGGTTCAGTATGAACAAAATTGCCAGTACCCTTCCTTTGTACATATACAAATATTAAGAACTTTTTAGCCTGACATAATTGTGTACACAGTAAGAATAATACCAGTATTACTATCTAAAAAAATAAAATAAGTAATTGAACTAATTTAAGCCAATGAAAAACCTGTGTTCAAATTAGGTTTAATCAGGACTGACAGAAAGCTCAATATCCCTTATTTTCCAGTGTAACCATACTTTGGGTAGGGAAAGCTTTCCAGTGCTCCCTACTTTGAGATGAAAAATCAAAGAAACTGCAACGACACCTAAACTAAGACCTCATATTCTAGCACTGAAAACCATCCACAGCCCAGAAGTCCTCAGCTTGGATAAGTTTGCAAAAAGCCAGCAAAATCTAGCAGATGCCTAAATATGAATGTCAGTGCATGTTTGGACAAAAGACTGGTGAGCTGGATATATTGTCCCCTACCCCAAAGGCAGAGGCTTCTCTTTAAGACTTCTGGTCAGATATGGCCAGCAGTCATATTATAGAATCATAGGATGATTTGTGTTGGAAAGGTCCTTAAATATAATCTAGTTCCTGTGGGCAGGGACACCTTCCACTAGACCAAGGTGCTCAAAGCCCATCCAAACTGGCCTCCTGCACTTCCAGGAATACAACATTTTCAGCACGTACCTAATGTGCAGGAACAGCAGCACGTTCCAGGCTCATTTCAAAAAACCTTTGATAAAGGCAAGGCCCTCTTTTCTAGTACAATGACTAAAGCTTTCATATGAGATAAGAGGAAGTTGCTTCCATCATCCCATCAATCCCCAAAATGTGCAAACTCACATGTCTGTCTCCATAAGTGCTACACAAAATAGACAGAAGATGAATTTGAAAGGGGTGCTGTCCCATTCTTCTTTTGGAGAGACAGTGTAACCAGTCACAGGCGCTTAAGAGGAATAGGGCAAGGGGTGCCTGATCTAGCCATGTGCTAGGGCAGAATTTCCTTTTCATGTGGGTTTTTTCAGCTTTAAATGCCACCACCCTGAAGCCTGTATGGACAGTACAAGAATGTAACCTTTTGATGACAAGCATATGCACCATGGATAACCTTATCAGACCTCAGCACAGGCACACACAGGTTGAAAAGCATTTGGCATGACAACACAGATTTTTCTTGCAGCCTTGCCAAGCTTATCTGAGCCAATTCAATCAAACACAACAATGTATTGTTAAGTAATGAGTTTCCTAAAAAGGGCCAAACTCTGTGTTATGCCTCATAGGAACAACTGTGTGAGTGGTCCTTTTGTGCAAAAGGCTCTACAAGTTATTATGATTTGAGACCAACATCACTTTCATTTGGCTGTAGTTTCTTTCCAAAAGAAAGCTGGTTATGACTTTGGAACAGTGAATGGGGAACTGTGCAAACATTTAAGTTTGGTTATTTTTAATTACTGGTGCAGACATACAGACACATGAAATATCTGATGAGAGGTGGGAACCACACTTCCAAAAAACTTGTTCCAGCTCCCTGATATTGAAGACAGTCACATCTCACACAAATTTTAAAGTATGTTTGTCCAAACACAATTATGCCTATGTTAAGAATTATGGTGGCACTACTCTGTGTTAAAAAAAAAAAAAAAAATCTTTGACCTACTTAAATAAATGAATTCTCCCTGCTGGAGTACTGAGGTTCTCCTTGTCAGTCTGGCAGGGTGACCTACCATCAGTGACTCCTGTACACTGGGCTGTGTACAGGTGGCAGGTAAGGAACATTCTGCTGTTTGCTTTCATGCATTGTCCTGCCAAGACAGCAAAATGTTTTCAACACCTCAGAGCTGTCACTGGACCCTCCTGCTTGACAAAGTTTAAGAGTCATTTGTCCATATATCTCACCTGGAATTCTGCTATGGGACTTTGCTATTGTTTAAACTGTGGCTGGAAATTTTGTTCTTGTTTCTGCCCCGCCTTTGATCACCTGGAAGCACTGAGAACTCCATTCTATATTTTCAGGCACTAAGTAGGTGGGAGTCTGCAAGCCACAGGAGCTGTGACAAGCTAAAGCCTCTACATGTAAGTGCTGGTTACTCTTTTTGTTTAAAAAACAAAATACTAAACCTAACCTAGATTAATCCAGCTATAATCCAGTGCCATATTCTGGCTATCTAGTCCATCTATAGAGACAAGTAATTATGATTTTTCCAGAAGATATGTGACCAAGATATCAAGAACATTTCTCCCAGTTAATTCTTTAAAGATTAGATGTCTGGTAGACCTGGACATGGAAATCATCCCCTTTTTTCCTTGATCTTAAGCAACACTCAGTTCCCAATTCTAACAGAGAATTCTGGCAAAATTAGAAATTATTTTTATTCAAATGAAATACTTTTTCCACCAGCAAGAAAATAATTTTATGAATGTAACTTAGGCTTCCAACAACTGCCTTTCACATTAAATAATTCTTAGACATTTATATCTGAAAAACTGTATTGTAAATAATGAACTTGAATGCCTCAGGTACTGAGGATATAAAATCATAGCTTCAAAAATTATTTTTTAAAGCTAAGCATGGTCACAACATCTTTTAATAAGTGTGAGGATATCCTAAAATAAGAAGAACACTTTTTCAGCTCTCTAGTTTTGAAGTGTGACCAATTGTATTTAAAACAAACATTTGAAGAATTTATTTTTTGTGCTGTGGTCATGAATAGCAAGTTTCATCCCTGAAAGTTGTAAAATGACTGAGACATAAATCTTGCAAAAGAAATGTTTAGAATAAGCATAATAATTCAGACCTAACTGCATGGTCATAAATAGATTCTTTAATGTATGATAGGGTCCAAAGTTTCATAACTCTCACAATAAATCTTGTTTCTGTCTGGGGAAAATGGCAGGCTCATGCTCAAATGTGCTTATTTAGATTTATAATTTCTTTTAGCCTGGTTCATAAGACTATTGCCTCAATATCATTAGTGAGTTTTGTAGGCAATATAAATCTTGGACAGAGTTTTTGCAGAAGGCTAATAATTTGTCCTAAAAACTCAAGGTTATATTGAATCATTTTCTCACATCATTAAATTAATTTTGTTTTTTCTCAAAGTCTATAAAATTCTTTCTCACAACCTTCTAGACATTTCAACCCTGCATGGAAAAGAGCCATATAGAGGGATTTCACATTAAGTGACAGCAACATTAAAACCAAAACAGGAATAACTAACCAAAACAAATCATAGGCTCCAGTCCCATATTTGGTATGTATCATCAGTAAAAATCAGATGTACTGATCAGTGAAGCAATTTGCAGGCAGGAGTTAGGAGTGAGAAAGCCTGGGATTTCCTGCCAGCTGCATCACAGAGTTCCTGTCAGATGCTGGCCTCATCATTCAGCTCTTGCAATGCTGCCAAGCCCCACTATGCAAATTAATTAACCAACTCTTCACTTCACCAGCCACTGAGATTAAAAAAAATGTTTCTGAAAGTACCTCTTGTTTCTTTGCTTTCTAGGCTGGTGGGAGTCCTCTTTTTCAGATTCTCACCACTGCCTTCCAGAACTGCACACATAGCCAAATTTATTCCTGAATAGAACTTATATTGTCCCACAGTCTCTTGGCTCCAGGAGCTGGAGTGTTCACAAGATATTTATCATGAGGTCTGCAGTAGAACCAAGAATTGGTAACTACTGTCCTTGGTGGGTCCTGCATGCAATGGGAATTCTCTTCCACTGATTGCATCTACTTCACATGGATTTACAGAGACTTCATTCATGTTTGCAGGTCTCTAAACTGCTCAGGAGAAAGGTGCAATATCTGTGCTGTGAACAAAATGTGGTAACATCTAGCTTTGAATTCTGTTCAACTGTTGGCCAGACAGCTGATGAGATTTATGCAATTTCTAGAGCTCTTCATCTGCTCTATGAAATGGAAAATAGCTGTATTTATGTAAATAATAAATGAAATGCCAGGAGGTGGCACTTGAAAATATTTACTATGTTTCCTGTGCTTTATTTGGGCCAATAAAAACTGTGTACTGCAAATAGTTTCCTCTGTGCAGCTCTTCACACAAGCTTGTAATAAGAGGGGGCTCAGTTCCTGTGCTGCTTTATTGGTGCCTGTCAGTGTAACCCCATCTCACTTGCCGCAGTGGTGGAAGTGCAAAAGAAGACTCACATTTAGCCCTGTGTCTGTCTCCTGCATGTGACTGCTTCTGAACTCCAGCACACCCTTAACCTTCACACAGACCAAGCACCCAGCTTTGGGAATAGTGGCTTGCAGTGGAGACACATTTTTTATAATACTGGCTTTCTGGAATTGTATTCTTGCAAGATTTAACCACATATAAAACAACTGTTAATAAGCCTTCTTTGATCTTTGCACAGGCTTCCATGCTTATTTGATTTTACTGCACTTTGAAGTAATTGTAGGGTATGCTATGGAAATATAGAAGGAAATCTCTCTAGAGAAACGTGGGGAAATTACTGTGGTTGGAGAACCATAGAAAACTGAGATACAAGGGATGATGAGAAGTTATACACTGAAAGCATTTAATTCAGCATGGATTTTGGAAGACTACTGCAGTATAACAATGTCAAATCAATTTAAAATTGTTCTTTGCAGCATTATTGTGTTAAAAAGGAAGAATACATGTTTCTGAGTTCCTGGTGAAATGAAGTAAGTTGAACATTTCCTATTCCAAAATAGTTTTCAATGCCTGGACTTTGCCTTTCTCCCCGCTCAAGGCCTTTCATGGCAGTGCAACTTCAAAAAGATATTACACTTGTAGTTAGTGATCTCTTAGAAGTGCTAGAGAGAGTAGAATCAGATATGGTATACCACAAAATTTTATGTGGTGGTTTTGTAATGAAAAAAACAATAATTTTTGAAGTAGAAGGGGAAAATGGTCCTCTGGTGTGCTTCTTTTTACAGCAGTCAGGAAAAACTAGCAATATGGTAGAAAGTAATTTTATGTTTTGACCTCCCAAATTCCTTCCTAAGTGCTTTCATGTGCTACAAGAACTGAGCTGTCACCCCTATACCAATTACTTGAATTCTCTAATCTCTTTCCATTACTCTGCCAATTCTGAGTTTCTTAATCCCTTCCCATCCCTTACTGGAGGGGAAAATCTGTCCTGCACCCATAGAGATTGAAGTGATATTAAAAGGCTGAGAAGAGAACTCATGCACTCATTTGCCTTTCAGCAAGGAATAAATCGTAAAAGCGGGAAACTGCCTCTGAGTGTTAAGGAAAAGAAAGAAGATGTGACACAGGAGTGGACCTGATTTTGTGTGCCCTGTTGTAGTGCACAGGTAATTCTGCTGAAGCAGCAGTCACACAGGATTCAGTGCCACCAAGAGCAGAGTTAGGTCTCTTCAGCATGTCTTGTGTCTGTCACAATCGACACACATAAGGGCAATCTACATTTTATTGCATTGTAGATGTGCTACTCTTCCTACACCACTTCGAGTCAGCCAGTAAAGATCTTACAAGGCGGCAGGAAAACAAGAGAAGCAGTAACTTAGTCACTAAAGCATATATCCATAAGCATCTAAGCATTGTAAAATGATGCAGAGGTTTTAACCCTTTTCTTGCTTTTCTGAAATGTTCTTTGAGCACTCAGGAACTGCCATGATGAACTATAGCACTCAAAACTTCTCATACTTCTGGAAGCCCACAAAAGTTTTCTGATTTAGCAAAAAAAATTCAACAAAAGAAAGGCCTTTCTTCTGGGGAAAAGATCACTGCAAACCAAATCCTGTAGCCAGGAGGAGTCCCTCTGTGGTCAGCAGGCCTTCTGATTCACTGGCAAGGCTAAGAGGATACCCACCACACCCCAGACTCCCCCACACATTTTTTTCTTTTTTAGGAAGCAACCCAGGTAAGCATGAAGCAACCTGTGTGAACCAGCAGAGGCTAAGTCCTGAAAACAGGAAAACTACTCTCTACAGCCATAGCTCCATCGCAAACTCTGCACCAGCCTCAGAGCATATCTGCCCCCCATCCCTGCCATCCCACCCTTCCCCAGGGTCTTGGGCTAAATGAGACACATTCCCTCTGGTTCATAGAAAACAAGAGCAAGATGTTGGTTGTAATAACAACTGGCAAGCTGAAGGAAATAAGGCCTGGATCTCCACAGGGCACAAAAGCCTCTCGGGCATAAAAAATGAGCTATTTCCTTTAGCAAGGGCTTCCAGACCACAGCACATCACCGACTTCAAACTGGCCTGTGCCAAAACAAGACTTGTCTCTGTTAGCAGTGGTTTGGTTGTCAGACTTGCTCTCAAAATCTCACTGCTAAGGGCTTCTGATCAATGCAAAGTTTGCTCTGAGCTCTGTATCCACCTGGGAAGTGGCCCTGCCAGGATGGCTTCCGCTCTGAAGTTGCAAATGCAGATGCCAGTTCCTCAGCTGAAAAGTACAGATGCTAGCCCTGTTCCCCTCCTTCTCTTATTTTCACTGAGTAGTCCTGCTTTCTTATAGGGTAAGCACATGAGCCTGCTGCAGGACTGGAGATCTGGGCTAAGATAGGCACACTAGTCTGAGCAAGACCAGGGTTTATGCTGAGGCTGAAGCACTCTGGATCTTTTGGGGAAACTGGATTTGATGCTTTAATATGCACAATAAAAACATCAGAGTCACATTGGTACTTGCATTACTACATTACTTATTATGTTAAGTGATTTCTAATTTTTGTAATACTTAATTTGTGATTGTCCTGCCTCAATCATTTTATATAGTAACAGACAGACTCATTCCAATTGTAGAAAAGGGGCCATTTTGCCACATTTTTCAGCACAAGAAAAATTCAGCAGAGAATCTAATCCCACAGCTTTCACTGAATGATGTGTCAAATCCTCATTCATACAGGTAAATTACCTTTAAAGGTTACTCATAGGTGAATGGTTGTAGGATCATGCCTACAGAAAGCACTTGTTGGCTTAATTTGCTCTTGCACTGTCTTTAGTCTGTTCTGGTATCACTCCTGAAACTGCAGCCAGCCATCCTGTTTAAATCAATCCTGTATTTTTGTCTCCACAATTGTGAGAGGACAAGTCATGAATATTGTGCTCTCAATAAAGCAGAATCTTCTCAATGAGTAGTGTGCCAGTGGCAATACACCAAAATTTTGAAATAAAGAGTACAGCAGGTATATAGATTTTGACAGAAAATTAAACTATAGTAGACAGTTCTATTTCCTTGCCCCCTCAATTACTTCTGTTAATTATATATTCAGATCAATAAAACTATGTTAACTAAAACAGAAAAAGATATTGCAGCTGTGTTTGGAGCCTATTCCTAAATCTTTCAAATTGCTTTCTGTAATTGAATAAACTATTTTCCCAGCTCTCATGGGAGTAAAATTTTATTTTTCAGATGTAAAAGTAACTTGCATCTGAGGAAGAAATGGATAGTGTCACAGGGTGCTGCTTTTTTTGGGGGACATTTTGCTCCACCTATATGCATGTAAATGCTGCTGTGACAGGCATTCTTGCTTTTACCACATTTTCCTTGTCAGCAATCCTCCCTTTTCTTCCATACCTATCAGTCACTTGTGGCATTTCTTTACTCTTTATTGCCTGACAATTCCTGGCCTGTGATAACTACCAATTTTCATGTTCATAATAATTACATCTCTGTTGCTATCCACTGCTTTGTTGCTTTCAGGTTGTGTTTCTGAGCTTATCATAAAAACAAAAATCTGCTCATCAGTCTGAGAAGTCATCAAACAACACCTAGAGCAACATACATTTATACTGGGAGAATGTCCCACTGCACTAACACCACCACTGTGGAATGTCAATCCAATGCAAATAATATTCATCTAAACTCTCATTTGAGTTTCACTCAGATTTACTACTCAGATTGCTCCTACAGAAGTACACCTCAGATCCCTAAATAACAAGTACTCTCTGAGTGATCCTTTCAGTGCAGATTTGGGAGCTGTGTAAACAGTAGTAGTTCCAGGGGTGGATTTCAGAAATCATGGGGCAGACTATATTTTAATTGTCTGATGTTCAGAGTCTTATTAATGAATATGTGTTTCCATTTCTATAAGATTTTTTCAATTTGTCTGGCCATGTGTGTTATTTACTTAGTAATCTTCAAATGTGAAACTCAGGTGTGAATTTACTTATGTGACTTGCCAGTGGCAGAGGGTGGGATGGCACAAAAAGAGGTGAAAAGTTAAGGGGGTTGTTTCTTCTCTATTAATGCCAATTGTTTCAAGGCAGGAAATGTCGCCATGAGGTCAAAAGGCAGCACTGTCCTTCCCTTCAGGCCAGGCTGGAGCTGAGTTTGAGCTGCTGCTGAAAAAAAAAGGTACACACTGCTGTGATCCAAACTCAGAACTGGAAGTGGTTTCTATAAGAAATATTACAGTCCTGGAGAGCACACTGATTGAGAAAGTTCTCATACACTTTCATTGTAGTGTTTTTGTCCTACAGCCACCACGCTTCCTCATGCTGTGCTGTTACACTGATCTGCATTCAGTGACAGGGTCTTCAGTTTGTGCAGAAATTTTGCAAATTTACTGGCAAAGCATCAGATAAAGTTCAAAAGAGGCAGATAATATTCATCAGCACATCAATTCAGTAAAGCAATGCTTTTATTCATTCTGGGCTATGGAAATTAGCTGGCTGCTTCTCTTCTGACACTTAGCAGTACAAAATTAGTGCATTCAGACCCAAGTTGCTCTGAAGTTACCAATTTTTATTATATCATCACCAATTTTCTTGACTGACCCAGTCTTCTGAGCACTGATTTGGAGCAACCTGATCTGACCTGACCTGCCTTTCCTTTCTAAAAGAATTTGTTATTTTTACAAATCTAAAACTCTGGTTTCCAATTCTGTTATCTCAGTGAGAAATTAGCTGTATGTTCTTCTATGCTTCCAAGCAGAGTAAAATTCCCTCCACTATGATTGATTCAGTGCTGAAATATTGCAATGAGTACATGACCCTGTCCACACACTGTAAAAGGTTTTTCCCTGGCCCTTGTAAGAAAGGAATAGAAAGGAGATGCTAAACTATCTTCTCATCTGATTCCTTTTCCCATCACGGTTACCAAAACTGCAGGGAGCAAAAAGTAGGGAATGGAGGGGCAAGGCAGAGCTCTGCTTATCCTTGTTCTGCTTTGCTGCTTCAGAGGGAGGTTTTCTGAGGAAGTCTGAGAAGATCAAAAAGAAGTCAAGTTCTTAAAATTTCACAGTTTCAGCTATCTTGCCATAATAGTCTATTTTTGTAACAGTGTTAGAATGATGCAGGTCACTTCCCTTAGTGTCACTGAATAAGATTCATCTTCTTAATTCATGCAAATTACTTATCCATAAGCTTCTAGTGAAAAAGTCCTCTGATGAAAGTGCTTCAGTTAGCTGCATTGTCAGTGGAGGGATGTAAGGGCCTTAGAGAAAGGCCCTACTCTGATGCATTCATTTATGTGGAACTCATTCTCCTTGGCCAATTCCTTTGTTCCTCTCCTGCTGTTCTGTGTCAGCCTCATCACCAGCCTCAGAGCCACCCTTTGCATTTTGCTCAAGTGTGTTCAGACTCAGCTCCTTTTGGTGTACCCTCGGTGACAGTGGCCATGTTCTTAAAATATTGCTCCTTGGAGTCTGTTTCTCCCATTTCTTCCTGGGCTTGTGCTGCCAAATTAACACCAGATGAATCTTGGAGGCAGGGCATAGCTGAATCCTGGAGGCAGGGCATAGCTCCTTTGACAGGGAGTGGAATTTCCTGGGAGATGAACTTTAGCAGCTGGGTCCATGGAATGGGACTGTGCAGCCTGGACATGGCCCCATCCCTTTCCCCTTGCTGTGCCAAGAGGAGGTGGAGGGGAGGGCTCACATCTCTAGAGCCAGTGCAGAGACTGGGAGGGCCAACCCCTGCACACTGCAGCCCAGCACGAGGCTGCTGCTCTGCACTGGGCAGGGGTTTCTTCTGGATTGGTATTAACTGGGACTGTACTTTTGTTTTTTGAATTTTTTGTACTTTTGTTTTTGTTTCTTGGGTCAGATCAATCACAGCAAGTCATGTAATGTAAAGCTTGCAGTGTGGGCATTGGGCAATATTAATTGAAATATTTTATGAGCTCCAGAGAGAAAACAATCATTTTATAAACTGAAACAAAATAAAAATAAAATTTAGAAATTAAAGTTAAAATTAAAATTAATGTTGTGTGTCCTCCTAGTAATCCATTTGAAACTCTGGTTGCTGTCTCTTATAGATGAAAAAACTGCAGATTTCAAACAGGAGGAAATTAACTAAGCAGATCTTTTCTCTGTCTTGCAATACCCAAGCCCACTTCACATCTCCAGTTTAAGACAAGTTCTGTTGTGACAGAGAAAAAAATTCAGACAAATACCTGCACTGAGGTCAGTACAGGATTAGGCCTCCATCAGTGGTGTCAGTTTATATGAATTTTAGGGTAATACTTATCCAAAGTCTACAGGTGAGGAAGACTTATTCCATGTTTGGGTATTATGCTTTTCTCCTGACAGCAAATGCCTTTGCATATCAATAGTCATTTCTGCACAGGTCTGAAGTTTGGGGTTACAATCAATAATTAAAACAAAAAACATTATAAGTGCCAGTCAATAACAAACACGCAAAAATTTTTTTATTGCTACTATAGAGATTGCATTAGTTTTGCTTTACACAACTTAAACCAGCTGTTTCCAAAGCCCTGAGTGCTGGCTAGAATAAAGTCTCAACATGTCAATTCCTCATCTTTTTTACAACATACAATTGAAGTTATTTGGAATTTATAGTTTTGTATGCACTAGTTAGTGATAACTATTTATTTAAAAATAATTACAGAGTTTCTGAATTATATGTACTGGCACCTGCTTAGTAGGGTTTTTTTTGACAAAAAAACCCATTCCTCTGCTTGTATTCAAGACTGTGAAATGAACAATGGATGTTACCAGAAGAAAATAGCAAACTATTAGAAAAAAAAAGATGTAACAGTTATGCTGGAAAAACAGGATAACAATCAGAAAACTGTTCTAGCAAACTGGCTGCACTGTTGGTGCAAACTGGAGTAAGTCCTTTGGGCTTTATAGAGTTATGATTAATTACTTCAGCTGACAAACCCAACACATTAAATTTTCTTCTCATTCTCTTCTGCAATCTATGAAAGATAGTAAAAGGAAGAAAGAAATAAGAAATAAGAAAACATTGTCTTGAGTGATGAAAATGAACCCTCTTGCTCTGGTTAGTCCAAACAAAGATTTTTTCACTTTCACCTAATAGCCAAGGAGCTGGATAACAGAAAATTGGAATACCATGTTTTCCTAGCTGTACACATATAATTTTATAAGGGGAGAAAATACTCTAAAAATATTGATTTTAACACTGTGAAACCAACAGGAAGAAACTTGTCTCTGGAGGGCAAGAATGAACTAAACTTCTTTTGTAGGTAAAAAAGAAAAAGTAGCAGCCAAAACCACATAAATACAGTAGATTTATCTATCTGACCTAGCAGAGGTGTAGTAACCACATTTGCTTGGGACTGTAAGATTGCCATCCCAAAGAAATTTCAGAGTAAAAGAGCCCACACACAGCTGGCAGTCCTTCTCTGTGATACCCTGGTTTGACAAATGTTTAACGTAACATTTCTCTTAACTATTCCATTTTGGCACAAAAGCAGGACACAGACAGCGTTGTTTTTTCTCAAAGGAACAGGCAGCTGTATTTGTAAAAGATTAGATATTCCAGCACATGTAGTTGAAACACAAGTGGCAGCTTTGTCCCATGTTCCAGGTTTAATGCTGACAAATGGTGCAGATACACTCAGAAATGAGAGGCAAAGGATGAAGCTCTGAACAAGTTCAAAGGGCCTTTCACTGTGAGCATAGAATAATCTCAGTTTGGAGTAATTTTTTTTGGTTGTGTGGGTAGACAAAGTTAAATCATATAAGTCACCAATGTAAAAAATGCAACCAAAATATCTGGTCTACTTGTTCACAAGTGTTCAACAACAATGGGATCATACTCTTGATGAAACTCAAAGGGTTGCCAGCTGATGGTGATTTCCTGACCCCCATTAAACCAAAGGATCCCAAACCTAGAGGATCACCCACTGATTGGTTCTGCAACAAAACAGCCAGTGTATCACCAGAAAAATATCCACTGGGGGAACAGTAGCAGTAACAAGAGCTGAAGGTTGTAGCTGCTCCAGCCAGGCCTGCACGAGCATTTCTGTCCTTGAGATAAAGTCATGCAACATTGGTGAATAATCTGGGCTTAAGATGTCATTGCTCATCATAACCTTTCCTGAGCAAGGGGTAAGAGGAAAACAAAAAGGTGAAAAGCAAGTCAACAACCACAGAATGAAACTCTACATACAGATCCCTAGCAAGGAGACAGTGTTAAAAAAGAGGCAAATGTTTGAATTTGTGAATGTGTTGGATTAAGGCACAAGTAGTGTATTCCATGCTAGGTGGAGGAGATCTTCTTTGTTGGCTCTGCAAAACTTTGTGAGCCAAAATAGCCAAGATTGGTCTGTAGCTCAGCCAAATATTTGTTTAATTTCACTTGAAATTCCTTTCCCAAGCCCCTTAATTAATTTAAATGTATGTGAAGTACTTCCAAAGTCATTCTGCAGGTTGGGCAGATGTAAGATTAGAACAGTTTTGGAGCATTTTCCAGGGCATTTTGAGAATGTCAAGCCTTACTGGAATCTCAACCATTGCAGTGTCACTGACAGACATGCAGTGTGCAATATCATCATGAACAGCCCTCAGGACAGGACAATAAAGTTATTTTACCCTTGACAGAAACTTCAGTAGCTTTTTTGTAAATTGTTTCCCCTCCTTTCATAGGAGCAAACAGGAATAGGATGAAAGGATGTAGCTGAGCACTAAATAATTAATTTCTATGACTTAAAAGAGGTGGGGTTTTCCCCCCTTGCTTAAAATTGGTAATTTTATTTTGAACAGAGTGTGCTTGATATCTGTGGTTTCAGAGAAGGCTGTTCAAGATGGGAGAAATTGTTTTCTTGGCTGTACCATGTATCTTCATAAAGCCAGCAATGTAGCTGAAATTCAAGGAGCATTTTTCTTCCTCTTTTTGAAATATCTAGTTAGAAAGGAAATCATTCAGGCAGGAGTGCAACAAAAAAAAAAAAAATCATAGCAGAGAACTTATAATGTAATGGTAAGAATTGAGCTTGCCCTGTTGGATATAGATATGATTGGGAAGAAGAATGATCAGCAGGCCCACAGTGTTTCTCTGGGATCAGAGGCAGTGCCCATCAAAGAAAGATCTCATCTGTATACAGAGATTCCCCATGTGCTTCATCACTGGCTTTCCTGTGAAGACCCCACACCTCACTTAGTGAAATGATCTCATTATACTGGATACTGCTAATACTTGTAAGGGGGATTAGCACAAAGGCTTAGCTGGATTGTAGCAAACCACACAGATTGGATCCATAAGGATGAGACAAAGGCACTGTAAAAAACATTATATTCCTGAGTACTTTGTAAATGCCAACAGAGGATGGCATCCATTCCCTAGCTCTTAAGCTGTGTCTATGATGGGAGAGGGAAGGGACAGGAAAGTAGGACAGTGAGGAGGATGTGGTGATAGTGGTGATAGGAGGTATAGTGATCACTGAGGATGTCAGTAAACATGAGCTCTGCTCTAAATTATGATGTCATGTTTAATATCAGATCAATAAAATATTCTGTAGAAGAAAAAGAAGTCATAATTTTTTATAGCTACCTGAAAGCTGAGCAGAGAAACTGGTAACATGAGTAGCAGAAATATACACTTACCAGAGAAAAATGCATTGATAGGATACAAAAAACACCTTAACAGTTGGATTTTCTTGTGTTTCTTCTATGTATTTATTGGTTTATATTCTACAGTGCCTTTTTTCTCAAAGTTAAACTTCAGAATGAGATAATGTGCTTTTCACAGATCTGGACATTTGGGACTGCAAAGTAAAAAGAGTACCACTGAAATGTCAGCAAAAGGTGCATAAACAGTTGCACACTGTGAAAGGAGATTAGGTAGTTTTTATCCACGCCAATGAAATATCAAAACATCTCTTTCTGGTCTGCAGTATAGGTGTGACAACTAAAGAATCTGAATTATTTTGTCTTCTAGTCTCTTCTGTCATGTTCTTTTTGGCACTTTGCACAAAGTAGATGGATTAGGGTCCACAATTGTGAAGAGCTCTGCTGATATTACAGAAAAAAAATGGTATTTGTTGAAAGAGAATTCCTTAAATAACTTTATTGGTAGGTTGACCCTCATGGAAAACAGGTGCCCACCAAAGCTGCTCTATCACTCCCCTCTTCAGCTGCAGAAGGGAGAGAAAATACAATGAAAATCTCACAGATTGAGACAAAAACAGGGAGATATCACTCACCAGTTACTGTCATGGGTAAAACAGTCTAAGCTTGGGGAAATTAATTAAACTTGCTACCAATGAAATCAGTGTAGGATAATGAAAAGTAAAACCAATTCTTAAAATACTTCCCTCTCACCCCTCCCTTCTTCCTGGACTAACTTCACTCCCATATTTCTCTAGCTGCTTCTCCCTCCCATGGGAGAGGGTCCTTCACAGACTTCTCCAATGTAGGTGTTTCCCATGGGCTGCATTTCTTCTTCCAGCATGAGTCCCTTCCACAGGGTGCAGTCCTCCAGGAACAAACTGCTCCAGTGCAGGTCCCCCATGGGATGACACATCCTGCCAGCAAAAACTGCTCCAGTGTGGTCTCCTCTCTGCATAGGTCCTGCCAGAAGCCTGCTTGAGTGTGGGTTTCCCATGGGGTCACAACTTCCTTCAGGCATCCACCTGCTCTGTTAGGGGGCCCTCCATGCACTGCAAATGGATCCCTGTTCCACCATGGACTTTCAAGGGCAGCAGGGGCACAGCTGTTTCACCAGCATCTGCACCATGGGCTGCAGGGAATCACCAGTCCAGCACCTGGAGCACCTCCTCCCCTTCTTCCTCACTGACCTTGGTGTCTGCAGGGCTGATGCTCTTATGTGTTCTCACTCCTCTCTCTGTCTGCAGTTGCTGTTGCACTGTAACTTTCCCTCTTAAATTTGTTGGCCCAGAGGCGATATCACTGTTGATACTGGGCTCAGCCTTGCCAGCTGTGGGTCTGTCTTGGACCCACTGGACTCTTGGCTCCACTGGACATGGGGGAAGTGTCAAACAACCTCACAGATGCCACCACTCCCAGTACCAAAACCTGACCAAGCAAACTCCATAAAAATATGTGGCCCTTCTAATCTCAGAGGGCATGTACCAGAGAGGTCATCCTGCAAGCACGTAGACATTGTCCTCAGCTGTTGAGATCATAATTTTATTTTGCTGATAGCAATTTAGTTGCTTGAATTAGCTCATTTCTGCCAAAGGTAGACCATGGTGTTCAAATGGGGGAGGAAAGCTGATCATTAGAGATAATTTATTTTGTCTGTATGAAGATAAAATTATAGCGGGAGGTGTGTGAATGTTAACTGCCTTCTAGCTTCACCAAGGAAGACTACTATTGACTAATGTTGATTAAGTGGGATGAAATCCTTTATTAATTTTTTCTCTGAAAAGGAAAGCAAATTGATTCATTCATTAAATAACACATAGAGAAGAGGCCTGTTCCCAAACCATATACTGCTCGGATATTGACACTTCCCACTTCTTTCTGTGTTTGTCTCCTTTTGGTGGAACTACTTTCCCAAACAAAAACACTAATAGGGAGAATTTTAGAAACCTACCCATGATATATATAAAACAAGCAGGCTATGTTGGGCTCTTCATCACAATCGCTGTTCAGTGCCCTAATTAGACTTTGTAAACTCGTTCTCCTGGCACAAGATAAGTCACAGGGTTTCTTGCACTGTGGTCCCAGGGCAAGACAATCAGCTAAGACACTGACACACTAATTAGCAACTGCTGCTTCAGGCTTATTGGCTTGAAAGGAAGAGCCGTTAAAGTCAATTTAAACAAACCTTAAGACCACATTGTTTTGGGGTTTTTTGTTTACAGGTAGTCAGCTCTTGTAATCCTTTGAGGTCTTTATCTCTATTACATTAAATTTCAGTCTTCTGAAACTGGTCCCTTAAGTCTGAGCAAATCTGGGGGTGGTGCCCTTGTTGCCTTACTGGTGATTGTTATGTGGGAGCCCACAAGAAGTAGACTGGGCTGAATGAGTTCAAAATAATATTTGCCCAGCTTCCTAGTTTATCTGAGGATGTTCCAGCTCAAAACTACCTCATATGTATAGAGTAGCAACCTGTAGATATAATTTCTGAGAGAAGACTCTTTTGCCCTTGCAAAATGATGCTTCTGATGCAGCCACATTAATATTGTCAGGATTAACCCCAAATTACTCATCCTGCATCCCAGAATGTAATGTGTTTATTATAGGATTTTTTTTTCCAGGAAGTATTTTAGGATGGGCTGAACATTTCAAAATACTGTGATTTATTTTGGAATAAAGTGTTCACTGGGAAGACAATGACATGTAATTTCTGTGCATTAACAACCCTATTTATTTTTAATTTGACAAGGAGATATTACATTAGGAGAGAACCTTTCCAAGTCATCCCTATAACTTTGAGTTTATTCCTTGACAGTTCAGCATGAAGAAGTACCTGTTTCTGCAGCTGAAAATAATGTGTGAACAGTTTTCTAATATAACTGTTAACAGAAGGCTGCGGGTCACACTTTGGGCTGAAAGTGTAAGGACATCTTTAGTGGGTAAAGCACAGGAATGCTCAGGGAAGTGAATACACTGAAAATCCATATTCCACTCAAAACTGTCACTAACTCCTTATTCATTCCAGGAAGACTAAACTTGCATGGCTTTATGTGGGAGGATGGATTGTAGGAGAATAGAGATAGTGCTGAAGGCAATCTCACCCCTGAGGAGTTGCAGCTGTACTAATTACCAAAGAGTAGGAACAGCCTTGCCCTTAAGAGGTCACAGCTGTGTCCAATAAGGATGGCTGCCATAAAAGAGAGGGTTAGCTGGTCAAAAGGTGAGTTGGAGTCAGTTAGCTGTGCTGTGAGTAGGGGGTCAGGTGGTTGAGCAAGGGACAGGAAGGGTTAGTGTGTGCTGCTAGGGATAGGAAAAAATCAGCCAGCTGTGCAGAAGGAAGAGAAAAGGAGTCAGTGCTGTGAGACTCTGCCTGTGAGAACTCACAGAGAGAAGGTAGGAAAGGTTTATGGTAGGATGATAAACTGATAGTGATAGTTCCCATCCACTGTCGATTGGTGCTAAGCACCAATGCTGACAGCTGTACAACCTGGGTTTGAGGTAAGGCCTTCTGGATACTACCACTTCTGTGTGCTTTGTTCAAAGGAAAGCACTTTGTATGGGAGTTTGTTCACTCCTGCATGTAGATGGATTAAAAAAAAACAAAACAACACACCTTTTGCAATTAAGATCTTAATATAAAGATAAACATATAGCTTTTAATTTTTTTCCCCTATCAAATACATCAGTTCTGGGCCTGTCACTACAAGGAAGATATTGAGGGGCTGGAGCAAGTCCAGAGAAGGGCAGCAGAGTTGGGGAAAGGTCTAGAACACAAGTCTTGTGAGGAGCAGCTGAGAGACCTGGGGTTGTTTAGCCTGGAGAAAAGGAGTCTCAAGGGGGACCTGATTTCTCTCTACAGCTGCCTGAAAGGAAGTGATAGGTAGGTGGGGGTCAGATTCTTCTCCCAAGTAATAAGGGGAAATGGCCCTAGGATGTACCAGGAAAGGTTTAGATTAGAAATTCTGATATAATTCTTCATTGAAAGGGTTGTTCAGTGGTAGAACAGGCTGCCCAGGGGAGTGGTGGAGTCACCATCCCTGTATTTGAAAAGCATATAGATTTATTATTTAGGGGTATGGTTTAGTGATGGGTTTCGCAAGGGTTAATGGTTGAGCTCTGTGATCAATCCTATGATTCTGAATACCAGAGACTTGCAAGAATATGGAATTGTAGGAAGCATTTCTCATACTGAGACATTATAGTGTCTTTCCATATTTGCTTTTGTCTGTCTCATGGTAATATCCACAGACCTCTTGCTGTTATACAGATTCTTAGAAAGGTGTATGATTCTTAGTAGGGGTAATGGTGACAGAACAAATTATAAAGGTAAAAGAAAACCCTGTACAGGAACACTGTGTCACTGAATTAGGCATATTATCTATTATCATTAAAATAGCTATACTTTATCCAATTGTAATGTGACCAAAACCAGGCTAACTCAAAAGTAAAGTATGATGACACACAGAAAACGTGATTTTATGATGTCTTCTCTGTGACCTGAGTGAGTTTTGGTAATTCCAGATGATTCCTAATGGGTGCAGAAATAGCCCTAAAAGAAGTAAAACCTGAGTTGTTTTCTCACTGCTTTCCCTCACAGCCAAATTATACCTATGTTTCAGTAAGTGATCAGTGAATTTTAGTATCCACCAAGAGACAGTTGATATATATATATATATATATATATATATTTTTTTTTTTTTTTTTTTTTTTTTTTTTTTTTTTTTTGCTTTTGGGGAGTGACTGTTCAATGTATGCCTGATACCAGCAGAAAAAGAGAGTAGGACAAAGAATGGCACCCAAAACTCCCTTTTGTTTCTCAAAACATGGGTCTGAATGAACATAGTTTGCAACTTAGCCTGCACCCAAGCAGTTTTGCCTAGGGATTTCTCCCACTGAGATGCATGCAAGATCATAATTAATTTCTTTTTAATTCTTCTTAAAATACGTTTCCTCAAGAAAAGCCTATGGATTACCCTTCAGGACCTCCAGCATTTGTTTTGCTTTAAATTTTGATCTTAAACTTTCTTTACAATCCTTCTTCCTACCACACCAAAGGAGCTTTTTTCTGCTCACCTCTGGCATGCATCCTCACAATTCTGAGACATGCTGTGTCTCCCATCAAACCTGCTGGGCAGTAACCAGCATGAACCAGCCCTCATACCCCAGTGGGATTCAGAGCACCACAAAACTCAGTTACTGTTGTGACTGGCTGCTAGACCCTTCTCTGAAGGTTAGTAGTTAGTTTTTTTGCATTGTAAGTGCACAGGCTCTGTCTGCCTGGTTGTCCATCTCCATGCTTCTGAGTTGGCATTTGTTTTTGAAGGTTGGCCTTAGAACTGATTACTCATTTCAGTGATTTCTTAGAATCTTTACAATTAAATATTGTTTTTCCTTTTTTTTTTTTTAATGGCTCAGTAAGTCCTATCCCTCTCCCTGCTAGTGCCAACCAACAGAATTGCCCTTGGCATTCTCTTTCCTCTGCTCCACAGGTGTGGGAATGCAGGCAGAGCTAGGCAGGAGCAAACCTGATAAAAGAGATGGGCACCTAAGAAATGTAGGTGGAATTAAGGCAGCTGCCCCAAAGCATTGACCCTGAACCTCTGCTGATCTTTACCTTCACTGCCCAAGCCTGTACCTCCTGGGATGTATCAAACACATGGGTCTCCTCTTGTTTTCACATTCACCATTCAACCAGTTTCTGTGCAAACTGTGGTTATGGCTGCTACTTTCCCCCTTAACACAACAAATTAGAAGCCTCCACCTCTTCCATCTTGTATAACATCCCAGTGGCTCAGAATGCTTGCCCAGAAGTGACAGAATCAGGCCAGTTATCTTCTCTACCTGACACCATCCATATTTGAAGACTATTTCTGCCGTTCTGTAGTTAGATCTGCCATCAGTGAGAAGGGCAAACCACTCCAGACCCTGCTTGGAAACCCTCTTCTGTGTTTTGCATTGCAGAGACGCAGAGGCTGTGCCTTTCCCATGCCTGGCACCCTGTGTGCTATGTAGGTGGGTGCCATCCTACATCCCTGGCACAGCACAGGATGTCCTGGGGCTCAGCACCTGCTTTGCAGGGTGGGCTGTCCCAGACCTGCACATAGAAATGCCTCTTTTGAGGTAAAAACCTCTTTTGCCCAAAACCTCTATAGGCAAAAGGAAGGGAGCTGCAGAAGACCAGTCTGACCCCCTTTTGCACTGATACCTGATGATCTGAACTACCATAAGCTAATTCTTGCTCTTGGGTGAAGTTATCACAATTTAATTGGTCAAATTGAGCCAACCAACTTCCAGATTTGATGGTAGTATTACTGTGTTCTCTACACCCTGGATATCTTGTAGGACTGTGGCATGGGTGGAATCACACCTCTCCTCCTTCCCCAGCTTTTCTTTTTGGGAGTATTATAATTTTTCTGCCTCCTTCACCATCCCTGCAATTTCTCATCAATCATTTCTGGGACAAATTGATGTGGATTTTCCTGGTTTTGTATGTTTGCTTTTTTGTTTTGTTTTGCTTTTTTTTTTTTTTTTCTTTGTTTTGGTTGTTGTGTTGTTTGTTTGTTTTTTTGTTTTTTGGGGTTTTTTTTTGTTTTGTTTTGTTTTTGGTTTTTTTTTTTTTGGGTTTTGTGTTGTTTATCCTCACTTGAAAAGTGTTCTTCTTTCCAGTATACCAGAGTGAGGACTTTTGGCCATTCTTATTGAAAGGGAAATGGAGTGAAAAAAGTGAAGAGTTTTTCTCACACATCTTCAGTAATGAAATATCAGCAAGGAACTCTGGATGCAAAAAACATTAAATAAAAGGATTACTTTTAAAGGCACAAAGTATAGCCTGTTGAAGGCTTTAGTTAAGTACCTATCCATAAAAAGAAGTAATTTTCTTTGCTCTGAAAGATCACATCTTTCCTCTGTAAAAGAAGGCCTGGCCCAAGGTGTGTTTGCTGTGACAATAAAGCTGGAAAGGAGTGATTATTTTAAAAGGCTCTCCCAATACAATCTGCATCTACCTCTGGCTTTCTACTTGCATTTCATGGGAGAAATACTTCAATGCTGTGTCTGTGAGTGAAAGGCTTATGTTTCAGAAAGTACATCTAGCTACTGCTGCCAGCAGAAATAATAAAGGTGACAGGCTTTCCCATATGAAGACACACTTCTGTCATGTTTTTATAATCATTGCTTTATTTAAAATGGAAAAATCCTCCTCCCACTCAGCATGTCTGCAGGACCAGATGCTTGTATTAAAAGCTGCATTACTCATTTAGGTTTTTTTCCTCATCTCTTCTAACATGAAACCTACAGGACTATGAATTTAGATAAACAAAATGCTATAGTAAATTAAAAAACCACCCCTTTTATACTTCTCATTAAAAACCACATTGGACCCCTGCATTCACAGTCTATTCTGAGCCCAGGAAGAGGGGGACTCCTGCATGGGGCCACACAGCCATGGGGAAGCAGCTTCCTAGACTGAAGCTGGGATAGAGGAGTCAGTTTGTGATGGACTTCTAATGTCCATCGCTGTGCCTAATTTTTCCATGCTGGTTTTCCTGTCCTGGTACACATGGGAGATGTTCCTCCAGGCAGAAGTATTGCAATCCTGCCCTTGCCCTCCATGCCCTTTCCTGATCTTCAGAGGCAACCTCTGCTCTGTTTTCTCTCCTGCTTCTTCTAGAGCTGACTCAAAGCCAGCTGTGTTGGGGGAGGCATTGCTATGGTTCTGGGGAGCTTAGGTCTGCCTCTGCACAGCTGGAAGTAGAATTCCCTGCCAAGACTTTTATTACTGTTTTTGTTATGAAATACAGGTTATTTGGCTTATTTTTCTGGCGGAGCTCTGCTGAAGTGGCAAATGTTTGCCATTCAGTCCTAATTTCAGTGGTCAACAGATGCCCCTGCTGCATGACCTTGTACTTTTTAGTCTGTCACTGCTTCTTTATCTTCTTGTTAGGCCCAGGATGGAAGTGTAGTCAAATATTCTCTTGTGATGGAAGCTGTTCCTGCAGGAAAGTGAACTTCTTTCTTAGAAGAAGAAGGAGGATTTTGCTGGTCATTGAAAAATAGGTTGGGAGGGGGATTTCTAATGAGAGCAAGGAGCTCCCCATCTCCATTCCAAGAAGTTTTATGTGTGTGTATGAGAGAGACTGAGACCAACTCCCTCCTCTGTGCAGGTGCAAGTGAGAGCAGCAGCAGGTCAGCCCAGACTTTCCTTGGCTGAAATGGGCTCTGCCACAGCGTTAGCAAGGTGCAACAAGTTTTGACTTCTTTCCTGTCTCCTTCAGCACCACCCACTGCTCACAGACTGCAGAGTAGCCAGGGAAAAAGCCAGAGCCATTGAGAGGCAGGGATGGAAGAGCAGGGCTTTCCTGCAAATTTCTGTTCCTACTCACCCTTGGACTAAAATAATTCATTGGGAGATGCATGTTTTTGTACATTTACCTATCCATGAAGTAGTTTCCAGAAATCAGTTCTGATTAAAAAATACAAAGAACTTCTTGAATTAAGTGCTAAAGAAATATTTTATTACTGCTGACATACAGGTAATTGAAGTCATTTGGAATGTACAACATGTATTTAATAAAAGCACCACTGGTTACAAAAAATATCTCCTGTTCTCCACACACCCTCCTGCATACTTGAGATGACAATGTGGTGGTTTCAAAAGCATGTCTTTTCCTATCATGAGAATACCTGAAACCAGAAGTTTTTCCTTGTAATGAACAGAGTCAGATTGCTTCATTTCCTACTAATACATAAATAGTTTATCTGCACTCAGAAGCCTATATTTTGATCAGTTCTACTGTGTTTTAAAACTATCAACATTTTTACTCTGTGCAAAATGGCCTAAGATTTTACTCAGCTGGCACCTGCTAGGGTACAGTTCTATTTCTGATGCTCAGACTGCTCTGTCACCTTCAAAGCAAAGAGGAAAAAAGGTTACTCCCTTGACCAGGAGGTACAAGCAGTATGAAATAAATAAGACAAGTTAACCAGGTTTTGATTTGCTAAGTTATAAGGATAGAAAATCTCAGTGTCTGTCTGTCTGTCTGTCTATCCAGTCATCTCACTCTCATAGTTCTCACACATTTGGATTTTACTTTGTAAAACCAAACCCAGATCAGTGTTACAAAATTAAATATTAGGAAATAAATATAAGGAACTTAAAGGGAATGCTACACAGTTTGAGCTGAAAAGAAAGGCAGATGAAAAACTGTAAGGTTAAGTGCAAAGAAGGTATCTAAAATAATTTCAAAGGAGATGTTTTAAATTTGCCATGACAGCAGCCTTTCAACTGTGTGCTGAAGAAACAGGAAAGTTACTAATGATGCTCCTGATACTTCTGCTCCTACAGTCTAGAGTTCTGTCTTAAACTTCAAAGGGAATGATGCTCACACCTTCTGTTGGCAATATAAACTTCTCTTCATGCTCAGCCTACAGAACAACGGGTAGCTATGCTCTTTCATGTGTACCAGAAGATATGCAAAGGAAAACTTCCCACTGAGATGAACTCAGCTCAAAGTCCTCTGCCCAGGCCGTGGAAGGCTGTTTTCTGGATCTCTATGCAGCTGCTGTTACAAAGCTGCTTGTTAGAACACACTGGTGTGCTCTCAGCAAGCCAGCTGTTTAGCTGGTGTGAGCAGCTGAATCTCCCTGACATCACTCATTTATCCCAGCACAGGAGTTGAGCTAGAAAATTCATTCCTCTCCAAGGTAGGTCTAGGGTGTCTGGCCCAATCAAATCTGTACCAATCTTAAGCTCCCTCATCACAGCAATCATAGAGGTGAAAATATTAATATATTACCCAGCTCTTTGGTACATAGTGTCTGAGGGCTGGGAAGCAACAAGAGTGGCAGTGTAATGCAGGTATCAAAATCAGGCCTGAGCTCAAAGCTGGCTCAGGGATGCTGAGTCTGTGCCTGCCTTCAACTGCTTGGTGGCCCCTGTGAGAGCATTTGGCCAGTAGGCAATGGTGCTGCATGCCTATTTTATACTTGAAAGACCATATTTATGCAATCAATGGAGAAGAAGTAAGGAATGAAATTTGTGAAAAACATTTTTTGCCAAATTTCTGTTATTCCATGAGCAAAATTACTGTAAAATTGCAGTATTTTTGGAAAATTGCCTCCCACTCAAAAAACCTCTGAAATTTTTTCCTTTGCAGTTTTGTGTGAGATGTTTTCATGGAAACTTTCAAAGCACATAGTCATGTTTTTTGGCTGTATTTTTATTCCACTTTGGCAATTATTGATCAGATGGTCTAGCTTACAATTCTCTGATTCTCTTGCATTAAGAACAAGAGGGGAAACCATGCTGACTTTGTTTTCCACAAGAGTATTTTATATTGTGAATCTTTCTGCTGGATAGCTAGGTGGTAATTAACTCATCCATCAATAGTTGAAGCAAAAGTGGGACATGACTGCTGTGATTCACAATTAACTGTCTATTTCCTTTCCATTATCAAGCACACTATGCTAGGTGAGGATTTGATGTGTCAAATTTATAACATATACCTTTCTTTGATCTAGAGGTACCTGCATTTTCCCATCTGTGTGTGTGTGTGTTCTGCCCATTCCAATATTTTTAGCACCCACGTTGCCCTGATCTGACAAAGCTGCCTCCCCCGAGAGTGCTTTCAGTACCCTCTTTCTTCTTTGTCTGCCAAGATCCTTGCACTGAGTACCACAAGTAATTTTTCACTGAGTACCAAGGATAACTTATCACTGAGCTTGAGTGAGCACCTCTCATGTCACACAGAGGAGTAACTGCTGCACCAGGATTTGTTGCACTGTCAGGAGAGGAGAGAAAATCTTCATTTTCAGACAGTTATAGATATCAAAGGATGCACAGACAGGTGCAGAGGAAGCAAATACAACATCAGATGCCTACCTTTCTGTGAAAATGTCCCAGAAACGCCAAAAACTGTAGGGTGTAGGCACACATTTCAAAGAAACCCTTGGTTACATATGACTTTCAATAACAAAGTGCTATGGTTCCTGTTCAGAGGCTGGAAAATGCAGCTTCTTTGCTAAATTGCTGCTAGAGAAGATCTTTCAGGTCTCCAGCAGGGCTTCCAGACAGAGCAAGAGGTATTTCAGATTGATCTGGTGTGACAACATGGCTGTGGGAGCTGAGAGATGCAGGTATGAGCTGCTTCCCTGGGATGCTCCAGTCTTTCACATCTCTGCTAGAAACAGTGGTCCATTGTATATTTGCTTATGGCTCTGAGCATATTGATCACAAGCCACTGTGCACACATACTAAAACACACTGGAATGAACCTGGACCCTTTGGCACATTATTGGTGCATACTGACAGTGAGAAGCTTGGAGATATTTTTCTCTTTTATTCAGATATAATAAATGTTGACTACAGCCTCCATCAGTGGGGAACAAAAAAGGTTTACAACGGCAGAATTAATAGCCCAGGACACTCATGTGGGAGATAGGAAGCCTATATCCAAATCTATGGTCTGAATCAGGCAGAAGAGGGATCCTACATACTCACTGATGGTTTAGATTATCAGGTTACTGCTGAGCATCTCCTGCTTCCAAACAGAAACTTTCCAGGTCCTTATGGTAATGCCAAGACATGTGCACCCACATAAAAACGCAACATGCACATACACACAGATCTGATGGCATTAAAGACAACATAAAATGTGGAAGAAAAGCATTCAGTGTCTGTCAATCACTCAACATCCTTCATTTGAACAGTAACATCAGATTTCATAAAAAGCAGGCTGTTGACTATGTAGAATGGCGGCTATAGGATCTTCCTTGGCCTAAATCATAGCAAGCCAGCAAGAGTTTGCTCACAGTCATAGAACACTGAATACACTGGATAATGAAACTAAAAGGTGGTATTTCTTTTCATGCTCTTGTCTTCAGACTCCAAATGCACGGTTTGCATACTAAAAAAATCCTTTCATATCCAAGTGATGTGACTAATTTCCTATCATACTTAATATTTTATTGTACACCAGATTTTCTTGGAATAGATGTATATTTAATCCCTTCTTTTGCAGAGCTTGAATTTTTACTTTCCTCCCTTTTCATCCTTGCAAGAATATAGTTGACTGTTTCTGACTTCTCCCCATCCTACTTCATAGATAAAAGGACCAATTTTTGGAGATAGTGTGCTGCCTAGAAAATATTTTTGTGTCAATAAATTACTTGTTCCTTCTCAAAGAAGATTTCTATATCTCCTACTGACCTCTTGCTCCTGGTGTGCTTGAAACATTTATTGGTTTTCTCACTGTTCCCCCGTTCTGTGATCTCAAGGATTTTCCACTTGATTTCTTATGTGCTTTCTTCATTTTATTCTTACCATCTTTGTAGTCTATGGCCAGACATTGCTGCTGTTGTGGCCAGCAGATGAGGTCACCAGCTACATGTCTATATTTGGCAGAATTGATATCTTGGTCTCTATTTTTGCTATAGTAATATCAGTCAGAGACCAGAGCTCCAAAGTGTTTTCGTAATTTCATCTCCAGTCCTTGCCCTGAACAGGGGAGGGGCTGAATAGGCAAAGGGTGGCACCATATGCAGAAAATTTAACTTTGCTTTGCTTTTCTTTACTGGAGTGACTTTCAGCCTAAGCATGAAGGAAAGTCAGATAAATATTTATCAACTTGATTCTTATCTGAAACAAAGCATATGCTTATTTAGTCATTATCAGGAGCACAGTGATATAAATAGCATGATGGCACACACATACACACATCCAGCTCAGGAAGTGTTTGATTTCATGTATTTATGGGAAAATACTATTCGATTTTGGCAAATATGGCATATCTTAAATCCTAACTGTACTTTTAGATAATGCTGCAAAACTAGAAACTCTGTGTTAGCCACTCTGAAGGACAGTAAGTACAAATATTCACACAAGGACAAACCTTCAGGAGGAAGAAAATGCACGTAACTACATCAGATATTTGAAATGAGAAGTCTGACATTTTCTTACTTGGCCTGTAAAGACAATCTAATAGCAATTTTGCAGAAGTGCTCGAATCACACAGTATTTTTGTTGCTGATGGTTTCAGTAGTATTATATTTGTTGTAAGCAATTCATTAGCACTGCCTTTTCCTATCTTATCATAAACTTTCTGACAATTAAATAGCCAAATGTTACTCTTGCAAAAGGAAAAAAAAAAGAAGAGAATTGATCAAAGATTATCACAGTGTTAAAGCTAAAAAGATACAAAAAAGCTCTGGTTTAATACCAGGAAATTACGTACATTTTGCTTGTTTTAGTGTTCCTCTCTGGAATGCTTTGACAGGCATAACAGCCAAACATTGCCAAAGCCAACAAGACCGGCAAGAACAATGTCCATATTTAGGGGACTTTATGGAAAATACAGGAAGGTTTGAAAATTCTGATAAAACTGACCCAGAGGTCAGCACCCACTCCTTGGTTTTGCTGCCAGGGTCCTGGGAGACTCCATTCATTCCAGTGATATTTTTCAAGTCTGGAGGAGACAACAAAGTCAAGTTCACCCTCTAACAGACTGAGCCCTGTATGTGCTGCTGCTGTAGTCTGGCAGAACACTTTCACCAGCAGGTTTTTCACACTGAAAAAAATCCCACTGTGTTTCCTATTCCCTACACTGTAGTCTTAATAAGAGAACAGCAAGGTTACACAGCCACCCACTTACCCTGCTCCTCTGTGTCCTGGGAAGTCAAGATGCCCTGTACCATCTGAAAGGTAACTGGAACCTGCCCTGAGGGAAAATGGTAAAAAATTGAGTTTAACCACTATGTAAAATCATGCAAAAATTATGAAAAATACTACTTGTCTGCCTATAATTTTAATGAAATACAAAACACTACAATATTTTCACATACTGGAAAATTATTTTCATTGTTTACAGGTGTTGGTGTTTCAAAAGGGGAAAATACTGTTATTCATGAATTGTGATATAGGAAAAATATTCTGGGGGATTATCTGAGTGATATGCTTGAAAACAGAGGTATGATGAATAATGTTTATAAACAATAATGTGCTAAGATAAAAAATTGCATAAAGAAAACAAAATGTTTTAAACTCTGAGAGCTCACATGAAAGTTCATAGCTATATACAGCTGAGAGAGTTTAGGATTTAGAGAGAAAGGGTATTGATAAAATTTGAAAACACTGTTTATCCTATAAGCATCTCAAAAAACCCCAAAAGAACAGCCTGTCTAGCTTAATCTAGCCTTTTTTTCTATAACATCTGAACAAGTCTGTCACTAAAAGTAGTGAGAATTTCACTGTGGTTTTCTGATGCATATACAACAGTTGGATGTTCAAAGACCTGTAGCAAGACGTTATTTGGTCTATATTATAGCAAGGGGGAATAAGAGAAAGAAATTTAACTTGTACAAGAGAAAGAGGAGTGGATAACTTTACCCTGTTTTTCTAGGGAAACTAGACTTATCCTGCTATGCTGCCTGTGCTCTTTTGTGTCTGTGGGCCAGGCATATAACTTTAGAATGTGTTGACTAATTTCAACTTAATGGGCAGAAGGGTAGAATTATCAAACATATTAAGTTCCTACTATTGCCAGAGATAGAGCATTTGAACTCCCAGTGAGTTATCCCACCACTAACAGACACCAGGAATGCACACCTGTTAGGGAGAGTATGGATGAAAGTTAGACAACCACTCAGTGCAAGCAAGTTCTTTTGCTCGCAGTGTTTCTGGAGTGTGACAATTATTTTCTTAACTTGAACTAAAAAGATGGCTCAGTCTCAAAATAAAATCCAAAATGGATCACTGGTTAGTGAGCAAACCACCGAGAAGAAGGTTGGAAGCTTATAATTTCCACTTGCAGTAGTTGGGTTGGTCTTTTAGGACAATCCATTTTATTTCCAGGAAATTCTTGGGAGGATGATGAAGAAATAGATAAAGTGAATAGGTCTACATTCAGGCTGAAAGAGGAAGGTGAAAAACAGGATCGTGGAAAGAGCATGAAAGTGTGGCATGTGGCTATTTCACAGAGACACACCTGAAGGAATTAAAACAAAGATGATCATACCTAAAGGAGCACCGGTCCACAGAATAAAATGGACAGCAGTGAAATTTAGGAACTTCAGCTACTATATTAAAAAATATTTATGCCGACTCTATATTTCCTTGTGAAGAAAGTACTAAAATTGATCCTGAAATGCAGCAGCAAAGATCTTTAAAAATGACAAGTTTTAAATGAGAAATAGCACATCATTTGGGTTTGTCCTAGTAGCTAACAGAAAGGGACCTTCTGAGGCAAAATTCCTGTGTCTTTCCTCCTCCACTGACAGGAATTATGTTTTGACAGGTTCTGAATTCAGAGGAACAAGGTGAGGAGTACCTGACCAGACAACTTCCACCATCCAAATGGAGCAGCATGGAAGGAAAATTAAGTGGTTCCCTTTAGAAAAGGAGAAATAGCTCTAGTGCTGCCACAAAAAGACCTCCCAACTACAGCTCAGTTGATAGGTGCCACTCCTCAGCAGCAGATCACTGAACTTTCAAAATTTATCCCAGGCAGAGGGTAAGAAGAAGAAATCCAGCACAGAGCTGGTGTACGTGGGGCACACATAGTTCCAGACAGCAGTACTTCTCTGAAGGATAAGGTTAAATTTTCTATGACAGTTGTAGGAGAAGCAAATGACAACAGAGCTGAACTATAAATCTTACCAAAGTTACTATCAAAAAAGTGGAAATGACTGATTCGTTTTTGTAAATCAAAGTTGAACTTCACTGCTTTCTTACCCTCAAGAGCTCATTTGTTGCTATGGAGAACTTCTACATAAATATGACATTGTACGTAGAAGTAAGCACCTATCTGACAAAAAATCTGGGAAAACACAAACATACATTTCACAGGAGGTCAGAAAGAATTGCTAATTTAGGTGAATAATGACAGTTATAAATATGTAGTGCAGCTTTAAAAAAAAATAAAGGGCATGATTTATTAAAATGTGACTGTTGTAGATAATAGATTTGGTTTGCAAGGTAAGGCTGCCATTCATATAACTTTATGTCATTTATCACAACAGCAATAAAACAATGAACAACACAAATAATGTTTTAAAAAATAAATGCATCAACTTTAGCAAAAGTATTAATTACTATTTTATGCCTAGCACCAAAACAATCTGATTATCCATTTTTCAAGATTCAAAGACATGTTTTTAATAAATCATCCAAAAGCTCACTCTTAGTTTAGAGCAATAACCCTCTAAGCAGGGAATTATCCAGTGCATTTCTTCATTTTCCATTACCACAGTGCTCTTTCTGATTTCTATCGTGATTAATGTGAGCCAAGATTATTGTTAGCATGAAGTGTTTTCAGCTCTTCCTGGAAGGCAAGTGTGTGGAATATTGTATTTCCATCACCTTATTGTAAAAACTAGATAATTCAGGTCTGGAACCTCAACAGAACAATTACATTCACATTCGCATACATTACATAAGCAAAGAATTGCATAAGGTTTTACAAATAAATTGAGTAATAACTGGATGAGAGCTCTTTGTGGAATGTTAATAATTTTCATATTCATTAATATGATAGATCGATGAAGGGTAAAGGTTTCATACATAACTAGCATTAGTTTCTTATGAGTGAGGAACAGTTTAATTAAAAAAAATCTCAGAATACCTCTTCTTAACTAGTAGAATATAGCAATCCCCTCGATTTTCTGAAGATCATCTGCAGATAGCACAGACAGAAATGCAGAGACAAGACTGCATGGATAGCATATAGTTCAGATGTCATTTCTCCACTCAAAATCAAATCATCAAAATATTTCTTGCCCCTTAATTTGTTTCCAGATACAACCTGAACAACTCTGCAAAGGATATATTTCTCCAACCATCAGTCTGCTTGGTAATATCATAACCAAAATAATGCCTATACTGGAACTGTGTGAAACTTATATTTATTTCATGGTGGGTGTATTCTGCATATTTTCAAATACTCATTTGCATATTCTCAGTTTTGCTTTGGAGCTTGAATTCAGTAAATATGATTTCCTGAGTATGGCCTAAGCTCATTGTGAGTTTTGGTGAGATGGGCCTGTGTTTTCTATGCATTTGCTCACACAAGCAGCTTCTGTTGAATCACAGCTTCCCCATTTGCATCACCAAGCAGCCTTTTGCATACACACGCTCTCAGGGTCTCACCTGCATTATGTGGTGAAACAACTGATGACCGAGGATAGTGGTGGCAGTGGGTGATTGTAAGAATAACTGCACTTGTTGGACAGAAGTATTTTTAGCCTGGTGTTTCAATAGTGGCCAGGACTGAATGCTTGGAAAGAACATAGACATATAAGCTGATTCTTCTCCAAGCACCAGGACCCTGAGGTGATGACATTTGCAGAGAACACAAAGTATTTTTAATTAGTCAAGACTAGAAGCAGATTTGAAGAATTTTAGAAGGGCCTTGGGAAAGGGGGAGATAAGGGAAGGACAAATGGCATGCTGCCGTTCTCAAATGTCAGGTAAGGGGCACTGAAGGTGACCGCTTGACACCTGAGCCACTGGGACTGGCTGCTGGCTTATACACTTGGTATATTTACATGAGTAAGAGACATGGACATCAATATGGAAAATCTAGTAAATCTCAGAAGGTTTATCCTAGCAAAAAGGAATGCCAAACTGCAGGATATGAATAAATGAGATAAATGGGATAAAGAATGTAGGGAAGTTTATTTCATTTAAGTGAATAATATGAATCAGATCTAGTGAATAAGAATTAATAAAATCATCTGACTTGTAAGCTTACTGAGATTTCTAAATCTATCCATTCTCATATTTCTTTGTTTGTTTCAAGTATTTTTCATAGCAGTAACACAAACTTGGAACTTATTCTGTAATGAAATCCATTAAAGTTACAATGGTGCCAATATGCTCAATGTGATCCTGGCAGCCCAATAGTAAAGGAGATGGTAGTAATCAGAAAAAATGTAATGAAGTTTTATATCACTTTAAAATAGTTCAGATACCACGTGTTTTCAAAACTAAAATAGAAAAGGCGACTGAAGAAATTAATTTTAAATGAAGTGGAATTTTTTCCAAAACACCTGCCAAAATAATGTAATAGTCTGAGTACTGTCAAATATTACTATAAAACAAATATAAAATACATATAATAAAGTGACAAACAATTAATATGTGTCAAAATTAATATAGAATAAATGTATAAAGTGACACTGAATGACCTGATTTGTTCTCTACTCCACGGCAGCTTTCTCCAAATCTGATTTACACTTGGAGTGTACCTTGTCCCACAAGAGCAGTTGCAGTGATATGCCAAAAGTTATTTTCAATGAACTTGGGTAATTTCCTAATAAACACTCATATTTGTGGTAATAACAGTAGAGCTGCTAATTATTTATTTATTTGAAATTTTATTTTTTGTAGGACTGGGGGGAAGCAGAGGAGACATTTTGAGCTACAGTATTGAAACAGTAGGCAAAATATATCACATACCAAAATCTTAGAATCAAACATAATGAGGATTGCATATTCAGGCTGCTCTGCACTCTAGATCCTTGTCAGATCTGTCCTACATAGCTGCTTAACTTTTACCAATCCAACACATATCAGTGCTAGAAAGTGGTTATTTAGGTAGTGCTGAAAGCACTTCCAGTTACTTAAGCAGTGTTATCCATCATTGTGACTGCTTGCTTGAAACTTCTGACATTTACATGAGTATCTTTGGGGGAGGGACTTTGTTGTTGTTTTTAGAAATATTTTCTCTGTCTCTAGCACCTTATTAATGTGATTAGGGATTCTTGTACTTCCACTCTTTCTGCAAAACAGAATTCACAAATGCTGTGCTGCCTCACACAGGAGTTGATTAGGGATTCTCTTTGAGTTTGCCCAACCTAAAGTGCCTAATATAACTAAAAAGGAGGATAAAAATAGGTTTTCGAGTCCTCAAAATGAATTAAAAAGAATATGAATCTCTGCAGTGGTGATCAGGGACTTGGTTGAAAACAGACGATGCATGTGCACCAGCATTAACAGAAACAGGGTTTTTTTTCTAGAATAGGCATAGGTACAATGATGCAGAAGTTGCCTTACACCAGAGCAAACATTTCTATGTCAAAAAATCAGAAAAGGGAAAAGAAACTGGTAAACAATAGCCTTAATGCCAGTGCAATAGTGTTTTTACAAAAAAAAAAAATTAAAAAGTCTTATTATTCAAGACTCTTTTACCTCTAGCACATGAGTGTTCATCATTTATATCCTTTATTCCCTCTGCCTGGTGTAGGGCTCCTCTGCCATGATTTCAGGTCTGCTTACCTTTAATTTATTTAGCTCAAGAGCTAAAGGTTTTTTTCTTTTCCTGCTCACTTCTGAAACTGATTAGCTCAGGGAAAAAAATATGTAAAACATGTTGTTATATTCCCTTACCATGGATTCAAGTATTCAAGATGCAAAGTCTTTTTAATTCAGACAGTGCCACCATGGCCTTGGGGCAATCAGGAATTAAACATGGAGCTGCTGGCTCTCTGACATGTTTTCCCTGAGTGTACTATAGATTTCACCCTTCGGTACCTTGACTCCAGCATTACTGCTTGTGCCTGGACAGGCTTCTGTTCAGGCTCCTTTCTGTGACCAGCAGCAGACAATGTGAGCTCTGCTCTATTCAACATCCTGGGTGGATTTTGTGCCTCATTGCTGACCTTTTATGATACCTATTGTGACAATCTTTTTTCTAGTAAAAAATCCTGTCACACAGAACTATTTCACCTCTATAATCCCAATGTCTTTTGTATCATCGACGGTGCTCAGGCTATTTCTTGTTAGCCTCAGTCTAAGATAATTCTTTCAAGCCGCTGTGAAGTTGGGTCATTTTACATTTCTTGCTCAAACTTGTCAAATTTTATAACGTTAATAGGTAGCACTTGAATCACATTTACTTCAAACCCTTCTTCCTGCAGCTTCTTCCTTTCAGTGTTTATCAGCACTCTTAAAAGCATGTCTGATAGAAAAAGCTCTTTACTGGGACAGTATTTCAGTTTAATGAGGATTTTTGCAATTTTATGATCATTTTCTGAAGTCTAGGTAGTGCTTCTTTGCACAATGACTTCAGTAATAGGGTTTCTGAAGTTTTATAGGCTGCATCTCCTCTGACCTATTTCTCTTTATAAACATAGCTATGGAACTTCTCACAAAAAAAAACATTTGCTGGTGTCTATTTTCCAGGCTGAGAATTTAATTTTTGTGTTACAGCTAGTGTTTCATAAGAATACACAGCCATTCAGAAGGGCAGGATATGTTTGCTACAGGCTGGATTCGATTTTTTTTTTTTACTCAGTATGGGGGAAGAGGCAGCTGCTACTGCCTCCAATGTGTTGCTTAACTTCCTGGCCAGTTGCTAAAGACTTCTCCCACTCCCTACCTTGCCCAGCATCCCTGTGGCAGAGTCTGGCCTTTTCAAAGCTTCACTTTTTCAAGGTGGGAGTGTCTTGCTTAGTTTGACTCAGTATTGAGCTGCTGCACTTCTTAATTGCAAAAAAGGAAACAGTCATAGCTCTAATGAAAGTCTTTATTTTCAAGCCTCCATAACCATTCTTGAAATCAATTTAATTCACTCCCCCTCAGCCACAGGCACTCAGTTTAGTCCTGTCATCTGGCCTGTTCATGAGATTCCCTTTTGTTCACCCTGGGTGACAGGCAGAGCTTACTCCAGGAAAGGAATCTGCAGAGATTAGGCCTGACTGAATAGTCAAGACCTAACATAGCTGTTAATTACACCAGCTTCATAATGGGGATTGTTGTGCAAGGGCAGAGATATCCAGGCTCAGTCTCTGCCCTTGCACAGGGTGGTGAGCAGGCAGAGTGGGCACTCTGCTTACCAGTGCCCTTGGAGGTCAAGAGGGAGGAGTATGTGGGACCCAGCCAGGTTTGGTGTAAGAACCTGCATGCTGCCTGGCCTGTGGATTGCTTAAGGTAGGAGAAAATCAGAAGCTCCTACTGGGCATCCCTCATGTTCCCAACAGCTTTGTGCAGCCCAGCCCACATTGCACAGGGCACTTGAGTCCGTCCATTGGCTGCCCAGCTGCCTGGACACAAAAGCTCTTTTACCAGTGCAACCTTTAACCAGTTTACAAGCCTCGTCTCTATGTGCCCCACGTTCTAGCCTATGGTGTCTGTAACAAACATGTTACATGTTACATACTCAGGAGCTGATACTGCAGCTAGTAACAATTAATTCATGAAGCAAATAAAAGGCCAATGTTAATATATATTGTCTCACCTTCATACTTCACGAATGTCACATGATAGGGCTTTAATTGGCTGGAACTGTAACTCCTGCAGTGCCATGAACAGCTGGATGTTGTGCATGATTTGGGGCAGAGTGGTCAATCAGAGAGCAGCAAACACTTTGGTTGCAGAATGCACTGATTTCAACAGGGAGATGACACCAAGAAATGAGTGAGATTTCAAAAGTCAGTAGTAAAGCTGATTTGGGAGCTTCTCTGTAGGCATCTTTACAAATTACATAACACAACTTCAGAGCACAGATCTGGCAAGATACTTCTAATGGTAAACTGATTTGCATATAAAATTTTATCAAACAGTATTTTTAACATATCTTACTTTTCTCTGCATAATTAAGTTGAACCATAAATTTATTTTGCTTTTGCACAAGAATTGCAAAATGCTTGTGCTGTATCAGATTAGAAAAAAACATTTAAAATCAAGTAAATGTTAAAAAGAGGTTTACAAATGGCTTAATATGGATAATGGATAGTCAAGCTAGCAGCCTTAGTCATAAGAACAAAATTATTCCTTTTTCCCTGAGTTCAATGACAGCAAAAATCAAGCTTTCAGTGGAAGACTTGTAGTTCACACAACATTAAGACACATTCTGAGTAAATTTCATTTGCACAGCTACTATATGTTTGCACAAACCAGTGTGAAACCTGTCCATCATATTAATAATCAAGGGAAATGCAGATATGTTCAGAGCAATTTCAGCTTGGAAGTTTCTTGCAGCAGCAAAGTCTCTATGAGTCAGCCAGATGTTCCAGAATGAATTATTCAGAAAAGGATTTTCAAGTTAATTCTGTGAAATTAGTTCCTAATGTTTTGTATGAAACAAAAAGGTGTTGAGCTTGTGAAGGCAAAAAGAAACCATCCAAACTTTCTATTCTTGGTACATTTAGGAAATTAAGTCTGCCTCTTCAATTCAAAACTTACAGACGGGTAGGAAAATATTATGAGTTATTAATATGCCTCTAGCATGCTAAAAGCCACATTAAAGATTTTAAAATGTTACTGATCCCAGAGAAATGTAAAAGAATCCCTGTGACTGGAATGCCCAGGAAAAAGGAACTTAGTCTTTCAAGAGCACAGTAGAATCATAGAATTGTTTAGGTTGGAAAAGACCTTCAAGATCATCAAATCCAACCATTAAGCCAGCACTTCCAAGTCCAGAATTAAACCATGTCCCCAAGTGCCACATCCACATCTTTTAAATACCTCCTGGGGTGGTGAATGCACCACTTCCCTGGGCAGCCCATTCCAGTGATTGACAATCCTCTCAGTGAATAAATGTTTCCTAATATCCAATCAAAAGCTCCTCTGATGTAACTTGAAGCCATTTCCTCTTGTCTTAATGCTTGACATTTGTAAGAAGAGGCCGACCCCCACTTGGCTACAAATCTCCTTTCAGGGAGTTGTAGGGAGCAATAATGTCCCCTCTGAGCCCCCTTTTCCCCAGGTTGAACAATCCTAGCTCCTTCAGCCACTCCTCATAAGATTTGTGCTCCTGACCCTCCCCCAGCTCTGTTGCCCTTCTCTGGAAAGGCTTCAGTCCCACAATATCCTTCTTGAAGTGAGAGACCAAAAGTGAACACAGGATTTGAGGTGTGACCTCACCGGTGCTGAGTACAGGGGGACAATCACTGCCCTGCTCCTGCTGGCACTCTAACGTTATTTTTAACACTATTGCTGACACAGGCCAGGATGCCACTGGCCTTCTTGGCCACCTGGGCACACATTGGCTCATGTTTAGCAGCTGTGGACCAGCATCCCCAGGTCCTTTCCCACCAGGCAGCTTCCCAGGCACTCTGCCCCAGCCTGTAGCACTGCATGGGGTGGTTGTGACCCACATAAAGGATCTGGCACTTGCATTTGTTAAACCTCATATGAATTTTATAGTGTCTCTAAAGAAACCTGATCCTTCTGTGCTTCACATAGAGGTTTAATAGCAGACACTATTTTCAATGTCAGGTCTTTTTTATCTGAATTTGAGTGAAATTTATGCACAATCTCTAACACAGAATGGAATTAAAAATCCACAGTGATCAGTGGATTATCTTTAGATACAAAGTAAGCATTAGGCTTTCGCTAGGTTGATTTGCCTTGGAAAGGGGTTGACTACTTAAGAGTCTTGTGTCCTTCATAAATGTGTTTCTGCTTCAAAATTCTGAGTTAATGTCCTTGATGCAGAAATTGCTGGGTTTTTTTCCCCCAAGGAAAATTGCAGAAGTTACCTTATGTAAAATATATAGAAAATTATGTATGTTTGCAATCCTAAAGTGTCTCATTGTTACCACCACACATTTTTACAATAAATTCAGCGTTAGGACTCCCTCAGAACTAATTGCTGGCTATTAAAATGCCAATTAAACAAATATTTGAAATTAAAGTATTTTGGAAAAAAACCAACCAACCAAAACGAAACAGCTGTGGTTAATATATTCCCCTTAAACCCTTAAAGCATAAACTCAAAATATGGTGCAGAGCAAAAAAAAAAGAGAAAAGAGTATAACTTCTTCAGAAGAAATTTGGAAGGATTTTTTTTTTTTTAATAGTGTGGATCAGGTCTCCTAAAAACCAGGAAGAGTGAGAACAAGAGGGCAGAAAACCTTCTGGGAAGCATTGACTGTCAGAGTTGTGGAGGATAAGACAAAGAGGCAGAGACTTGCTCTGTGGAAGCTTTGTAGTAACACTGATATTCAAGAGCAGCTTTTCCCTTTATACAAGGATGCCAGGAAAGAAAGGGACACTGGTGGAGAGGTTGACTGGACAAGCCAAGAGATGCTCAATCATGGTGCATAACAGGAGATCAACCATTTCTGGAGGTGGGCTAGACTGAAACTTTGTGAGTTTATGAGTCTCTGTGTTACAAGAGACTGAGGAGTTTCACACTATTCGTAGTCCAAGTATATAGTGTTTGTACAGTTAAAGCAGAGGGTGCATTATCACTGCCATGTTTTCTTTCATGTCATTCCTGTCAGCAGTACAAACTTTCTGAGTTTGTCTGCGAAGCTTCCACCATTCCACATTTATAGCCTCTTTGCAGTAGTGGGTTTTTACTTAAAACCAAATCCACATGTTTTTCTTTTGATTTCTCTTAATCTTTGACTGACCTTGATATAGGGACATCTCAGGGCCATTTTATTTCCCATGAAGATCAAGACTAGGGAGAGCACCCCAAAAATCCAGGAGCAGAACTGGGAAAGGCATTAGCCTGGAGTCTGCATGCCTGGAAGACCCCTTTTGCCTCTACAGAAGATAAAACTTCCAAGGCTGGGGTTCCTGCCACAGAAAAAGAAAAGTGGGAATGAAGCTGAACCTGACTAGAATTCCACCAACTCAGAGTGAGTGCTTCTGAAGTTCAAATAGAATTGAAAATGTAATGTCAGTCAAAAGTGATTATGTCAAAAAAAAAAGCTATTTATCTCAGAGCATAAGGATTGAATAAGTACCAAACTGCCTCAGCACCTGCCATTCCTACCTCTATTTCAACCTGTAGTTAGTGCTGTGCTTCCTGTGTGTTTTCAGCTGAAAACATGGGCTCTTTAGGCTCTATTCTGGGATCACTGCAAATCACTACTGATCAGTGAAAGTAAGGTGACTTATTCTGGTTTGCTCCTGCTGGTCCTGGGGCAAGGTACAGCAGAGTTCTGGTAGCACTTTTGCAATTAGACAAGAGGAGGGCAGATGAACAGTCCTACTTTAAAAATGCCACCAAATGTCACTTCTCCCATTGTGTTATCTTCCAGCTCCATGATAAAACTTCAAGGCAGTCTCTAAGATTGATCCTGTGAAAACATAGCAGTTAGACAGCACTGAAGATAGCTGTACATTTGTTCCCTAGAAGGCCTGATCTTTCATATGGTATCTTCACAACAACAGACCAGGCATATGATGCTAAATCACTACTGGGATTTGCCTCTAGTCTTTGCATGCCTACAAACTGCACATGCACAGCATAAAATGGCAAATGAAAGAAACATTAAAGAAAAGACATTTTCACCCCCTTGGAAGTAGAAAGAGAATATTAATTCCTAGGCCACATCTCTTCCCTCAAAATCCGTTCAGGACTAAGATGATGCCTAATTTGCTAATTGTACAATGTTAGAAGGAGAAAATTTGTTCTTTCTGATTCTATATACTAAGATGTGCCACAGTACCAAAACATCAGTAACTGACTGTGCTTTTATTATACTATCTCTTTAAAAATTTGTCAGTTGAAATAAATTGAAATGAATACAGCTATAGAAAGACCCATGTAAAAAAACTAGTGCTTGTTTTCCCAACTAGTGGGCATTATTCTTTTACAGGTATCCCTTAATTGGTACCCTAAGCATTGACAGCTTATTGATTAGATGGATGCTTCACTCTTTGTCTGTGTAATGCTCCTTTAATGGTATCAAAAGTGAAGTCCAGCATCTAAACCTCTTAGAGATTTCTGATGGTCTAACCTCAGCACTTTGGCAGCATTCCCTCAATAAATACCCCTCTCTTTGTCTTTTATCTGCCACAAAAAAAAAATGTCTCAAATCTATAAAAATATGTCTCTTTCTTCAGTGACAAAAGACACTGCCACACTTCATCTTCCTGAAGGGAATTAGGAGCCTCTTGATTAACTTCAGTGGGAGCAGAGTCAGACCCAGGATATCACAGTATGCATTCTTTTGCTTGGTAAGTTGTACTTACTTTGCATTGTTTAGCTGTGTACAGACCATATTCATTATAATTTTCATTTGTGACACAGATGAATTCATTAGTTTCTGATGCTGATTTAGATTCATAACTATTACTTATAATTAATTGCTAATGAAGGCTATTAATGTCTAGCTGACATTTTCCCTTTCCCTGCTAAATGCTAACAAGTTCAAGCACAGGAAAAAGGGCTTGTCTCAGACAGAATTGACTCATTTCAACAAATAAGCCTAAACAGTGCTATTTACCTTCTAAAGCATGAGGTCTTTTCTACCACAAGTACAGAGCACTGCCTTATAGAAAGTAAAATAATAAAATATAGAAATATAAATATAGAACGTAAAAGAGTAAAATCAAGGCTACAAGAAAAGCTATTTTGTTTTACACAGATGTTTGCAAATACAGCCTCATTCATCCTTCCCCTAATCTTCCTCCCATACAAGCATACGTGAAACACAGAGAAGTATTTTTAGTGCATTTATACATTGATAAGCACAGACAATAGGGCATCAAATGAAACTCTGGTCTCTACTGATTGAAAAACAGTCTTTCAGTGATGTCAGAGAAGCTATTCCAGGTTGGATCTGGTGTATAAAACTTCTGAAGCCTTGCTTTCTCCATTTTCATTTCCCTCATACACCAGGCCAGCTGCAAAGAGCAGTTAGACACCATGGGTGTGAAAACAACATGCCATGCAGACAGAAGGGAGCCTTCTGGCCCATGTCAACTTTTGAGAAGACAATTCTACCCCACATAATTTATTGGTTGAACAGATAAAGCAGAAATAAAATGGCATAAATGAATGCATTTCAACTGGGACATGGTAGTTCCAGTTTTATTTCAACTTGTCTTGCCATCCTCAACAGAAGAAACAGAAAAATTTTTATCATTATCCCTGAAACATAATGTTCTCTTCTTACTGCACTGGAACACAAATTTATCTCTAGACCTTATGAGGTAGCTGCTTCATGAAACCTGTTCTTCCCTTGATTTTGGAAGATCAGAACATACAGAGCTGTGGTCAGACAGATATACCCAAAGGTAAAAAAAAGGAGGAAATGAGCAGGTATCTGTTCTCCCAATTGCCTGAGTACAAGACAGAAACTAGCCACAGAAAGGGGTACTTATGGATCTTGCAGAAATGCTCACTGTGTCCTTTTGACCTTTTTAGGAGTCCTTGGCAGGATGAAACAGGAAGAGGGAAAGCCAAGATACCAGATATTTTTCCCTAGAAAACCTGGCTCCTTTGGGTGATTTTTCCAGCTTTATTTTGTGGGACTACTCTCAAAAGGGATTTATGAAGAAGCACATGCTAAGGAGTCCAGTCTGAAACTGGGAACAGAAAATGCACAGAAAGTTGAAAAGCTAGTATAATTTGAGGGAGCCTTGGGCAGATGCTATGAATTTGGCATTCCATGGTTTTGCTTTGTAGAGAAGCCCTCATTAATTGTTCTTGTAATTTAATATTAATCAGAAGAGCCCATTAACTCCAATGCTTTATTAAAGCTATTTTCAATGGGGTTTATGTAAGAAATACTGTATTCTGCTTAGCATTAGGTACTGACTAACATTTCAAACTGAGATATCAATATGTCTAAAAGCATTCAGGGAAATCTTAAAACAAACAATGACTATAACAAAACTGAAGGATGATAGTATAAAGGTAAATGACCTGCAAAATGCATCTTTCCAAACCATTGGGAAATCAGAATGTTTATTTATTATAGAAAACATGTACTTGGCATTTGAATTTTTATAATATGTCTTCCTAGCTCTTCTAATCATTAGTGGCCCTGTGGGCTCAGATATTTTATTTCTGCTTAACTCAAGTGTGCACAAGACCTCAACTAGTTTTCCTGTATGGTATTTGTTGGTGCTTTCTCTAACTTGATATTCATAAAACCTCACTGATACAGCCACTGATAACAGTCAAACTCCTGTTTGACTGTTACCACTCCAAGAGTGGTGTCTAACAGTTGCTATCCACTCTGCCTGCTCCATTATCCCCAGATTTCATTCTGTTTGTCACCATGCCTGGACTGTTCTGTAATTTAAAGTTTAAAATGGAAAGGCAATGGGAAAATGGAAAGGCAAGGGGAAAAGTAGAAGCTCCAGGACTGAGTGATAGGTTGTGTACCAGCCCTATAAACACAAAAGAGACTTGGCTGTAAATTATGGTCTTTGCTGATAAAGATCAGCAATGTGCAGTTGAATAATGTTATCTATAACTAACATCCATCTTGGAGGTGTGGGTAGATCATGGAGACAATTATGTTGAGAGAATGTCTGGAACCTGATGCAAAGGGGTTTTCTTTCTGGTATTCAAGGGGACATGTTTTAAGAAAGCTGTATGTGAATAAATAAGACTCACACATGGAGAGGAAGCCATGCAAACAGAGATCACAGAGAAGGACTGCACGCCCAGGGCTTGCTGTTTAGAACTCTGCTTTGCTCTGTCTTTTTACATCATTAGCTGTAAAAGGTCAGATGACAGGGCAGGAAGCCCTAAATTGTGGCTGCTCTTTATGTGTTCTATAAATCACATTCCCCATGAGTTCTGAAAGATCTGAGGTCAGACCTTTGCTAGCAATGTAGCCATGAATCGAAATTCAGTGGAAGTCAGTGTAAAAGTTTGCACAGATTTCTATAAACCTTGAATCAAAGAAGTATACACATGTAATTTGCTCTATCCCCAATTTTACAGTTTCCCAGCTCTGCAGTTTAACATGCTAGGCTATTTCACTCTTTAAAAGCAATGCTAAAACAACAAAATATTTCCCATCTTGTCTGCTGCATTATTATCATGGATTATTAACACACATTCATTGTCAAAAATAACAAAACTGTGTTTTGGCAATAGTAGGAGCGACAAAACATAAATAAGAGAAGCAGAAAATGATCAAACAAGTTAATTTTCCTTTATAGCAATTTTTTATGAAGAAGCATCAGTACTGCTTACAATTCATGGATTATAATTAAATATAGCATTAATATTCAGTGCAGGTTTTCTTTTGAAAATAATTATATTCAGAAGCTGGTACATAAAGAAAAAGCACCAGACCACATGACACATGTGATGGCTCTGTTGTATTTCAAAAATATAAAATAAAGATGAAGGCATCTAATTCATGGGAGTGCAATCCATGAACCAAAATTGCCTCTGGATTTACAAATATGTAGTTAAATATAACACTAATTTAATTCAGTGTGATTCGTGATTAAAGGCCATCCTTTTAAATGTGGCTTCTAGTTAACATTCTTCCCAGATGTTTTCTTGACAGATTCTACATTTAAAATTATTAGAATCTAAATTATTGATATTCTTTCTCATTTCAATTATTATCAGCATTTGTGCACTTCTTCATTTTCTTTTCTTAATATTTGAAGTCAGTTCTAAGGATAATTTCTCCCTGGTGAAATTGAACTTCTCTCACAGAAGAGCTACTCTCCTTCAATAATCTAATTTGCAGTAGCTTATAACTTTTTCTTGTCTAAATTACCTTTGTGCTGACAGTTTTAGTACTTGTGGTTTTTGGTCATATATAATTTGGGGACATAAGCTTGAAGGAAATCTACTTATCTAGTTCAGTTATCTACTTATGACTGTAACATATTTTACCCTACTTACTTTTGGGATGCTGTTATGGATACACACACCTGTACACATCTTTACACCCTAATGGATGCCCACATGCTCAAATACAAACATACACCTACTCTCAGTGAAATAGAAATACTCATACATGTCATAATGGATGAAATCTACAGATGGGCTAAATCAAGGTAGCTAACTGCTGTTAATGCAATTTTGGTGCTCTCTTACTGAGATATAGCTCTGTGGTTGCTTCAGTAAGGAACATATGACTTCCTGGAGTAGGAGAAAAGAACCCCTAGGTGGACATGAAAATAGCACGCTTTAAATGTTTCGGTCAGTGTTTCTCAGCATGACTTAAATATACCCTTTCGAATTTTGCTCTGTCTTCCATACTCTGTCAAGGAATACAATAGGCCCAAAATCTGCTTCCAGAGAGAGGGGGTTTACAGAACCCTTGGAGAGCTGAAGGAGTGATTGTGGCCTATGACCCTGTTGCTCATCAGCTGCTGCTAACACACCAGTTGACTGTACAAGAGATGGGGTTGATCTGCCAGATAATGGCATTTAATAAGCAATCATTACATCACACACACACATACACTCACCGATTTCTTTGAAAGAAACATACAGAATGGGGGAGGAAATTATTAATATTCAAAGTGTAATCAACTTTCTGGTTTTTTTTGTTTTTTTGTTTGTTTGTTTGTTTTTTTTGTTTTTGTTTTTTTTTTAATTTTATTTTTTGTTTGGGTTTTTTTTTCCCCCTTTAAGGAAGTTTGGAAGTCCTTTGCTACTGATAGACTATGGAATACAGCTTAAGCAGTCTCAACATCAGTGGAACAGACCAGAGCTCTGAGTCTGGTGACTTTAAAGAGAGTCTGGGTGGTGGGGGAGGAGGGAGATGAGGAAGGAGATAAGAAATTTGCAGTCACTTTCCCAAATCCATTCAGAAGAATGCTCCTCTTTAGCATATATACTTGAAAAGTTGGAATCATTGTGTGATTAAAGTGCTCTACTCTTGACTTTTGTGGAAGGCCTGGATGCCTCCATGACCTTCTTTTACCCCAAAAAATCCTAGAGAGCCCAGAAAATTAATTTGTCATGGCTCATAAGAACTGCTGCTTATTGAAGTAGAACAAATGTCTCCAGCTATGATGAGAAAATGTACCAGGATCTCTCTAATCATAGCAGAAGTGGAACTGGTACATCTAAGACAAAACATTAAATTAAATACCTTTCAAAGAGTGAATACAGGCTTCACTTCTGGGAACTCTTCTGGGACTCTAGAAAGATTTGCTTGGCAATCAGGTTGACATTTTAGAACAACACAGGAAGCAGAGGTGATTTAGACTGAAGACTGTGTAAACTGAGGGATGTGAAGTGAAAGCAGAGAGGTTTTATTACTGCTGTTTTGAACTGTAGTGGGGAAATGGCTTGTAGCACATTGCAGGTGGTTGCAAGACTTGGAGTTCAAAGGCAAAAACAGTAGTTGTTAGAGAAGACAGCCAGCATGATCAAATAATTGGAAATTGTCCTGTGGAGTGCAACATAACAGGAAAAAAATCTATTTCATTTCTCAAAAAGAAGCTTTAAGAAGGCTTGATTGCAACCTAGCAGAAGGTGAAGTAACAAGAGCCAAAGGCTGGAAGCTGAAGTTCAACAAACTCAGAACACAAGCAGGGTGCACATTTCATATTGTGATGATGAATAGTCTTTGAGACAACTGAGCAATCATTGACAAAGACCCAAAATTCTAAAATCAAGACAGATTTTTTATTTTCTCTTCTCTCTACCCTCCCCCACCCCCAGGAACATAGGTTCAGGCTAAGCCAGAAGAAGATTCAGAGAAACTCTTTGAACAATTCTTTCTTCAAGATCAAGCCTGATGTCTGGCAAATACTCTCTTCTACCCCATCAACGTTTCTGTCTAAGCTGTTGGTTAGGAACTGAACCTGTGGCAGGTATGTTTCTTCTGTAGAGTTCTCAACGTGTCTCTGATTGCTAGTAGTACATGCTGGGAAGGTCCCTTTCTCTCTCAGCTATGTTCTCCATTTCACCACATTTCATAATGTCTTTACTACTGCTCTGTGCTAGAAATTCCCTGTGTCTGGTGCATTAGTTCTGTGCAGACACTTGTGTGGTGTTATGCATGCACCACCAGCCTGGATCCTCTCTAAAGCCTAGGAAGCAATGCTTTTCCAGCAGGTCACCTTCAATTCTCTGACTCCACCAGAGCAGCTTTCTATGTCAGCAGAATCCTATTGCAATAATAATTGACACAACAATCAAACTACTCTATTAACCTCTATTTAAAAACTATTTTTGAAAGGACAATAAATATCAAAGAAGCATAATTATCAGAAGTATAGTTACACCTTACTAAACTCACACAGGGGAATCCTTAAGGCAAGGAAAAACTCTAAACAACATCGGTGTGGATGGATATGAAGTATATGTGACCCACTGCTGTGTTTTCAAAGTAGCTCCTTCCCTAAGGTGCTGAATGTCCTCTACTTCAAAATAAAAAAGCAAAATGCTGCACAGCATATGTTCTGCAGCCTTGGAGTGATACACAGGAATCTGTTTTAAACACATTGCTCAGGTTCCTCCCACCTGTACCTTTAAGCACTAACTAATCCATATAGTTGTGTGAGAGAGAGAGGAAAGATCATCATGTTGAATAGTACTAGGCTAAAGTACCTATGACTGTACACAAAACTGAAAGTAACCATGCTCTCAACTTTGGATCTTAAAGGTCTTAAATGAGGAAAGGAGAAGAAAAGATTTTGAATGTTAGTATGTCATAATAACACTCATTTAAGAGGATACAAAATATGTTCCCAGACCCATTTCTTACCCTTTCTAATTTCTGTTCTCTTCATTTTCTCTTTTCTCCTTTTTCTTTTAATTCTATCCTTTTATTCATGCCAGCTACTTGATCCATATCTGCCTTCTGTGCCATGTAAGAAATATCTTTCACCAGATAAACACGCACCAGCAATATTTTCATATTCTGTCAAAATCCCCTACTCTTATCTGCCCTCTTTGTCATCTGGGCAAGCTTTGCTTTCCACAACAGTTTCTACATATGAACAAATATTCAGATGTCAGCAATTAACTACCTGTGACAAAGATATCTATCAATGTGATATATCCATTTTGGACAGTCTCATCACTGGGCCAAACCCGGAGACATGCTGCTGCAAGTGAAGAGGAAACCCACCTATGAATGTAAGTGAAAGAAAAGGTGATGTGGAAATGAAAAGTGATATTTCTACCCATGCTCTTTCAGTCATAATGCTGTATTAACAGAAGTTTTGCACTTAATGATCATTAATGATGTATTGATTTCCATAGAAACTATTGTAAGGGTAAATCTGATCTGTCACTGAATACCTTATGAGCTCTACTGTATAAACCAACCCTAAAAGCACATTCATTTGAGCTCCTGTAGGATTTTTTTAAAGAAAATCTACACTGCTAACAGCTCTACATACATTTGGGACTATGTGTCAGCAGTGTCTATGCTTGAATCAATTTTGCTCCTGTTTAAGAAGTAAAAAAGGCTGCTGCTCTGAAAAATTACAGAGGTTTTGATAATGTCAGGGCAGCATTGCTATGAGAGTTTCCATCAGATACAGCTGCTGCATTCTTCCCTACCACCATAAACAGGATTTTTCAGTAAGGTTGCTATGCTATAAATCTGAAGAGTAAAGCAAGGACACTTGTCATAACTGACTGACAACAACAGTGGGAGGCATATATCACCATTGGTTGAGTGTTGTATGCTTGTGATAATGGGTATGTTAAAAATTGATATATGTATTATTATAATGTAGCTAAAAGCCCAATCACATAGCTTTAATACATACCCTTATAGTCTGAAAATATTAAGACTGCTCCATGATTAAACATTGCTGAAGGAGTAAAGTTGACTTAAAGTCTAAAAGACTGATGAATATGCAGGTAGTCTGAAGGCTACTTTTTTCTTTCTGGTGTTTTGGCTGGGAATCTAATTCTGTATCCCTGTCTGGGTGCTGTCTGTGGCTATCTCACACTTCTTCAATGTCAAATCAATCCAAAGAATTTCATTATTATTTTTCATGAGTCATGTAGATAAGCTCAGATCAGGCCTTGAGGCTTCACTGGTCTTGCACACATCTCTTCTAGAGGGATTTAATTTATTTTTTTTCCTCAGCTTTTCTGCTGCAAGATATGTTTGCTCTTTCTGAAATCAATTCCTCAGAAGGGAGACTTGGACCATTCTCTCCTGGAAAGCATCTATGGCCACATTTGCATGAGAAAGCTAAAAGGAATGGAAGCATAGGAAAAAGTACTGTCCCTTGTCTGTCCACGTTGTTGGATGTTTGGTAATGCCACAGGAACAGTTTTGGGCCAGGTCAGAAAGCCTTTGGAAGCCAACCGCTGTCTGTTTACATGTGGTTTCCCAGGGATGGAAGGGAAAGGGCAGTGACTGCAATGCCCCTGAGTTGTGCTACACCATTTAGTCTCATAGTCTGAGATCCTTTCATCACAGTTTCCAGCTCATTTATTCATACCCAGTGGCATGTCACTGGAGAGAAGGATTTAAGTATACTGGTGGATAAAAAACTGAATATGGCCCAGCAATGCACTCTTACAGCCCAAAAAGTCAACTGCATCCCAGGCTACATCAAATGAAGCATGGTCAGAAGGTCAAGGGAATTGATTTGACAACACAAAGCTGGGAGGAGTGGCTGGTTCACCAGAGTGTTGTGTTGCCCTTCAGAAGGACCTTGATAGGTTGGAGAGATGGGAAGAGAACTGTCTGAAGTTCAACAAAGGCAAGTGGATGGTCCTGCCCCTGGAGAGGATTAACCTCATGTACAGGCTGGGGACTGACCTGCTGGGAAGCAGCTCTGAGGAGAAGGACCTGGGGGTCCTGGTGAACAAAAAACTGTCCATGAGCCAGCAGTTTGCCCTGGGGGCCAAGAAGGCCAATGGTGTCCTGGGGAAGAGCATTGCCAACAAGTCAAGGGAGGTGATCCAGCCCCCTTGGCTCAGCCCTTTGAGGTCATATCTGGAGTGCTGTGCCCAGTTCTGGACTCCTCAGTGCAAGAGAGAGATGGAGATCCTGGAGCAGGTCCAACAGAGAGTAACAAAAATGATGAGGGGAAGGGAGCATCTCTCTTAGGAGGAAAGGTTGAGGGAACCAAGACTGTCCAGACTCAAGAACAGACAACTGAGAGGGGACTTCATCAATGTCTATAAATATCTGAAGGAAGGGTGTCAAGAGGGTGGAACCAGGCTCTTCTCAGTGGTGACAAGGAACAGGACAAGAGGCAAGAAGTAAAAACTGATGCACAGGAAGTTCCACCTGATCATGAAGAACTTTGGTGTGCAGGTAACAGCACTGGAAGAGAGAGACTATCCAGAGTGACTGGAGAGTCTCCCTCACTGCAGATACTCAAGAACCATCTGGATGCAATTCTGTGCAATGTGCTCTGGGTGACACTGCTTGAGCAGGGAGGCTGGACCAGATGATGCACCATGGTCCCTTCCAATCTTACCCATTCTGTGATTCTGTGATTCTCTCTCCCTGACTGGAATACTGTATCCAGCTCTGGGGCCCTCAGCACAGAAAAGACATGGACCTGTCCAGACAAGGGCCATGAAGATGAAAATTATTAGAGAGATAGAGCACCTGTCCTATGAAGACAGGCTGAATAAGTTGGAGTTGTTTTGCCTGGAAAAAAGAAGGTTCTGGGGAGACCTTAGAGCACTTTCCAGTACATAAAGGGGACCTACAGGAAAAAAGGGGAGGGACATTTTTACAAGAACAACAATTTTAATTGAAAGAGGACAGATTTAGATTAAATATAAGGAACAAATTCTATATTGAGAGGGTGGGGAGGCACTGGAACAGGTTGCTCAGGGAAGTTGTGGCTTCCCCATCCCTGGAATTTTTAAAGGACGGGTTGGATGAGCCTATGAGCAACCTGGTCTAGAGGGACATGTCTGTCTATGTAACAGAACTGGTACTAGATGATCTTTAAGTTGGAAACCCTTCTATGATTCTACATTTCTATGGTAATATTAAAAATACAGTGGCATGGGTGGCAGTTTAAAGACAACATTTCAGAAAGTACAATGATTGGCACAGTGTATATAACTATGCATTTATGTGTCTATACATTTTGTATGTGTTGTATATTATGTGTTTAGATTTTCATTTCAATACCATTCATGTGTTCATGTTTTTGTTTATATTTAAAGTTTTCATGAAATAAGGAACTGAAACATCTAGAAGTATTTAATTCAAATAAAAACTTCTGAATTCTACTAAATTAAAATGTTTTGATTCCATACGTATGTTTTCAGACTATTTTCATTTTAGAGCAGAAGTCATGTTTTTAGTGTCTTTTTTTATTATGAATCTCATTTTCCTCATGGAATTGTCATCATTTGCAAGGAAACAGCATTTTCAGTTCCTGGCTAGCTGTGCACAATGAATTCATCAGCTCCTCTGGTTTGCAGAACTTGCTGTGTCATGAACTTGAATGAATGATAACTACTCCATTTGGACACATCTCCTATTCAGTATTTTTTTCAGAACAGCAATGATAGTTAGTGTATTTGAACAGTGATACAAGATGAAAGGAAAACCCAGACTTTTGGAAGAAAAGAGACACTCTCAGGAATGGGTTTTGTCAAAACCCATTACCATGACCTTTCCCCTGCCAAGACAATCCTGCTGTTGAGAGGCTTTGAAAGTTGCCCATTAGTGCAGAGATTTGCAATCCCTTGTGCTGTTTGGGATAATAGCTGAAATAAAGACATTTAAGTATATTTGTCATGTGTACAGACACCATCTGGAATTTCCTTTAATCATTCCATTAGAGGCCTTTTCTAGAATCTGTAGATTGAAAGCTTGTGTAATACCAGAGAACACCCAAGAAACATAGATGACCATATATCTTCTTCTTATAATAAAAAGGAAAATAAAATCTTGTTGAAAATGAGTTATCCAGCCAGTTTGGTTTTTTTCCAGCTGGAGGAGAAAAAGGCTTAAGGAGTAAAACCAAAACTGTCTTTTACAAATAGCAGAGACTGGGAACTAATTATGAATTAATATTCATAAAGAAAATGACAGGCTTTGGATGCCAAGTTTCAAGTCTTCTACATGCAGCAATCAGAAAAAATCCTCCCATAAGTCAGATCAAACTCAAGTCCAACAACCTGAAATTCTACCTCCAGAAATGCATCCTGTAAATGTTCGTTAAACAGGCTGTACACATCAATGTAAAAATTGGCATTCATTTAAAACTAGAAAAAGAATATAATAATACCAAAAAACATTCTTTTGAGGATTGCACCTTGAGTGAAAATGAGTGCACACCCTATTCATTACAAGTGGTGTCTCTAAGAACTCTGTGCCCAGAATTTATAGAGATTGATAAGGGATGGTCCAGTGCACATAATTTCAAAGCATGAAAGCAGAATGAAAGCAGAATGCTGATATTTAGGGTAGAAGCCTGGCCTTGGTGCAGTCAGGGAAGTATGGACAAAATTTGGAAAGAATTCAACATGTCACGCTTTTCAAGTTTTCAGAAGTATGTGTATTCTTAAACCTCAGTGTCCTGTTCTGTCAAAATACCTGTGAACTTCTACTGTTTTCATTCTACTTAGCAGGCAGCAACAGGACAGACTATTAAAATAGTTGGTAATAACAATTTCTAAGACTATTTATATTAATTTTTCTAGATCCAACTCTTCTCTCCCCCCACTTTCTGAGAGCTACCTGATTCTCATTCATACTGAGTTCTTTTTTTGCAGCACACGAGAACAAGGAGATGAAACAGGATGCTCTGAGGCCCAAGAAGAAAAGGATGAACTTATGAGCTATGAAACAAAAATAGAAAGAGTAAAGAAGGAATAGTTGCTGAAGAGAAACATGGCCAGGTAGAATGCTGAATTGAGGAGTAAGAAAAGAGCTTACACATCTATGATCATCACAGTTCCCCTTTCCATACAGGCCTTCATAAACCTTATATGTTCATAGGGGATTCTTCAGATAAGACACTTAAAAACAGAGGTGTCCCTACCCTAGTAATGTAAATTAGCTTTTAGACTTATTTGTGTGGTCTGTGAAGCAATGAACGAGCTTGCAATAAGTAAAAGGGTGTGGAAATGTGAAATGGGATTTAAAGCCCTCTGGTTTCTACGTTTGTTCCACAAGCAGAAAAAACATGTAGTAAGCAGGAAAAGAATATAACAAAACTCCTGCACTTCACAGCATCACCAACTCAGAGGCAGAAACAGATGAAATAAATTAGACAAGAAAGCCAAACTCTTCCATAAAGACATGACGAAGGAAAGTTACTGGCTACTTGCCAAAGTCAAAGCTATCCCACCTGCACTAGAGACATGTGTCACATTCACACCTGCCTGTAAGTGCTACAGAGAAAGAGAGACACTAAAGGAAGCATAGGAGGACAGGAGATCTCTTTTCCTTAGATTGCTGACACTACTTGTGTGCTGAGAGATGTAACACACATCATTTTGTCATCTGGAGAGCAAACAGACACAACCCTAAATGTGCTCCCAATGCAGCTGGTGAAAAAGCCAGAAGGACATGCTTCAGAGGTGAAGGGGGAAAGTTTCGGGAAATTGAAACACTGTTGTAGTCCAAGACATAATAGTTATGGACAAATGACAAGCAGAATGTGCTTCTTGTTACCAGGAGGTCACATCTTGCTATCCATCTCCTAGATTCCTCTATTTAATCACTCCTATAATTGCCTGCATTAATGTGTTGCTGATTTTGACTAATATTATGATTACAAAAGAAAATAAAATGGTAACATTTCCAAATCCACAGCATGATGTACTACTGCAGAAATATTAGTGTTTCAGAACTCCCCAGAATTATGCTAGTGCTGAAAACCCTGCTATCTGTTGTGTATTTTATAAATTCAAAAGCATACACTGGATGATGTATTTCTGTTGCAAAACAAAATGAAAAGGGGCAGAAGTTTGAGAGAAGTTTGAGTTTGGCGGAGGAGACTGAGTGGCAAAAAAAGCCTGTGGAATCAATGATGAAGTTGAGTGTCTTAAACACTCATTTGCAGTCATTCATCTCTGGCAGAAGATGTGAGCTATTATTCTAGGTGTCAGGAGTAAACCACAATGCTGGGTCTGTATGCATCTTATGTGAGCAGAATGTTTGTGCTGGTGAGCACAACACACTACACATTTTATTTTGGGAGCTCTGTTTCTGGTTTCTTTCTAAATGTAAACCTAAGTATCCTCCAAGAAATTTGTCATAATAATGACAAAAGTTTCTGATGCCCCTAAGAGTTATTTTTCCTAAAGAAAAAAAAATATCAGTAGTCAGTTTTTGGACAGTTTTTCTGGAATGAATATCACTTATTATCACATGAGGTGATATCACTTTAGCGGTGAAAATCCTTTGTTCTATTCTAGCCCTCTCTCACCTAAAACAGATCATCATTTTTTGTTTTCATAAGGATAAAGCTGTTTTGTTGTTTCAGACAACTTTTTTATTGGCTTCAAATAAAGGTTTGATGAAAGAAAGTAAATTATTGTTAAGGACTCAAAATAAGCATTTAGACATTAAGATCTAAAATCCTGATTGAACCATATACTTGACTCCTGCTCAAAACACTGTATTCTTTTTCTTTCAGACATATAATGAATGATTACACTGCAAATAAATTATTGCTTATGTTCTCTTACAAGTTGTTCATGTACACATATATATGTATGTAAAAGAATCTGTTGTTCTCGTCCTAGCTGGAATATCAGGAATCACTAGAAACAGCAGCCTGTATGTCTCCATTACTGAGGCTGTAACAATGGATGGGAACTGGAGGGAAGATCCAGGTGATCCTGTTTCAGCACTGCTGTTTCTCTCTGTTGACCCACATGGCAAGTGAATGTCTTCAAAGAAAGTAGGAAGACAGAACTTTAAATATCTCTGTCATGCTTTGTGGAGATGCATTAAAATACTTCTGTTATGTGCATCATTCTACATGAGAAAACACTGATTAGGAGCTCTCTCTCTGGTTAGCTACCATGTTTGCTTGCCATCATCACCTCTAAGATCTTAATGTATGTACAAAAATGTAACAGTGATCAATAAGAAAAATAATTATGTCTCTATAAGGCAAAGGCATTCATAGATCCATGGCAGTTGAAGCCAGGCCAGCCATTACCCTGTTTTTACATTTAATTATAACCATTTTATTTTTTGACATTCATTCTCACAATACCATTTACATTTTCTCCATCCCAAAGCCAAATAATCTCTTTTCCAAAAGGAAACAGAATTATCTGACTTAAAAAGACACTCAGGCAATCTGACTGATGAGGTTGATTTAAGTAGTTAGAAAAAAAGGATTAATTCAGGAACAAGATTTTGATTATATGGCTGAAAATTAAAAATCCACATTTATCCACATGGGACAACTTTTATCTTTCTGATATAGAAATCATCCTCTTATAGCTGCTCAAAGAGATCTTGGAATCAAAATGGCAGGATGTTTTCCTCATGAAACTCAGTATATGGAAAAATAACAGAAATACATGGGGAATAATTATGCTTTTCACAGTCACCTTCAAGACATGTTATAATTCGTGTTGAGATTTGCTTACAGATAGGTTTATACACACTTTGAAGCAGATCCTTTTCTGGTGTAAATGGTTCAAGCTCTATTGACTTTGATAGCAGTACAGCAGGCTACAATAGCTGGAGACATGTATGTGAGTATCCATGAGCTTACCTTTTCATGTGTGTACAGACATGAAGAGTTTTATTTAGTCAGATTAATGTAAAAGGATTTTCCTGTGCAGCAGAGGGTTAGTGACACATCAAGCAATGATAGGATACCCAGTATTTTGGACTCCAGAATGTATCTTCTACAAGTTTTTTTTCCAAAAGGAGTAACATATTCAACAGTATTTTAATTAAAAAAAAATCTTGTGGTACAAAATCAAGGGAAAATAACTTATGGTAGCCCTTTGAGAAGTTACCCACTTTCTATTGAGGACTGTCTCTTTGTAGCTATAGGTATAAAGCATTTATCATTTGTTATCTCAGTCACTCTGCCAGCAATCTTTGCTTTAGAAATGTATTTCATCACAGAACTGTCCAGCTAAATGGATGGCATTTCTCAATGTTAAATTTATGGCTCAATTAAAGTCAGTCTTACCCTATCAGCTTCCTTGTTTGTATACAATTAATAAAAATAAAATGGAAACCTATAATTTCTCATGTCATGGTTTTCAAAACATGAAAATTTTAAATCAATGCTCTCTTTACAGGTAATGGAATTTAGCATATGTCTGTAGGCTCTGCTACTTTCACCTGAGCTGATAAAATGCAGGCATTGCTTTTCTTTCCTGCAAATGAGTCATTTATTCATGTTTTGTAGGCTTAGGGCTGACATCCACACAAAAGATTGCAAAAATTAAAGATTTAGGAGTGGTGTTATTGGGAGGTTGTTTGTTTTACCCTCCAAAACATGCTCACGAAGGCGTTTCAATACCTACAGAACTCTGCTTGTTGTCACCTGCTTTATATGAAGCAAAGAAATTACCAGGACATGACATGGACCAAGCAAAAAGCAAAAAGCAGAGTCCCTGCTCTGTCTCAGTGTTGAAACATGGAGGGGTCCAGCCATTGCCACATTACCAAATGCACCACAGCCTGCACATTATCAGGATGCAGGACTCAAAACACACTTTTAAATTATTTTCTTTCTTGTGTGGAAAAAAATACCATTGCACCATGTAGGTTACCAGGACATGGATTAGGTATAATTATATTTTTCAAGTGTTTTGATTGAGGTTTAGGGAAAAGCCATCACATATTTTTTATGACCTCAGTGCTCCAGTTAATGACTCAGTGGCCTTTAGCCCTTTTATTTTTATACAGATCTGTGCCAGGGAAACAATATGAAACTGTAAATAAATCCTGTCAACACATTTAGCTGCATTTAAAAAAATAATCTTTATATGCAAGGATTTTAAAGGATCTACAGGGGATATTGTTATGTCTGATCATTCTGTGACCAGCAGATATCAGCTGCATAGCAAAATATTTTCTTTCTTCTTTGCTTTCTTTTTTTCCTTTTCTTTTTTTTTTTTTTTAAGAACAGTGGTGTGTCAGTTTATCTTGGCAGCATTCCTTGTTATTCAGTAATAGATGTCACCTCAACACTTCGTCACAAGCTCATCTCCAGAGATGGTTGTTCTTAATCTATACAGTTCTGCAGAGCTGGCAACAGTAGGAGGAACTATTTATAATTACTTTGAGAAACCTTTTTACTGTTCAGCCAACTGATTTTGTATTTGCGCCTGCTGCTATCTTTAATGTGGTTTTCTCAATGAAATGTTAATATGCTTCAGTAAAACACTGACACTCATAAGCCATCGATGAGGTCATCCAACACGCAGTCCAACATTCAGCATGTATGCCAGAGTAGAATAACTTAATTAAATCCTTCCTCTGAGGATTAAAAGGGTTATTCTGACAGGCTTTTACAAGCCTGGGCATGCTTGCATGGCGCAGAGGAGAGTGGTGCAGAGACAAGGAGGCTGCAGAGCAGCTCGAGGTAACACTGGTACAGTGCAAGGCCCCCGAGTGAGCTTGTTGGGAGACAGCCAGGATCTTCAGACTGCATCACTCCAGGCTGTGCCCAAGGACTAGCTCAGGGTGACCCTTGAATCTGAGCTGGGCACAGTGGGGGCTGGAGGTGTGCCACTGTGGGAGAAACCCCCGGACTGACAATGCCAGAGCAGGGACACCAGCAAAGACACTACAGCCACGGGCGATCATGCTGCAGCTGGGATACCCCAAAACTAAGAGCAGCAGAGGAAAATCAGCAAGAAGCAGATAGCAGCAGACAAAAGACCCCCAAAGCACATGGAGCAACAGAAATCATCATGCCCATAACCACAAACCTCCTGTGCCTCACAGGCAGAGCTGAGACAAAGTGAGTACAACTTGTGGTGAAAATAGGGGAATTTGAGGAGATGGAATGAGAAGTGCTCTAAGCATCTGTGTTCACTTTTTTTTTTCTTGTCTCAGTACCTGAATGAATGATCAGAAGTTTATGTTGTCAATACATTAAATTACTAAAACAAAAAGATTCAACCAGAACAGCTGATAGCTGCTCACTTTTCTCACTACTTAACTCCGATTGCATGATTTTTTGGCAACAGGGGGGACTGTAAGGGTGGCTTCTGTGAGAAGCTGCCAGAAACTTCTTTCATGTCCGACAGAGCAAATGCCAGCTGGCTTACAGATGGATCCACCACTGGCCAAGGCCAAGCTCATCAATGACAGTGTTGGCACCTCTGGGACAACAAATTTAACAAGTGGGAAAGTTGCTGTGCAGCAGCAACAGCAGCCAAAGGGAGCAGTGAGAACATGTGAAAGCAGCAGCCCTGCAGACACCAATGTCAGTGAGGAAGGAAGGAAGGGGAGGTGGTGCTCCAGACACCAGAGCAGAGATTCCCCTGCAGCCCATGGAGGTCCATGGTGGAGCAGAGATTCCCCTGCAGCCCATGGAGGTCCATGGTGGAGCAGAGATTCCCCTGCAGCCCATGGAGGTCCATGGTGGAGCAGAGATTCCCCTGCAGCCCATGGAGGGCCCTGTGCTGGAGCTGGTGGTTGCCTGAAGGAGGCTGTGACCTTTGTGGGAAGCTCACATGGGAGCAGGCCTCTGGCAGGACCTGTGGACCCCTGGAGAGAGGAGGCCATGCTGCAATTTCTGTGGGGCGCTCACACTGGAGCAGGCTGTTCCTGAAAGGCTTCCCCCCTCGGAAAGGGACCCACACTGGAGCACTTTGTGAAGAACTGCAGCTGCTTTGAAGGGCTCACATTGGAGGACTGTCTCCCATGGAAGGGACCCCACATTGGAGCAGAAGAGTGTGAAGAGTCCTCTTTCTGAGGAGGAAGGAGTGGCAGATATAACGTGATAAAGTGACTGCAGCCCCCATTCCCTGTCCCCCTGTACCTGTTGGCAGGAGGAGGTAGAGAATTTAGAATAAAATTAGGCCTGGAAAGAAGGAAGGGGTGAGGGGTGAAAGATAAGGGGTGTTTTTAAGATCTGACTTTATTTCTCATTATACTACTCTGATATGATTGGTAATTAATTAAGCTAGATTCCACAAATCAAGTCTGTTTTCCATTATGGTAACTGTTGAGTGATCTCTCCTTGCCCTTGTCCTGACCCAAAAGCCTTTTGTTGTGTTTTCTTCCACTTGTCCAGCTGAGGAGGGGAGGGACAAAGCACCTTTAGTGAGAACCTTTAGTGAGCACGGGTCAACCGGTCAACCCATGACAATGATCAAAATATTCTTTTATTTCTCTAACATATTCAAAAAAATCTTCCTCTTGTAGCCCTCCATTTAATCATGGTCTGATGTCTCTTAGTCGTACCATGATGTTTTATGCACTGGTGTCTTCCCATAACCTTTCATCCTTTCCTGGCACTTATTGGAGCCTTTCCTCTCACCACCAGGTTACTGCTGAGGCCCAGACCCCTATTTTGGCTGTTCAGCATCAGCCAGGCTTCTCAGCTTCTCTCTCCAGGATACTGACTCTCACTATGGGCCTAAGCTTATTCAGTCTTTTTGTTTCTTTCACCTACCATGACCAGCCTTTGGCTTCAAACATGTTCCCAGCCATACATTAGTCTGGCAGTAGGAAAAAGTACTTGGCCCAAGTAAAAGCATATATAGATAAACTGGCTGATGAGTGGATTGAAGGCAGCCCCTCAAATGCAAACTTGATGTGGGCCGTGGTGAGAAGCTTAAAACAGATGAGTTCATTAACATCTGAGTGAAATGACAGATGAGAATGGCTCTGAAGTAGCCAAGTGTATGTTGATTCCAGTATGACTCATACCAACAAACCTAGAAACAAACACAGAATCATTGCTGGAGAAAGTTTCTGTCCAACAAGAAGCTAGGAGGAATTGAAAAATGTAAATGATTGGTTAAATTGTTGGTAAATACCTTTATGTAGTTCCAAGTAGTTCTATATATGTGTGTGTGTGTGTATATATGTATATATGTGTGTATATATGTACATGTATATAAATACATATACGTATCTATATATAAGATGGATAAAGAAAACCAGCTGGTGAGTTCTGGGAAGCAGAGGTGCTATAAAAACTTCAAGATTATCTAAACCTAATCAGAGGAATATGATTTTTTTGGTAGTTTGATGACCCTGAATACCCTGCTAAGGAAGTAGCTCATGTAAAACACGTTAAACACAGAAAGAAGAGAGCTGAAAGGATTAATGCTGTTCTTCCACGTGTAAACAGAAGAATATTAATCAAGAATGGAAAGGTGACATTGTCTCTCTAATTACACTGAAGGGATTGCCTGTTCTGAAACTTAATGAATCTCTAAATATAAAAATCTGAATGTTTTTCCTTCTCTAGCCATGTTACAGAAAATCCACATAGACTGCATATTGCTGTTCCTCTAGGTCCCATCAATCCTTCCTTTTCACTGCATCAGTCTTATCAGTCCTCATGCTTTCTCCTGGTAATGAGCATGCAGAGCTACGTCTGATCTCTCTGCTTTGAAGTGGAAGAAAAATCAGACTCGTGCTTCGATCAGCAGTTAAAACAGTCATTTATTTCTTGTGTTTATCTATTTGAAATTATGTGATAATAGATTTTAAGATGACAACAAAACCAATCTGACCTATATTACAATAGAGATCAAGGCTTATAATTTTCATTATTGGCATTATTAAGACCTACAAGAAGACTAATTTGTTTAATTCAGTGCCAATAAGGATAATTTCTTTTCACTTCTTATCAAGTTTTGCAGAATCATATTGTTCATCAAGCTGTCTTCATAGGGATCATTCTTTATTGTAGTGTCAAGGGATTCTTGGAGACAAAATTTCAGATCTTGACAGCTGATTTGTGCATAAAATTTGTGCAGCATGTACTGCATTTTTTTTTTCAAAATCCCAAATGATGTCTTGGTATTTGCATGTTAGTACAAAGAAGGCCCTGCTCTCAATTCCACCTGAACAGATATGAGTGTGCAGGCTTATTATCTGTCCTCAGGTTGGTCCTCAGGTTCTGGGAACATGCTTTACAAATGAGTACACCTTCCCAGGAAAATGGTCTCCCTTCTCAGGGAGTAATACTTTTCTTAATTTTTGATCTCACTTTGGGTAAAATATGTTGTTAAAATTAATTCCATTCAAGATATCCTGCATTGTAATTTTATCCATTCTTGGAGGAAATTAAAAAAACCCCAAACTTCTGCAGTGTCTCAAGTTTCTACTAAGATCACACTGATAGGCACCTGTGCCACTCAAGGAATATAAGTGGTCAGTATTTATCTTCATTTAGAAGTGGTGCCCATTCATTTACCCATCCATAAATATATGTAAGAAATGGAAAAGCCACTCTTCCAAATGGAACCTAATATTATGCTTCAAGTCAGATATAAAGCATCTGAAATAATTTTCCAACTCCCACTTCTCTAAGATATCACCGGAATCATATGTTGATTTTTATAATATCAGCACTGGTTAGCATTCTAAGTGTTGGCATGAAATGGAGATCTAGAAGCATCTTGAGATAAAAAGAACTGCAGACTCTTACACTGACAGTAGAAGTAAAGACAAGCCAAAGGGAGAAGAGACAAAAGCCCCTGCAGTTCTACAGGGGAATTTCATCTCAATGGGGATGATGTAGATAGCCATGGCAAGACCATGAAGATTTAGAACAGTACTTCAAAGAATCAGCTCTCTGTATCTTTGTGAAAACCTCCAAGTAAATGTTTTGTCTTTGAAGGAGACCTGGATTCCACCTTTGTATTTCAACTGCCCATCATAATTCCAAATCACAAAATGTTTTTAGCAAAGCTGCTATGTGCAAATACACGTTTGTAAACAAGAACCAGCTCCAGCAACTCTGGTCACTAGTCACGTATCAAGGAAATAATGGCAAGTTCCTTTTTAATTCTCAACATCTGACTAAGAGTGACATTGAGAATGCTTTTTTAAATGTCACCTCCTAATTTCTCAGTCTCCTAAAACAGTGCTCCATAGCAATAGTTTAATCTACTTTAGCATTTTGTAAGTAATCCTGCTGTTTTAATAACAACATCAACACAAACAAAATTAAATCCCTACATCAGACTCTAACTGATTGCTGCTACAGATAAAAAAACCCTAAAAGATGCATCTTGTCATCATTGTCTTTGGGACAGGGAGAGTGGTGGTTAAGGATTCCATATATCAAATTATAAATCCAGTTCAAGAGTATCCTTATTTCTGTAGGCAAACAAAACCCATTATTGGTTTAGTCTAGTGATAACTAAGAATAGTCTACTATGTTATTCTAAGACTTATAGTGATTAAAACTGTCACACCTAATATGGAGATGAAAAAGTATGCTAAATTAGGAGAAAATAAAAATTTAAATTTGTCCTCACATCAGGGGGTACAATATTTATTCAGGTATTCCCTGTAATGTCTTCTCCCTCATAGATTCACCACATAGAATACAGTTAAGCTTATTCCTGAAAATTCATTGTCTTCCTTTAATTGCTTAGTTGTTGCTAGCACACTTAATTAAATACTTATTTTTCTTTCTTTCTTTCTTTCTTTCTTTCTTTCTTTCTTTCTTTCTTTCTTTCTTTCTTTCTTTCTTTCTTTCTTTCTTTCTTTCTTTCTTTCTTTCTTTCTTTCTTTCTTTCTTTCTTTCTTTTCTTTCTTTCTTTCTTTCTTTCTTTCTTTCTTTCTTTCTTTCTTTTCCTTTCTTTTCCTTTCTTGCTTTCTCACTTTCTTTCTTGCTTTCTTTTTCCCTGCTTTCTTGCTTTTTGTTTGTTTGTTTGTTTGTTTTGACTCTCTGAGGAGCTAATTAATCCATTGTCATCAAGCATCAACACATACCTGAGTGTTCCAAAACTTAGTTATGGAAATGGCAAAAGTAACAGGTTTGAACAGTAATATGACAGCTCCAGCAAATATTTTCCAGTGAATTTCTAAAGTTTATACATGGCTGCATGAATATATGTTTATGGGCTACTTCTATACTAACTGTAGTGATGAATATATCTGCATTTTAATGAAGATAAACATTTTCACAGGCAGCTAATCTCACCTAGGTAAATAAAAGAAATTACCCACAAAAACTACTGTGGAACACTGGATTGCTCTGTACTGCATTTCTTGGTCTGTGTAGTCTTGTGCTTGTATTTTGTTCTGACAGTTAAGAAAATACATGGTTTAATGGATAATATCTTGTACTTTCAAAATGAATTTTTTTTTAAAAGGAGTGAAACAAAAAGGCGTAATTTCTATCAGAGGTTTCAACATAATTTCAACATCAAAGCATTTTTTATTTATACGAAGATGCAAAGTAACTTTTGAAGGTCTTGGTAATTGCATGTCTCCAGTCTCACAAGATTTCTATTGTTTATCAGCTCTTCTTAAGTAAACTTGCCTTATATAAGGTCTTCTCTTGTTACTTTTACTTTCCCACATGCTATTTTGAATCATTTCCTGCTCTCTTCTCCATGACTTTTTTCTCTCTGATCCACCATTTCTAGTTTCATCTGCCCTCCTTCTTTCCTGCTCGTACCTCATGTAGCTCCATAGCGCTTTCTCTTCACCCTATCACCAAATATATTTTCTTCTCTGAACTCTTTTTATCCCCTTTTTTCATATTATTATTTTCATGTATTTTCCCTTTAACATCCTTTTCTAGAAGTACTGATCTCCTCTAATTTTACTGGGCTCTGGGAGTATAGAATTTGCTTATAACCAAAGCAACCAAAACCAACACATTCTTTCTCTCCAAGAGCATTCACAGCAGTATCTCAAGGATGGTCTTCCATCATATATAAATAAATCATATTTCCATATGATTCTACTGAACTCATTTAGGCATCCTTTTAAAGGCCTGAAAACACAACACAGTCCTTTTGGGTCAGTATGTTTGCCCGGAACATTACTCAGTGAAAATTCTTTTAATATAATTATGTCCTGGCTGAATGTCCTCCTTAAATTCTGGCCAGCAAAAATCCTATCAGGCAAGAGCTCTCCATAAGTTAAAACCTGCAGTAGGACCTTAGGTGAGATTCCAAGGAGAGGTCAATAGCTTTCAGGTGAAAAGCTTGAGTTTAGACAATAATTGGCAGTCTCTCCTCTCTGGGTATGGGAGAGACAAAAAAAACCACCACCACCACCACCACCACCACCAACAAAAACCCAACCCAACAACAACAACAACAACAAAACCCAACCAAACAACAACAACAAAAAACCCCAAACAAACAAAGAGCAGAAGAGACAATGATCTGTAAAATATTTAAATCTCCACCTCATAAGATTCAGCTAAACTTGTCTTGGGCATGAATGCACTTAGCAGAGGTACACTCCCTGGTAGGCCCCTCATCCAGTATTTTCCCTGACATTTTATGAGTACTTTTTTTACCAAAGTAGGTCAGAACCCAGTAGAGAATGCAGGAAAGTTGTCTGTTAGAAACTGAAGCATTTGCACACAGTAGAATTTATTTGCCAATGCCTTATTAGTGATCTAGTGGCGCTAGTTAAGGCTTCTAAGGCCATGTTCAGTTGAAACTGGCCTTTGGAAATTAGGGTTTGATAGGGCTTAAACTTCCAGTTAAACAATCTCTCAATATTGAGAACAATTGTATCAAGTCAAAAGATAACTCTTCACTTTGACCCTGCCATTCTCTAGGAAATGCCAATTTACATGGCTCTACTGTCATCTGTCTGCACAAGCTAATTACTTGCATGTCAAAACCCCCTGGAAACTTGTGTTAGAGTGCTGCCAAAGGTCAGACTTGATCCCTACACAAAAGTAAACCTCTGTATGGTGCTGTATTACCTTACCTGTCTGAATTAAGTATAAGGCAATAATTGAAAGTTAAGTTATGAACTTTGGAAAACTTCTGAAATTCTGAAGAGAAAAAGGATGACTTAAGAAAGGAAATGCAGGTTTAACTCTGAATTTTCCCAGTTTATGTGGATAGAAATCAAGCTCTTTATTATTTTAATTCCTTGGGGTGTGTTATTTTCTTGATCTTTCAGATCTCCCTCCTTTAGGTTTTCTGTTGTACTTACAATCATACAAAACCCATTGTTATGATATAGGATTATGGTTAACATCTGGATATATTAATTTTACAACACATTTTTGGTGAACCTTTTTAGACACACCATGATTTTCACATTGATCTATAGAATTCATCCCAAATCTATCCTTGCAATGGTCTTGTAAAAAATTGTTGGCATTATGGATCAGGCATCTTCACATGCTACCACAAGCCAAATTTTTCCAACATGCAGAGTACCCATGCTCCAAAGAAGTCCATAGGTGCTGCAAGACCTCACCAGCTTTGCAAACCATCAGTGTATTGAAAAGTACTAAATTCAAAATAAACACCTACATACTTGAAAACTAAAATCTGAATTTCAGTCTCTGATGGCATGAAATAACATGACAGAAGTAAAGAGAGATTGTCACCTATTATGTCCAACTCTTTACACTCTTGTATTAGGGACATTCAATGAAATCAATGGGAAAAGAGCTCAAAAGAAGTAAAAAGTTCTTTAAATAGGGGTGGTTAATCTGGGACTTGTCTTGAAAGAATTTTTTTCAGATTCCAAAAGTTTGCATGGTTTCAAGGGGAAAATATACTGGGAGCAGAAATCCATTGAGGGATATGGTCAAACAGAAAGTGTGACTCACTCCAAAACCCTACAGCCTCAGGTGTCTGGGAGTCGAGGGACTGTTTGTGCAAAGCATTGTATGTGCTTGCCCTGCTACTCTACTTTTTGTGTTTGGCTCCAGACATACTCAGAAGCAGGACACTGAGGTGCAATTAGCTTCATCTTCTGCATTTAAAAATATTTTACAGTTATTTTTGTTAGCTTGGTGCTAATTATTTCCACTCCCCTCCCTTTAAGTCCTCTCACCTCTCTTTTCACTTCAACCATGTCTACCCTTTTTTTGTTTGTTTCTTTCTTTTTTTTACGGGTGGTGTTGTTTGTTTATTTGTTTTGGTTTTTAATTCTTACATTTACCTTAGAGCTACCAACATGTGCTACAAATAAATAAGTGTTTCAAATTACAGAATAAATCCTGCTCACACTTCTTTCCTGGAAGTGACCATCTAATAAGACCAAGGAAACCTGTGTGAATCCAAAATAATTTTTTCTTCAGTGAGAGTGATGTGTGGCTAGAGACCAATGTACTCTGCTTTTTAAGATACTTCAAAACAAGTCTCTTAACTGAAGTTCAGGATAAGTAATAAGCACTAAAGTCTGAATCTGACAATAGTTCCTTAATTGCTGATCAAGGAAGTCAAAGGTATAAAATTCAGAGACAGCATTTCATTGAGGACAAAAAGCATTGAGCTCCTCAATGATGTCACAAGGATTTGGTCCACAGATTTTACACTGAAACACTGACACACCCTTACTGTTGCAGTGCACAACATGTTGCTATAACTACTCTTTGCTCATATTCAGGACTTGAGATACTGCTTGGACGTCTGCTCTCACGTAACAAAGCTGGCAAGCTTTCCACTTTGAACAGAACATAGTCACAGTCATAACATTATATTTCTCATCTGAGACAGAAAAAAATCTCATGAAGTCCAGCGGCTCATTCATTCCTTTTGCAGGAATGAAACACAAGGAAAAATATTTAGTTGCATGGCAGCAAGTGGTTTGTGCCGCTATTCATGAGGTGCAGCAAAACTGGATGTTTTCTTTAATCCTAAATATGTTATTAGGTTACAGTAACTGTGGAGTCAAAATAATTTGGGGCATTCTCATTGCAAATATTTTTGTTCACTCTTGCTTACCATATGCAGGAAGTTCACACAATCTCTGGAGTTCTTTTCCAAGAGCACTTTGTAGTACATTTATAATATACAGTCTTCTTGACAGTGTTGTTGGTGGTTCCAGAAAGAAACAAAAAATAAACTCAGAAAAAATCAAAACCAAATTTGTGTTGAAAAAATGTGCTGAGTTGAGTAACAGTTTCTCATTTACTTTTTCAATTATTAATATATTCAACTTGAAACATCTCTTTTCAGTTGCAATAATTTTGAAATATATGCACTTCCTTTCCTCCTCCCAAAAAGAGCGAAGAGAAAGGGAAATTCAAATTGAAAATCTTGATTGAAAAATTGAATAATTTCACTTGAGAAATGTCACAACAGAGCATATATTTTTTTCTCTTATTTTCTTTCAGTGGAAAAGAGAATTTCAATTAAAAGGAAATTAATTGATTAAAACTTTCAGAAAAAACAAATCTGCATTTCTGGCCCTCAAAAAACTTTAATCAACTAATGTCACACAGCTTTACCATATGAAACTTCTCCTCTATTTTCAAATGCCACACTTTTATATGCAACACCCAGAATAGCAGGGTGGTTCTTTGTTTGGCACAAAGAAATAATGCAGAGATTCTGAAAAGATATTTCCTTTCCTACCCTTGGCTATAATGGCTTTCCCTATTTCACCTAAGGTTTTCTATCAGTTGATCTTGTAGTACTTATTTTGTTGCTTTTTTAAACTCTGCCACACCTATTTGCTAACAGTTTTTCTCATTCATCAACAAACACAGCAGCAACAAAAGGAGGGCCAAGGACTATCTCCATCCTTTGTTGGATGTGAGAGGAAACGTAATGACAAATTCATATGGAATTCAGTGTGGAATATTTTAGTAGCTTCATCAGTAACTATTAGTGGCAATTTACAGTACTATGCTATTGCATTCCAGAAAAAAAAAAAAAAAAAAAAAAAGAAGCACCAAACAAACAAAAAACAAACAAAAAAAAAGCTATACCAATATAATACAATTTCAAATTTTCCCTTAAACCCTTCCAAGAACTTTAAGTTAGTAAATCCGTTTACATTTATTCACTCTATTTTGCTAATAGTATCAGAAAAAGGGGATGGCTGAAAAACAATTCTGGATTCACGGCAAGACTAGATAGAGGTGTCCCCTTTGGAAAGCATGTAAAGCATGTAAATATGTCTTTTCTGAGTTTGCAAGGCCCGTGCTTTTAATATTGCAACATTGACCTCTGAAATCTGCAGCAAAATCTGTCTAGATGCCTCCTTGGAGTCAGTGGCCTGGTGAAGGAGGAGCTGGTGCTGTGGGGACTTTGGGCAACTTGTATTCCTGCAAGAAAGGAATAGACTTAAAGCAACCCAGGTCTAAAGCTGTTCTTAGTTGATGCAACTTGTAAAAAAATTAACATTGCAAGAACACAGACACATAGGAATGCAGATGAAAATATTCAAATTCAGCATGGAGCACACCATGGAGTTCTGCTTGTTGCAGGACAGGTGAGGATGGTGTGAACCCATTGCTGGCTCAGAGCATACTGGGGAGGGTGCCTTGATCCTGTGCTGAACATAAAGAGGAGTCACAGCATACTGTAGCTCAAAAGAACCAAGATGAATATCTACTTATATTATAGACAAGTTTCCCCAACTCATCTCAGATTTGTACTTGCACAATTCAGGGATATGTCTTTGTCATATATTTTGAGGGAAGTTCTGTCCAGTTTCTTAATCAGGACTGCAGATAAAAAAATTCAGAGGATGATGATTATATATACAGGGGCCAAGTTCAAATCATTGCATTATTCTCTCTGTTTTACAGTGATTACCATGTTTTCTGGTGTCATGTTAGTTTTGTACTTCTAATGTTTAGGCTCTTAAGCAGTAAAATGCTATTAGTGTTTATGCTCTTTAGGCCACCAATACAAATTAAAAACTTTAAATGAAGAATTTTTCATATTTGGGAAAGCAGAAAGCGATGACAACATTATACTTGTCATGGCACAGATAATTACTAAAGTATGCTTAGTTCAGACTGTTTTCTTCCTTGTTTGAGAAGGAAGCAAGGATACTAACCCTTGCAAAAATATACTTTTATTATGTTCAATTTATGTATTACTGATAGTGATAACGAAAATCTTAGCAGACTTTAAGCTTCTACCTCTAAGAGAACAATGTTCATACAGTTTGTGAGTAAAAAATACTCGTCTCATTTTCTCATTGAGGTTTTCTACATTTTCTAATAAATTATTCATTGTTTCGTATTATGATTCTTGAGCTTGCACTCAGATCTATTAAATCCCCATATATGTAAGTTTTGTGAACCTTGTTTGTAAAGATCATGTAGAGTCTAAGTGCATTAGTGACAGAGGTCATAAAATATTGAAAGGTTTAACCACATATGTGAGAGAAATAAGTATTTCTCCCAAAGGCCTAAGAGGTGGCCTGTTCACATATAACACAAAGCCCAGTGCAATATTGACACATGATATCCTGCTATTTGGAATTAATCCATAAAATAACACCAGCTCCTGTATCAGAGTATTAGGTACTACAACCCTTGCAGAATCTCAGGGTGATCCAGGGAGATGTTTTATCATTACAGTAGTCATAGCAAGAGTGGAAGGAAATTAAAGTGAAAAATGAAATATTCTTAAATCCACAAAAGGGTTTTTTTTAAGTTAAAGTTAATTGACTGGTAAAATCTCCTTTAGTGCTTTTTTTTCCTTCAGTCAAGTTCACAGCAGAATATCAATGAGGTTTGCTGAAATGGAAACTTTTCACTGTGCATAATTAGAGTAAATGAAACGTGCATCCATTCTCAATGTGCTTCTTTTATTTCTGTAAAATTTAATTTCTTTAAGAGTCAAGGCAGGAAATAAATGGAGTGAATGTCAACTTACATGAGAAGGGTTTCAAAATTTCAAGGCCAGCTCAAGAACAATGATTTGGATCAGAAATCTTCCTCTGTGATAGTGGCAAACACTACTTCTCAGCCCAATTTGTGTGCCTCAGTTTTGCCTGCGAAAAAGGGCAGTGCTAACAAAAATTAGGCATAGAGAAGCAGAGAGAATTTCCCTTCAGTATGCCACTGGAGTAGCCTGATCTGAAAACCTACTGCTGCTCTGATGCCTTGGGTTTTCTAAGTGTCGAGAACTATTAGTACAGGTAGAGCCAAACTGTGTGCTGTTGTGACTTTCCTGAGAGGAAATCCCATGAGGGATTAGGCTGAGCCTGCCAGAGCCACCTGGTTTGTAATCTGTGTCAGATCAGAAAGAGAGCTGCACTTGCTCCACATCAGCCTGTGGCGGAGATGGCAATAGGGTTTTGGTGATTCCGACCCCTGGAAGTAGGGAACCAGTCAGGTTAAATCACAAGGGCTGAAACAAACCATAATTCTCTCCATTTCAGCAGTGACCCCACCAGTGCTGCACTGCATCATGGTAAGAGGATGGGCCACTGTAACAGCCTGCACTGCTACAAGTAAAGACCAGGCTAAAGAAGCAGAAAGAGCCTTTGCACGGTATCCACAGATGTTTAATTCAGCTGCTTGGTGAGATGTGCAGAGTTCCCCCAGTACACACATGTCTCAGCTCTCACTGCCTTGTCCGGAGGGGTCGGGGAGTGAACCTGGTCTCGGGGCAGTACAGAGATGTGGGCCAATCAGGGAATTGGCAGAGAGTGGCTCAGGGACATAGGAACAACATAGGAACAGGGGAAGAAGCCAATGGGGTTTTAATAGCTTTGAGGGAAGCTTCTTGTGTCTCCCTAAACCAGGAAAATGCCCCCCAGGGTCTCTATAACTCCCCCTTTTTATATTATTAAGAAAGCTTCTCTGAAGGATCAACTGAATCAACACAAAAGGCCATTGATGCAAACAGAGAACAGAGGCAGGAAAGGAAGAAAGGGAATTACATCCTTCTCATTTGCAGGTGGGGATATGGGGTGAACTTTATCTAAGGACACACAGGAAGACTGGGCAGAGACTAAGGCTGTGTTCTGAGCATCACATCCTTGGAGATGTTCTCTCAAGCAGGAGTGGTCTGTCCGCCCCACTTGCCAACTGAGCCTTTACTATCCACTGCCATGCCAGTGCTCCTCTCTCACCCCAGCTGCTGAGTGACATTGGCTGAAGCCACCACCATGGTGTTCACTGCGAGCAGGTTTTTCTGTGCTCCTGTGACAAGCTGGGAATGTGTGTGTGGTTGCAAGTACGAGAGTACAGATGACATGTGGCAGCCTCTACTGACCATTGTCCCTCAGATGAAGTGCTGTGGGTTAGCCACACTCCTGGCAGCACACCTCTTGTCTGAAAGCAACTTTTCCTGGCTTGAATACCTATGAGGTTCAGCAGTAGGGATAAAGTGCAAATAGGGAGCAGAAGTGATTAAATGAAAAGATAAATTTCTGGTTAATTAAACCACCCCATGGGACTTTTTGGTGTGATTGAACAAACCACGAAAGTCCTCTGGATGTGCTCAGTCACATGGTACTCCTGGTGCCCTTTTATGGATTATTATTATCAGGATTACCAAAGAAACCAGCGTAACAGTGATCTGGAAAGCTTTACCTTGTCAGATTCATTACACTGAACTTCCAACCATGAAATGTAAAACAGACAGAGGGCAATGCATATTTCATTTGGTGGGCCCAGTTTTCCTCATTTTATTATCACTGGATTTGTCAATGTCAGAAGCTGAGACACAAAACAACAGAGGATATTAAAATGGCTGTTCACACTCTGTAGTTCTCTGCATTGAGATGCCTCCTGCTATAAAACTTGAATTTTACAAAGCCTGAAGCAATACTCTGCTGCTATTATTCACTTATTACTCTGTAGTTAATAATAATTGCTAAGCAGTCTCACAGCACATCCAGGGCACTGTCACACCCGACACTCTGCCTGTCCTGAGGAGCTGCCAGCCTGAGCAGATCTTGCTGTCCCGGGCAGGACGGAGTGCTGGACAGCTGCCTGCCAGAGCAGACAGAGCGCAGGGGGGTGGCCGGACGCCAGGCTGCAGCTGCCAAATTGTCTGCTGGGCAGATCATCCTGACTTGAGGAGGTTTCTCAGATCAGTGGAATTAATTACTGGACATGTCCATATCTCTTAAGTAGTTTAAGGGAGACTTTGTGAGGCTGAAGGCAGCTGGGATGAGTCTCAATGTGACACATTCAGTATCACACGGGAAACCTGTCAAGGACTAACTGGGAGGGGATTTTGTCCCAGCTTATCACCTGTTCCACAAAAGCACCTTTCTTCTTCAGTTCATGAGAGGCTAGTGTTTGACTTAAACCAGACACAAATGTTCACAACTCACTTTAGGAGGAAAAGAGTTGGTTCACAGCATCCTTCATTCCGACCCTCAGCTCCTCCACTTTTTTGTACAAAGAATTAACTTATTTTCTAGAAACACCATCCTCTTTTTTTTTCACCCTCTGAAAAATGCTACTCTTGCACTTTAATTTTTTGTGTCCTATGAATAAAGGTATCAATTGATGAGATACACATAGCAGTAAGAACTGAAAATATGAGACATATTGCTGTTAATTTGGGTCCACATAACTTTGCTTATCACAGAAAAAAACCAAATTTACTATTTTTAGAAATAGTCATTCATTTATTTCATTTGCCAAGAATTTCTAATCTGAATTTCAGAGAAAAAGCAATCTGTTACTTTCAGGCATTCATGTGATGAGGTGATCTATCAGGTGTGTGACAAGCAAGTGTGTTTTCTGTACAGCATATTCAAATTCTTCCAGTACTACTTCACTTCTCTGCCCAAAACACAAACAGTGGTAGCTATGCCTGAAACACAGACTGATCCTAGACCTGACTTAGCTGTGCTTGAGGAGAAACTATTTTTTATATCTTTGTGTATTTGTTTTTCTTTATGATTCCTCTCTCAGATTTCGTATCCTGCTGACCCTGAGCAAATTTGTCATGGCAAGATGGACATCTGGTTTTACAGGCTTGGGCAAAGTAAACAACACAAGACTAGGAACAGAGAAGTAGAACACTGGATTATAAATGGCAAAATCCCAGAAGCTAAACTCAAGGAGAGGCAGAAAGTGAAACACTAACACAATATGAAAAGAAGAATGCCATTTAAATCAACAATATGAAGGGGCAGTCTGCTATGGTAACGTGGGAAACTTTTCTAGCTCTCTTTTTCACTTTGTCTTTAAAGGTTTTTTTTTTTTTCTCTGAATACAAGGAAATTGCACACTTTCTTGAATAGGATTCCTTGATATGACGGTATTCCAGTTACATCCTTGAAAGTAAAGTTTGTACTAAAGGATAAGCAAATTACAGTGTAGAAACTGAAGAAATCTGGGCCATATAGCATGTGTACAGGAACTATTTCCTCCAGTGTAATAGTATTTTTTGTCCAAGGCATGTTTCAAAGCTTATGTCCACAGTAAGATAACAATGCTGCAAATTTAGTAGGTCTGATACCTAATCTCCAGCTGAAGTGACAACCATAAACAAAAAAAAAAATCATCCCTGACAACAGGCTGACACTACTGGCACATCAGTCAGCTCTAATATGCTGATCACAGGGCCCACTGATCAGTTTCAATATCCTGCCAGGGGCTGATGTATTTGTACTAAACCATTCAAATATGTTCCCTTCTCTCTGCACAAGCTGGATGCTGTTAGGCAGCAGCTTCTCTTCCCCAGTCCCCCTCCTTCTCAAGAAATATCTGGCATGCAGAGGTGCATAAGACCTGGTCTGGTTGTCACTTCTTATATCCTGGTGCTAGGGCCATCATGAGAGGAACTCATCTGGAAGAAATTACTCTTCAGGGGCTGCTGTGTTTTGCATTGTTTTGAATTGCTAAGGTAAAAATACTTGGATAACGCTGTTCCTGTGGTCTCTCTGAGCTCTGTGTATCTTATTTCAGGTACCATGAGCAGTGCTGACTAAGTAAGCATGAAGTGCAGCATCTGCTTTGCTCTCTGGAGAGGTGTAGCCTGAACAGGCTCCCTCTGTATGAAAAAGCCTTAGGGAAGCTTGGAGTTACTCGAGCTAAGATTCCTCCTGGAACTGCCTTGGGGCAAGTGCTGCTTATGGTGGGGTTGCTTGATAGCTGTATATACAGAGTGCATATCAGTCAAGAAAGTTTCCTTCCCTGACAGCAGATACGATACTAGAGTAAGTATGTAATATAAATTGTGCAAATTACCCTTTAAAGGGCAATGAGAAACTTCAGTATAGTCAAGCCAATGTGTTTCAGATTAGTTTTAATAAGCAGAGAAGATATAAGGAAGGGACAGGGACATTTTTCAAAAAAAAATCTTTTGAGGATTAAGGAGTGAATCATAGAGTCATTTAGGTTCAAAAATACCTAGATTTGTTTAAAAAAATCGAATTAAAACTTGGAACTTGGAAATCCTACAACATTGACAAGCACCACATAAAACTATATAAAACATTCTCATTAAAGGTAATTTGCTCTTCTGCATATTGTATAGGAGTCGAGCATGAAGACTTTGAGCTGGACCATCTCTAGAGCACAGCACCAGGGGAAATAAATTATGACCTTTTGGGCTCCTTTTATATCCCAGTTTGTTCTTTTTCTCACTCCCTCAATTATCTCCACCTTATATTTTTATTTGCACCTCAGTTCTCACCCATCGTTCATGCTTCAAGACTTCAAATAATCTCTTTTAAGAGGAGAGTTCCTTGATAGGCTGACTACATTGCAGGTTTTCAATAGACAGATTTCATGGACCATCCTCTGACACACCTAATCCTAGTTTCTAGCAGGAACAGGATGCTAGGTGTCCAAGGCAGTGGCACAGATCAGGTATGACAATTTTTATATTGGTTGTGCCTTCTTGCTGCTTTACTGTCCATTTCCTTGAATTCCTGTCTCCTCTTCTCCCATTCAGTCTTCTCTAAATTGTCTCCTTTTTCAACCTTTCTCAGTTCAGTTTAATTTCTCACTTCTATTTTCTTTTTTCCTCTATTCCATCTTTCAAATACGCACAATGCTTATATTTTTGCTGCTATGACCAATAGCCTAATGATGATTAACTTGTATTTAATTTTACTTCGTTGGATATAATTTTCATCATGCTGTTGAGAGAAGTGAATGCACTGAGTCTCATAATCACTGTCCATGAACAGAGCAGAGCAGAGCATTTCAGGAATCAATGTTTGTCCCCGGCATACATTTCTGCACATATCTGTTTCCTGCCAGAACCCATATTTATCAGCTTTCAGGGCACCCTGAAATTTTTCTGATAGGAGTGTACTAGCATGTTTACTTTCACTTTCTGGGCATCAAATATTTACTAACCGCATTCTGATATTTTAGATTGCTGATTTTTTGCACATCTACTATACCAATTACTGACAACAACTGAGTTCTCCTAATGATGATTATTCTGGGACACAAACACATTGTCTTCTAAACTATATTTTCTCAGCCTTTATCAATGTCTGGGAAGTTGAAAATCACATTGGTTTTAACAAATGAAGGACAAAATTTCTTTCGTGTTTTGATGCATGTGAAGGATCCACAAGTTCTTATGACTTCTGCTGTCCAAGCTACAATGGAGCTCAACCTGAGGATCCAGATTGTGGAAGGAAAATAACACATGACTGGAAGGAAAAGAGCACAAAAATAGCATCAGAAGAAAGCTTTTCAGTTTGCATTTTCTTAGGCTGTGTATATCTCCAGTAAATAGAACTGGCACAGTGGCAGACAGTTCAGGCTCTCCCTGGCCAGCCAAACAGAAAATAATAGGAACTTCTGTGTTGAGTGAGGATATTGGGAAAATCACGTGTGCATATAGGAACAGCAGAACCAAGAGAAAGGCAGCCAGAGCCCCTGGATTAATTCATGTCAGGTAGGTTACATATGAACCAGTATCTGAGGAAATGGAGTTGAACATGCTTTACTGGGACACCACAGCTGGGAGCAATGGGAATGTCTGGGAAATGCTCCCCATTACACAGGCCCCAAATGTGCAGCACTGGCATACAGGGCCACAAGCCAAGACAGATCTCACCAAGGATCCAAATGGTGCTCAAACAACATGGGACCATTCAGGGGAAAAGTCTGCATGTCACATAAGTAAAAGCTCCTATATGAGGTGACTTTCTGCACTCTACAAGCAGTAAAATGAGGGTTACTCTTGGGAAAAAAAGGCGATATAGCCTAAAAAGGATATTCTGAATTTTTTCATGGGCTGTCTAGGAAGAACAAGAAAACTTATATACTAATGTAGGCATCTATATAGCTACCAACAGTTTTAACACAGTCTATGCCTTACTGGGTGCCATTTGGGAAAGATTGGGCACAACTGTCCAGCCACTGGCTGCCCTACTTAACTTGCTGCTTCATAAATCAGAAGATATTGTCATGCACCAGTGTCTTTTGGGGGAAGCCAGCACTGCTTTGCTGCTTGTTGCACATTGCACCAGCTGTTTGCCATTTTTTCATAGAACTTGATCTACCTTGTGACATTTCTTTCCAGTATAAAGGATATAATTTTTTTTTACCAAATCAGTATCTGTGGTCTGCCTTGTGCTAGCTTGTTTTATAGGTTTCTTTTCTAAACAGAGAAAAAAGGTATGTGTAGGTATAGTATGTGCTAGCACATTTCTTTCTCTGTCAGGATTTTTCATAGAGGTGCACAGAGAGAAAGAAAGAGAAAACAATTTCTATTTCTGCTCCTTGTTTTTCTCATGTGGAATGTGCTTGGAGAATTGTTTACCTGGGGTGATTGCTAGATTGGATTCTGGTGAGGATTGTTTGGGCCTGATGGCCAATCAGATCCACTTGTGTCTGGACTCGAGGACAGGGTCACAAGTTGCTAGTAGTTAGATATAGCAGTTAGAAAGTAGGTATGTAGTTTTAGTATCTTCCTTTATATAGTATATTAATGTATTATAGCATAGTTGTAATAAAGAAATCATTCAGCCTTCTGAACTGATATTGGACATCATCATTTCTTCCCATTGGGTTCGCCTGCATTTTACAATAATAGTACAACAGAATATATAAATAAATTTAGGAGTGGGACTTTTCTTCTTTACAGAAGAGAGCAGGTCTCTCTATTCTTCTAGGATACGTCTAAGTGGAAGAAGCTCTAGATGGCTGATGACTAGATTTGGTTGCTAAAAAGTGTCTATCCTTTAACATTTGCAAATTTATCATTTTCAGGCAGAGTTATACTCCTAAAGACGTATGATTGGCTTATTTGTGACAACGTGGAAAATGAAAGAGGTGGATAGAAAACTCATATGTGGTTGTTATCAATTATTTCATGGTGTTCTTTGGATATTTCTAATCTTACAATACATGAGGATTGCAGAGCAAGAATTTTTTTGGCTGCAACTTTTCAGTAAACCTATTACTGTAATATACCCAGCAATTTGCACTGTATGCTGAAAGAACATTGTATCTTAACATGTAAGAATGCCCTTTCAATGAAAAACAAAGCCACTTATGAGCACCTTATTTACTAAAAGTATTTTTGCTCTTAGTATCTCTTACATGTTCATATTATAACTAAAAATTGCAATCCTGAAGTGTTTTAAAATAGTCATTTTCCCTATTTTATACAGAAATTCTCTCACAGTTCAAGGTCAAGAAAGACATTCCAGAAAATGACTGAAAGAGAATAGTATAAAAATGCACACTGATTTAGATTTTCAGAACTGATCAGCAGTTTAAGACTGTACTAGCAATTTATGTGGTGTTTCCAGTTTACTAGAAGTTAAAATTTGTTAGCACTTCTTGAAAAGTACCATGCCAATCAAGGTAAATTAACTAATGTGATTCTTTGATTGCTAGACAGCTTACCATTTCAGAGTTGCTTTAAATAAAACTAGTTTAGGTAACATTTTCTGACAGCAGATCAGCTAAAACTCACTTGCACTGGGAAAAGATAATTTTTTCTTTCATGCTTTTTCATATGTAAATTCTCATATGTTTTCAGTAAATAACTAGTCCATATTGCTCCATTGGATATTTATTTTCCTTCTTGTGCTTTTCACTTCAAGACTTCATTATATTCATCCTGATAAATATTCTGTGTGCTACTACCCTGCCTGCTACTCCAGCACAATACAGAGGAATAATGCATGGACTACAATCTAGAAACCTAAGCCTGCCACAGCAATTAGAAATAGTTCCAGCAGGACTGATAGTCTAACAAATCCAGCATCAAACTCGCTTCTGAGTGCATATTTTATGTTCTGGAGATATGTATATAGTTTTAAAGGGAAAGACTTACAAACATTATTCTTACTTAAGGGTGAAATTCAGACACACATAAGTCAAGCTTAATGAATTTTCATTTTATTCCACAAGAGGTGATGGATATGAAAGCAAATCTTCATTGTCTGTGAAAGTGTTTCAACTCTGATGATGGCGAGTGAGGTCTACCCTAAGCTCAGGCCCTGTGGCTCCTTCAACAGCATTTTCTCCCAACCAGCCCACATTCATTTGGGGAGGGGATCATCTCGGGTGAAGTTAGCTCAGAGGACATGTGGCTGCATAGGTTAAGGTATCTCCTCTCAGTTATCTGCACACCCTGGAGATGCTGAGCTGAAGTCTGCTTCATCTTTTGCTCAGTTCTTCAACCCCAGAAAAAGGTTCTGCGTGAATAAAAGTATGTAACAGAGAATTACACAGTCTGTGTGCCAGGCTAGAGCTCTTTACATGACAACACAAATTCTCGTCTGCAGCCCACGACACCTCCGAGAACAGAGACCATGGTTTCTGCCAAACCCCTTCTAGCAATGCTGGCACCAGTGCTTTGCACTGTTTAAGGCAGATGCTTCTTATTTAAGAAAGTTATTGGAAACATATAACTAAGAAACTGATGGTATCTGTCTTCATATCTGGCCAAGCTGTACAAAACTCAAGGCTGGTTTGCTTTAGGAGTGGGCTGAAATTCCTGATTTTCTGAAGGAGATAGCAAGTGAAGTTGGAGGACTAGAGTTAGGAGAGGAGATGTGGCTGTGAGGTTGTTCATCAAGTGAAACCTTTTCAGGGTGGTGTGACACTAGAGTGAAAGCCTCCTGCTGGGAGGGATGAAGCAGAACTGACTGGCAGAAGGAAGGAGCCTACATATGGATAAGAAATTATTTTAAATCCTGACGTATTTATGTATTTCTATTTGCCCTTTGTATATTGTCCTATCTGCTCTTGCACAATGGTTCAGATATCACTAAAATATGTAGATCTATGCAAATCTACAGACACCTGGCTTGTGTTCTGGTGATATTGCCAGTAATGCAGAGAACTTGGTTAGAAAAGTTAAAAACAAATAACAATAGTTCTGTGTACCCACAATACCTACATTTCTGCTGTCCTTTCCTCTCTCTTGTTTGTGAAAGGCTGCTTGCCTTGTCTGCCTTTCTTCAGATCTTTTCCATTTCCAGTAAGGAACTGTCTAGTGTGAAAATCCTACCTCTGCTTTTACATATCCTTCACTGTCCACAATATGCAATATTGTTGATATGATTTTGGCAAGATATAATTTTTGTTTTATACCTTTTCAATTTTGTTTTCTCCAGTCTGTTCCTCTTTCCCTTAAGAAGCCTTCCAGCCTTAAAGAAAAAAAAATGCAGTCCTTTAAAAATCCAAAACACAAACAAAACAACACAACCTTGAGAATTAGGTTTTGGGAAAGTAAAAAATATGTGCAGTGTGATAACTAAGCATGGACAGCTATGCTGTGTGGCAAAGATTGCAAGCTGGATGTTTTTCTTATGCTCATACTGATTGTAGTTATCTTTCCAGTTTCTCACGGCTCATAAATTATACACCCCTGCAAACCCTGTCAGTTGGAATTTAAAATTTTGTCCCTTTACCACTGGGAGAAATTGAACAATTAATGAAGCAGTGGCAACTGGAGCATCCTCCCTTCCTAGGGAGACAGGGACAAAACACATCCAATGTGGATGCAATATTCAGTTACTAATACCTCCATGTGAAATTCCTTAGGCCTAAATCTGAAAGAAGAGCAACCTGTTTTAATATTCCATTTCAAAATGTTTTTATGAAAAGAAAGCAGGAAAAATAGGATGATGAGGAAGCCATCCTGCTCTCCTGTTCCCCTGGGTGACAAACATAACCAGAGCTTTTGCTGTTCTCTGTTTTACGTTACAGCCACGCTTCAGAGACACATGCTCCATGCTGCTGTAAATACGCTGCTTCGAATGTCAGACCTGATTTACTCTGTTGTTTGGAAAGAGAACAAAGAAAGTCAGTTTTTGAACCCAGTAATGACAATAAACAGCAGTTGTTTGAAAATAGCCCAGACAAGGGACTAAATAAAGAGAGTGCTGCTTCTGCAGTTAGCTATTATCCATACTATTCCTACTAGCTGTTACTTATAGTGTAAGCACTTCCATAAGCATTAACAGTGCCACAGCTTGTCAAAAAGTAGTCTTATGAGCCAAGCCTTGAAGAACAAAACACTTGTGTGTCCTAAATTTCCACTGTAGCGATGATAACTGTTGTGGTTTAATCCCAGCCGGCAACAAAGCACCACATTACTGCCTCTTACACAGCCTCCTCCCTGCCCCCAGAGGGGAGGAGAACTGGAACGGAAAGGTAAACCGCATGGGATGAGATAAAAATAACTTAATAATTGAAACAAAATATAATTATAGTCATAAACATGCTAATAATATTAATAATTGTAATTATAAGGAGAGGGAGAAATAATTACAGGACCCAAGAGATAAAAGTGATGCACAATATGATTTCTCACCATCCGCTGACTAATACCCATCCCATCCCTGAGCAGAGATTGGCTCTTTCTGGGAAATTCCCCCAGTTTAGACTCTGGACATGATGTTCCTTGATATGAAATGCTCCTTTGGCCAGTTTGGGTCAGCTGTACAAACTATGCTCTCTCCTGGCTTTTTGTGAAGCTCCTCATTGACAGAGCATGAGATACTGAAAAATCCTCAATCAAGGATAAGCACTACATAACAACTGTCAAGACATCAGTGTGTTATCAGCATTATTCTCATACTGAATCCAAAACACAGCACTGTCCCAGCTACTACAGATTAAAGTAACTCTGTTCCAGCCAAATTCAGGACAATAAGAAATGTAACTGTCCTGAAACACAAATGGTAAACCCAACCATGATCTGCTAACTTGGATGTCACATTTTCAAGCAGAGTTCTTTTTGGATACAATTTGTGTGGCATAACACAGGGCTTTGTGAAGTTATCCTACTATGGTTATGCTACTGTGGACCCTGGAAGCAGCATGGTGCTGTTCAGAAAGTCTCCTTCGAGGTGAACATATCCTCTAATGCAGCTATGTTGCTTTCAACAACTCAATATTGCACTTTATTGCTAAACCTAGAAAGCCATATTTAGAATTTAGTACTTTTACTTATATAGACCCAATATAGATGTGTCTCAGAAGCCTGTGTTTGGATTCCTGTTTTTGAAAACCTTGCCTGCAAGGTTTTGCACCAAAAATTGAATACTAGTCAAACTATCCTATCTAAATATGCTAAAATAGACTTACTCCCGTAAATATGCACGGCATCATGCAACTCAGTGTTTTTAAACAGATTACATCCTATAAAAAAGGGGGGGCGTACTCTACAAAAACACGAGGCAACTGCAATAAATTAAAGTGAAAGTGAAATGTTGTGTAAATTCTTATGCATGGAGCTGCTTCACACTTCTGCTTGCTGCATCTCGTTCTTCTGTGATTATTCAAAGCTTGTACCTTCCTAGGAATGAAAACATCAGCCCCAAAACTGAAAATTTCATGGAAACAACCTTAATGGTGACATCTTCTGAATGCCTTCTTGCCACTAGCAGCATAATTTTTTTTTTTTTTTTTCACATGGTGTGTACATAATTTTCTAGAATGTCTAAACAATGCAGCACGGTCGACAATCTTGTTCCTGTTAATTAACAGATCTTCACTTTCATAACTCTTCTCAATAAAAAATCACAGCTGATGCTTGGTTTCTGTATCTCTGGAGGCATGTCTGTCACGTAAGCTAATGCCACAGCTCTCACCTTACGCTTAATGCAAACCCCAGCCTGTGGAAAGCCTTCTTTCACCCACACTGCCAAGCCCCACTGGGGAAAGTGGGAGACACAGAGAACCATTGCCACTTGCTTTGCACTACAGGCTGCTCTTGGCTCCATGGAATTCCCAGATTCTGCTGCTGCAAAAGGGAGTCTGAATATGAGTGGGACCCCACCCATGGGGAACACACAGCACTTCAGACTGTCCTTAAGGCAATAAGAAAAATGCAGAAACTAAAACCAAGGCAGAGAGGTGTAATTAAATGTTGCCTTCAGCTTTCCCATGGCTCAGATAGCATCTCACTGTGCCACAGAACCGAGGTCTTCTGGCCTAGAGCAGCATGTGTTAGCACCATTGCTCTCTGGGCCAGTCCTCTTCCCCTGTGAAGACACTGGACCCTCAGTGAGGCACTGCCCCTGGCTCTTGGTGTGGGCGTGCAGTCCCACACACCCAGCCTTCACAGACTCTCTGGCTTCAGCAGCCTCCAGGTGCCTGATATGTTTAAAACAGTACCCAGGACTTGGTAAGACTGGCTGATGGTCCAACTCAACAAAGCTCATCTCACCTCACTGTGAACCAGTCTGCCAAATGAGCAATTAGAAACAAAATACCTCATTATTTTTCTTTATTTTTAATGCTTAAGCCTGTCCCCTTGATCCTTTGAATTATAAAGCAATTGTGGAGCTTTATTGAACTGTACCTACCATGGAGTCTTTAATGATCTCCTTCTAGGCACCCTTCACGATAATCTATCTAGATTATCCTACACCAAGTTCCATCTTCAAGTAGCAGGTATTCCTAGCCTTCCTATGAGGTCTATCAGGATCCTTCAATGAACCTTTCTGGGCTTCTGCTTCCAGAAATATTTGTCAAGGGAAAAAATGAGCTTCCAGAAGCTGCCACTCCTATTTACTTTCTCTCATTTGAGGCAGGGGGAGAGAAATGGTGGTTGTGGCACTTCTCTTTATCTCTATGGAGCATCTATTTCCCAAGATTGTTTTGGCTAAGGATTTCTTGCAGTTGTTTTCCAAAACCAAAATAAACAAATTAGATTTTGGTTCTTTCCCTCTAATATATTTCACACAAGCATGGCTCAAATGCCTTAGATGTATTTGCTCCTGGAATTTGCAAATATCTTTTTAAAGAACTTAGGTTTCTTTGGTTTTGTTTGGGTTTGGGTTTTGGGTTTGGGTTGGTTTTTTTTCAGTTCCTCATTTAATTTCATTTAATTTCATTTAATTTAATTTCATAATTGTTCAAACCCTGTTAGCTGCAGCCTTATCATAGGAGGTTTTTTCTCATCTCTACTGAGATAGGCAGATCTAATGTTTTCTTGTTGATTAGTTAGTTAGAGAGATTGGCCTCCATTGTGTAATGAATAGTGAGTGCCTGGAAATAACCTCCGTGCACTAGTTAATGAGTGGAAACACAGGAATTTGAACTACTAGTGCCATTAGTTTTGCAAGCAACAGGGCATTATCTGTATTCCATATTTAAATGAATGGTGCTGGGACTGCAGGATGATGAGTTAAAGGTAGTATTGTTTTTGCTCTTAAATTCCCTTAAAAACACTTTCCCTCTTCCCTCCTTTCCCCCACCCCAAGAGTAGAAGGCTTGGATTTGCTTGCTAATGGATCTTGTCCATGATCTCAGATGTGCTCATATGATGATGCTGTACTGGAAGAGCAGGAGTAGACAAAGCTTGTGAGTGCTGGATAACAATGTGCCACTCTGGTTCTAAATGGGTCCTGCACTAAATACAGAGGGATTGTTTGCTGTGAAAAAGAAAGTAAAAGAATCATTCTGTCACTGAAAATAATTTGAAAATATATTCAAAATACATTGAAAATGTATTGCTGTAACCAGCTTTGCTTTCTGTCATATGCTCTTTTTCCAGTTGGACAGCTTTTACCCTTCTTTGTTCATTCTAAGATGAGCCATCTTCTCCAGCCTTCTTTGAACCACCAAGAAGGAATTCAAAGTTTGTCTAAAAATCCAGATGGAAGATTACAAAATCTACAGATCTTAAATGCGATGGATGAGTAATGCAGCTTACTTGTCTAAATCACTCAGCAATCCAAATTACCACGCCACATGGTATTCCTTAAGCTAGTCAAGAAGAGTTTCTTTTTTTTTTTTTTGTTAATTAATTCAGTCTAAATGCCTTTAATAACTTCAGAACTGAAAAGAAAGAGCTCTGCTGTAAACAATATTTTGATTTCATCTGACCTTTTCATTACGAGATCAGCTTTTAAGATACATTATCTGGAAATATGATGGTCCTTAATTTTTTCCTCAAACACACCTGGCTAATTGATCTTGTCCATATTGATATTGAGGGATATTGAGCCAGAAAAATATGCTCAGGAAATTCAAAGGGGATCTTTGGTGAAAGTAAGGCAGTACATTGTATCTGTATTGCATCTATAGTGCCTTGGAAAGCATATTTCAGTGGCGCTTCCCAATGAGCATTGCAGAACAAATGTTTGCCTGCTTTGCACACCATTCTCATAAAGAAATAAAGTTGTCATTTTTAAATATAAAGTTGCATCTACTTACAATTTCTAGAGCTATGTTCTTCAATTTGCTAGCAGAAAAAGTATTGATCCTATAAGCTTCAGCAACATCAGATAACGTCAGTGGGGAGTGTAATCAGTAAATAAGCTCTCTTCTGTTGTCAAGCATTCTCACCATCAAATGACTTTGTATAATGCTGTGAAAGTGGCTAACTATGCTGTGTCACTCAAGAGAAAAGGAAATTTGCTGTCTCAAAGCATAGGAAAAGGAGAATGACGGGTTATAATTATTTGCCTGGAGCTTCATCAGTGGGTTTGTGCATCATCTTAGAGGTAAGAGCTGCTGCCCCCTGGGATCTGATCTCAGAAGCACTGAACAGGGACATTTGGACTTTGCAACAGGAAGCAACTTGACACCAGACATGCCCTCAAAAGAGGACTGAAGCAGCAATTTCAGCAAATGGGATTGCCAGATTTCCTGTATAGAGGGAAAAGACATGAGTGTAACGTGCCACAATCTGGGTGCTTGCTCTAATAGTAAGCTCTAGGGAGCTGTTTGAATCTCTAGCAAGAAGACAGCAGCTTGGGAAAAAACTCTTGGGAGTTTTGTTCTGTGCTGAGCCTTGGCTTGAGTCACCTTATTGACCTCTGATTTAATGCATCTAAAAGACATCAAGAGTTATGAGATGGAGGGATCTGGATTTATCTTGAGGCATTTTACAACAATTTTGTTAGAACTAACTGAAGGAGACCTTTTGGCATCTAACTATTTGAGTTTTCTTTTTAAGACTGTCATCATAAATTAGGCTTTTAGTTGAGCTAGAAAGGTGGCCAGTTTTATTCTGTCTTTCTCAGCATAAAAAAAAATCAGTGAAGTTTCTGTGTTATTTTTTTCAGATCAATATTTTTACTCTTCTCCCTGTCCTGTGTTGGGACTATTGTAACTTGTATTCTCCTCTCAGTGCTGCCAGTGGAGAATGAGAGAAGCAAGGATGTAGAGCAGCCTCTTCTGTACAGGCTCCCTGTCCCCTGAAACAGCCCTTGTTTACTCTGTTCTGTCCCTACAACCAGGTTTAATGCCCCTGGGGTGGATGAAATGAATCATAGATCAGTTCACTGAATGTTTTTACTTCAGCTGAGAGATGGTTTCTGGCTCTTTAAAGGGGGCAGAGTACACCCTTTAAGTTTTGTTGAAATATATTTTAATATAAAATATACTAAATAGGAAGATAAGAGTATGCAGGAGACCAAAATCTGCTCCTGTTTCACACAGCCTATTCCAGCCAAATGAAACTTTGGTTTGGGACCCAAAACCAGCAGTGTTGTGGACTGTTGTTTTTTCATTTTATACTGAAGGTGCCAGCTGTCAGAGATGTGAGTGGGTTTCTGGACAGAAAAAAAATTCTGCAAGAATATACTTTGTTAGGGCACTTGTCAGTTCACCACAGATTCACTTTATGGAGTCAACTGTCAGAAACAAACACTTACTGCAGTCAGTTGTGTGCAGCTGATAGAACTGCACCAAAGAAATTGGTATTTCTCAGTATTCTTGATATAATTGCCACATACATTCCCAGACACTGATTCCAGAAACGGGAATGCTGAGTCTTTTCTTCAAGCACTTGAATAAGGAGATTATAGTATTAATTGAGAGGATCAACTGTAGGTGGGGGAACAGAAGTTTTCTGAGAGTGCTGCACCAGTCCTGGAAAGTGTCTGGAGCCTGCAGGTTCTTCTATGCTCTGAACTCTGAGGGAAATGCTCCCCAGTATCACTGGCACCATCCAGCTGGCTGAGGCTGATGCTAAGAATATCAGCTAGCAGTATGTGGGGAGAATTCTTTCACAGGAGCATCTAAAGGCTGCAGGCATGAACTGTGTAGGTGCTGCCTGTGTAGGTATTGTGCATATAAGGCACAGACTCTCTCCCCAGTATGCTGCATAAGCACAGAAGACAGATGAAGGGTGCATAGGTGGAAGGAAAGGCAGAAATATTTTCTCTTTTTTGCAGATGAGGATACATCCAATCTGAAGGTCTGAACACCAGCAACTGAACATCAGGGTCAGATTCCCAAAAAAGGAATTGTTTACCAATGCATTCCATTTTCCAGTAGCATGGTTTAAGACATTCATGAAGAGAAAGGAATAGTGTTGCATTTGAATGAAAATTCTTAGGTGTTGTGGCAATGTATTAAAACACGGTGCATTTGAGTACTTGTCAAGTACAAAATGCAAGTGGCTAATGCTGCAGTCAAATTCATTTTTCCAAGGAATCAGCTGCTTTCTTATTGCATTTAAAAAATATATCTCCATGGAATTATATTTTCTGAGACATGAATCAACACAACATATGTTATAGTGCTTCAGCTTTGTTTTCATAATGAAAAGAAGCTGCTTTAATATCATTTGTTATAGTGCTAGGAACGTATCCTGCCACAGATTCTCAGTGAAAAAAACCCACCAATTGCAAGTCAAAGAACTCAGATCCACATTTAAAGGAATGGGATGTGATTATGCCTGCTATTATCTGTTCTGCTCTTCTTCATTTCTTTAATTATTTAGCAGAGTTAACACAGAAATGCAGTAAAGGCAACACTCAAGCTCAGTATTATTTCTGGATACAGACAGTCTTTAAACCAGCAATGAATTTTGACTGCAAAGTCCTATTCAAGTATTTTTTTTTCTTTTTCCTTTAGGATGTAGCTTTCCTTTGCCAGGTCCAGCCAGTTGTCTCCTAAAATATACATTATAGATTATCTTCCTTTGAGAGAATAGTGAAAGGAAAACTTGCTGTACTGGGACTGGTAAACTGCCTCAAATCTAATTTATATTACAGGGTACCAATTACTGGGGAATTCAGATACTACTAAATATCACTTCCACTCTTTTCCTAACAATGACAAAATCAATTTGTAATTCATTCTAATCACGAGAATGTTACACATAATTCCCCTCATAACTGCAAGATTATATCTTTTCAAGGTCCTTTCACCCTTCCCACTTCCCTACAGTAAAAGGAGGTAGCAGTTGTTTGGATTTTCAGTTGTTTCTCTGAGACCTGAAACTAAAAGGCAATGACAGAACTCTTGAATAGTTTCCTCTTCTTTTGACCCTGCCAAAGTGCAAGGAGCTACAAAAAAATGAACAGTTATGATCAGAAGATTGCACTAGGCGTTTACACATGCTAAATACTCTAGCTGTGCTTAATATTTCATATTTCCATGTAGCCTGATAGACATAAAGATGTGCAATGAGTGGAGATGTGATATCTGTTTCAAAGAGCTTTGGTCTAAGTCACAGCCATGAAGATTTCCCAGGAAAAGGGGAAAGATGGAAGATGTCTGAGTACAACAGACAGGCTTTTAGGGTGATAGACCTAAAAGCAGAGACACCAGTTTCTACTTCCTTGGTTTGGTTTTGCAATTCTTATAGACAGAATTGTAATCAAGTAATGCAAACAAAAGCCACTGCTGGCACAGGGAATACTCTTTGAAAATCCCTGTTTGTTCAGCCGACAGTGATATATATATAGATCTTTATGCTTTAGTGATGGATATTGAAATGCCTGGATTGATAAGTTTTGCTATATATAAAAATAGATAGGGGAAATTGAAAACTTTGACATATAAAAGGATGATAAACTAGAAATATAAATTAAAAGAACTCTGCCAGTGCTTGAGTGTCTGCCACTTTCTGCTTCATGAATTGTAATCTTTGATGGGGGGGCAGGGAGGAGAGCTCATTTCCACTCAGAGAACTAACAGAGAGAATTTATGATGAAAAGCCAGGTTGGCTTGAAGGTAAGTTTAGATCTCCCTGGCTCGTATTTTCAGGGTCTGAAGATTTTTTTATCAGCAAACCTGGTCTACCTCTAGAAACAACTCCCCTAGGGTTGCCAGGGAGGATGGAGTAAGCCACTGCCAGGTGGCATATGCTGACTGCAGGCTGACACAATCAGATCAGCCCAAGCACGGGCAACATCTCCTGCTCACCAGTGACCAGAGTATCTGCTCCTGTATGGATGTGTGGGTACACAGCCACAACTAGGGTGGCCTTGTCTGTGAGACAGGTAGTCCCTTCTACAGGAAGACACAAATAGTTCCTGCCTTCCCACATTTCTGTGAGAAGGGAGGAGAGGCAGATTTCTTATGACATGGGTGAGGCTCTGCAGAGCATACACTGCCCGTGATAAACACAGATTTTGCCTATCAGCAAAGATGTTTTCCTTGTATTTTGTTCTTGCCATGAGTTGCACCATCCTCATGGAGCAAACTTCCAATAGGCAGAAAGGTCGTGACATCTGGTCCCTGGTGAAAAATCCTTGGCATTTCTTTACCATCCTGACTTGATATTTTGAGAATATCCTGCCATGCTGATATCAAAGATGAAAGCAGAGTTCACCTACTAAAATGAGTGTGATCAGGGCTGTACTTGATACATGGATGTGGCATTGAGCTGGAGAGCTATCTGTTCCTGCTCTTCTTCAGACTAGAATTCTTCTCATTGAGCTGTTCCTTTTCTTTCATACATCCAAGAAGATGTTGAAAGCAAAACAAACTTAGAAAAGACAACATTCAGTTGTACTCAAGAGTATTCCAGCAAAGACTTATGTAGTTAATGGATGAAAATACAAATGAACTTCAACAACAACCCCCAAACATCTTCTTCGCTTATCACTTTCTTCCCCTCTGGAAATTATTATTCTCTATATTGAACTTGTATTATATATTATACTTATGTATTATACTTAATATAATAAGCAGCCCAGGTAATGATACAATTTTGACAACATTTTAATTTCTTGATGAACTACTGTTGAGTCTGACAACCTGGAATATGAGGCACACTCCTACTTGCAATTTCCAATGCTACATGTTACATAAACTCACTTATCAAACCCCTCATCCTCCACAGCCCTTACCATGATTCCCCTGTCACCATAACATAAAGTGACTGAGTTTCAGGAAGAAATATCTATTCTGTGCTTGGCTAATCTCTGATTTAATATTTGCTTGAAAGTTGTCTTTTAATAAACATTGAATTCTTTTGGAAAGGGAAAAATATGTCAGTATTGCTCTATTGACCTGTAGAAAAGATGTAAATTTACTCATACAAACTGGAGTATGCAGACCTAAAATATAATCCTTTGAGCTATCATGTTTGCTCAGTAGCAAAGGAAATTATGTCTAGGGACACTGAGTGTCAGTTTCACATCATGGGTATATGCTTTCTAAACATAAGGAGCAGCTAACCCCCATAGTTATAAATAAAGCTGTGTCACCTATGTATGATCTGACAGACAGCTGTAGCCAAGAGAGGTGTGGACTGGACAGACAATAACAAATGAGCCAGTGGCCCCATGCCCAGCTAGTCAGGCTGTCATCTCTTGTAGACTGGATTTATCCATCAGAGGACTGAGTAGCTGTGGGTTCAGTTCAGAGGCAGTCATTTTGTTAATGCTCTGTACTGCCAGACAAAAACCTCAGCCTGCCCCTGGTTAGCTCATTCCTACTTTTCAAATCAAAGCACAGCCAGGTCCAAGGTACTGGGACCCTCAGATAACAGCATTATTTCAGCCTCTTGTTTCAAATGCCACTGCTCAGCTGGGGCAAGGAGAGTTGTGACCTGACCTCTCCAGTGGCCTCTACAATTTTCTGTGGAGTTCAATGAGCTTGACTCATAGGATCAAGGCAAAGAAGAAGAGTGTCTGGGAATGCTTTTTGCTACATGTACTGAAAGAACCTACCTGAAGAGTGCTACTTTTCATGTGGATGACTAATAAAACATGTGATACAAGTGCAAACATCAGCATCTTGAGCAGTAAATGTGCATCTCCCAGCTTTTTGAACTTTTTGTGAGCATAGAAAGTCTGTACAATCAACACCAGAAACATGCACAAGAATATAAATGCAAGTAAAAAGCACACGCTATCTCCTCTTTAGCTTCAGCTCTCATCCCTCTTCTGATTAAAGTTCTACATTTCAAATGCTATCAGTCTTCAAGAAGATACAGTTTCTTCTTTATGAGCCTATTAACACATTCAACACAATAAAGATGAGATGGGGGGAAAGGACAACAAGAAAAAAATGGTAGGAGTAAACAAAGCAAAGCAACACACAACCACTTTTCTTGCAGTTCTGAGAATAATTTACTAATCTTATCTTCCGTAGAAAAATTCTGCTCTGTTTCAGGCATTCCTGAATGTACTTAGCATTGCTCTTGAGCACACAAAACATTCCTCGTGATTGCCTTTACATCCCAGCAATCCACAGAAGATTTTACACATTTATTACACAAAATCCTTGAAATCTAATGGATCTTAAGCTGCACACGGGTTCTGAGTGTCCCCAGAGCTCCCTGCCACCCCCCAGCCCTGCCTTTTGCTGAGTTAATCCGCAGCTCTGGCGGCTAAGGGGACTTACCAAAGGCTTTTCGATGGGAGGAAGCAGTTAGGAGCTCGCACGCACTGGAATAGCTGCTACCCAGTAATGAAGCAGGAACTGAGAAGTCTCACTCTTTCAGTAGCTGTTCAGGTAGTACTGCCAGCTTTCTCTAGCTCTCTGCATACACACAGAAGGGGCGGGGGGCGGGGGTGGGGGAAGTGGGAAGGGGGGGAGACAGGGAGAGGCACAATAAACTCTGACTATAATTATGAGAGCTCCTTTCTACAAATTGTAGCAGCAAGAGATCCCTTCAGCAGCCTTTTCAGCATGATCTCTTTAAAAAGGAGTCCCTTGCAAAAAATTGCATCCTACTCTCTTTCACTGTAAGAAAAATTAAAGCCGGCTCTCTCAGAGATTTAGTCATTGATGTATCATAGAGAGGTTATTGTTGATCAGAGTTTTATTTTTTTCTTTTTTTTTATGATGAAAGTTTTATTATGAGATCTAGCCTAGCTTGTAGTCAAAAGAGACCTGACTTTGCTCTTTATAAGGAACAATCTCCCAGGAAAGCAGTTTAGATCAATAATTTCATGCATTTAATGACTGTATTTATGAAAGAAAGCATCCAGGCTAAGCAATTCACTAACTGAAAAGGTAACAGTTTAGTAAATACACATCATTGCCTTTTCATACCTGCATACACCATCAAAGGAAAAATGCAATACTACGTGTAAATTCATAGAAGGATTTATAATGGAATATTATTGCATTTGGCAAAGGGATCTGAAGGATTTAAAAAAGCTTAATCTCCAAGACAGATCCTTTCTTTAAAGTTCTTCAGAATCCTATTCTTTAGAATACTTGTTCTTTGAAGTCTTAAAATTATTTATCCTGTCATTACTTCTAATGTCACCTTTGATAAAAATGAGATAAAAAATATCCTCTTCCTAAGTAAAAGAGGGAAGTGTTCTGCAATATTTCCCACCATCAATCCATCTCTCTTTCTCCCACATGATCACCCATACACTCACCTACACACATGCACAACACAATAGCAAATGTAACAAATGGGGGCTGAAATCATACATTTCCTTCAATCTACCAGCAGCCTCATTCCCCAGAAAGAAGTGGTTTTGTCCAGATCTTGATACAATTCCAATAACTACAGAGTCATCTGTGAAGCAGATGAATAAAAGGGTGAAAAAATATAAATGAATCTGACTTTGTCCCCTAGTGTGACAATGACTTTAAGGACTGTTAGTTGGTATCACCATTCAGATGCATGGGGGGACCTTGTAACAAGGATGGAAATGGGAAGAAAAGAAGCGAAAATAATTGACAGAAGCCTATTAAAAAAAAAATCAGTCACAACTGAGAGTTGCCTTATTGATCTATCTAAAACATGTTAGTGCTCTGCAACATTCCATGAAAGCCTTGTTCAGCCTGCTAACATTTTGCAGGGGATGTTTTCAAACACAGCTGCCTGTTGGTAATCTCCAAAACATGTACTTAATATTTACTTTTAATCAAAGACAAATAATTTTAGGGCCCGGTAAGTTTATTAGGAAATCACAAAACATGAAGTGTACAGAGAGAAGCTTCTTCCAATGCTTTGATTTGCCTCAGTAGAAGAAGAAGATGAAAAGATGGAAATTTGTGTCTTTGTTGCTCCTGCCTCCCTCCTGCTCAGAGTGAATAAGGCAGCAGGTGGTAAATACAGCCTTGTGTTTAAGCTGCAGAATAACCCTCTCTGCCACCTCTTGGTCCTAAAGGAGCCCCAGTGCAGATGGCCACAAAGGCATATGGAGTCATTGGTGGCATAGACAGAGACAGCCATGACTTTCAAGACCTTGTTTTTCTTGCTATAAAAAGCAGGGACTATTGGTGGCCTATAGCCCATACATTACATCATCCCACTGGTTGCTCATTTGCTGTGAAAGTTCAGCCTCACAAAGCACATTCTTCATCTCTCTATGCATTCTCTGGAGAGATTAGTCAGGAGATTGGCAAGCTATGATGCTCAAAATGGCAGAGGTCAGAGCAGTTTTGCCAGTACTGTTGGGGATTCCTGTCAGTACCCTCTCTCCCATCACAAATATCCTTACTGCTGGACCTGGAGGGTCTGAGGCGCCCTCACTACACTCCCATAATTGGCATGTCCATGCTCCAGCAGCAGGATGAAGCATGGCTTGGGCAAGAGCTGCAGGTTTCTGCTGTAGGCTGAGCTTCCCCACCTTGTGAGCTGTGCTAGCTGAAATTGCAGGTTTTGAAAAGCTTGTGTCTAGAAACTACAAGTAGGCAGTGGCGATGTGTTTACATCGCGAGGGCAGCCCGAATAGCTGACATGGGAGATCTTTCTGCATCAAAAACAAACTATCCAGCCCTTTAGCTATTCCTCCATCTGGGCTTGCTAAAAAGAAGCTTCACAGAGAAGAATGGAAACAGAGTTCAAAGAACACCTCTTACCTTCATTATAGGAGGGCTCTGTCTCTGTCAGAATTATATTAATTCAATTAGATCTGTGGGTTGTCACTAGTGAGTGCATGCAACTTACACTTTAGTAAAAAAAGATTCTTTTTTGTAGTGCAAGTAAGGAATCTGGGAGAACTCTTCCACAAATTATGGCTCTACAACTTGGAAAGAACTAACAAATCATCTGTGACCTGTAAGTCTAATTTTATTGTGCAAAGAATGTTTCCTCCAGGGCTCTTTCCCTCATACATGTATCTATTTGCCATAAACCAATTTCTGTGGTTTGCTTGTCAATAAATGTCCTTAATTTTTAATGAGCAATACTAAAGCCATTGACCTCCAGTAGAAGCAGGTTCTTAAAGAAATACCTCTTATTTTCTCTGAGATGTGCAACATTTTGCTTGAAATACACCTCTGGACTAAAATATGCATTTAATATACTCGAGAATGAGGGTGATACCAGAGTTTTTTTTATTTCTTGCATGGATTCTGCTCTCCATCAGTATCAACTGCAAGTTCTACACACTGGTATCTTGCTTACTGTCTGAAAATAATAGACTTACCTAATACAGCATATGGTATCCTTTGGCAGTCAATGTGGACTGGACACTGACTGATTCCAGCAAGTTCTAATAGCATTTTTTCCTCTGTCTCTTCTTCTTCTTACTCTTTCCATGACTTATTGAGCGGAATGGTTTCACTAAGGAAGGAGGTATTAGTGCGTACTTTATAATGATGTCAGAATTATCCCAGTGTCAGTTTTACTAATACAAGAGAATCAATATCAGTTTTACAATTAAAAGAAATCTGGATGATCTGATATATGGAAGCACATAAATCATGCATGCATGCAACTTCTGCCTCATGAGTGACACCACAGTAGCTTAGATAAAACTGATTTCTGAAGACATAACTATCCCCTTTCATTCCTTTCTCACACAACTCTAATCATTTTACAGTGCAAAAATACAGACACAGCCTGTCTTTCAGACAGTGATTTTTATGTGTGCTAGATTGCCAGAATTAAGCATGTACATCTTAATGTCACAGGTGCAAGGTTTTACTTCATTGATTGAAGGAATCAATTCCTCAATTCATGGAAAATTCATGAATAAGAGGAGTTGAAATTTCTGTGTTAAGGCTTATATTCTGTTCTCATTTACATGCAGATAAACCTAATTTCAATGTTTTGCATCAATACTAACTGTGATCTGCAACACAATATTAATCAAGGTAGTGTTGTTAAATCTAGTATAGTATGTAAAAAACCCTCAAATTATATTTGAGATAGAGATTCTCTCTGATATACAGATTTAGCACCTGTGAATATTGATGTGTGTCTTTTATGAAGTTACATAGAATCAGCAGGAACTTCTGCAATGTCATTATAGGACCCAAACCTCAAGGTCAAGCTGTAAAACCCTCAGGGTTTCTATGCCACTGAAATTTTGAATTCATTACTCCAAGGAGACTGTTTTGCCTGAAACAGAAGAAGTTGACAGTGAGTGACAATTCTTTGGAATTGTGTATCAGCAATAATGCATTGCTTGTGTCAGCTGAAGAGAAAGGTAATTTATTAAAGGTAGTTTATTAACTAATTAGGATTACATAATGTTTTGTAATCCAGGATGAGCTGGGGAGAAAACTTTATAAAACCTCTGTGATTGTTTTTTCTCTTTTTAAAAGAAAACAAATGAATTAATTTTTATGTACTTCAATAAAATGAGTTATAATTATGTTCTATTGAGGGTTTTTTTTTTGGGGTGTTCAAGGATGGTTCTAGGCAGATCCATGCAGAAGTTGTCTCACTCACTGTCCTGTAGTGGTGGGCTTCTCTCCCTACATTTTCTACCCTTGCAGATTGAAAGAGATGAAGTAATAACACTGGATAAGCCCTCAGCATAGGTTAAGCTGCTGCTGTCTGCTACAAAGACGAGTTAGGGCAACCCAACTGGTAGCTCACCAGTAACTTAAAATAACCTTAAACAGCATTTCCATGCTTTTATTTACATTTGAGGAGTTTTAATGACCGTCACCACTTATTGAATCTCAGGAAACAAAAAACAGTTTGCATAGTAATTGCCATTGTGTGGCATATTAAAACACCTGAGAAGTAGAAAAGAAGAACTTTAGGAAACTAATACCAGGGGCAGACTTACCCTGGAAAGGTGACAGCTAGCAGAACATCTCTGTGAAACATGCAGAAACAGCAGCACAAACAAGTGAGGTGGGTGTAAAAGTGGTTGCTGCTGAGTCCAGTGCTTTTCCAGCAAGTTTTTAACTCCCCATGTTTTGATGTAGCAGGAAGTCATCATGGAGCATGGCTCTCTTTGTCACTCTTTGCATTTTGAATGTATTGGAAAATTTCAGTCCTGGTTATCAGAACATTTCTACTGGCACTCAAGTTAACTGATCTGGCTGCAGAAATGTTTAGGCTGCCTCTCCATTTCAATAAAGGTGCTCTTCCAGTAACCCCTAAGTGATCTAAAGGAGCTTGTTTCCTTCTCCTGACTCTGGATGGCTGTGGTGGTGGCTAACAAGCATGTGTGTGTGCTGCTGCTGTGCTTGATGAAGAAGAATCACATATTGTGACAGGAAAAGAAACCTGCAAAACAGGGATTGTACCATTTGCTTTGAAAGAGCTGAAATGTGTCATTGTGCTGATGTCTTCCAGACCTGAGTGCCATAACTGTAAGACAATCACTAAAGTGTCTGGAATGTGTCTAATAGTGCATGGTTTCATGATACAATATGAGATTAATTATCAGCTTGCCTCTATCAAAAGGGACAGTCTTATTATCCACTCCCAGCTCCTCATCCCAGCTGTGATTTTTGTGGCATATTTTGAGCCAGAGCTGGCTCTCATCTGAGTGCACAACAAGAAGTTCAACACATTTAAAAGACAGAAAATTCCCCCAGCATATAAAAGCAGGTGATGAATCTCTGTGCTAGCGATCAGAACGAGTTTACTCCAAGTAAAACAGAGTGACATCACAGGACCAGGTAAGGGAGGAGCAGAGGGTGTCAGATTTCCTTTTCAGCAATAGGGAGCACAGCCTATCATAAAATCATACAGGAGCATACCTCTGAGGTAGTGTACTGCATTGCAACTCTCCACAGACACAGATTCCTTTAGGATTGGTTTTACTTTAAACATTGTGCTATGCAGGTTTAATCAGCAAGGAACAATGTACTGCACCACCCGAAAGCACCTCTACAAGAAACCAGATTTGAAACATCCCAAGGCTATTCCTTTAGATTATCAGAGAGAAAAGAAAAAATCAACAACTTTCTAATTATTTTTCTTTTTTTCGTAGAGAAAGGAAAAACAGGATTTTACTGTCGACCCTTTAATTTGAAGGGCTACTGATTAACCCAGGTCTTGTTGAAGATAATGGGGTTAACAACATGAAGAAGAGGAAAAGATGACATGGAAAGGGAAAATGGACAGAAGTCCTCAATTCAGTCTGAGCCTAAACTCACATGAAAACAACACAAAGACATGGGTTATGCACAGACCATTGCCCATCATACCGTCCAGGTAGAGGTGATTAAACCTAGGAGAGCAGAGCATGTGTAATGTGGGGGTTTGAAGGGTAATTGATATGTTCATGCTGTGGTTGTGATTGGAGGCAGAGGTAATCAACCACTTAAGCCATCCTGCATCTTCTGTCCAGATCCCCAACTTTGGGCAGAAAGTAGAGCATGGAGGAAGAGAAGTCCTGCCCTGATGTTGCCTGGATTTGTCCCTGTGCCCAGAAACAGTCATGGTCCCAGACACAGAAGAATGTACATCCAACATGAATGTAATCTAGCTGAGGAAATGGTGGTTAAAAACATGGGACAACACAGACAAGATCAGAGTCACATCAAACAACCACTATTCTTTTTAGGGAAAGTACAAATAAATTTCCTATAATTAATCTGACATCCCAGGCTGACCTTCTTGCAGGACGTAAGTCCAGGCTGCTGTCTGCTAATTTTTTGTGACTCCTCACTTCCTCCTCAGGCATAAAAACCTTTTCTGGGCCATAACTGCTTGTCTGTATTGCCTCTGCCCCCTGACACACTGCAAGGAGCCTGGGGGAGGGAATATGAGGAGGAGGTGAGGGGTAGCTGAGGGACTCAGGTTCTGTCTCAGTACCACTGGAATGGTAGTTGCACTTTGCCATGCCTTGGTAAATAGTTGCCCCAATGGAAGAGAAGGCTTTGCCTTTGAACCAAGCCTTGTATTATTAGTGAGGACACAACCACTGGTGGCACAAGGCCATCTGATGACATCTACAGCAAGGGAGAAAGTATGATAGCAACCTCCAGAAAAAGAGGTACAGGAATCAAAATCCTACACTGGCTACCATGGAAGCTGGATTGTCAAATAAAAGCTGAACAGAAGTAGTGGATGCAAAAACTGGGGAAGAAAATGAACATTAGCTATTTTTATTGTATCCCTGAGGGAGAGAGATGAGAACAAAGAATGCCAAGAGCATAAGAACAGCTGATAAAGGTTTATTCAGCTCAGAAAATCCTACTCTAGCATTTCTTATTCTATGAAATATAAATTATGCCATTAGTACTTGAGGGGGTTTTGATTTCTGAATATGTACAAATCTAAATACATTCTACTTGGTGTCTGAAAACCTTGAAAGCCTGAGAAGACTTGAGATTATCCTAGCTACACAAATAGGGCATTGTAGGAAATGTACTCTTTTATTTCTTACTCTGTCCTAGGTAAAATAGTGCAAAGTTGCTCCTTATATGAAGAGACGATACACTGCAGCCAAAATATTTGGAGTAGATCTTTAGCTTCAAATAGTAAAAATAGAATTAGTGCAGTTTACACCAGTAGAGCATCTATGAACTTGAGACAAGTGTAACAGAGGAACAACATACCACTGAATCAGTTTGTTCCTTTTATTTTCAGTTAATTCCCCCAACACCGCCTGTGCATGCTCTAGGCATTTTTGCAAAGATTTGGTTTAAATTCAGCATGTTGCTATGCACTTAACTGTGAGTTCATATTTTAGCTCAAAGAATTCACATGTAGGGTTTGTTTTTTTTGCCAGACACAAGTCCACAGAGGAACAAAAGGCATAGAAATGTCAGATAATAAGAGCATTTAGAAAACAGTGATAAATCCTAAGAAACATAATTGAATATGTTGTATTTTTTAAATATAATTTATGCTTGAGACTTTCCTCCTTCTCTATATAAGCCCACAGTACTGAAGAAGTAATAATACCCTGTGCTACTAGGTGGGCATGAGAAAGAACATGGCTGGATCTCGTGGGCGCTCAGCACCTCCAGAGGTGCAACAAAAATAATGATTTCAGAAAGCCAAATTCGAAGTCCATAGTCTAAATCTTTTGCTTAGCATTTTTCACTGTGAGCCCACTGAGGAAATACAGGCAGGATTTTGCTTCAGGATAAGCAACCACATGGGAAAGGGGAAAATTCCTGCCTGCAGCAGCTTATGTGGTCTGGATATATCTATACTGCTTTTCGTACTGCACAAGGGTGCTCTGGCCAAGACCTGTAGTAGAGCACAGAATCTGCTGCAGCAGATGCGACGTGGAAGGTTGGTATCCATGTGCATCTTCCTTCAGAATATCAGCCTGAAGGGGCATGAAATATGATGATTGCAGTAATCCAGCTACATGCAATTTTTTAATTCTGGCTGGCACGTAGAAGTGGTTGCTTTGAGAAGGTTACTGCAGCAGAGGTTGGACTCCTCTGCTGGATGTGTGATCAGCAAGAAAAGAGAGGTAACCTTCATAATTTGAGCCGGACAAGCCATCAGGCTGTCTGAAGCCTGGGAAGACTACCTGGCTTTAAACAACATTACGAGTAAATTCATTTTTCCATGCTATGGCCTGTATGTGTGCATGTGTGTTATTAACTCCAGATTTTAAGTACCCCTAAAGATGTACCCAAAGGACTGAGCTTGCCCAGGAGTCCAAGGTAACATTGAACTTGAAGATGGCAATGGTAAAGGTCTATGCTGGCCTAGGGCAGGGGAACATGCATGCTGCAGAATTTCATTTAGCTGGAGAAGTAACCAAAAGGCAGTCTGTGCCCAGGAATGTGAAAGTGAGAGGGAAAAAAGTGCCATAGGAAATGAAAAAGCAGTGAACAAGTTATGAGTAAGCTAAGAAACTAGAAGCTTAGCAAATTAGAATTCAGTGCAGCAGTATGGAAAGTGTCCATGTAGGAAGTTGGCCTCTTAAGCCTGTGGCATTTCCACATTTTCCCTATAGGAACCAGCCAAAATGGGTCTTGATGATGATGGAGAATTTTGAATGGCACCCAGGCCAAATTGCTTCTCCAATGTCAGCAGTGGCTAACGTGTGGAGGTCTTGCAGAAGAGTATACAACCGGGTGACTCAGCAAAAGGGGAGGCAACTCTCAGAGGACAATTATATCAAGACATCTCTAAACTGAGATGTGTGGTTCCGCCATCACTGACCAAACTTTCCATGTACGCCCTTGTAATGGTTTGACATAGAAGTGAATTTTCTCAGGAAGTTGGTAGTCAAACCAATCAGTGGTCGGGGTTGGATATTGGCATTTGGACTGACCACTGAAGGCATGGACACACATCTGAGAACACAGGGGGTTAAAAGCAAGAACTCCCAGGGGAACTCTCTCTTTGGTTCAGGTCGTTGGAGAGTGCAGACCTCCCCTGCCCAACCACGGGCTGGGTGGGGAAGGGGAAGCCATGCGGCCTGGGAGAGGTAGGCCCAGGGGGGCTGAAGGACTGAAACCGGACGGGCCCCCTGCGGATGGAAGGGTGGAGATAAACGGAGATGCCTTTGTTCCCCCCACCACAGAGGGAAGAGACAGAGAGCCTGACAGCACCTGGAGATTTGCTGGCAGAGGAGGAGAAGGGGGGGAAGGTGCCCAGTGTGGGAGTTAAGTTCTGGGCAGAGATTGAAGCCATCCAGGGAGTCTGAACTTTTAACCCTATCCTGGTAAATGAAGGCTTTATAAAATATTACTCCTCCTCGATTTGAAGTAGAAGAGAGACAGTCCAGGACCTGAGATGTTAGAAGAAGGAATTTTTAGGTGGGGAGGAGATGATGGAGTAGCATTTGGCTGGACTTTTCTGGTTAGCCATAAACTGAACCAAATTCTCCTGCAACAGAGACTGCATTTTAGGGGGATGCGATGGTGAACCAAAGAGGCCTGCTTCAGCAACTACTAACGCAGGAATGGAGAGAACAGAGAAAAGCTGAGGAGGGTGGGGTGATGCCCTCTGTCTTCAGGAAGAAGATGATCTCTGTTCTTAGACCCTCGGCCCCAGGGGAAAATGGGGGGGACTGTAGTCCCAAGATGAGAAGCTGAACTGTTGTCTCTTTTGGTCCTTGGCAAAGCATCCTTAAAGGAGCCCTATGAGCAGTCTGTCCATGCACAGTGGTGAGAGCACTGTGACATGGAAAGGAGAGTGTCACACTGGCAGATTTTCTTTGGGCGGTGCCATGTGTGACATGGAAACACACAAGGGTGGCAATTGTGTTTCCTGGGGGGTCTGTGGTGCAAGAGAGACTCGTCTCTCCTTTTGAGGGATTGAGTATTGATTATCTGAAAGGTGACAACTTGATCAGGAATCCCGGGTAGTGTCTCACTGTAGTTTTCTGGAAATTAGGTGGGGGGAGGAGGAGTGTTTTAGAGGGTCTTCATCCTGAATTTAGTGTGCATGTCTTTTATAGTAGTAGTAGTTTAATAAAGTTTTTTTTCCTTTGTTAGTAAGCTTGGGCCTGCTCTGCTCTGTTCCTGATCACATCTCACAGTATTTATTTTGGGAAAGTGTATTTTTATAGGGGTGCTGGCATTGCGCCAGCATCAAACTGTGACATCCCTTCAAGGGAAAGAGTAGTCTGCTATAAACAATGACCATTAGGTTTTCCTATGATTAATCTTTATACTTTGGAGTAAGAGAGAATTTGTTGGCCCAGCTGCTATAACCACTTTGCAACAGACCTTGGTGGGTCGAAACATTAACTTGGTCATGAGATCAAGTATTATTTATCAGATGGTATGTGTTAGTCTCTAATCACCTGTTTAAAGAGATCAAAATACAGTGTTATAAAATTATTTTATCTTGAATTTAGTAAGGCTTTACTAGATTCTGTATTTACAAAAGTAATTTTCTCAACATATAATACATCTTGACTGTATTTCTCCAGGGTTTATTGTTTATTATTTATTACTCCAGAGTAATTTAATGTGCTTCAAAAGAAAGTAAATAAAGAGATTTGGAAGACAGGAAGAACAAAAAAAAGCAAGACCTAACAGCTACTAATTATTTCATCTTTATGTATGTAACACATCAGTTTTATATGCACTTACTTGTTAAGTTATTATACAGTTGTTATGGAAGCATCAAACTGTTCACCAAGCCAATGCAAGTCATTTTAAGCAGTACTAAGTGTAAACCCAAAAGATTTATGTTTTTTTAAATGAGTTTTTGTTGTTGTTGTTGTTGTTTTTTGCTTGTATTTTCATCCCAGAAGAAAATCCAAATGAAAACCAGAGACCTGATCCTGCTAGCTTTTGCTCAGCTAAACTATCCCATCAGTTTTAACAGAAGAGTAGAGATGTTGGAGAATTATCCATCTGAACAAAACTTTAGGAATATCAGCTACCATGATTGATTGCGATGCTGCCTTCAGTGCACTGTCAATTATATAACAAATATTGTTTGATTTCAAGAGTATAGAGCCATTTTCAGTTTCATTATTATGTGTCTTTTACCTAAAGTAGACTGGACTAGATTCTTTGCTACCTTGCACTCACTATAAGCATCAACACTCTGTTTAGCAATTTGCACCCACCTTGACCATAAATTTCCAAGTGAGAAAGCTGATTAAGGCTCTGGCTGTTACGTCATGGTGTATTAATAGGGAACTTCACTTTTAGAGATCGTCATTCTTTTAACCTTTTGTGGAACATCAAGGTATTGGAAATATTTTATTTAAATTGTGAGAGATGAGTTCTTTCAGAGGAAAAATCTGGTTTCCTGAACAGTGGGATAATTAGCTTGCTATGAGAGACATACAGACCTGTTCAGAACCTGTGATGAAATAGAGGTAGGGCTCATGATATTCTGTTCTTTATTGTCCAGATACAAAGGCTGGCCCACCAACAGCACACTCCAAAGGTTTGGTCACAGAACAACAGAATGGGCAAGTTCTGAATGGACCACAGTTGTCATCTGGCCCAGCCTCACTGCTCAACCACATCCTAGACCACATAGCACAGGAATTGCATCCAGGTTTTTCTTGAATACTCCAGTGAGGGAGACTTCACAGCTTCTCTGGGCAACCTCTCGCAGGGCTCAATCACTTGAATAGTAAAGAAGTTTTTCCTCATGTTTAGATGAAACTTCCTGTGCATCAGTTTCTGCTGCTTGCCTTATTGTTTGGCATCACCAAGAACAGCCTGGCTCCATCCTCTTGACACCCTAATCCAGATGGTCAGTCTTGGAAATCATCATTTCAGTGCAGGACATGAGAAAAGCCTAGCCCTTACTTACAAAAATTCTACTTGAATGTTAATGGTGACATTTCCCAATGAAGTCAATAGTTTGTCCTTTTTTGTTTATTCCTGAGGGCCTCAGAAGGAGGTTAGAGTAAGGTCAGGAAAACCAAGGGAAGTTGTTTCCATCTTCAATAGCTCTACTGAAGTTACACAATAAAAATACCTTTATTTTTGAGAAATTTTAACTAATTCAGGTTACTGAGATATTATGTCTCAATAAAGAGTCAGCACACAATTGATAGTAATTATCATCAAAATCATGTTTACAGTAGTGACTGATTGCAGATTAATTAGACAACTTAGAGATGGAAGAGAGGACAAAAAAAACCCAGTAGCTAAATCATGTTTAGTGTGGCTACAGCAATTTTTTCTTTATTTATTAATTTCACTTAGGTGTCTCCTGTACTGTGTTTTTTGAAAGAGGACTTGGTGCCACTCCTGTAGAGGACACTGCATATAAGAAGGATGAAATGGGAGGAGAAAAATAGGTCAGCCATACAGATCACAGAGCACACAGCAGAGTGCCTTATATGGTGGAAGAAACTTGTGTTTAGGAACCTGAATCTCACACCTTCAGTGTTTTAGACTTAAGTAAGGAAAATACCTTTTTACAATGAAATCACTTCCCAGGTTAATGGCAGAGACATTTAGTGGCTACCCATCCTCAGCCTTATACCATCTAAGCACACGAGGTGGTATGTCTCTGTTCAGAGATAGGATGGATCTAGATGACCTATGAAACCACCACATAATTTGCTCTTGTTCACAAGAGGTGACAGCTCACTCAGCTATCATCACCCTTCAGCACAACTCCAGCTGAAAGGAAAGGATCTGTCTCATTCATTAACGTGAGAGTGTCATGTGTGTACCTGAGTTTCACCTGGTGTTAATCCTTTTAATTCAAAGCTTTTTTCACAGTGTGTGTTAAATTCCCATAGAAATAATTCCATTGATCTTGGATTTTGCCTTTAGCACTCTGAACTTCTGTGTCTGTAATAATGTGACACGCTTTTTTTAACTATGAGAAAAATCTTTCTTTTTGACTACAGCAACACTGATTGATTCTGTGCTTACAGATGGATTTTGTTTTGTGGGCTTTTTTTCACTCATGCTTCAGAAACGTATTGGTTGGTTGTATTCCCATAACTGAAATAAACCAGTGGCACAGGAGAAAACTGCCACATTTGGTGAAATGCCACAGACAAATTGCTATTCCTTTAGCTAACCTTATTTTTTTTATTTCCCAAGAAATGTGCTACAGTTCTAAAGAGAACAATTTCAAGGAAACACTCTGCCTTTATAAAGAAAAATGAGATAAAATGGGAATGGGGAGAGAGTAGAGATATTTCTGGTTATTCTGAAAGTTTTTACTCTTTTCCAGTAAAACATGATTAAAAGAGTATGCAAAGTTCAGGGCTGTTGGGTTTTTTTAAAAGATATGCAGACTTAACTCATTGTTCTGGCGAGAGAGCTCATTCCAATGAGTGATGTTTGCATTTAGCAAACTCTTGCAAGACATAATGTTAAAAAGCCAATTCTTTAAGTTGCCTCATGCTGGCAGGTGCCCTTGTGTCTGCTGGGTCTTTAAGAATAGGCACAGGATTCCATTCAGGCACTGAAATTTTGGGTAAATAGGCTATTTTTTAAATGCCATGGCATACTGGCTGTGCTTTGAGATATGTTCATATGAATGAGGTAAAGAATGGGAAGGCTGAGTGTACAAACAAACCAATGAAAAACAGTAGCTGTCTAACTTGAGCCCTGTTTGTCTGGGGAAAAGGTCCTTACACTTTTGCTCTTTTCACTTAAATTGCTTTGCCATTATCTGTATCTCTAATTTTCTCACAGACTTTCCCTGGGAACAGAGAAAGGAATGGACATTAGAAGGATCAGACAGCTGTGAGTACAGAATCTATTGTGCAGTTAGAGTCAAATTATTGCAGGTCTGGTCCTGGGACATGCCCAGAATACACAGCCCTTACTAAAGTCAGGATAAGCAGCTTCTCACAGATACAGGCTATGGCAAAATAAGAAGTCATCCAGGCTGTTGCTAATATTGACAGAATTTTTAGACCTAAATTTATAAAACATTTAACCTCCTAAATACATGATTCCCAAATTACTTTAACACTTGTGTGTCCCAACAGATATTTATATTAATCCATATGGCTACATGTCCACCACTACACACACAACTATTGATGACCTGTTTGGCTCTTTCTACAATATCTTGTCTTTGGAGCAAGACTTTCCCTTAATACAACCTCATCAAGCAAATAGATGTTTTCACAGATGTAGAATCTACACAGTAGGGATAAGACTTGATATAAGAAACCTGGAATGCAGTACCTAAGGAAGCTGAAAACCTTGTAAATAAATTGTTAAATAGCCTATTTTGACCAACATTCAGATGTGGTTCCAGATCCACTTCTGTGAGTAGTGAAGGGTCTTCTCACCTTTTTAAAAGATTTGATGCCCCATTGTAGTGGAAATACCAATTATAACCCAAAAAATTTCTGAGGTTTGAGGATTACTTAGGTTTGGTTCTATAGTTGGTGAGTTGTGGAGGCAAAGAGCAATACTAATGCTTTATTACAATGATTGTGATACTAACAGAATTGTTTATTTCAAATACAGGTAAATTGTTTTCTTCTGCGTGTTTCTCAAGGTCAATTTAAAATTAATGGACCAGTGTATTATGCTGACACATTCACCAGGTGTCAAATACCCAGAATGGTAATGGAATGATTACAGATTGAAGGAAACAAGGACAGATACTAGTAACAGAAAAAATGGGTTTTCTAGAATGGCAAGGAAAAAAAAAAAAAAAAACACTGTGAGGGTAAAAGTTCTAGTTCTGGTTATACATATGTGTATGATAGACCCTACTTTTCATTTTCAGAGTTACCAACAGGGAAACTGCTCTAAACATGAGGTATAACTGTGTGTAGGCAGATTTATGTCTTAGCCAGCCCTTTAAAAATGCTGACAGGCATTGGAGATGCAACTGACATTGAAAGGACTCTATGTATAAGGTGTCAAGGCTTGTTTTATCAGCAGATGGGCAACTAAACAGTGTTAAGCCTCGAAGGCAATACTGTCTTCAGGTACTAAAGAGGAATTTGTCTTAGCTTGATTTATGAGGAGTAGTGACTTATGGTATGTGGTCAGTGTGGATCTAAAGCTAAAAGGAGCCTTTCCTGCCTGTAGGAATCTTTCCTGCCTATTTCCAAAACAAGATACCAGTCCTGGAGATTTTTTTCTTCCTCTTTCTTCCTCCCATTAGTTACAGTAATGTGAGGTGGTGTTTATTTCCTTGTGGTGCCTCTGACTTTCACCCTTTTGTCTGGATTTTGTAGTTGGCAGGTAAACTAATACCTAATAATTTTTAAAGATAAATTCAGTAAAATTTTTGCTGTTTCACATTACACCTCTCACACTCTTTTCTTACTATTTTTTTTTAATCTATGAGTTCATTTTTTCCTCTCCCATGTTTTGATGTACTCTTCCCCTTTGTTGTTGCACAGTCCTTGCCCAAGTTCCCAAACCCTGAACTCTATTTTCATTCCTAGGTATCTCTCACTCCCTCCTGCTTTTTCCAGTTTCCTTTCCCCCTTAAATTCTCTTTTCCCAGCCTTTGTCTGGCTACAACTGTCACAGTATGAGGGAAAACTGGTGCTTGACCTGTTGCTCTTCAGACTCTCACACACTCAAGCATGGATTCTCCAGGGTCACCACGCTTTTGTCTGCTGGGAACAGCAGAGAAACAGAGACACATCCCACCAGTGCAGCACATCAATATTTAGTGATACAGAAAAGTACTCTCTGGGAATGGACACTAGTTCTTCCAGTGGATACTAATTATGAATGACAGTCACTTTTAGTTCTAGAGTGAAGGCTGTTTTGGAGGATACATTTTCTTTTGCCACCCTGCTTCTCATAGTGCCCACTCACTGGGTCAGGGTGATGATTGGTCTAATAACCCAAAAATGTGGCTATTTAAACTTGAAGGTTGTCCTCCTGTCATTAGCATTAAAGAAAAATATGCCACATTAAGGTCTTTTCTGATTGATTTTTTTCTAAACATGTCAAATTACTTCATTAGGTTTTAAGATAGTATTGATTTGAGCAAGCAAACCGATACAAAAATATTAGTGAAGGCATAATTAGTGTGCTTTTCCCCCTTTTACAAGATTGACTTAAGATACTTCAGTGAGAGTAATTTTTTCCATTGATAACCAAACACTGCTTTAGAGAGTGTGGTCTCTTATGACATTTATCCTATCCTACTTAAACAGAGAGGTTTGGGGTTTTTAATGCAATTCATTTCACAGCAAATGCATTGTTACAGCTGAATACAAACTTATATCCAAAGTAGGACATTTCCTGGTCAAATTTGCAAAGCTGTGACAAAAATTTCCCTGAGTCACTTAATTATACCCTATCTGGGAAACATTTATCAATGCAATTGCCTTCTAACAATATATTCTCTTTTTCCACTCCTGCCTCTGACTGAATTTTGTGTATATTTGTTTGTAGATACAAAAAGTGAGGTCTTCCCATCACTTGAAATGAAATAGATCAATTTATCCTTCACTATTGTAATTATGTCACAATAATCACTTTGCCCCACTGGCAGCCTCCACCAGTTCCCAGGATGAGTAATTTGGTTTCTTTGCCAACTGAGATCCTCATTCATATCATGATGTTACTCTAAGCACTGTCTGCAGGGGGATTGTTGTTTTGCTTTAGTCTACAGGCTGGACTGAAGGAGCAACTGTCTGTATTATTCACCCAGAGTACTATTAAGGATGAAAATAAGAGTTCAAGAAAATGGGAAGATAAGCTTCCCTAAAATTCACAGTTGCACAGTGAAATATCATGTCCTTTACAATGAGAGAAGTAGTTATGGAGTGACAGTGAAATTTAACAGGAATATGTGGAATTGACCATTAACCAGTACAATTAATTGTGGATAATAGACTTGCCAGAAAATGAATTTTGAATTGTTAAATTTTGACACAGAATTTATGTATGTACATTTATGTATATTCCATCTGAAGTGGAAGTTCATAAAAACCTTCTCCTTGCCCCAGTTGCCCATCTGGTAAAATCAAGAAATATTTAAATATATGGTCCTTTCCATAAATGAGGATGCTTTGAGCACATAAAGTATTTGCCCATATATATAGGATATATATACACATATGCCTTGGATATGTAAAGGCTCTATATTTACTTTCAGTACTTCCCCTTGAGTTATTACTTTTCCTTTATCATTTCTGTAATGTTTTCATTTCTTCCCCAACTACCTCAGTTTGAAATGTTTTTAATAGTCCCTTGCCAATATAATTTCCACAGCATGTATTATTTATTTAGATGTTGCTAATAGTACAATATTTCAACTGTCAAGAAAACTGATATCTAGACTTTCTCACTTCTTTGGTTTGAATGACAAATAAGTTACACCTTCTGGGCATATTTATTAATGATAAATAGTAAGTTTCTCCCCAGCTTTGTAGACCTAACACAGAGGAAGGACTAAACTTTCTGAAGGAACACATTCTTTCTAGGTTGCACAAAGGGTGTCACGTCAGTATTTTTCAGGTCTGCAATTCAAGAATTTCTAGTTTCAAAGTAATAGATGTATATGAATTACTCCTCAAAAGCAAATTTTGGAAGTCTCAGACTTGACTGGGAAGCACTTACATTTCCATTTCCTCTTCTCCTTCAGAGCAATGAATTCAGTGATCCTTGTCCAGGGAAGAATCCAGTGAAATCAAAATTTAAAGTCCCACAAACCTCTATAGAGTCAAGTCTTAGCTGAAATTGTAAATGAATGAATCAAACAAAAATATGGAAAGGTTTGTTCTATTTTCATGGAGGAAATTTTTGTAGGTCTAGTTTTTCCTTGTAGTCTACCATTGTTGCAGAAGACCTTAAAATTTACAGCAACCAAAGCATTCATGTTTAAGTTATTCATGTAAATAGTATCTGTTTTGTCTATAAACCTCCATTATCTTATTTTAATTCTGTAAACATAAGTAGCATCAAGGCTCCTCAATGCCAACACATTTCCTGCCAATCACTGTCTATTTACCACTGTATTCTGGATTCCTGCTCCAAATTAAGTGCACAAGTACCCTGGAGAAAGAATAATATAGCCCCAAACAAAAGTTTTTACTTCATCTATATTTCAAAATGTTCCAATATGACTCTTGGAAAAACTGTTACAGGACAGTCTGTAAACGCATCACATTGCTCCTTATTTGTGTCCAAAGTAGTTGACTGCTCCAGGGTGTAGTATAAGATTCATTTGTTGACTTGGGATCTAAAGGAACTCATCTAATCAAGAGGTCATGAAAACCTCCAAACTGAGCAAGCCAGAGAACCCACTCTCCAGTGGCTCTTAATTTATTGTACAATAAAAGAAAACAAGTGAGTCCTGGTATGAATGACACAGTTGCAAGTGTTCAATAGTTCTCCTGGGAATTTTACTTAAGCTTGTGTAGACATAAACACTATATTCCAGGATGATTTTCTTGCTGTAAAAATACCAGAGAACTTCAAGGCAAAACTTATCTGCTGACACACTAAAAGACCAGAAAATTATTGCACTGTACCATAGCTCATTCTAATTAAATTGACTCCAATTTTTAAAGTTCTCTTGACAGATTGTGCCAGCTCTTGTTCCTTGTCATCATTTAAGTATAGCTACTCAATAAATGTATCTTCCTTCATAATAACACCAACAGTTTGCTTCTTTGCTTGAAATGGTAATTTTCTCTCTCAAAATTTCCATTTAAGGTGGAAGGGTAAATTATAGATATATATCTCAGGCTGTATTTCCTACTACAAGCCTGTATAATTTCATTGTGACTCCCCTGGAATCTCTTTTTAGAAATTAATGTGTTTAAGCTTAGATCACAAGGAATCTGTCAAAAAAATTAAATCTACTTCTGATCTTGAACATTTATATGAAATTATGACTTCATACATATGCATGCCTATATAGATGTATGCAGAGAGAAAGAGAGTGACAACTCAAAGAAAATTCTGTTTATGTTTATATGTATTGCATGTGTGTATGCCTGTTGGACATAGAGAGCGAGAAATGGGATTCCAATGACTAGAAGTTAAAATAGCAGATACGACATTTGAATATTTGCTATGTAAGCAGAAGTGCTTTCTCTTGTTTTCTTTAGGGGCTACCTGTGTCAATGTTTCAATGAAAAAATATGCAAAAAAAAAAAAAAAAAGAAACAACATGATTAGAAAGTGGTACTGGACAGTAGATAAAGACATACATTTCATTGTGGCAGCTTCATTGCTGTACATGAAATAGAAAAAATGCCAATAATATCATGATCTGAAACTATAGTGATGTAAAAAGTGTTCCTTGAGATTTTCAATGCCACCTTTGAGAATTTGCACAAAAGAAATAAATTAGATGTTGCACCAAAATCTTAGGAACGCCTTCCCATAAGGAAGTACAGCTGGAATGTGTCAGTCTTTTGTTTCCAGCAATAATATAGAACATTAGGTAAGATATGTTTCTCACCATTACACCTTCACTCACATATGTTCAGTTAAGGACTGGGGAGCCCCTTTGAACAGCAGTTGTGGGTTTGTACCACCTTCATTTACTATTCAAGTAGCTTTATGGTCAATGTTAGTAAAAACATGATCTTTTCTGTGCATAATATTATTCTTAGATAAATTCTGATTTTGGTGTTGATTAGAAACAAGCCAGAGACACTGTTGGTGACATGGACACCTAAAAGTTATGATCATGCTCTGTAGATGCAGGAAAATTCTGTGTATTACTACCAAATCAAATAAATTGCAGCAGAAAAGCTTGTGTGGACATTCTGCAAATTATCCTTAGGTGACAAGAATATGCCCAACTTATCAGCCAATGCAGTTTGGTCACTTGGGAACTTTGACTTAAGTTGCAGAGAGATGAGAGAATTGACATTAGTTGTTTTTTAAGGCATAACTGTAGTTTATTTATTTCTCCAAGACAGTAACATTTTTCAATACCCTTTTCCCCAAAGGTTTTGATTGCAACAATAAAATGTCTTTTCATCCCATTTTCTCATAGCTCTTAAGACTGAAGGAAATATGACAGACTACCTTCCCTGTCATGATTTGTCTTTATGCTTTCTATGTAACCTTTCTATCCAACTTTTTGAGTTGCCTTACAACCCAATAAAACTAATCCCTACTTACTGCTTAGAACTTTCAAGACAAATGCTTAAAAGAATGATTGAATACTTGCTGTTCCCATGGGATCCAATTAAGAGAATGCAAATTTCATTTTTCAGGCCCTGATTTCAAAATTATGATAAATAAAATCATTGCTGCAGATCCCAAACTGTTGCCCTGTGAAATATGAACAATGTGTTGGGTAGTCCAATGTATGTCTGTGCATTTGCATATACACAACTCTACTAATTGCTAAATTTGGAATCTTCATGTTCACAAATAATCTTTCCAGGCTGAACTGAAAAAGCACAGTAATTCTTGTGGGACTAACTTTAAGTTAAGCATTACAAATATATTCCGTTGCATTTCTTTCTGCTATCTCACGCCAATTCCCACCATATATTTAAAAATAATTGTTGAAGACATTGCAGGAATAAAGTCTAAATCAAACTGTACATAGAGTTTCACAAAAGAAGAGCCCCTTTTTTTACCTTTCATTGTTCCAGGCAGGCAGCAATCCTCTTTTCCCTGCAACCTAAACTATCTAGACACACACTCAAGACACATTGCAGAAAAGTGCTACTCTCTGACACCATCTGCTTTGAGCTTCTCCTTACAGTGGTGGTCAATATGTGAACACATTAAAGACTTCTCTTCTTTTGATATGTGAGCATTGCCTTGGGATATGCGGTCACATCATTTTCTCTAAGTAGATAATGATTTTCCATCTCCTGCCTTGCTCCAAGTTTGGATTTGTAGGGAAGGGAAAGGTTTGTCCCATTGCCTTTAAAACACAGCTTTCTGGGGCTTGTGATGTATCTTGCATCAAAAAGGAAATATGACAAACCTATTGAATGTCATCTAAAATATCTCTCCTGTCTTTCAAGGACCTCCAACCCACACAGACTTTCTTCATGTGAAATGCATCTGCTGTTCTCAAGCTCACTTTCAGCACTCTTTTGACACTTATTTTTCTGCAATCTTTCTATTCCATAATGACATAATGCTTTATCATTTGCAGGAGGCTGTGAAAATGAGTACTCAAGTGTTACGATCTTCCAGATAGCCAAAATCTTACGGTAATTCAGGACATAATTCAAGGTAGTACTGGAGGGAACAAGAAAGCAGCAGAAGTTCACAGCAGAAGTCCCAAGTGACTCTTTCAACCAGCATCAATTCACTTCCTCCAAGGGATATGTGTGAAATTTGGTGCTATGACAAGAGGTTGCCAGACCCTGCAAGCCCAAGCACACCTGAGCATGAAACATCCTTAAGTACTTTTCTTTAACCACCCCCAAGAAATTGTCATGACCACCTGCCCAGCATTGCAGGAGCTCTATGGTTCGGTGAAGTATTTCTCCTTGTCAAGCTCTGAACTCTTTAAACTGACATTTAAGTTGCATTCAGGAACAATTTCTCCTATCTCTAATCCAGACAGGGTTTTGAAGAGGTGTCTGTTGGAGAGGCCTGCACTGACCTCCTATAAAAGTCAAACCCATTCTGCCTGGTACCACTTTTCACAGAAAAGAAGCCTGTAGAGGAGGAGATGTTGGCTGAAATGCAGCCAAGAGATTTCAGGAAATCTCCTGTAAAATACAGTGTCCCAGAGCAAGTGCACTATTTGCCCCTTACTAGGATTAGCCTGACTTGCCTTAGATAGGCATGAGATTTTCTCTAGAGTGCAAATGGTAATAAAGGTCCTTGGAAGCCCAAAAGGGTACCTTAAGAATGAGAAAAGGAGAACTGCCATACTGGATTCCCTAATTACTGTTGCCTTCAATTATTTTACCTCTCAACTTTCAGTTGTATTAGTCAACTAATTTATTGGAAAAAATGTTGGATGACTGTGAGGTCTAGTCAGCACCCTCATTATTTTGTTATGACTCTGTTACTGTTTTTTCATGAGACTGCAGGAGGACAAAAATTGTGAGGAACTCTTGGCTTTCTTGTTCCTGGAAAAGTTTCTTTATTTCAGTCTGCATATTTTGCAACCATGGAGGAGAGAAGAAGGAAAGCCTGTATTTTTGATCTCTTCTGTAGCAGTACAGTAACCGTACCTCATCCTACTTCCTGCTGAGAAAATATGCTGCTGTTCTTCATGGAAAGACCAAAGATTTATATGTCTTGACTTTGAACTATGCACATCAATTCCAGCACATGGTTTCAATAGCAACATCAGTTAGAAGCCATTGAAAATGATCAGCTGGAGGCAGCAAATATTCCCAGGTTCAATCCGACGGGAGCCAATCACAGGCATTTTGGGTCTTTAAAGTCAGTGTGACTTCCTCTGTGCTGTGCCACTAAACCATTTCATTTATGAATTAGACATAGATGATCCTGCCCAGCTCCACACTATCTATGCTTTTAGTCCACTGAGATATCAGGTGTCTCACATGAAACTGGAAGTTGACTTGTAGATAGACACTATGGTGCAATGTCAGTGCTGCCACTTAATTCTGATCAAATTATGCCTTTTGAAAAGAGAACAGAAACAATTTATCTAGCAAAAATCAAGTTCTTCACAGAAGACTCCATTGTCTCCATTACTATTTTTATGTCAATGATTTGATAATCAGTCTTTTTGTTATAAAACACTTTCTCATGCAAAAATGTACAATCAATCATTTCTGTTTCCATTGCACACTGACATTTATTGGTACCTTTTATATGCAGTTTCCCTGAATAGTGTTATAGCCAGATGAAGGAAAGAGCTGACTTGAACTTCTAGCTCACTAATTCTTTACAGATTAGCACTGTCAGCACTGATGGATGAAGGGAGATATTTATCAGAATGGATGTAAGGGGTTTCACTCCTGCTTTGTAAATCATGCAGGAAATCCCAGTGTAAACTAAGCCTCTGCCTTTCACAAAAGTTAAAACATCACAAGCAGAGTAATAACCCCCAGTTAAATTGGCTTTTTGTTGCTGCTGATCAAATTTCATATAATCCTTCCCACTTGTTTTGTCTAGTGCTGCATTAGTGATGAAAGGCCTTGAGATTTATTAAAAGAATATAAAAGCAGAACAGAACAAATTAAAACAGCCCAGAAACTCATGAGCAGGGAAAAGTGCATAATGCCTTTCTGTGTGCTCCTGCTGGTGATCACAATTCCCATAGAAATCATGTAGGTGCAGAGCTATGCAACAGTCTCAAGAAGTGATCCCATTTTTTTCAACTGGACACCAACAAACTGAGCAGTGCTTTAATGCACTTTAAACTGTATTCCCAAGGAAAAATTATCTCTTTTCTTCCTCACTAAAGTAAATGCAAAAGTTTAATTTCATGTCTGTGATATAGAGACAACATCAACTGGAGCACTCACTGGTGGTCTGTGGAGTGGGAATCTGTAATTTTTTTTTTTTTTAATGTAAATGTTCCCTCTTAATTCCCATGGTTGCACGCCTACCTTCTTACAGGTTTTCCCCCTTGATATTACTTCATGGTGGGCCCCTTACTGTAGGCAGGTTTCACAGAGGTCCAGCCTTTAAATGAAAGCTGGCAGATGAATTTTTGAAACTCCTTCCTACAGCTTTATAACTTTTACCTGATACAGGATGTAGTTTCATCTTCTGAGAGTTTTTCTTGTTCTCATCCCTGAGACCATAATGCGGTCACCTACAAAGAAGCATCTGGATCTGGCAGAAGTCCAATTTTTCATTAAAAAATATGTATTAAAAAATATACATGATTTCTCTTCATCCATTAGAGGAAATCACAAGGACTCTGGTCTCTCATTCAATAGATCCTAACCACTGCCAGACATGTCCCAGTTTTGCTTTAAAGAAACTATGAAACACTGATTGTTGTCATTTATGAACTGTAGTTTCAGTAATTTCTAGTGAGATTGATAGAAGAAGACAAAGAATAGGTAACAGAAAGATCTTGGTTATTAAAGCCAGCCAGGGAAGGCTTGGAGGAGAGATCATTTCCTCTGTGAATTGTATTTGAGTAAATAAGGGAACAAAGATCACTGAATTAGTTTCCCCTTGTGAAGAAGAAAAAGCTCTTTGAGCACAATATCTGGCTCTAAATAAGTTTAGACCAGAAATAGTACATCTCCTACCACTAGGTCAGTGCTGTTCTAGAACAAGCTTCCAGCTAGAGCTAAAGCAGTAAATGAGACAAGTAATTCATGGGACAAAGCAAAATAACTACTCTATGAAGGCATCATCTACTGCATGGCCAAGGCTGACTCAGTGTTGATATTAAAGAGGGTCCTTCCAGTCACATGCTCTTAGGAGCAGTGCCCTTATATGGGAACTGTCTCTACCAAAAAGGACATTTCTCATTTAGTACTTTTAGGTCAGAGCATTCAGTACAAAAGTGCAAATGCTAAGTCTAAAACTCTCAGGTTAAAATAAGACAGGAGGTGGGCTGCATTTTCTCTTAACAAACCTAATTTTGTGACAGGGAATTATTACTGCTTTTGATTGAATCCCTCTTTGTCTGAGGATGTAGGATTGAAAAAAAATCTATATTAAAAGTTATTAGAGCTTTATTATTGTCCTAAAAGAAATCTGAAAAACAGACAAGGGGAGAAGTAACATCTAAGTTCTCTCATTTTTAATAGTTGTCTCCCTTTACAACTTTCCTGAATGACTTTTAGAGTATTTCTGGCTTAACGTTCTCCTAACTGCCCCTTGAAAATTCAAGGACATGTGGCTGCATTAATTTTTAAAATGTAATGGGTCCTTTATTGTGTGTTTGTAGTTCACGTTGCAAAGAGGGAAAGGGGAAGGAAATTTCAGAGTGCCTTATGACTTTGTGTGCGCTATTATGTCTTTCTTGATGATCCATTGATATGGTTTGCTACTTGTTGAATGGTTTATTAAATGCTTTCAGTCCATGTTGCATAGGCATATCACTCATTACAGACACCAGGTGCCATCAGCTCTGCAAAGAGGGTCTGAGTAATAAAGACCCTTCTTGTTCTGATATGAATACAGAGAAAGGGAAATCATTATTCAGTCCCCTTTTCCAGCATGAAGTTGGCTCTTGACTTGCTTGTTATCATGGTTACTGAAAGACTTTGGGCTAGAAGCTTATTACTTAGCTCTGTCATGCAATATGGGTTTCTATGGCTGTGGTTAAACTGTGTGGCAAAAAGTTGTCCAGGCATAATGAGATCTGTCCCAACATCACAGTCAGCCTCTCATAAAGAGACTTCATCATAGATTCACTGAATAGTTGTGGTTGGAAAAGACCTCTAGGATCATTGGTTCACAACCATTAACGCAGCACCACCATATTCACCTTTAAACCAAATCCCTAGATCACATTCACATGCCTTTTGAACACTTTCAGATGTGATGATTCTGCCACTTCCCTGGGCAGCCTGTTCCAATGCTTGACTACACTTTAAGTGAAGAATTTTTTCCTAATAGCCAATCCAAATATTCCCTGGTGCACCTTGAGACCATTTCCACTTGTCTTGTTAATAGAGCACATCATAGCTCTTCAAACCTCTTTGTCCTTTCCAGAGATGGTACATGCCAAATTCCCTCATTGTCAGTGCAGGCTGGGACCAAGATGTGCAGCCTCAGCACACAGGCTGAAGGCTACAGAACAGTCAGTGCAGATACAGCCAATAACACCATGGAGATCACACAGTTGTTTCCATGGCATTTATTAGTATTTTCAATTCTTCATGAGTAGTGAATAGAAATGAAAAAGACAGGCATTCCACTTTACAGAAAGAGAAAAAGAAAACATACAGCACACTTTAAATTCACTATTTAAGAGATTACTTTTAAATCTTTATATTAGCTGTAAAATAGCTTTTTGTAAAGCAGTGAATCTCTTCTATTATGCATTTTTACATCATGTTTTACTGTCCTATGTCTATACCTAACAATAATTACTAGCAGGAGTATTGTATGGGTTTTAGTTAGAAACTAAATAGATGGAACTGGATTTAAACATACAAAAGTCTGGTTTACTGTGAAGAGTGATCAAACACTGGAGCATATTTCCCAGAGTGGAGCTGCCCAGTGGAGCAACCATCCCCAGAAATGTTCACATCCTGCCAGTATATAACCCTGGGTAACTGGCTCTAGTTGACTCTTTCATTGAGGGATTGGATTAGAAGATCTCCAGAAGTGCCTTCCAGCCCCAGAGATCCTGTCATTGTGATATCAAAGCAGATACATAAGACATACCACCAGGCACTAACCTACAAAGTACCAGGATTTCTTTTTGCTGATGTGAGTGGGAATTATACAAGATCATAGGTGGTTTGCAGCCTTGACAGGAAGTCTGAGATGTGTTTTGTTATAAATGTAGTATTAATGAAACCCTCCCCCCACCATTTCTGTGAGATCTGTTTTTATTTTTAATAACTAAGGGGCACTTCATGCATTTACCTTTATTGATATTCTCCATATTTTTCTTTGACACCAGTATATACCAATAAATAGCATTCTCTAAGACAAATAATGCACTTATCACTTAGATAAAAGAGAGAGGATTTTGTTTCTTAGAGGAGAAACAAGTGCGAGAGAGAGGTATATTCTACATAATAGGTTGATTTTGTAAAATAATTAATAGAAGTCTCAGAACATATATTTTGGCAATATATCAGTATTAGAGTTTTACAATTTCCCATCATCTTTCTTTCTCAGTGGATTTTCAACTGCAGAAAAATAAAAAAAACAACTTTCTTGAATAAATAGTTAATCAAAACTTAGTCTTAGAAGAAATATTGGTTTGCTGGAGTTTTTTCTGCTGAAAAGCTGAATTGTAGGATATCTGTTGTTCTACTCTCTGCTACCCAAGAATGAAAAGTCATTTATTGTTTATTGGTCTGATCTTTGAAATGGTTCACAAAACATGTTTGATAATAATGATAACTTCTTGGGGAAAAAATTAGATTTGGTTCATTGCTAGTTTTTAAATCATAGTGTGTTAGAATAAGGCTGATATAATTGCTTTGTCAGAATGGTTTTCTTCTCTTTTGGAGCTCTCCTAGGGTATTTTACCTGGTATTAAATTGTTCTTTTTAGAATTCATAGCAAATTTCAAAGATATTTAAATCAAACCTGGATAATGGCTATTAGCTCTGTTTCACACCATTCAAACATTGTAATAACTAATATTGAGTGGGTCTTGCAGAGGTGGAACATGGATTTGAGAGAAATCTGAGCTTTTACAGTTCCTATTGAAAATCTAGAATCTTTGATAGGCTGCTAAAGGTCAAAGAATGGGCAAAAAGTTGTGAATGCATTTTAAGTTCTTAATATAAGAACTGTGGTATTAAAACCCAACAGCAGTAAAATGTTTTCATGTAGACAGATTAATTGGCAGCAATTCTTACAAGTACTGAGGTGTTACAGACAGTTCAAGAAGGTTCTGCACATGCTCATATGTGTCCAGACAAGGGCAACAAGGCTGGTGAAGGGAGCAAAAGTCCTATAGGGAGTGGGTGAGGGAGCTGGGGTTCAGCCTGGAGAGGAGGAGGCTCAGAGGGGACCTTCTCACTCTCTACAATCACCTGAACAGAGGCTGTAGCCAACTGGGGGTTGGCTTTTCCTCCCAGGTAACAAGTGACAGAACAAGAGGACATAGTCTTGAGCTGTGCCAGGAGAGGATTTTGCTGGACATCAGGAAGAAATTCTTCACAGAAAGGGTAATTGAACTGCCCAGAGAGGTGGTGGAGTCACCCCTGGAGGTGTTTAAGAAAAGAGTGGACATGGCACTCAGTGCCATGGTCAGTTGACAAAGTGGTGTTAGGTTGGACTTCGTGATCTCAGAGGTCTTTTCCAGTCTGGTTAATTCTGTGATTCTGCGATAGATATTACCGTGGCTCAATATTTCTTCATATAGTTTGAAATCTTCATAGATTTAAAAATATTTCCAAGATTCTGGTACATCACCACACTGCATTGCATGCCATGCCACTTGACTTTGGCCAAGAATATACTGTACATTACCATAGCAACTGTAAATCAAAAAGCAGATATTTTGCATATGACTTTGACTGCATTATGTTAGTACTCTGTCAATATCTTAAATTTCTCTAGTTTTACACAGTGACAGATTCCCTGTTTGCACTGAGTATTTCATGCTGCAAGGGCAGAGTCAGGCCCTGTGATAAGTTCCAGTTATGGTGTTTTCAAAGTATGATGGCTCAGAAGTTTTGATAGACTAGGAAATTTAGATAAAAATCCCAATTGTTTCTTAAACCATCTTAATCTTTCAAGCCTAGGAAACCAGACTGGAAAGTTTTCAGGGTACAATGTAATTTGTAAAATTTGCCTAATTTCTTCCTCTTCCTATACATCCTGCTCACATTTCCTCAGCCATTAAATATTTTCCCAAAATCACTGGAATGGCAAAGGTGTATGGAAGGAGTGATTTAAAGACACAGACTTGATCTGCATTTAGAAATTCCAAGAAGTGATGTTCAATTATTTTTTAGACTTGACATTTTAAATGTTTCTGGTGGACTCTGTTCTAGACAGTGCAAGGCTCTTCTCCTCTAAAATACAGTGATTAGACAGCAGTGGTTTGCACTGTGATGGGGCAGCTAAACAAATGGCTGAATGGAGGATTAAAAAATATAACTGTATTTATCTAGATCTTTTGACTAGAAGAAGCCAAATGAGAATGTAACTCAGGGCAAAAAAAAACCAACAAAAAAAAAAACCAACAAAAAAAAAAAAACAAAACCAAAACAAAAAAAAAAAAAAAAAAAAAAAAAAAAAAAAAAAAAAAAACCACAAAAAAAAAGTGAGGACTCTGTTTAACATATAAATATCACTCTGAAAGCTCAAATTTAGTTATGCCCTCAGTTTCCTACTTTCAAAAATACACACACAAGCAGCTTGCAGAGGATTTGTTAAAACTCCAGATTTTGCATATGTGCAAATATTCTCCCCTTAGAAAATGCCAAATTTACTCTGTGCCAAAGGCTCCCTCTGATACATCTGCACCAAAATGTGGCATTACTGTCTTTCCAAATCTATTGACCACAGCCAAAATTAACTGAAAACACATCTGTTAGAGAATTTCCCAAAAAAGAAAACCACAACACAACAAAACATTAACCTTATAGTTTGTTCAGTAATCCAAAAGCTCAAAGAATGAAATAGTACTTTGAATGGCGATCAGAATAAGATATATGTAGAAATCTAGGAAGTGGGTCAACTTTCATTTTGATTATTTCTTTAGTGATATAATTAGCCACAGACACACACACACACACACACACACACACACACACACATATATATATATATATATATATATATATATATATATATATACACACATACACTTAGGACTTTTTTTGGTAAAGAAATAGGTGGTAGAGTACCAGTTGCACCTTACTTACCTTCACATAGATAAGTAAATTTCACACTCTTTTTGTGAAGCTTGTAGCCTCTTGCAAACAGTTTTGTGCAAAAATTGAATCACGTCACCAAGAGTTTTTTTAGGACATAATGTGGAACTTGAACAGTCTTTGCATGCAGAGTCTGATACTATGCATCAGTGCACCTCTTTTAGGAGAAAAGCTTGTTTCCTCCTATTATAGCCATTATTAATGTAATATGAAAATACTAACAGGTTAGCTGTTACAGCCATTTTAAAATGTACCTGTTAGAAAGGCAGAAGAAGCTATGACAAACATTTTAAGAAGCACCTTCAACTTACTTGCAAGTTTCTGATAAAGTGTTGCTAAATACCTAAAACTAAACAATCAAAAGTAAAAGTTCTAGTGCTCTGCACAAGCTCATCTCTCTGAGTGATTATCTAGTGTTTTCAATCTCTGTTTCATCAACTGAAAGAGCCATAAAGGGCTCCCTGAATACCAGCTCCTTGCAAATTATCCTGTTCCATAGCAGGTGACAAGAGAAATAAAAACACAGTCTGCTTTGTCTTAGCTTTAATATCTCAGTCAGATCATTCTTGTTTTTTATACATATATCACTGCAGAGTGCCACTAGGAGAATATTCTGATGTCAGCAAATGATTCCTTAATGGGGATCTGATAAGCACACTATCTGTGTTCGATTTGTACATAAATGGTGCCATTTTTCAAGTGCCAAACAGTGCACTCTACTTAATTGGGATGTGCTTAATCAGAAAAATCATTTAATGGGACATTGTTTGGGGATGCTGTTTAAGCCCAGTGATAATTAAAAGCAATGGGTGCTGATTAATGGTGGCAGTAATTCTGCATATTGGAACACTCTCTAATTACTTGGTCTTGATGATGCCTTTTGTGTCTCACTCTCTTGGCAAGTCACTCAGTTTGCTTCTCTAAGAACTGATTTCTCTCTCTGCAGCAGAAACAGAAGGATCAGTAAGCAGCTCACTCCTGCCTGTTCCCAGTACTCAAGGGCTCCATAGAAGTAATGTTTTTGATTTGTCACTTAACACTGTAATAAGGATTCTGAGGTTGTTTGAAAAAGCATTCTTGCTAAATGACACTTGCTTTTATCTCTTGCTGATTAGTGGTGGTCTGAAACGGTAAGATTTGTTGGGAAAATAGATTATTTTAATAAGAAAAAATTGCATCTCCTGAAATAAAGATGATACTGAAATTTGTCATTTACAGCCTTTAATGCTGTGACTTAAAAACAGACAAAACTGAGACACAGACATGAAACCATTTAATAAAAGGTTTATTAAAACCCTGCAAACCTCTCTGCTGCAAATCCTTCATCACTTTTTGCTTAGCTGGGGTCCGCAAGGGAAAGAACAAACTGCAGAAACACAGGACAGCTGGGCTGAGCTTCCCTTTGTTCTGTGATAGCCTAGTTGTCACTGTAGTATTTTCCAACACAGCAAAGCTGCCTCAGACAACACTAAAGGCTACTTGAAAAATTCACCATGTGCACACCAAATACAGGTGTGGCACAGTGCTGATCAACTGTGTTTCGCTGTCTCAGTCACATCTGAGTATGCAAAGCAGGTTCATGCCAAAACCTACTTGTCTGTTGGTTTGCAATGTATTCCTCACATTATCAGCTAACAGAGTAATATTTTTATTTTTTGATGGCAAATAAAGGTTGTGAAGGAGGCACAGGGTTGAATGTTTTGTAGTGAGGTGGTTGACTAAGGCCAGCCAGCTCTAGAGAAGTGAGGACCCAGGCCTTTCTGCATATCTCAATCTGGGGTTCAAAAGAAATGTCCCAGAAAATCTGCATTTAGTCCTGCATTGCAATACTTTCTTTAGATATCTAATAAATCAACAGTAACCAGTGCAAGAGTATGGGCTTCAGTGAAGATGCCAGAACTAATTTATTGGTTTTACAAATCTTATTCCTGCCTACCCCTTCTCCCCTCTCCTCAGAAGACAGCTAATGTGAACATGCTGGCCCCGTTATAGCGAGTCTTTAAACGTGGTAGCAAAAAGTCATCAGGCTTCAAGAATCAAGTTCTGAAAAAAAAAAACCCAAGATGCAGATTCCTGAGAGAGAGAAAAAGAGAGAGAATGAAAATACAAGTATTGATCCTAAAGCACTTTTAAAGAAAGTATGAAGAGTAGTAGGGAAAAAAATAGTAGTGAGTAAGGGTTTATTGATGGAGTTTTATTAATTTTGGATGAAATATTTGCTTTCATAAAATGAAAGGATTTTTGCCTTTGACTTCAAGGAAGGCCGACTTCATACTTTCTATTCTTCAGCAATATACAAGCTTTAAAAGGGTGAGAATCTTCTCACCTAACCAATATTTATGGTTGAGACAAATTCCATCTACTCTTTAAAGTAAGCATTTCTAGGGTGAAATCAATATGATCTATTTTAGATGTCTATTTTTTAGATGACTATCTTCAAAAAGGATTAATCATATCCCAGATTTTTTTTTCAATTTCTTCACACTTACATTCAAAAGAAAATAAATTCCTAGCATCTGCATGCAACCAGATGAATCCAACCACAGAGCGCTTGTCTCAATATATTTCCTGTTTTCTTACTGTGAGCATGCAGTAAAGGAAATTCTTGTCAATTTAGTTTATATTTTTTATTTGGCAAATACATATCTTTTGGTGCAATATTCTTATTTTATCTTACTAATCACTAAAAGAATGTGGAAAATTTTCCATGGGTTTTATTAATTCTGCATATGTAATTGTATTCAATAATTATATGGTCATATAATTAATACAGTGTGCATTCAACAAATACAGTAACACAAAACTGTTCAAAGTTGTGGGAATATCTGTAAACACTAAAATAGAAATATTAACATATTGCTGGTTTGAGAGTGTGTATTCACAGTTATTACATTTTCCATGCCATATCTTGAATGTCTGTTTCACAGACCTAGTTAACTGTAAGTTCTCCATTAATCATTTGATGTTGTAAAGGACTTTAAAGTTATGCTAAATGTATACTTGATAAAGACTGTATAGATGAATAAATATGGTGCAGAAATGTTCCATACTTACAGGAAGGAAAGCAAATAAGGAAGGACTGATGTGTTGCTGGAAGAGTTGTGTTTTCCTTACCAGGCTGTAAGATAGGCTTTCTAACCAAGATATTGCATATTAGTAATACACCACTCACACTGTGATTGCATTGCTTCTTTTGGCCTTCTCATACATACATAATGTTGACCCTTGTGCATTCCAAATTAGTTTGTGCAGTTACTATTGTTGATATTGTCTCCAAACAAAAATCATTTGGGAATTCTGTTCTTGCTTTCACATGGATGTTTCAATCAGATTCTTTACAGCAAAATCCATTTTTGAAAAAACCATGTGGAGTTGCCCAGCAGCAGTTTCTTTCAGAATGCCTACCAATTGTATTCCTCCTAGTAAAAGAACAAAAAGTCTGTTGTAGAAACTACAATAGGGAAAGTGCTTGCTCTTTAACATATTTACATTTGGAATTTCATCATTCTTCAAGTTATTCATTTGTCTGAGTCCATTTTACATAGCCTTGCTGCAAGATTTTCCATACAAAAATTACCAGTTTAGAAGGAACGATTTTAAGGTCTCTAGTATTTTATGTGACAAACTCTAAATGCAGTGTAAATTCAGATGATTGACAAAGAGAAGAGGGAGTGAAGAGAAGCAATGATGTTTTACAGTGCTGCCAAAGCCTCTCTCAAATACAAAGGCAAAAGTGTTTTTGAAAAAATCTTTTAAATTCTCTTGGAAGGCTCTTTCGTTTCTGAAAGCTGTCAGGACTGCTCAGAAGATGTTTCTGGAGCAAAAACTAAAAAAAAAAAAAAAAGTTTTGGTTGAGCTTCAAAGTTGGAGCTTTGAAAACTTTTAAAACACAGGACCTGAAAATTTTCCATTTCAAGTATTATTTCATTCTAACCACAGTTTTTATACAGAGCCTTAGAACGTAGCAGCAGAAAATTGCCCTGTCCTCAGTTTGGTGCCTCAGCTGTCTGGAGGAAGAATGATGCCTTGAGAGGCTACTTAGAAAAGAGGTTAGACAGTCTTAAAGGAATAAAGTAGGTATTTATTAAAAAGGCCTTCAAAGGATACACCTTGGGCAGTACCAGAGCCTGGCCGAGGCTACACTCAAGATAGACTATGGGTCATGAGTTTTCACACTTTTATAAGTTTTTCACACTTTGATAATTTACATACTGGGGTTAATTGTCCAATTACAGCTTCAGGTTATGAAGTCCCATCCTCCCAGACTGCTCTCCTCAATTTGCTGTTGTTTGTACCTATTGGGCCTGAAGCTGCAATGTGTCCCTGCTTCTCGGGCTGGAAAAGGATTGTTTTGTCTAATTAAATTGTGAGAACTTGCTAACAGTTTATATGAAGTACAGAGTTATATATTAATGCAGTACAGAATCTGGGAAATATGAAAGCTGAAACTTAAGGCATCAAGAGAAGTTGTAGGAATGGTTGTTGAAGGAGGAGAAATGTGCAAGGCTGGGAGATCACCTTCATGCTGACTTTTGGGAGGGGGCCTTGAAGACCAGTCATGTCTGCTGTGCACTGGGGAACATGCACAGAAGTGCTTTACCAGGAGAGCCAGCAGCCACTGCATTATCTGTGAAGTGCTCATTTCTTGTGGAGCTTAAAACCTTCTGGAGAATATTCCTTCAGAGCAAAAATGATGAAGGCTATAAGTTTCTCATGCACCTTGGTACATGGAAAAATTCCAAAAGAATTTGATATACCTTCTCTTTCCCAATAAAAATCCCAATATTTATTGTTTAGAGCTTGGAAAGCTGAATCCTACTACCTCTCAAGTACTGGAACTAGGAGCATCCCTCCAAATCATCTTGAGTATCTCTGATGGTAGCAGGACATCTGACTGGCACCCAGGTGGAGGCATAGGAACACATGGAGCTGCACAGAGACCTGTTACTGGATTTAATTGATCTGGACTGGTGGGAGCAGAAAAAGTTCCTCATCAATCCAATTAAAGGGGGAGTCAGACATAAAACGTGCAATGACAAGTTTACACTGTGGCTGAAGCATGTAATGGTGCATCAAACCTCTGTTTGCTATGTTAAAATAGCAGGGAGGAGTTGATTAATTTTATATTAAGGCATTGTGTGTTTCCAAGGTGAGTATAATACACTGAGGGTCAAATTCTGCTTTGGGTCATTTTTTTAATATGGAATTAACCATTCTTTTAATTGTTACCCTTGAAAATAGCAGTGAAAACTGCCATAATCAGAGTCCAGCTGTATAAGTCACACTTTGACTACCAAAACAGATCTTTCACCGCAGAGATTGTAATATGGGGTGCAAAAAAGAAACAAAATCATATATAGCAAAAAGGTGGGGATTTTCTCTTACAGTTATCCTTTTTCTCCCAGCACAGCTGAAATGTTAAAGTCCAACTTTGTGTTAATGAGATGTTGATCTATAGCAGTCTTGTGGAGGGGCAAAAACTCATGCTCTAATTATTGCCAAAGAAGTCATCTCCCCCTAAAGCAAGTGAGGCCCTCTGCATCATCTGAAGCAATCAATCTGAGTAACAAGAGGTAGCTGGCTTCCTCAGCTCAGCCTTGCCTAGGGTGTTCTCTCATCTCTAGGGATAATGATATCACAAATCTGCATCTCCAAAGCAGTCAAGCAACTGATAAGACATTTGGCTAATCTGCTGTGAGAAAATGGCCTTAAAACAGCCCTGGATGCATCCAGCAGAGCCTGCTCTTCCCTGCTGAGGAACAAAAGAGGTGAGCAGCTAAGATCCAATACCATGAAGATTTTCAAGATTTTTCTTGACAATGATGCAGAATAGGAAGCTCATGAAAGGCTGTGTGAATATTTCCCTTGCCTCCTTTCAGAGACAGAGAATGTGTTAGTGTAGCAATTTGCCTGTTCCTGTATCTAAACTGTTCCATAGAAATTTAGTCTTTTTGAGCCTACTATAATATATGGCACTCAGCAGAGCTCAAATCTCCCTGGAAACACTGGGTTTTCCTGGCCCATATCCAAGAATGGTGTATGCACAGAGGGACAAATTATTAGAAGATATTGGCAAAAGCCCTTCACAATTACCTGTGTCCTTTGGGAAACTTGATAGATATCCCCATTATATTAGCTAAATATAATGAGCAGAGTTCAAGGGTACAGATAAGCAGCAGGAGAGAAAAACTTACCACAAAACAAATTATGAGAATCCCTGTTATTTTTCAGATACCTTTTAGATTGCCTCCATAAGATTTACCAAAAGGCTTTTCTTAGGCCCTGCAGACAGTGCTTTACACACCATATCCTGGAAAGTGAAGGTTGTCTGAGGCCTCTGGAAAAGCCCAAGCCCCATTTCTCATCTTGATGAGGCCAGTGAAATCTATGTAGGTATCTTTTTTTTCTGTGTTTTAAACCATGACACTTTTTTTTGCAGTTTATTGAGCCTGTAAGGGGCAGAAGATCACATTATTTAGCTCCGCGCCACAGTCATCTTGGTACAGCTGATGCCTGTGTTAAGAAAATGCTTATTTTTCACTCCTCCCATTTACCTGTCAAAAAAGAACAGAAAAAAAAAACATTCTTGGGAGAGCGTGTAGCACCCAGGCCCTGAAAGGCAGAGTCATGCCCTGGCTTAGCCTGTGAACATAACCCAGCCCCATAGAGAGGTAATTATGTTTTGGGAGCTCAACAGACTGTGCATAATTATACTCTAAGGAGGATTACTGCCCTGTATGAATAATACCATGATGCAATGGCAAATGCAGAGTGTAAGCCTCAAACGTGCAATCCAGGAGGATGACAGACCCCTCCCAGACCACCCTGCCTGCTGCATGGATTAGCTGTCCTCACAGGAATGATGTCCTGCATGAATCAGTTTCCCATACAGACCTCACTTTTTTAGAGATAGGTAATAAATGAAGTTTTACTCCATTCAGGAGACAGAGAAGTAAAGACTTGCTAGTCAAAGAAATAAGATTTTGAATGTGAAAGGGAGAAATACATTGCTCACACTGCCTGCAGCTTAATCTGGACTAAATCATCCCATCCCTTCCCAGTTTCTCCTCAGCCAAGAGACCTACACAGTGATTCTGGGATGCAAATCAGCTTTCTGCTAAATCTGATACACCAAACAAGAAGCCTAGCATTGCAAAACCTGCGCATATGGGCAACAGGACACAAAACTGTGCCCTGGGTATGGGCAGCTATGTATGAGATTATTCAGGGTTTCCCTATGTCTTCCTGTTCTCTTCCCCTTTCTCAGGGCAATTCAGCAAAGCCTCTCTCACCACCTGCCCACCTGCCATGGAGCACATGGAAACCTAAGGAGATCTTCCTGTGTGCTGTGGAAATGGGCTCTTGGTAGAGGTGACTGCAGCCTGCAGAAGATCCTTTTGACTCAACTAAGTAGAGAGGCAAGACAGTTATGGGCTTGTTTGCCCTATTTAACTGCTGCTGTTTGCTTTGGGCTCCAGCCCCTCAATTGTATCCAGGTTTCTCAGTTGTTGAGATTACCAACACCTAGTTACCTGTCCCACTTTCTCTGCTTGTCAGTCAGCTTTTGAAAACTTCAAGCTTGGAGCATAGAGATACTGACTAGTAGCTCTGACTTTTATGCCTCAATAGAGGGCAGGCAGCTGCAGGGAGATGACCCTAATTGTCATCCCAGCCTCAGCTATCCTGGTGGCTCATTGTCTGTTGGAGCCCACAATAGTCTTTTTGATATTGTAAAAAACTACCCACTGCATTGAAAGTCTTCCCAGCATCACACAAGCCTGGTGGCACTTCAGATGTTTTTGGGAGCAGATGTGAGACCTAAGGGGAGGGGAGGGGAGGGGAGGGGAGGGGAGGGGAGGGGAGGGGAGGGGAGGGGAGGGGAGGGGAGGGGAGATCCTTTTGACATAGGAACATGAAATACCAGCTAGGAGAGACACAGCTTTCCTGAGTGACATGCAGGAGTAATACAGAGCCCGTCCACTGATAGGGCTGAATGTACAAAAATAAATATTGTTATCCTTACAAATTCATTTAAGAGCACCCATTTAAATATGCTGATATTATTTATGTGTACAGAAGCCTTGAAAATTAACTTCAGCTAAATACATCAGGTAGACCAGAATTTCAAAAGAGAAAAAAAAGTAAATATATGCCTCAAACATTACTTTTAATTGGGATATAAGTGTCCAGCTCTAGGGCACTTTTGAAAACCTTCACCTCAGTGCAGCCAGTCCTGGCCAATGGCCTGATCAGCTGCTCCACTGCTTGGGCAGCAAACTTCAAGGAGCACCTCTGCCACAGCTGTTTGTATAAAATACTGGCTTAGTTTGCAATGCACATGCTCTCAGGAAAAGTTGCTGGCAAACTTTTGACTAAAAAGGTAGAAACTGCAGCCCTTTGACAGATGAGCTGGGTAATTAAAAGTGACAGGGGCCTAAAGTGAAAGGGTGGGGTCAAAGTGCCCAAAAATAAATAAAAATCTAAATGGCAAAATGTGGGTAACATATAAGTTTAAATGAATGTTGTGTTGAGTAAAGCATATAGATGGATGAAGAAAAAATACTCTTTGCCCTGTGCGTTATAGCAGTGAGAGCCCATTGGCAAAACAAAAAACAACAAATCAACCAAAAAATATTCTGTCAGTTATTCAGTTAAACGTGGTAAAAGTAAATTGTTACTGTGAATAGTTTTGCTTCTAAGAAGTAAAAGATATAAGAAGAACCATTAGAGTTCTTGGCATGTCTCAGCAAAATGGTTAAACCAATAATACCCAAGGTACACTGCATTTTAGATATTTGTTGCAACCACAAGGAATTTAGACACAAAGTTTCACTGTTGTTTAGGCAGCTCTTGGGAAGCAGAAATTTAGACCACTTCTGTCTACAAACATTTTAAAATGCAATAGTTTTCATATGCTGTGATGATGGACTGCAGCAACTGCTGGACAAGTATTGGAAAGTGTTTTTTACACTGAATAATTCTACACTGTCTAAATGTTCAGAATGAAGTCATTGCTGAAAGTGAGAAGCAAGCAGAAATTATAAGTGCTGGATGCACACTCATTGCTGTCAGCCATTAATGGACAAATAATCCCTGTGATGGCTAAAGTGGATTTAAGTGTAATGGTATGTCATAGTGGTGATCTGTGATAAATTTTATGATGCTTTTAAATTAATAAGTCAAAAGAAGTAAGATAGGCTCCAATTTCTAAAAAAAAAAAAAAAAAAAAAAATTTTAATTTTTACTTTAATTTCAATTTAATTTTGCTGGATTATCCTGGCTTGTGTATGTGACCAAAAAACCCAAGAATGCATCTACACAAATATATATCATAACTGGTGACTTTAATAGTAATGTGACAGCTCCATAGTATTCAAAAGGAAGACAAATGTTAAAAATAATGAGGAAATCGCTTATCACTTCATACTGTACTGGAATAGAAGTATCGATCCATATTATGGTATCAATCAGTACATCACAGCAGAGATTGAGGGAAATTTCCTTCAGATATGAGGTATGTCACCTGTCATTTAGTTCAGATAAATCATGCACAGGAATTATGTCAAAAATATTTTCAAAGAACCAAAATTAAATAGAAAATTGATAATTTAGAGAATGTCACTGAACTATGGCTTTCTTCAACACTGAAAAAGTATCTTGGGGAATAAAGAATGCATCCCCTCAAACAGCTGTTTTGGATATAAAGGCTAGATCCTGAAAGTTACTGTTGACTATCATGTTTCAGTGGATTTTACAGATAATTAGCACTTCTGAGGCTTGGGCCCAAAAGTGTGGTTGGTCCCTTAGCTTATGTTCAGGAAACATAACAGTAGCTTTCCAGGAGTGCTTGCTCCATACTTGACATCAGCTTTGCTTGTCTGTGCACTTGCATTTTGTCTGCAATAAGCCTTTAAACCCACTCAGTGCAGAAGCTCTAGAGCAAAGGGAGAGTTAAGAGGGAAGAAGCAATTAGATTAAGAGGGAAATCTTTTGTTAGTTATGCAAGAAAGAATTCAGTGGCCTACACTCTCAACCAGCATAAATCATTGTTGTTCCAGTGGTGACAAGGGAGCTGTCAAATTAAAGTTTTTCACAGTCCTACCCTTTATTTTTATAGCATCTTTTCTACTTCAAAAGAATGATACTGCACCTGAGAGAGCTGCATGGATAATGCTTGCATTTTACTGTTACAACATACTGCTTTGTGCTACATGCCAGTCAAATCTCCCATATAAAATCAGTTTATTTGGCCCAGAAATATCACCATAATGAAAAGGGAAAATGTGGCATTTCAACAGAAATGGAAGTGCCAGTATTCCTGCCCTTTGGCTCTCTACTGGTATTTGGGGTAGGAAATGGCCAAAGGGAGAGGCCAATGCTTGGATGGGGCATATGCTGCAGAAATCACCAGCCTGTGCTTCCATAAGCATAAGGCTACCAGCCAACAAAACAAAATCAACAAAGCTCCTCTGCCACAGGCTCCTGCCTTGCAAAGGTGCTCCTATGCCTGGAGGATTTCTGAAGGAGAACTTCATGCCCATTCTCTCAGTACATCCTGTAGTGAAAGTATGACGATTTCACTCAAGAGATTCATATGCAGCCACAAATAGTTTTACTAATTAACATTTTAGTGCTGTGTTTAAATAGCTTCTGTTGTTTACAGATGAGCTGTCAAGACTGTCACTGCTGTATGACTATTTTTAATAGAGGCATAATCAATTAAATTGACTACATGTGTTCAAAACTGCCATGAGAAACCTATTATACAAATACAGAACATTACAAAAATCCCTTTACAGGAGTTACTCATAGAGAACCAAAATAAATTACAGAGTACCATGTGCCATGAAGACATCATTCATTCATGACAACATGGCTTTGCCTTTGATAAACCCCACACTGTACAAAGGGAGCCGCTGAAAAGTTACATGCGGCAGCACAGTAGGGACTGGTGCCGACAGTGAAAATATAGTAACCACTAAAAAGTATCTCATCTGCAACTGCAGATGTCACACACAGCCTTGGTGGGATTGATGGAAACTCTAAAAGAAAGAAAATACTTTGGCTTTACTAACCCATCTGTGGGACCCATGTGTTTTGCAATAGCTGATTTTCAGTCAGTCAGAAATCTCCAACAAGTACAAATGCTTAGGCAGCCAACACAGACAAGGCAGCAACTCTGGGGTTTGCATCAGAGAGTAATATGGTGCAGCTGGACTATGCTTTGCTGGGATTCCTAATGCCCAATTATTAAATAATTAATCAGGTGGTGTCAGAGTCCTTTGCTTCTCCACTGTGACCAGATATTTTAAGTCTTGGATTAGATTCTGTTGGCTTTTTTCCTCCAAATGGGTGGATGGATTAGAATTATTAACTAAAAGAAACCATCAATATGAATGCATTAGGGAGACATTACAGTAAGGTACATTGTAAAACCTCAATTTAAACCTTGATTAGACAAAACTTACGTGTTGTCTCACTCACTGGGGGGCTGGAATTGACTAAGAAGCTGATGGAAACATCCATTTTAAAATATTCCCCTCTAAAGGAGTGCTAGGTGTATGGAGAAAGGTTGGAGGTAGAAGAATAGCACACATGAAGAGTTTGTCCTGACAGGTCACCAGGACTCTTTTTTCATAGTAGAAATGGAAAAAAGAGATGGAAAATGCTCCTTAGTCCCAGAGTATGTTGATAGCTATAGTCAAGCCTATATTCCACTACCACAGAGACCCTCCAATCTATACACAAGACCCTCTCCCACAGCACCATGTCTGCTGCTCTGCAATCAGGGACACTATAATTTTCCATGTGCCTGACTCTCCCAAAGAGCAAGGGATTTAAAATGGACACATCATTTGTCACAAATGGCTGCTGTGGAGGTACCTGGAAGATACTTCCCCTGCAGGCTGGAGGCTGCCGAAAGCACACACTATGATTTTTCTCAGAACGCTGTCAGTGAAAAGCAGCAAGGCAATCTGTGTGAGCCCTCTGTGTCTGTGTCTGATTTACAAGAAGTTCATAGGGAATGGTCTAAATTCACCCCCTTTTAATTTCATATTTAGGTGTCTACTGATGGCTTGATATCTTCTGACCCTTGACTGGTCAAGCAGGGCTCTTTGAAGCACTTTGCCTGCACCAGAACTTTCTAATACATAGCCCTTTTTCCTTTATTAGTCTACAAGATTCACTTAGAACATGATGGTTCTGGACTAACTTCTGTCATTAATCTTAATCACTGTGATATCTAGGAGGCATACAAACACATCCTACAAATATAATGGAAATGGACCTGCCTTGAGAGCTAAGCAAACCTTCAAGGGAAGTGTGAAGTCTCAAGTGTCACAAATTTCCACTCAGATGTGGCTGCAAACTTTCTCTCCAAGGTTCAGCATTCTCCAGAGTATCTCTCGGATCATGCACCTGCTCTGCTGTCCAATAAGCTGCACCACAAGGGTTGTGAGTGAGTGAGTATTTAAAGATTGGTCACCAGGGAGATCCCGGATCCTATGCTTAGTAAAGAAGGACAAAAATGGATATTGCATCATGTGCTAAAAATGGCTAAAACTCTACCTTCAGAAAATCAAGGGAAAACTTAAATAAAGCATATTGATTCTGTCATATATATGCACCTGCCAGTAATTGCCACCACTGTTTCACTTGGATGCAGACCAAGACATCCATCTTTCATCCAGAATAAGGTAGTGGAATGGAAATTAGGAAAGCTCCCTTAATTTAGGCTAGAGCAATTTTGATAATGTGTTCCTTTGCACCTAATGTAGGGAGATTTGAATAACTGGATAAGTTATTCAAATGCAAGAATAATTGTTTAATTGTAAGAGAGGAGTCCAGATTTAATTCCAGACAGGATAATAACTAATTCTTGTAGACACATGTGAATGCAGAAAAGAGATTATATCAGTCATGCATATGAGTAACGTAATATGGAAAAAAATATGTGAGCAAGCAGTTGTGGGGAAGATGAAAAGTCACATTGCATAAAAGTGCCCAGCATTACTTTGTGAATTAGCAATGCTGTGTGTCATTCAACTGTCGGAAAGAATCAGGAATGTCACTGTGGCAAATTCTTGATATAGCATTACAGAAGGTTCTGCTGTGCTTGAGATTAATTCAGCTGGCTTCTAGTGAGCACTAGCAACACAGCAGCGAGAGGCTTGCAGGAAAGAGCCATTCAGAAATTTATACTTAATATGAAATAACTATTCTAGTGCAGAATCCCAGACATGAATAATGCCAAACCTTTGTCAGCAAGCCTGGATTTGATGGCAAACAATTAACATGTACAGAATTCATACATTCAAAATTCCGTGATTCAAAACACCAACACTTTTTGGTTTCAATAAGCACTATTCAATGGTACGAGAAAAATAAATCAGAAAAGTCACACTGCTCAATAGTATGAGAGAAGAGAAAGCATTTTCTTCCTGAGATTGTGAGACATGTACAAGTGTGGGGACATGTGAAATATGCTAAATCTTTCTCCTGAAAACTTTTCTTCATATCTTGTAAAGAATAAAAACCAAAAGGATTGCTACAGTACTACACCAGAGATTATTATTAGAATTAATCCCAAATTTTCAAACATGGAAAGATTTCAGTTGCATTCAACTGTTGACAAAACATGGAGGGGAATTATTAAGGGTGGGGTATTTTTTTTTTCCAAGCATTTCTACTCTAAGCATTTTCAACCGTGAGTTAAAATAGAAGCTCACAGAAATCCTGTAAAATACTATTAATAAAATTTAATTTCCTAGAGGAGGAAGGAATCTGAGAATGAGTGAGACATATGCTAACAGAGCAAACCTTGACCCAGGAGATTTGAATAACTGGATAAGTATTCTGGGAAGCAAGATATTGGAAACATCAGCTGTCAACATTAAGGCATGACTTTTGGCATCATAGTACATCATTATCCATTGCCTCTGAGACAGTCCAGAAATGAAAGTTATTATAATGATAATGCATTAAAATAAACTGGCAGAGCTATGTAAAGCAGTGGAAGATAGTTTGCAGTGAGTGCACTTGCTCAAAGTTGTTCAGTTCAGTTTCTCCAAGGCAAATATAAAGGTCAAAGGGCAGTTTAAACACTGCCACTTACTGGGAGTGTTTACTGCCATATATAGTCTCATTTCTTATGCAATTTGTATGGAGGTGGTAGATTTCGGCTGAGGTGATATTCTTTGTCTGGAGCGATTGTCACTGCAACTATTCCCTAAAGCAAGTCAATCAATTTTTTAAAATGTTAGTGACTTTTTATCCCAAATTTGTTTGTTGTCTGTCTAGGCACAAGGAGAGCAGAATGCTTTTATTTGCTCTGTTATCCAGCTAATGCTTTTATTCACTTGTAAATGTCAGTCACGACCAATTCTTCCACAGAGGAGACTAATGTAGGATACAGTCACTAATGAAGATGATCTTGCTGATCTGTGCTGTCTGATTACATTACAGCTCAAAATGCAGTTTTAGTTTTAGACTTTGTGTTGAGGATAAATCACACAACAGAACAGCAGCTTTTGAACTACAGTTTTACAAGAGGTTTTTATCTAGCATATGTTTAAATTGGCATAATAATTAAAGTAATGGATTCACCAGTACAGTCAGGAAACTTGCTGAGTCTACAAAAATAGAAGCGGGAGGAGGACTATATGGGACTAAATGAGGCTGACTATATGAGGCCTGTGTCCACTTAAAAAATCATATCTCACCTAAAACTAATTTCACTGAAAGCTCTCTGAAAAGTACCCATCTTACTGAGCATCGTATCTTTGGTGAAATACAGAAGGGTGCTTGAAATAAATCCATTCTAGCAGCTATAGTCTTGTCTACTAATGAAAAGGATTATGACCATATGGTACATCCATATTGTATGTGGAAATAGCATTAATTCCAGAAAATCGATGTTATGCTCCTGATCACAGTAACTGTAAGAAAAAGTTATAATATACATGCATAAATTTACAGTAGCTGTAGGGAGTGGTTTCCCAGTTGATGAGTAACAGATAAAATGTGCTTATTTCAGTAAGGGGAACATGCACAGTCCTTTTGTCAATCAAAAGTGAAATCAGGGTGTTTCTGGCCACTTGCTAATTCTAAATCACAAATCAAAGAGAATTATGCCTGTTTTCAATATTCTGTGAGACCTCTCAAAACTGCTAAAAGTCTCTCTGTTAATTGTTACAGAGAAAATCTTGGTATGTACTGGGCTGAATTGTGTGTTGGTAAGAAGCTATTCCTTTTTAGAATGGCAGCAGGTGGGCAAGACCCTCAGTCAATTGATACCATGAGGATGGACACTACTTGGTGGACACACAAGCAGGGACTGTGCATTTCACTGACAGAGATACTATGCACCCTGAAGAAGAAAATACATAGAGCTAAGCTTTGTGAAATGTTTGTGTACTCAGAAGCACCTCAAATGTGCCTTTTGACCACCATGGGTGGGCTCTTTCAATCTGTCATAAGGAGAGGGATGGTAACAGTCACGCGTCTGCTTGGCTGTACACCTGAGCTGTTGGTATCACGCAGACAGTTCTGCTGAATACTGAGTGGATTCATTAGCATCAGAATGAACCCTGTGGCCCTAAATGGGAGAGTATTTCCTGTCAATGCTGCTAGAAACATTATTCTAGGTTGGTACATTCATGTCTGCAGGCTGACTTAATGGGGCCAGACACAGAGACAAAAGCTAGCTAATGTTAGAATTAATTTTCCACTATTTTCCTCCTCATGTTGCCAGACAGAAAGTGTAGAAATTGAGTGGAAATGAGAGGGAGAGTTTGAAGGGACCATCTGGCTCAGAGTCTTGTCCTCTAAAATTGCTTTACAGAAGATATCTAATGCAAAAGTGAATGCCTGAAGTTTGTTCCACATTCTTTTACTTATGGCAATTTATTTTAATTTTCTTTTCAAGTCCCACCTCAGTTTCATTTACGTTTTCCTTTTCTGTACATTTTAACTACAAAAATACAATTTCCTCGCTAATCCATTTCTCTTCTATATTTTTCCAGGGGAACTGTATTTCTTCTTTACTATTTCATTCTTCTTGGTAAAAACCCAGAATACTGCACTGTGGACCCAAAGCAGTTCTACCCATACCTAATGAGAACTCTGAGTTTAATTCCCATTAACTTTGCAAACTGGCTTTCTCTGTTTCTTTACATTTACACCTACAAAGTCATACAGTGTTTTCTCCTAATGTTTCAATCTCTCAGTTAAACAAAGTCAAAATCTGTCACATCTATCCAATCCAGGATTATTTTCTATGAGTATTTACTCTGTTTTTTGCTGCTCATGTAATCCAAATCTAAAATAGCATCACTGTTTCACTGACTATTTGTCAAAATTTTTGCTAAATATAATATCCCAGATGTCTGGGTCTTACCATGTTTGGTATTTTGTGTGGTTTGGGGTTTTTTGGTGGGGTTTTTTATCTCTCCAGCATGTATTTGAGAAGCTGACATTTCCTCTCTCTCTCTCTCTCTCGCCCCTGCTCCCATCTCCACCATTTCTTGTATATATTTCTCTCATTATTAGCTAGATCTATATCCAGCTCTGAAAAGTCTGTAATACTGATTTTATCATCCTTCTTAGGGGTAATCTTTATAAGAAAAGATAAAAGATTTCATTTTATTCTTGCTGCCACAGTACAATTCATTCCATCAGCTACTTAATGGGTAAGCAGCACAACCAACTCCCTCATTTCTCTTTTCTGAGCGTAAGAATGCTTTCACTCCAGTTAACCCTGCCTTTCCTACATTTTCTCACTTTTTCTGCAATGTCTGGTTTCATAACCTTTCCAAGAATTTCAGTCTCCTTGCAAGAATAAAACAAACATTCCAGTTGTTTCCACCAAGTACAAAGTGAGTTCTCAGATAGAATACGCATGTTTATGTGTATTCCTTAATTTGCAGCTGAAGCTTTGATTTAAAGCCATATGATCACAGCATATAGACAGTTTCGAGTTGTTGTGGTGTTTTGCAGGGAGTAGAGGTTATCTGAGACTCTCAACTTTCTCTGACAATTACCTGACTCTGACAATACCCTTTTGGAAAAGTAATGTCAAACTTCATGAATAGGTAGTGTATTGGTGTATGTTTGAATATACTATGATCATCAAGAAGTATGTTATTACTTTTTAAACTCTTTAATCTTTTTAATCCTGTTTTTGGGGACAGGAATAATCCCCATTTTTTATTCTTGGACTAGGTTTTCTCATCACATTAAACAGTTTGTTTTCTATGGCAAGCACCTGGCTGCCTGCTCTGATGTAAAGAGCAACCAGTAGTCTTTTTCTCCTTAAATCAGTTTGCTCTTCAAGCACTGTTTGGTTCTTTTTCATAACATGCCTTCTCACTCCTCTCAGTAATGAGGCTCTGCTCATGCTCTGGCACTAGCAACAGACACGACTGTTTCTCTTTGGTATTATTTCTTTGCTCATTTCTCTTCTGACACTGCATCCTGCCTTTGGCTATCTCTGCTCTCTGGAGCGCACTCCTATTGTTCCTGGACACTGTCTCTGAAGGATTTTATCATCTCATTGTCTGTTCACTGTAGACTAGTTTTTTTACTTCATCTCTGTTGAAAGCATAGACCCTGCAGAGATATCCAGACAAATTAGAGATATGGGAAGTCACTAGTTCTGTAAAGTTTAATATGGGTAAGTGCCAGATTCTGCACCTGGGATGGGACAACCCTGGATGTATGGAGAGACTGGGGAACGAGAGGCTGGAGAGCAGTGCCATAGAAAGGGACCCGGCGGTCAATGGCAAGTTGAACATGAGCCAGCAGTGCCCTGGCAGCCAGGATGGCCAACCTTGTCCTGGGGGCATCAGGCACAGCATGGCCAGCGGGGCAAGGGAGGGGATTGTCCTGCTCTGCTCTGTGCTGAGGAGGCCTCACCTCGAGTGCAGGGGGCAGTTTCGGGTGCCACAGTAAAAAAAAGACATAAAGCTATTAGAGAGTGTCCAAAGTAGACCTACAAGAATGGTGGAGGGCCTTGAGGAGAAGCCATGCATGGAGCAGATGAGGACACTTGGTTTGTTCAGCCTGGAGGAGACTGAGGGAAGACTTTATCACAGTCTACAGGCTCTTCATGAGGGGCAGTGCAGGGGCAGGCACTGTTCTCTTCTCTCTGGTGACCAGTGACAGGACCCAAGGGAACATCATGGAGCTGAATTAGGAAAGATTTAGGTTGGATATCAGGAAAAGTTTCTTCACCCAGAGGATGGCTGGGCACTGGAATAGGCTGCCCAGAGAAGTGGTCTCAGCATCAAGCCTGACAGAGCTCCAGAAACATTTGGACAATGCTCTCAGGTACAGGGTGTGATTCTTGGGGATGCTGCTGTGCAGGGCCAGGAATTTGACTTAATGATCCTTGTGGGTTTCTTTCAACTCAAGATGTTTCATGATCCTATGATTCTTGCTATCGCATTTTATCAGGCCGCTGTATTTTTTTCCTTAACAGAATGAGACTGCTCCAGTGGTTGACTTCTCTTGCACATAGCCAGGTGTTTTCTTGAAAGATGCATGATGCCAGTGTTCCCCTTTCTTTTAAACAGAATTTCTTTTTGGGTGCCAGGTATCTGCAAATCATCTCAGCTTTCTATCATATCAGCTTTTTTCTAAAAAAAAAAAATTATTTAAGGCCTGTTGTTGCCTTCACTTATATGTCTAGGGCCTGAAACCTCTCCAGAAGCTCTGTCAGGAAATCTCTTTTATAAAGAACCATCTCTAAAATGATGCTAATCTTACAGATCCAAAATCCAGCCACCTTCGTGGCCCATGCCATATTTGCTATTTTTCTTGCCAGTGCTATAGCAGCCTTCTTCATCCACCTTAACATTTCTTAATACAGTAGAAAACCCAAATCCCATCCCCCCGCCCCCCTCTCTCTGATTCTCCTAACTCATAAGCAAACTCATGATTGCTGCCCAGTCAACAGATTACTGAGCATGCAGGTTTTTAAAAGCTTTGTATTGAGTCAATCCTGCCCTTAAATTGTTTGAACTAGGATGAGCTTTCTATTCCTTCAGTTTCTGCAAGCTCAAAAAAAATATAAAAAATAAAAAATCATTCACTCTTCCATGATCATAACCAAAATGTTCTAAAAAAGAGACACTCCTTTTAAATCAAATGGCAAATTAAAGTGGTACTAAATAAAATCTTCCCCAACAACAAGATTATAGGCTCTGCCTTAGCTGACAAAATCTGTGGCAACTAGCCATGATTTTTTAGAATCAGCAAAACAATATTCCAGGCTGTAGAGAAAGCACAGAGCAGATTAGCCATTCTTGCAATATGGCACAGTATCAAAAAATTGAATATAATCTGAACTCAACTCAGAAGTTTTACCTTATGGAACAAAGGCAAATGTTTTTATCCTCTGGTTGTGTTAGTTCTGAAAATTATTGTGTGTGGTTCTGAAAATGTCATTACTTTATAGCAGGATTTTTTTTTTAATGATCAGAAGAAAATTATCCAAAATTAGAATATTTCCTACACATGAAACATCTTAAAATACTTAAGTATGTACTTCCTTACACAAGGATGATGACCTGTGAAAGTTCTGCAAGAGCAGGTGATGAATAAGAAATCTTGGTGTGAGCTGAAGAGGGAATCCATTTAATGAAAAGATCTTGCTTTTATTTCACTCTGATAGTAGCTACATGTTACAGGAAGACTAATGCCAAATATAAAAAATAGTTGCGTCACATTGATTTAGAGTTTTCATCAGTCTAGTCATCAGATTTAGAGCATTTCACCCGTGTAACAGTAGGAAAATTGTTCCCTTAAAATCGATGCTTCAGTTAGATACTGAATAGCAAGCTTTTGTCTTTCATGATTTAATAGGGAAAATCCACTTATCCCTTTGATCAATCATGGGTGACTTAGTCTTTTTTTGTTGAAGTCTTTGAAAATCCATCTGTATAACTTTCATTATAGTGTTAATACCTTTCAGGCATTAAACAGGTTGTGGAAAAAAATGGAGGAATATTTCTCTCGGTCCTCAGTACCATCAAATGCATTATGTTTTTTAGTAATAACTTGAGAAAAATAATTGGGAGGAATAACAGTCAAATAACATAGCAATAATCTATTTTAAAATAATAATAATAATAAGATAAATATGCATCATTTTACAATCTTCATAAGATTGTTTTAGAATAATATAGGAAGATCTTTTCTCTGTTAGGAAGATTAGAGCTTTAAATGTTCTTCTTAACACAGTGATCCAGGAATAGTTAGGGTGGCAACACAGGTGATTTTGCAGGATTAAAGTTTTTTTATTTTTTATTCTACTCCATGATATAGAGAATTTGCTATCAAATTTTGACAAAAATCCCTCTACTCTTAAACCTAAGACGGTATGGTTTTTTTCTAATAAATAAATCAAAACAACCTTTGTGGAATAGTCAACATTTTTAGGCTAGCTGAAAATAAAAGAATTTCAAAAAGGAGAAGTTAGGGAAAAAAAACTCATCACAAAGAAGTGAACATGATCTATCCAGTGTCATTTTTCAGGCATAAGAAATTGCAGAACATGGACTTTAGTGCTTGTGTCTGTCTGCAGCCCTGAGAGACTGTGCATAGTCCCTGTGAAAAACTGCTTCGGCTGCGATGTTAGTGATATTAAAACCTAAGAATATGTTGTGCTAAGCTAAGATGTGCTAGCTAATTAAATTTAAACTAACTCAAATACATTTGAAATTTGAAATGATACCAGTAGTTCTTAAATGATAGTGTTTATATGTCCTAGACTAAAAGATTAAGTAAGTGGGATTAATTCAATCTTACGTGAGTGCAATAATATTTGGACATTCCAGCTCCATGGGTGGAAATCAGTACAGTGATCTGGCAAAACCAGGACTGCATAAAAATAGCACATGTTGCAAATACCCAAGCAGACAATCTGCTTTAACAAATAATAAGCTGACTAAAAGGTGGCTATGAAAGCTGTAACAGTGGAAGACCATAGCCTTAAGAGCAGATATTAAAACAAAGATGAAAAAGAAACTACCTTAGAAGGAAAAAATATTTCTTTAATGGTGACATGGGACAATACTAGCAGCTCTGATTGCCTTAGACTCACTACTTTCCTTTTTTGTTTTCACAGGAAATATGTCAATCTGAGAACTAAGTTGGAACTTGAGTAAAAACCTTGAGGTATGGCCCCTGGAAAAGACAGTATCAGTGCTAGCAGACGTGTGTGAATTATCCACTGCTAAACAGAAATGAAGGACTTTATCTGCTTATTATGGGCAAGTACTGATAAATGATTGTGTAATTAAAATGGAAATTGAGTCCTGCACTGCACTGGCTGGGGTGTGAGGAGGCATTCTGAGGCAGTGTGAGTCCTTGTCCTCATGTCCTTGTGTCAGGCACAAGGTTAAGCATCTGCTCCCAGCTCTCAGCATCCGAGTCAATCAGCTGATCACCCTCCCCCCTTTAATTCCTCCATTGCATGCTTTGAGACTTGCAGACACTGAAGGAGCAAAGTGCTACCAGCAACAAGAGGTTTGCCACATGGCCTCAGATCTGATAATTCAGTTACCTTCAGTTACCTGTAGTGACCAGATAGCAGTGCTAATTCTGGTGAACCCACTTCCGAATTTATCTCAGGAACACAGAGAGTTCCCATTTGTGTATTAAAACAAAGGAAAATGGAAGCTTGAGAGGAAATTTTTGGTAAAAGAAAATTATTGATGTTGAAGTAAGCACATGATATAAATAACATATATAGTAAAAATGTTATTATAATAGTGACAGTCTAAGCATATAAACCAAGCTAGGTTTACAGAAAGTTAAAAGATTTTACTGGACCAGTGAAGTCATTGGAATAAAAAAAAAAAAAACTGAGAACCTTTCAAGTGCATCTTCACTTTGGAATTTGGTAATTGGCATGCAAATTGAACCATTGCAAAGATAATTACATGAGCTATGTTTGAGAAATTGGTCTCATTAATCATTAACCAGAGTTACCAAAAATACACACTCTTCCTAGGTAGGAAGAAGGGAAGCTGTAGAGATCTTCTATCACTGCTTAGAAGCTACTCACACACTCCAGAAATCCCTAATAACTCAATTGATTTAAACCTCAAATTGAGCCCAGCTGAAAGCCTAGTCTTGAAAGCTTAATCACACTAGAAATGTCTCTATGTATTTTTATAAATTTTCTACACATGTGAATTACTCAGTCACTTTCCAACATATGAAGAATATCAACAGGTTATTGCTCCACCCAGCTCCCAGTCAGGAATCTTTTTTCAGTCTCAACTGGACCAAAGAATTACTAGCACTAAAAAGCTCTTAAAAATAGAGCTAGCAGGGATGCTAAAAAGTAGGATGTGGAATATGAACTGGGGAAGAAGTGTGTGGTTTTGAAATGTCTTGGTGGATGCAATAATACGGGACAGTAGGGGAAGATAAAGGAAGCGACTGAATTCTCACTGTGGATTGAGAATATCCATCCTGTGTAAAGGATGCCCTGCTGAGAGATATCCCAGGTGGATGCCTGACAGTGGTCTAGGCAGCAGCACCAGAAAAACACTTGGTTCTGACAGTGGTCTAGGCAGCAGCACAAGACCATGGTTCCCAGCCTGATAAATCCTGCCAGTCAGTTCATCACTGCATGTTCCTGAGCTGCTGTGATAGCCACTATGTAAAATCTTACAGCACAGTCTTCCAGCTTTCCAGTACAGGCATGCTTTAAAGATATTTGTCTAGAAGTGAATGTTAGAGAGTTAACTAGGGAGAAATGATTGCTTTGGAAATGTGACTGCTCAGAAGTACAATCTTTATCCTATATCCCATGTGATCTCTACGGGAAAAAGATAGCTATCTTTAGCCTCCTTCCCTTCCATGTTCTTCCCTCTTTCTCTGGACTTACATGTCCAAGATGGCATAAGAAACTTTATGGATGCTGATGTTTTTAGTGCTTGCTACTTATGAAAGAAAAATAAGTGTTGTCCCTTCACAGGAGGGAGTGTGGAACCCTCCTGAGCTACAGCTGAAACTGAACATGGTAGAGATGCATCAATGGAAGCAACAGAGCAATTCTGTTCCTCAGATCTGCTGAGACATTCCACTGCACCATGTAAGAGCATGGAAAAGTTTCTCATTGTAAAATCTCTTTTTCAACAGGCTGAGTGAGATTAAAGCAGCAAGAAATAATCTAAGAGAAGTTCACAGGGAGATGTTGTGTGTCTGTTTCATAAGGTGTGGAGTGTCTGAGCACTACATGATAGAGACGCAATTTTCACTCTCAAATTCATAAAGAACTTTTTATGATCAAAGTGAGGGAACCAAAGTGATGCTGCTTCAGTGTTAATTTGCAGCAATATGGGAATAAAAAAATAAAAATCCATTCCAATGAACAGTTGTGCCGGAGGGAAAAGTGTTGATTGACTTCTGAGGATTTGCTTGCTCTGTGTTGAAAGTATTTTCTTGACCTACCTCAGTGGAACTACAGACAAATTGATGTGATCCTTGTTTCTATCATTTTTAGTGTCAGTGAAGCCCAGTGTTACAATTATCCTGTATCTCATCAGTTGTTAGTGTGATTTCTTGGCTAAGAAAACAGTGAAATATGACATTTAAGCCTTTATGTTAGACTGAAATTGTCCTAAGTTTAGGGAAGTAGACACTACTTAAAGAAGGGTAATTTTTTTTTACTTGAATAGTGTTTGTCACAGGATTAATCTTGGAACAGGCCCAAAATATGTCAGCATTAGTGTCAGACAGATCCATGGAAAACTGAAACCTGCATAATATCATAAAGTGGTAAACTGGCAGAAGAGGTTCCATAACCTCAGTTTAGAACACTTTCCCATTTCTTCACTCAGGAAAGTAATTTGGAAAATTAAAAACTTGTAACAAATACTTGCCAGACTTCACTAGGATTTAAATAGCCTCTTGTACTTTGTGCTGGTGCGTCACACACAGTAACAACAGCATGGTGCAAAATTACTCTAATTAAATGCCTCTAAGAAGACATCTGAACATCTGAACTTCTGCTTCAGAAGTTCAGTATGCTTTTCATCTTGCAGAACCAACAGACAATGGTGCCTAAAAATGATTTTTTTTCACATATTTTTATTGCTACTGTGTCTAGAAATGTGTTAATATTTTTAATAACTGTCATTTAATTTTAATTGGTTTATCCATATTGAATGGGAAAAATATCATAACCTTAAGGAGTGCCTGCATCAAGGATTGAGACTGTAAGGACTAGGGCCTTTTGTTGTGCAAATGACCTGTGAAGAATGTAATTCCTAGGAGAAGGTGTATAGGTTAACTTCAGATCTGTTTTTTCAATAATGGATACAAAATAAATGCCTTAAAGTAAATAAATAAACAGAAAATCCTTTACTTGCTCTGCACTCACAATATGTGTCTGAATACAACTAAAGCGCTCTGAAGCAGCAGAGATGAGGGAAAGAGGGGGAAAAAAACACCTTTGAGTTTCCTTAGACCATAAATATAGTGTTTTTATACATTACTGGCCACTTTTTAGCAGTTATAAACAGGACTAGTTCCACAAAAGTTACTGCTTCTCCTGAAGGCAGTGCAGGTGTGCTGATGGCGTTCCCTGGAACAGCAGGGAACAGGGTCAATTCATCCTAAGAGTTCACAGTAATCCATGTGCTATTGTGGCAAACAGAAAAATCACCTGGGAAATGAGCTCTATGAGGAGCTGCTGGCATTTGCACGGTGCCTGGTACCAATTTACTGCAACCACAGTATTATTAAAGGTTTTCAGGAATTTCTTACATCTGTCATTCTGAAACAGATTCTCAGCCACAGTTCAGCCATCAGCTCCTTCCCTGCTACCACCACCATTTCCTCTACTGCTGCCTCAAGTCCTTCCACTGACCCACACAGGTAAGCTTGCTTCTCTGGTTCCTTCAATACTATATGTGAGGTTCTCCAGTTGCACTGCGTCTCAAATCTTTTGGTCAGCACCACTCTTGTCAAACTTGTAATCAGGTTTTTTGTTAAGCAGGCAGAGATATTTCCCTAACCTTAGGTCTATGATAGGCTGTGGCTGACTGTGGGTGCAAAGCACAGTTCAAGAAGCTGTGCCTTGGAAATATGAGCACTCAAGGAAGACACTGGGATCCAAGAGAAAGAAGAGATACTTGGAGGCAGAAGAGATCAGTTACAGACTTCAGGAGCCATGGCCACAACCTAGAAGGAAAGCAACTGCAGGAAGCATAACACTACTTCCTAGGACTGCTACTGTGTCAAAGCAAAAGTGAGTGGATGCAGGTCATTAGCTGAGGAGAAGCGCTGGGCTTTTTGTTTTTAAAGTTCTTACAAAATCTGACTTTTTCAGATACCTCCTTTCATGCCTTCATGCAATCTGACAGATAGAATCCCTCAGTAACTAGAGCTGTAATCTCTTCTAAATGTGCTTTTTTACTTTAAACCAAGACAATGAGAAGAAGGGGATATTTAGGTCCCTACTCAATTTAGCCTCACATCCTTGACACTTCTTTGAAATTGGTTATAGTTTTGCCATGTAACTTTATCTGTCATCTTCTCAACTGCTATAAAATTTCAGTCAAAATAGCTGAAATCACTCAAATGATTCTGAGATGACAAGTCCTTTAAACAGAGGTACAAAATCTTAGCTGCTGTATATTTACCTATATCCATCATTTCAATGCATGAAAAACATAATGCAAAATAAGACTTTTCACATGATATATCCTTTTCTCAATTTTGGTTTCAGTCTGTGACCCCTATATTTAAGGACCTTTGTATTTGGCTATCTTGATATTTGCAATGGGAAAAGTTCTATAGCACCTCTGAATTGTTTTTCAAATTTTGTCCTTGCCTGGTGTCAGTTCTTTGTTGTTAAAGCAGATTTACACAGAGATTGTGACAGTAACAGCAGCAGCCTGTAATCTGTCAAGTCTGTCTGAAACATCCTTCAGTTGCCTTTGTAAATTTAGCACATCTGTATAAAGCCCCTGGTGTAAAATGTACGTTCTGGTTTTGATCAAGTCCTCCATATGCTCACAGCAAATATCAAGACACTTCTGGTAGTGGTATGCAAATGCAGAGATAGATTCAAGGCATTTTGATACATCTCTTTGTATCTTTCCTGCTGCAGTAATTGCTTTGCATTTTTCATTTTTGTGGTGTATTGATGATAATATTAACATGGAAAAAGGTTGTAACTTTTTGGTTTCTACTTTTCAGGCTCTTTTTATGGAGGAATTACCAACTGGTCCTCTCATGTTTGTTTTTCTGAAGATTGTTCTACATTCAGTTTTTAATTTTATAGCTGAACATCTCCTTTTCTGGAAAATCTGAGCCAGGGGTTTAAAAAAGCAGGTAAGACTGTGGTTCAAAAATATCTGTCTGTGGCTTTAATTGCTTCCATTTCCTATTCTCCTATTTCAAACTTCTGAGGAAATGACAGAAGGGAACTATCCAGGTTTTGACTTTTTTTGAAAGAAATGTAAGTACACTGTTTTCCATAAAGCATAGAAATTTTGGACTAGTGTCCTCCATCCATTAAATAGAATGACTCCCAGCAAAGTACTTTACTGTCTGCTGGGTTGTCCACACTCCTAATATCTGATAGATATCTTACTTCAAGGGAACACACTTAGCATGTTGATGAATGAGGGGCCACCACCAGGAAGTTGTAAATAAACATAGATATACAGAACAAACCCCATCTTCTTGTCTTCAAGATTCACCTCTTGAAGCTGGAGTTAGACAGAAAACCCATTTATTTTTTATAAAATGCAGCTGGGCATTGTAACCGTGACATTTCCTTCTTGTACTCATTTGCTGAGGAATTAAGAACTTTCCTCTTGCATGTACCAGGGACTGGTTACACACCTATGATTTCAGAAAGTTCAGCTGACAAGCAGTGATTTCCAGCTGCCAAGATAGTGCTCCACTGCCAAGCAAAAGACATTTTTGCATGTACCTTCCATTTTTAATGTTAAAACTCCATTTGTTGTAATACATTCACAGTAGCCTGGGGTCTCCTCAGGCTGAAGAGATTCCAGGCTGAAATCCCAGTCTCACCTGTGTTTTAAGACCCTGTCTGATACGTGTAACCCCTAAACCCACTATGGTTACAAATGGAAATTGAAGGGATAAGTACCTTTTGAATTCCACCAGGTGTGACAAGTCTTAGACAAGGCTTGTGGAAAACAGTGACAAAACCTACCTCCTATCAATGTTTCAGAGGAGATGCAACAAACTCCCCCAACCATTGTCCTCGTGAATAGAAAAGCTACCTTAGGATGAGCCAGGCACTTTTTTCCCCCCATGGTCTTCAGGCAGACAACTTGGTGTCCCCTTATTGGTGAGTGCTTAAGATTTCATCGCTCTCTGCAAGCAGAATATCAAACACCATGGATTTCTGGTGTCTCCAGAGACAGATGGCAGCTGCGCAGGGTATTTCTAAGTTTTGTGTTTCTGGGAGGATATAGTAGGCCTGATTTGTAAGTAAACTGTCTGGATTCATTTTTTGATCCGTTCTGTGTCTTTCACTTCATCAGTCTAAAGAAACACACATCCTCATTCTTAGTAGATAGTATTAAGCATGTACCTGTGGTATTTCTCACTGATCACTGATTACTGTAAAAAGTTTTGCAATCATGCATGGATCCAACACTGAAAACTATCAATAAAACAGCCTATCAGGTTTATATTACATTGGAGCCCTGTACATTTGCTTATGCCCCAAAATCCCCAGAGCACTTATGGAGCCAAGTGAGTTCTGACAGTTTGGGCACCATTTGGTAAGTGATTTTTCTCTCAGACAACTACCAGGAAATCCACCAGTGTCTTCTTGGTTTTAGGTTTTCAGGATAGCTAAGATTTCCATTCATAGCTTGAAATAAAAGCATAATGTTTTAGTGTCAAAACCACTACAAATGTCTCATTTGCTTTCATAAATGTGAAGAGTAACAATCATGTTTCCCCAAAAGTAAAAATGAAACTTAGTATCCTACAGAATCTTTACAGGAAGAGAAACAACAATACTCTTTTTAGTTTTATTGGTAGATAATGAAAAATATGAATGTCTATAACTATCACAGAAGCCAACACATTAAAATTGGAAAGGACACACCAGATCAATTAGTTAATTTCCTTCCAAATCAAGTTCTGTTTCACACTACACAATATCATTTGTCCTTTTTAATTCTTATTTACCTCAATCATTCAAATGCACAAAAGACACTAATCACTTTAATGACTGGGATACCTTTTTGAATGATTGAATTTTGGGGGGAATGAAATAGTATGAAATCTGCAGAAAACAGAGCTGTGAAAACTGCATTGGCTGACCACACGGTGATCAGGAGTTATTATATCATGTGTCCTTGAATAGGCATGTTGGTATCTGAAATGCAAATTCCCCAGCTTTTATATGTAAGATATTTAAACAGTAAAACTCACAGCAAATTGAGCTTCCCTGTGGATATATAAGGGTTACAAGTGAATGTAAGTCAAAACACAGTTGATGTTGGAATTATAGTAGCCTAGTTACAAGAGAAATATACTGATGATGGAATGAACCCAGAAATAACTGATGTTAAATTAGCCTGGTAAATGGGCAATTAGCACGGATGTGGTGCGAACAAATGTGCCTCAGGTTTTACCATGCTAATTACTCAGAGGCTTCATCATTCAGACCTTCAGTGCCTTTTGTCTTTTCCTGCAGTTTGTAGGTACAAGTCACATTGCAGCTAAGTTTTATTGTGGGAAAGGAAAGTTTTCACTGATAACCACTGCGGGACATCCTTAGTCTGCTCAGCGCCGCCTTTCCCTTGGTGCAGTGTATGAGCCCAGCTGATGCTTGGGATCTACACAGGCAAGGTGGGACACCAAGAATATACAAGGAGAGTATACAGCCTTGGTAAACCTCTACACATCAAATCTGGTTGGTTAAGCTATATCATCCATTCACAGATATCTATTTATTGTGGTGAAGATACTAAAAAAAAAAAAGAAAGATGGCTGGAGCTGTCAGGACCATTAGACTACTGAGACATTTTCTGAAGCTGAGGTTGATCATTAATGAGTGGTTTCAAACCACTACAGTAATTTTATTTTCATGGGTTTCCATTATTTGAGCAGTGGCAGAAATGTATTAATTAATTTTTCACTGATGCATCTGAATAACCTTTACACACAGCAGACAAATAAAATCAACAGTGAAATCATGGTTTAATTATTTACCTAGCAACAACTTAGAATCAATGCAATCTCTTACTGACTGTGAGAACTTAATCTCCTTTCTATTCTCTTCCTTTTATGTGGTTATCATGCAATCAGGAGACAAAAAAATGATGGGATTTTGCTCACATAATTATAACTCATCAAAACGGCCCTCATGAACAATTCATTCATCAGATTTGACCCTTTATCTCTTGGAGAATTATCTGTGAATTTATCATGGCTTTTATTATTTGGCTGATGAAGAGCTTTTTCCAAACACATCTGAGCCTGACTATCGTGAGTACTTCAAGTGTTTGTTATTTAGAGTTCTGTGGTTGGGTGTCAGCTCTCTCATATGGTATATATATATATATATATATATATATTTTTTTTTTTTTTTTTTTACTGTTTGATTAAATAGATGTCCTTTGCAAAGTGGAGACATGCAAAAAAAGAAAAACACTAGAGTGCTGAAATCTTCCCAGGGAGAAAAGTGAATATGCTATGGAGACTCACTAGGAAATTAAAGGCCTGAAATACAAAGTGTAGGTATAACATGAAATAAGAATAGCAACTTACTGCTGTGTTTTACCATTTTATATCTGCCTCAGTATATCTCATTGTTGAAACATTGCCCAACCTTCCAGAATTTCAGGACTTTTTAGAAATTATTCAACATAAACATCAAGGCTATTATATTTAGCACTTGATATCAAGATCTTAATAGTTTTTTTGAGTTAAAGTCAGAAGGAAGCACTTTCATCATTCTTCAGAAAAACAATGAATGTTCAGAGAAAATGCTGCAAATGGTGTAACACACCATAAATATCACTACAAGTGGCTTTTATGAACTGTTAGAGTGCAGATTCACTTATGCTACTCCTACAGATTCCCCTCCTTCTACCATGCTTAGGTCTGTTGCAGATTTGTGGTTAAATAGGAAATGTCAGATTTTATGCTTTCATACATATGCACGCATTTAACTTTGTCCTCTAGTTTCTCCAAGACAATTCCTCATTCATTGCAGAATGCTGATATTGAGTCCTGTGGTCTACCTGGGATTTTGACACTTTCTAAGAAAAGGGCAGTGCCCTTGCTCCTCTCTCCCCAAAACTATAAACTCATTACTCTCTTAAAGTGAGGAATACTTTCTGACTTGTTCAATAAAATAAGTAACACTGAAATAATATACTCTACAAGATGACTTAATAATAAAGCAGGAATTATACTCTTATCTCTAGCAAAATACTGTAAATCTGGGGAAAGTGTTCTCACATATTGTTCCTTCTCATGTATTATGTGTTGTGTCTGTCAGTCACCAAGCCTCTGACTTGTAAATTTGCATCATCCCCACCCATCTGTCAGTGTGCTCTGATTAACTCAGCTCTCAAAGAGAAAATGTGTGTGGAGCCTGTGACAGCCTGAAAAGCTTTTTTCCAAATGTAATCTTCCAACACATTTGCGTAAGCACTTACAAAGTAATGACTATCCTTTTTGATGGGCCTTTCTGAGGTTTTATCTCACCGCAGGCTCCTAGAGACAAATAATACTCAAGATAAAGTGCATGTCACATCCCATCACTGCTTCCCCTCTCCCCTGCATCAAACAAAATCAAACTGGTACAATCTAATGTGGAAGAGTGACACAGATCGAATGATTCATTTCAAATGAAGGCAGAAAAAATAAGAAAGTAAGGAAAGTGTTCTAAGAAAGAAAAAAACACTGTATGCTCTGTAACAAATTGTGTCTCCCCAGTTTCACCCTTTGGGAAGAAACCCTCTGTCAGAATACAGGGTTCAGTCCAGGTTGGTATCTCAGGCTGGACTGGAGTTTCTAGTGTAACTTTTCTGCAGGAAAGACAGTGATAAAGTCTCATTCATTAACTTACGATTTCCCCTGTCTGAGGGACATGTAGTCCCTTTCCTTGGTCAGAATATTAAAGACATCCCTCTTCTCACCTGCAGCTAAATTTCATTTAAAATATAAGAATTTAGCATTTTTGAGGTTACCTTTCTTCCTCCATCCTTTAACTGAGATCAGCCATGAAGTTTTATAGTTACAGAAGAGATGAAGGCAAACACAAATGTGCTCATCCATATCCTCTCCTTAGAAAATCAGGTGAGGAAAAATGGCTGGGTTCTATCAGAATAAAGATAAACCACATATCTTAGATAAGGAACTGCTCAGGTAGCTGTAAAAAAAACTATAATGGAGTAGTAGAGTAGTGAGAATAATGGAGGAAATGTTGTTTGATAAGAAGGCAAATAGTGTGAGCTGACCACTAGAGCAGAGATCTTCCCTCCCACTCTCCTAGGCCCCCCCACACCTCTTCTAACTGGCTTGGGAACACTCTACATTTTCTACACATTCCCCTTGGCTATCTTCAGACACTCTCCCCATCCCCTGAGTAACCCTGCTGCTCACCAGCTGGGAATATGTATGTGCCATGGGCCCCCAGACAATGCAGCATGCAGGGTCGGGGCTGCTGAGCTGGGCAGCTTGCAGGAGTGGTGAGTGCTCCATCCTCCCTTCAGTGAAAGCAGCAGGAGGTATCTCTCTTCTAAGCAGCCCCTCACCTTGAACAGCTTTGCTAGTAATTATCATGTCTGAGACATCTATCTGCCTCTGTGAAAGGGGATGATGGATTTGAAAAAAAGCCTGTTGTAACATGTACTTGAGAAATATGCACCTTTTTCCTTAGGAATTCAGACTAAAAAGAGTGCCTGTCTCAGAAACTCACCTTTGACATGAGAACTATTCACGCAATTCAAGAGATGTGACAGCCTACAGTTCTGCTAAAAGTATCATCGTAATGATCATATGAGCAGAAGATTTTTTTAAATGTGCATTATCATTGTGGTATTTTTTTGTATGTGTGAAATGTACTTTACCTAGTACATTTCACACATACACACACTCTCCCAACCTTTTGCATTTGAGTATTTAAAACAAATCTAAAACTGTGCTGGTGTTCATGCATGTACTTACAGGTATTTGGAGGTTCCTGGAGAGGTTCTTCCTGTTTTCTGACCTCTTATGTTCTCTTATTATTCATCCTTCTTGGATTGGAAAACAAAGACATGAGATTGCAGCTCCCAAACACCACTTCAGGGAGCACAAAAACATAAGCCATGATCTCAACGAGACTGAGTCGCTATCTGCTCTATCTGAAATGGTTTTTAATATTATTAAGCTTATTTTTCCATTAATACTGCACTGTTGACTTAAGTCTCCCCTATACATTCGTCAGTGCAAACCAAGTAACTCAGTTCAAATGCCACACATGAGCCTAATATGTTTGTGGATGATAAAGGTCATATAAATTTAATGTTCATATTTTTTCATTTCTAAATACACAGCAAAATACAGTACACTGATACAAGTGTAGGAATGAGGCATAAACTTTGGAAGGAAAATAACATTTTAATAACTTATATAACCTGTTCAGATACCCAAATCAGGATGGCAACATAAAACAAATATACAAAGTAATTTCTTAACATAAGACATAGTCTATATTAAATCAAAACCTAAGTGTGGCTGATTTGCCACTTGGACAGAAGATTTATTTTTATGTATTCTATAATTTGATCAGACCTTGGACTTCAAGTAATTGAGGACAGGAACGTGGAGGAAGAGAAAAGGCAGAGTTTTATACCAAGGGATGTGAATTTTGCATCATGTTCAAAGCAGAAACAGAAGTCAAGGAGTACATCTCCCACCAGCACCCTCAGTATTAAAAACGTGGAACAAAATGAAGTACTTTCAAACAGTAGACACTTAAGCTTCTTCATAGCCCCTCATAGCCTCTTCAGAGGGTCTGAAGCTCTCTCCCCAGCTCTGTCCTCAGGCACAAGGAAGAGGCAGTATTCACATGCTGTTGTCCCCTCTGCTTCCCTTGCTGGTCCATGCAGCCAATCAGTGGCAACTCCGTCTGCCACACAGCACTGCCATGGCTCCAGTCTGTCACTTGGGAACTACTTCATTTGGATTCGACTTTGGGGATGATTCCCTATGGGAAAAATTATCTCTTCTTATCTCAATGAAATGCTGGCATTGGGCAGTACAAGGGGCTGAGGAAGAATAAGAAAAACCTAGCCAAATGTTTAGAAAAATCCACCATGTTCTCCAGGGAATCCTGGATGAGGATGCCAGGTTTGGCCCTATATAATGTGTACATTGCTGTGCTAAAAAGACATCTTGTTACAAGGCTTCAGAGAAGCTTTCATGAATTTCTACTGGTCAGCACAGATTGATTTTCTTCCCTTCAGTGACTGTCTCTCCAACTTGTGATGGTCTGGACAGTTTCCTCTGGTGAGCAAATTTTCTTCAAAGGTTTCTAGGGGTGCAAATCCAGTAAGAGAAGATTAGTCAGGGTCAACTGAGAAATCTCCAGGAAAAATATAAAGACTCTCTTCTGGATCCACACAAACTCCTTGTCTCTCCCTGGCTGAATTACTGTCGTACTCCTCAATAAAGCACTTGAATTAGCAGTTGGCAGCTGGCCAGCATGTCTTTCATTCTGTCCAAAAGGTGAAAGGCAGGGAAATTGTGAGCTTTTCAGAGCAAGCCAGTGATGAGTTTGCTCAGCAGAGACTGAATATCTGGTGAACAGATTGCCACAGCTTTTGTCTGCCAATGATATAATTTTGTCTATCCACCCTTTGTCCCTCCTGATTTCTGCTCATGCTAACACGGAATGACGGGCTCGCCCATTTAACTCTGCAGGCTAAATTTCAGCTTCATTACTATGTATTAGACCTATTTTCACCCCAATTTAACATTAATAGATTAATTTGAAGAGTTCCTAACTGAACTGCAAATCTCCTAAATTACTTTTTTACTTTTTTTTTTGTATGGATACAGCTTAATATTTAACATTTCTTCTAATTTAGTGTTTATATAAATGTCAGACTTCTGCTCCTCCTCTTTGCTCTCTACTTGGATCCAGGCTTAGAGGGCATCATGGCCATATAGCTTTACTGCTGTCTGCTCCCATTAGACTGATCAGAGGAATCAGCTGTGACCACAGCCTAATGCTGTTGGACCATGTTACAGCCTATGACAATGAACTTCTAAGCAATAATCATTTACAGTAATTTCTTTTGTGTCTGCAGAGCAAAAGTCCAGTATCTTCTTTCTCATTCTGGCTCTGAAGTCATTGATGTCAAGGATTTCTGTCTCTAAATTGTGACTACACTTGAAAGAAGCACTGTGAGCTTGAGGACCCCACCCCATGGCCAGGTTTTAACCTACACCCACCCTAAAAGTGTTTGCATTGCTTTTAAGAACAGCCCAGTTTAAGAAATTTGCTGATTGTGGCAGACAACACATTTATACTTGCCTAAGCTGGATTTTGTCCTTATGAACAAAAGATTTTAAGAAACTTTCTAAGAAGTTGAAAGAAACTTCCTCTCTGTCCCTTCAGGGCTTTCAGGGTCTTGGACTGAGGCTTTTAACACAGACTTCATAAACACAAATGGCTGGTAAGCCTCTACTTGAGAAGGGGCTCTGAGGAGTTTAACCATACACCGGTCTCAATAGTCTCAATTTAACAGCGAGTCTTTATTTATTTGCAACAGCATAGTTTTTTGGAAGAAAGTAATTATTTCCATTCCTGAACTTTTCGACAACTGAAATGTTGCTAAGGCTTAAATATTTCAACAGAAGGGTGCGGTAGGGGTATATGTTTGGACTTAAATGAGTCCAGGTTTTTGGCAGTGAGGTGAGCCTTTTTTCTGACAATGTTAATAATTTGATTTGATTATAACATTGCAATGTCTCATGGTTCTCATAAAAACTGGAGCCCCCTCATTTTTGTCAAGAGATACATTACAATTCAACCCCTGCACTGTAGTTCTCATTGTTTAGGCAAGCCAGGTAGGATTGCCTTGCCAGAAGCTGAGATGAAGTTTTACAGGGACAGACAATCTTGTAGTCCTGGCTTTCTCTCAAGTGCCCCAGCCACGACTGGATGGTACATAAGCTATCACTCAAAATATATGTATGGAAATGGCAACAGACATTACCTTGTCAAGAAGGTTAAAATGCCTGAGAGCTTTCTCAGACTTTTAAGAAAATAACTCAGCATTCTATTTTAAAAGTACAGTAAGATAAAAGAGAGCTGCCACAATAAACTTTTTATGGCAGGATAGGTGGGTGCTTTGAGGGTGAATATTCTTCTCTATTTTTGCCTTTCTGGGTGGAAGAGCCTTAGGATTCTATGTGTCCTGGTAGTCTGTTTGTGAAATTGCATTTCAGATGACACAAAAGGGGCTTTTAAAAAAGTTGAGAAAAGGCACATGAAGGGAAAAAAAACTCTTTTAGAAGATAAAACAGCTTCAGATGAATTAAAGTTCTCACACTTGCAGCTGGAATCTACTCTCATGGTGCCTGGTGCTGATGAATTTTGATATCACAAAGCACAACACCCTTCCTGCTGACTATTTTTTAAAATGTCAACCACCACAAATTGCTAAAGGTGGGAATAACATTTCTGGAGTGTATTGTAGTAATAAGACCCACTGCTGTCATTAAGGGTTTGTATATCTGTTTGCTCTGGTATTCCTCTCTGAAGTCTTTCCTGCTGTGACAGAGAAAAGGCAGGCTAGAGGAATTGATAAAACACTTCCAGAGCCCTGAAACTGACATATACATCTTCTTGTCCTTTCAGCTGGCATTGCTCCTGTTCAATTTACTGGATCTTGTTCTTCAGAAAATGAGGCACTGTTCATTTAATCTTTTATATCACAAATGCAAGAAATCTTATTCATATTCTCTTGTACTTGTGGTACAAAGAACTGTTTTCATAAGCTTTAAACAAAGTAGTATCTGCTTTTTATGTATTTCAAATACAGAGTGATGCTGTAGCTGTGAGCTTCATCCAGAATAAAAAAAAAAAGCTGAGTTCATGCAGTCCCAGGAACCAGCCTCAAAATGACTAGCATCATTGAGAGGAAGCAGTTTTCTTAGTAGGGAAGAGTATCATAGACTCTTGTAAAAGACCTTGAGAGGTCACCTATTTCCAACCATTCAAGGGAGCTCCAACTTAGATCAGAACATCATCTTCAGACAGCACCATCTAAAACTGTTTTATCTACAGTTAGTAACTAAAGGAAAAGTGCCAGATGAGCCAAAAGAGACTTTGGCTGCAGTTTCCCCACAATGTCCAGTCCTTTGGCAGAGCTCAGATTTTTTTAAAGAAAATATATCATTTCTTTAGAATAGGCAAGAAGAAAATGTGTGACACTTTCCAACGTTCACTTTGCAAACAAAATCAGAATACTGAAGAATGAAAGAGAAGATAACCTTCATAAGAGAGAATAATTTTATTAATCTGGAAGCTGAATCATATTAAGAGTCTGTGACTCTCAGAGGAGCTTGAGTTCTGTTAAAATTTGCTGTTAGGAGAGGAATTCTGCTAACTAGAAAGCTATAAAGGAGAGAAACATGAGATGTTATTTTTGCCAACTTGACACACTCTCAAAGTTACAGCACTAACTACATACAGTCTTTTATAAAATGAACTGGGCAAAAAAACAAGAGAGGCATCGTCACAGTATCCGCAGTACTCCAGCTAGTGGTTAAACTCAATGTGCACAGAATATATTTTCTAAACAAAATTAAACTGCTCTGGCAGTTCTGACCTCTAGACAGTCCTCTCTTTTGAAGAAAAATTGAAGTGACTCGTTAAGTATGGGAAGAAATTTCTCCTGCACCTGGGACTCTGTAACTGTGGTCAATGGACCATAAGCAGATTCCTCAACATGTTTGGCCTCAGTCTGCAGAAAAAGAGAGGCTGAAGCAACCATGGAGCTTAAAGGGTAGGAAAAAGGGAAGGAGGAGAAAAATGAGAGAGTACCAAACACAACTGGGCATATTCCCCCTTATTTTTGTGCCTCAATATTTCCATCCAAAAAATAGAGTTAATCCAAATTTTTGAAACAAAAAAAAAGCTACACAGGGGTTTAATGCAATTTTTCATAAGTCAGTAATGTTAAAGTGCTTTTCTTGACAGGTGTTCAAGACTGGTGTATTTTATGTGGTAGAACTGGGTTCTCTTTTTAAGCTAGTATGCTTCAGGGCACATGATTTTCTTTCCAATCTTTGTTCACAATTCTTTGAGAACAATGACAATGTAAACACTCAAAACCTGAGGCTGGCAATGTTTCCTGGACAGTAAGAAGTAAAATGACAGGTATTCAGAAAAGGACAATTATTTAGAGAAGGAAGAAAATCTTTTTTGAACAGTAGCAAAACCAGCTACCTTCTATTTTTCAAATCATATATTCATTAGTCAAATATAAAATTAGACAGTCTTACTAAAAAACAATTGCCAGTGTGAAGGGTAGGAGAGAACAGTTTCTCTCCCTTTTCTGTAAAAACCAGCATATGATTAAATAACTCTGGAAATCTTGTGTGTGCACAGTGCATGAAAGAGACATGGAAAGAGGCAGGGCAATAGGACCACTCTGGCATTCACCTCCTTAGGCAGTCTTCAAGTCCCTTGAGCACTGGTCAAGATGTGTCATTGTCCCATTGGCTTCAGCAGGACAACTCCCTTGTCTTATAAGCAAGAATTTTAGCATTTTTCTTAGATGGAGCTTAGGTCTGCCCTGATGCACACTGATGTCTACAGAGAGGGTGTAGTGGGAGCTGGGGAGAAGCACCAGGCCTGGGAGGAACAGAAGTGATTATGCAGAAAGGCATTGCAGTAGAAAGAGGACAAATAAGGGTATATGTAGTGGAAAAAAAAAAAAAAAAGAGATTTACTGTTACACCAAATCTTAGTATTAATTAAAATGTAAGTGTGCTTTGAATTATGGGGCTATCACTCTATTTTGTAATATTTGTGTCTCTCTGAACTGCTGGAGACTAATTTTTGAGGTTTACAATGTCACCTTTGAAAAAATTGCATTTCTATAATTCACAGTGCTTGTTAAATTGTTATATATAGAGCAGTATGTATTATAAATTAAAGCCTGTAATAGGTTTTAGTGCCAGTGACTACACTGAAAAAATACTGAACCCATAACTTTATTTGATCTGGTTTGTCATTAATATTTGAATAAATTATTCAGAGAAGAGTAATTGATCAGATAGAGATGATCAAAACCTATCAGGAATATTTGCTGAATATATTACAATATTCAACAACAGAAAAGGTAAGGTACATAAAAGAGCATGTCTGCTTCTTCAGCATGTTTCAGTATCAATCATCTCCTGGATTAATGTTTTTCCTCAATATTTCTTCACATTTTAAACCCTATTTTCTTTCCTGAGACCATTTTGAGTGTAGAGCTGAACTCTTTTATAATTTTTTACAATATGCAAAAAGATATTTGGGGAGATATATTTACACTTAGCCATTCCTGACAGCAGAGCATTGTTACACTTCAATATCACACTGTTCAAACCAGAGCCTTCTTAGGCAAAGAAGGCGTTCATACCCTTGTACACCCTGATACAAAAATATTAATGTACTGAGGATTTTTTTTAAGTTTGGTGATGCATATTAAAAATACATAACATCTTCAGATAAAGAAAATATCCCTCACTTCTTTTTGGGGGAAGCCTGAAAGTGCAAATCACTGCCACAGTAACCCAGGGAATGTTCCAAAATAGCAAGGAAACTAAAGTAAAGGCACATAAAAGTTTGATATTTTAATCGACCTTTACATCTTTTACTTCATCTCAATTAAAGAACAAACCCATACAAAATCATTGCAAATTCTCTATAATACATGGTTTAAACCTCTCTTGATAGGATAGTCTATAAAACAGATGAGGAAGCAGTAAAAAAAGATTGCTTTTAATCCTGTGGATACTTCGTGGGTTATGACTGGAGTTGGGAGCTAAAAAAGGCTGAGTTTATGATCTTAGGTCCATGTAGGACTGACAACTAAAGGAAAAGTGCCAGATGAGCCAAAGGAGACTTTGGCTGCAATTAAGGGAATTTACAATCACATTTTTCACTGTTTGAGGCCCAAACCCAGAATGTTCATGAATATCAATATGTAATTACCAGCAAGGCTCTGACCACTGCAGTAATAAGTGATGTCAGGAAAAATATATAGCAATAAATTCAATCCTCACAGTCTTCTACTTTGTTTGGTTGATCTATTTTTTAGCAAATTATGTCAGTGGAAGGTTTACTTGAGTAAGGTATACCTAAACATTTAATAGTTGATCCTAAAATTGGAGATAAATTCTGTCCTCTTCCTTTTTGTATAACACCCATGAACATTAATCAGAGTTACCTTATAAAAGGATCAAAACCAGCAACTTTCTCATTAGAGACTATACTTCCCTACTGGCTGATGGAAAAATTGGTTAATGAAGGGAGCAAGGAGAGAAGAATATGTAAAAGTCAGTATAACAAAATAAAAAGAATGGCCAGATTTGTTAAGAGAGGAGAGAAAAAGACACAAACTATGGCTATTTAACCTTAATGATATCCAAATTTATAATTTACTCTGGATTTCTGATTATCTGAACAAGCCACTGCACATTAATAAACAGTGCTGATGACACATTAATTGATATAACTTCTCTGAAATGTGTATGTATAGGCAGATCAGTTAGTAGATGTCAAAATAATGATCAATATATTGCACTGACAATGAGTTTTTGTTTGACAAATAATAATAACAAATAATTGTAATTGACACCTGAAGAACAGAGTTCTGTAAGCTCTGTTTCTATTTGGTTTATTTTCTGTCTTCAAGGATAACTGATGTTTACTTATTTTTTTCATTTATTTTACAGCTTGTCACAATGTTTCTTCAGAATGATAATTCTCCAGATATAATACTAAGTATTATACTTGATTCTTGACTTCTTAAGAAAAGTAAAAACTATTTCTTGAAGCAACTTTTAAAAGTTCTTGAACTGTACTCTTACAGGTTATAGAATATAAAAAGCAAAAATTAAACCCACAAGACACATTAAAAGAATTACACTGGTGCATTGGAATAGGATAAATAATTAAGGATAGAGCTTCTGTGTTAGATTTATGCAGCTGAGAAAACTTGGAAAAAGCATGTATTGAAATATGCAGTATTCCACAAAGTGTAAATTACAAATGAAAATTGCACCATGGAAAATATTACTTTGAATGTTAATTGTAGCACCAGAATAAAGAGGAGCTGGAGGATGATAGTCTCTTTGCTCTGTGCAGGAATTATTTGCTCAGATACACCATGAACATCAGTGGAAAGCCTTTGTCTGAACTGTTATGAACTCTGCTAAAAATAAATGTCAGGAAGAGTGGCACTGCAGGATACCTAGGCACAAACCTGTGGAACATTTTGAATGAATGCCACATAATCACTAGGTATTATTTTAAACCCAAATACATGCTGAGAACCCAGTTAAAACACTGTCATTCTTTCTCATTACCTGTCTATGAGCCTGAATATTCCCAGTATAAAATAAATGAGAATACTTTGGGGAAAGCAAATAGTTTTTCAGTGTTGCCAAAAGTGTCACAATCAGCTTGGACTGTTACTACAATTAAAAACAAAAATAAAATGTTATCTTACAGAATAATATTTGCAGCTATTTCTGCCCTGTCTGGGCCATCAGCTCTCATGAACATCTGGAAAGCCTCATGTCCATATCAAGGCACTCTGCTGCCCAGATTAGATGACAATGTTATAACAGTTGGTTTGACATGACAGTTGTTCTTTATTGTACTGGAGAAGTGAAGATATAGAGGAGCTGTCATGGGGTGTATAAATATTTTATAAATAGTGAACCAATACACAAAGTCCTTACTCAATTATTATTTGGGCAGAATTCTTTTGTTCTCATAAAAAAAGCTGGATATAGCCTCAAAGCACTTACTCCACAGAACTGTTATTAGAAAACAATCACTGCAAATGCAATTATTTCCAGGACAGCACAGCAAAGAATGCCCTATTCCCCAAGCAGAGATCAAACCAAATAATTAGGAAAAAAGCCCAATAAACTCTCCAGAATGATTTGGTGAGTAATCAAAAGTAACAGAAAACACAATCTATGCCAGTGTATAATATTCCACTTCAAACACAATGGCAAAATGAAATGCAAAAGCAAAGAAAAGGCAGAAAGGGATATGTGAGTTGTGTCTTATTGTCAATCTGTATAAGAAATCACTGGTAAAAGGCAGAATATGTAAATACATATCTTTTGAAAGCTGAAATTTTGAAAGGGGAAATGGCATGGCAATCCATGGGCTGTTTCTGTTAGCATAAAATTTTCATAAATATATGTTGTATGTAATCTGCTTTTTGGGGTATTTTCTTTTCAAAGCTTGGCTGTGACAGATGCTTCAATCAATTTAGTTAAAGCCACAAGGATTCTGTGAACAATCAATTCTTATTGAAAATCCCTGTCATAAGCACTTATTCTTAAAAACATCTACTAATTGCAGTGTTCCCCACTGGGTCCTCCCTACCAGTTTATTAAGGGCCAATCTTAAAAAGTAGTCACCATAAAGTTACCATAAGTACCCTCTTTAAATATCAGACATGGAAAATGGCTAATGACTAAGATACTACTGTGTGTGAACACTTTAAAAAGTTACCTGTAGCACTGAGACCTGGCCAAAACACAATTTTGGGATTTGCTGTAAATTTCCTCATCTTTCATTTGTTTCAAGTCCCAGCTGAACACCTGGAAGGATGGATAACAACTAAGGCTAAAGGACTATGCTTTTAGAGAAATGAATTAGACACCAACAGAGCTAGGATTGAAGGAAAAGAGAAAATGTTCCCCTTAGTGTTGTTCTGGAATAACCTACTCTATGTATAACAGGTTTGGGCAGCAGGGTCTGCAGATGTCCTGTGTGGAAGGAGAGGATAAGAACTGCCTGGGATGCACATAATGAATGGGTCCAGCCTGCTCCGACACCAGTGTGAGAGATGCCAGGACAAGGACATCCCCAAGGGAGTGCAGTCATTGGTGACCCACAACAGGGTAGAAGAAAGGTAGCGGGGGAGCAGATGAGGGGGTGCCTTAATCCATCCAAGGCCTCCCTGAAGTGCCCCCCAGAGTCATTCCTGAAGCCTTGCACTAAGGACTGCACATGATGCAGCAAACCCAGAGTCTGTTGTAAGAGACAACAGCAAATCCCCCTGCAGGGAGGGGCCTGGATTTTCCTACCTGGCCTGAGTATGTATTAACCCACCAAATTCTATGTTTTTTGGGGAGACCTTCACCACCAAGAAGACCAACAGGAGAGGATCAATGGAACATTGCTGGGATCCACGGAGTGGTGATATTTTCCTTATTCTGTCCCTGTTACTCTCTTTCTGTGCCCCCCACCTATTTTCTATTTCTTTCTTTCTCTCTCTCTCCCATATTTATTATCAACTAAAACTCATACTATTATCATTGGCATATAGTCTCATTTGCACCTTAATTCACACAGAGGCATTTCTAAGAACCTTAATAATCAGATCTTGACGGATGTCTCTCCTAATCCTGCTTGTTCTATGCCTGAGAACAGGTTACTTTCACTGGCAACTACATATTCATTCCTCTTAGGGTGAAATTATAACTCAGAAAGAACTGAGTAATAGGAGAGAAATCTGCTTCAATATAAATGTGGATCTTTTTTAAGTATCTATTGTCATCTAAAAGCCATCCACGGTACTGCAGATTGCTTCTCCTTGAAGGTGGATAACTTTTTTTTGGAGTTGAGGTCTTGCTGCATTCCTGTGTTTTCATGTACCAAACAAATTCCCATGGTAATGCCTGCAAAGAAATCCTTCTCTGTGTGAATATAAAAGCAACTGCCAGCCTCCAAGGGAGCAGCCAGCAACATGTCAGAAGCTGACTGATATCAGTGGCAGGGTAGTATGGGGTATGGGCTAGGGTAGTGGGAGATGTGAATGTGCCCTGAGCTTCCAGGGAACAGGTGGTACTTTCAGCATTTTGCCCAAAAGTTCAGTAGATCTATGTGAATTGCCTTAGTTTTATCACAAAGATTAAGTTAACCAGCTGTTATCAAAGGCTAGACACTGACAAAGTTAAGCAAACATGAGTTTTGGGCACAGGAAATAACCAGGTTATTTTATGTATTTCTGTAAAAGTGAGAAGTTTGCAAGTATGAAACACAGGTCCACTGCTCTGAAGTTTATTTGAGGGCAGTTTGCATGACAAAACAAATCTATGCACTCCTGAGTACCTTGGATCTTGCATGTTTTTCAAGGCACTTCTTCCCCACAAGCCATATTCTCACTGCACTATTCTTACTGACAGATTCTAGACTTAACATCTGAATGGAAAACAAGAGAGGTGTCACCAGAAAGAGCTGAAACTGTTCTTGGAATATTGTGAAGGTCCACATTACTGACTTCTACCTGCTTCTCTGTATATTTGCCTGATAATTATGTCTCACTCTTTCGCTCTCCTAGCATTCTCTCACCAGCCTGCCTAATTCATACATTTTTAATTGGTTTCTCATTGTAGCAGTATATCTGAATTATCACCCCATATATCTGAACTGTCACTCTAGTCTGGAAGTAAAACCGAACAGACTGGCTACCCATATGAAAACATGCAGCACATTATTCCTGTAAGTATTCCAAAGTAAATAATAAGGTTTTGGGTTTTAGTCTTGGATACAAAAAGATATTGATATGATCCATTATGACAGAGATTTAATTTTCACTACTATCAATTACAAGTACCACTCTTAATAAATCATGGATGAACAGTCTTAATAAACGCTAAGATAAAAAACAACTTACCATGTCTTTCATTTTGATGTATGTACTTAATATTGTCTTTGATCACTTCAGGAAGATAGTGATCTTGCCAAAAGCTAGAGCAGCAAGAGGGAGTGGGACTGATAAAGAGCCACTGCTCTGCAGCTAACTGAGGAGTTTCTTTAGCTGCAAGTCGTTATTAAAACTATACTTTGAGCTTCTAAAAGAATTTAATCTAGGTGCCTCTTGGGAAGAGGCAGCAAACACTAAGCAGTGGGCTGTTGTTCTTTTTCTGTAATTCTCACAGCATAAAATAAGCAAAACCAATTAGATTTCTCACACAAAACATCAGCAGAGATTGCTGTGTAGTGAGCTCTATGCCTGACTTGGCAATGCTCATAACATGGTGAGAACCTGGCAGTGCAGAGACTCATCTTCAGCTGCGGCGGCTTCCTGCTACGACCTCAAGCAGTTGAGCACCGGCTAGCGCTGCCTTTGTGAGGCCGAGTCCGCCACGTGAGCGGGCACTCCAGGGCTGTGGCGTCTGCCTCCCTGACAGTGCTGAGCGCTGCAGCGTGGATAACGCAGCTTTGGTGGCTTCACGCTGAGAGGCAGCGAAGGGACAAGAGAAGGACACTTTGCTTGTGAGCCTGAGAACTTTTATTCCCCCATGCGTGGTCGGAACTAATCGCTCTCAGCGCAATGCAAAGCAAATGCCGGAGAACAAAGGACTTGCAACAGATTAAGTAGGGGGTGGGCGGACAGGGGTGGAAACCTGCCTCGCCCAATAGGGACAAACGATAGAGGAGTGACATAGATCATAACAACCAATGGTAACGTAACAGGGGTGGGTACAGTGTTCTGGGACAAATAGAGGTGCAGAGGTGGGGTGATTGATGCAGAACTTTCATGAAGAAGCAGGGGGTGGTTACAAGATTGACACTCGTCAGGGAATGAGCAAACCTTGACTGACAGAACCATGTAAGGAGAAAACTGGGAGAAGTGAGAAGATTGACAGGTCTGAGTGGCGGGAGCTCTCGTGGTAAACAACTTGGAGCAAACCACTGTAAGGGAAAAATAGGGCAGTACAGGGAACAAACCTAACTAACATTAATAAAATCCCTGACTAAATCAACCCAACCTACAACATTTAGCTTGAAGCAAAAAACGGGTAAAATTAATCAAAAAATACCTTTGGGGAATGGATGGCTGGAGAGAATGGATGGGGTTGCTGGCTGAAGCCTGACCTGCTTTGGTAATGACCAAGTAGCTTTATTATCTGGATGTTTCACATGATCTATCAGTTTCGTATTGTGTTCAAACTTCCATGCAAGCTGTAAGTACATAGAGAAACTCAGAACATTTTATTGGTTTGATCTTCATAGCAGAAGCTCTGAGTCTTCAACTTAATACTTCTATTAATTGGTTCAGGCATTCTCCTCTATAATAGGACATATGCAACAATTGCTCTTATGGTGATTACAACTTCGCAATACTGACACTGTAATTGTGATTGAAAACATACTTTCAAGTCCCTAATTTCAAATACTTCTGTCATGAAGAAAAATATCCAGTCTTGTTAAATAAAATTTTGTCTTTATTTATCACTTTTTAAATATCACAACTTGACTAGCCTGTTGTCAGGGAGCAGCAAGGGATGACTTTCTGTCTGTAGAGGCTTGTTTTTTATACATAGTGATTACAAGCACAGAAATCCGAATATTTTCATGTATTGGTCTTTAATGACTAGGAGGTAGGACATTGTCTCCAATACCACCTCCACAGTCAAAGATACCACCTAATTTTTGTGAAACAGAAAGAAAAGAGATGAAAAATCTGTTTTAGGTTGATATTAGCAATGATAAATACTGTCCTTCAGGATGCAACTGAATGTTTATCTTTCTGTCTTTGCTTGAGGCAAGATGACTGGGTGAGTTACAGCACTAGAAAGGATGAGTTTGGCATTCATAGAAATGTTTGATGTTTGATAAGAACTTTTGTCAGTCCAATGCTATAGTCTTCATCTTTTTAACTGTGTCATGTGCAACCAGGTGCAACCAATTCAATTAAGCCTGTTGTCATAAGTTTAGGTGTAAATATCTTAAAAATTGAATAGCTGAAAAGTGAAAATTAAAGGCATAAAAGTTAGTCCTCATATGCACAAGAGGGTTTGAGTTACAGATCCTGGGGGGGAATTAGCTCCAAGTTTCAAACTTAGACAGGAATATTTACTGGTTTGTTTTAGTTTCAATTGCAAGTATATTTCTTATGAAAGAGAAAATCTAACACATCAGTTATGAACTGCTGCATAGATGCATCTTACTTGCCACTGTGCTCAGTTTTATACCAGGAAAACTCCATTTATTTAAAGTAAATTTCTTATTGAAAATGATGGTTAAAGCTCATGAAAATAAATTACCTAACATTTTCTGTTAAAAAGTATTTCGGGGGCATTTTCTGGAGAAATTCCTGCTGTTGACATTAGCCAGATCTTTCCGAATCATCTGGGCTCAGGAAACACCCTGTAAAATTCTTTACAGGTTTAGCTGGTACATAATATTAAAAGAGAAATCCATTTCTCATATCTGCATTGTGAGTACAGCTCCTGCCGAAAAGTAGAAGGACATAAAGGTTCCAGTCTCACTGAGGGTCCACAGAACAACCAAAGCTCAGCTCGGGTGAGGCAGCAGCACAGGGCACCAGATACACTCTCAGGGAGCAGGTGGCTCAGCAGCCCAGCATGGTGCAGGGTGACAGCTCCTCCTTGGGTTAGTTCTTTGCATCAGGTGGCAGCAGCTTATTTGGAAAGTTCAAGTTCAGACGTTGATATGCCCTGATGTGTTGCTAGGCTTCCTATTGCCTCCTACTAATACAGTGGAGGAAATTATGCTCAATTCAAACTCTCATAGCGAAAGAACACCTCAGCATAAATTAACAAATCAAAAATTTGGAAATCAGCAAGTGCCAAACATAGTTTCCTTGCTGCTTCTATACTTTCTGTATCTATGCTACTCTCGTAATTGTTTTGTAACAGCTGATGTTTCCAAAGACACCTACTTTATTCAACACACATATCAAGGAATTCATTTGTAATTGGGCATTGTATTAGGAAGTGTGCAGAAAGCAAAGTAAAAGACTTGGGAAAGCAAAGAAAGACACTGGTGTTAGAACAGGTGTCCTGGTATTAAAATGAACAGTATTTTCTCCATGTCTTTGCCATTTGCAGACTTTTGAAAAAAACTAAAACAAATTACATCAAACTATGAAGAGCCAGAAAAAGCTCTGGGTTTCTCTGTGGTTGTACTCAGCTCAGGATCACTAGGAATGACTGGGAACAGAGCTGTCCATTTCCCATTGCAGTACACACCTACACTGTGGCTGTTCAGAGTCTCTGACAATAGATAGGCACAGATAGAGCTGTCAGAGGGAAGGCACTGTCATTATTCCACAGGGACAATGACAATTCTGAAGGATGAGAACACACTGTGGGACACCTTACAAACTGGTTCTTATACTCCATTCCAATACACTGAGAGGCTTTAGAGAACATCATGGCTCATTGCTAGCCTGCACAATTGTTTTCCACTGGGTGCTGAGTAGTACTAAGTAGAAAAGTTTGTATGCTCCTGGAGCTCATCCCAATGTGAAGCTGAACCTTGGCTAGGGCAGACAGCAAAACCAGTGCGCTGGAATCATTCCAAAGCTACAGGAGGTCTTCATCATCTGAATTAGTGAAGATAAGACTCTTTCATCATTGTTTACTCATTGATAAATGTGGATTTTTATTAACACAGTTAACGGTCATGAAAGTAGGACATCCATGAGTAGGTCCTCAAAGGACATGTGGAACAGACAGGATTTGAAACAGGCAAGTTATCCCAGTGTGGAACAAGGGCAGAGCAATGAACCGTGGTTGCAGGTAGCACATGAGTCTGCATTACTTTTCCATATTTGAAGTTACATAGGAAGAGAGAGAACATAAGTCAAAAGCATTGGGAGACAAAAGAGAAGAAGTAGGTAAAGGAAATGGAACACTGATGAAGAATAGAATAAGGAGAAGATGTAAAAGTGACAGATAATCCATCTGATTTCCACTCTTTTTCATCAATCAGAAAAATTCCTCTGTCATTTTTATGTATAGGTTCTGATTACCTTCCTGTTCCTAATGTTGACTTTGTTCCTGCTTTCCACACCATGAAAAAGCAAAAGTCACAGCACTGCTAGAATATGACATCAAACTGGGCCCAAAATAACATTAAAGACGCACTTAATGGACTCTTGTAGTATCAGAACAAAACCATATGCTTGGCTGGCAAATGAGTGATCCCCCTGGATCATTTGTATAAATGAGTGTTTGTCATTGCCCACAAAATTTCACAGCTAAGTCCTTTTTGAAAACTCTAGAATATGCAGATTACACTACAAATAGGAAAGCAGACAAAAAAAAAAACCCAAAAAAAACCCAAAAAAAACCCCAAAAAAACAAAAAAAAAAAAAAAACCAAAAACCAAAATAACAAAAAAACTCAATTCCCAAACCAAACAAAACAAGAAACCAAACAAACCTCTGTATCTTGTGTAAATTTACATAACTCCACACAGACTTCATTTCGTAACTCTATTAACTTGCACTATTTGCAGATCAGCCTGAGAAATTTCTACCTGAAGCTTACAGATGAAAATACTCATTCTGCATTTCTTGCATTCCTGAAATTCACATTCAATTAAGAATTTATGAAAGGAAGGCTTAAAGCCTAAATTGCACCATTAATTCTCTCTGGTGCTAATAGATCATAGCAGATTAGAGAGAAAGGAAACAGGACAAGGATCAAAAAGAAATTCTTTCTGTGAAACATAAATTATCTTTGACTGTACGCTCCTTGGGAGCTGGGAAAGGCCATCATTGATTGTTTCTTAAAGTATTGTGTATGGAACAAAGTAAAACCCTGTAGTTTTTCCTAATATTAAATCATCAATACTATATATCCTAAGTCAAGGACATTTTTTTCCTTGTCTCATGGTCTGACAGTGAGGACAGATGCAAAACAAACAGGGAGGGAGCATAGCTGGGACAGGTGACCCTGACCAAAGGGATATTCCATACCCTAGAGCATCATGCCTAGTATATGAACTAGGGGGAGTTACCTGCAAGAGTCTAATCTGTGCTTAGGAAGTGGGGTCTGGCATTTGTCAGAAGGTAGTGTGCAGTTGTATTGTGAAGCAGTCAATTTCTTCCTTTTATTATCATCATCATTATTATTATTTACCATTATTATTATATTTCCCTTTATTTTAAGTTATTAAACAGTCCTTATCTCAACATACAGATTGAACTTTGATTCTCCTCCCAGTTCCACCAGGGTGGCAGGGGAAGAAAGGGGTTATTGGATGAGCAGCTGTGCAATGTTTGATCTCCAGCTGGGCTTAAAACCACAATATCCCCACAAACCTTCCTCAGTAAGCAGCAAACTGAATGTGCTGCTGAATATTCACAAACTGAATGTGAATATGTTCTTGTTATCTCAGTAGTCTTGCTGGAGCTGTATGATTGCCTTACAAGAAAACTTTTAAAAGCAGCTCAGCAGTGGCTAGGAGGAGAAAGTGGAGAAAGGAGATTGAAAAAGGAGAGATGAAGACTTGTGAATGCATTTTGGTTCTGTTAGTGAAAATGCAACTGAAAATCTAAAAAAGATTGCTGAAGAACAAATAGGGATAAGGGAACTGATGATCATACTTGGGATAAGGAGGAACTGCTGCTCTTGGTCTGAACTTTTTGCTATGGAAACTGTATTTGCTGACTAGTAGGAGAGAGGGAACAACTCCCTCCCATGTCTTCCTGAGCAAGGCTTCCAGCCTGTCATTGTCAGAATTGGGAGCCTTGGTGAAAGGCAGGGGCAGAGGCAGATGCCACTTTCTGAAGCGAACTGCCCCCACAAGCTGCAGAGCAATGTCAGGAGAAGAGAACAGGTGTCAGGGGAAATGCTAAAAAGAGAAGTTTGTCTGCCTTCAAGATGAAACGACTCTTGTGACCAAGGCAGCAGCTTGCAGAGCCATGGAGCCCAGCCATCTCAATGTCAGTGTGGAAGGGAAAGCCACATGCCACATGTGAGAAATGCCACTCATTTAAAAAAAATTAAAAAGTTCATTAAAACTTTATCAAAAAATACAACAGAAGACTGAATAGAGAAAGGAGCAAAGGATTTTTTCCCACCATGTACTCATCCACACAATGGATGTTCTGCCTTTTAACCCTTTAGCCCCTCCCAAAGTCTTGTCAATCGATTCCTTCTTCACTCTCCAGTGGTGGAGATCACTTTCTTACATCTTGATTAGAGGTCAGGTGTTGCCATAGTAACAAGTTGACCCTCCCAAATGCCCCGATTTCCCAGGCCATCCCATGATAACAATGCAAGAGGGGGTAAAACATAACTATAAATCTCTAAAACTTCTCATAACATATATATAATATTTGTCTTTTAATTGTGAGGGTCAACCATCACATTACTCATCTATCACACCACATATATCTATAGTGCAGTTGTGACACTGCAGTTGTGACACTGTCCAGGTGCCCACGATGACACTAGTAACAAACCCACTACTCCGACACCATCCTTCAGTCCATGCCTACACTTACCATTCATTTTAAATTATTACAGCAGAGGTGTTTACACCTAAGCTAGTCAGATGACATGCTTGCAGTCAAAAGAGCAAAAACAGTACTAATAGCACACAACTTATGTGAGCTATTCTAGCCACCTGTAGTATGGTGAATCATACTTTGAAAGTGCCTGTTCTTGCTCTTGCTTCTCAAGGAAACTCAGTCTAGTGAAACGGTTCTATGTTTGGCAAGGTGAATCTCAACTTTTCAACCCATCTCCATAGTCATTCAGTGTAAAGTATGTCAGAGATGCGTGTAAAGGAGTAGTTCTGTAGTTATCCATTTCAGTCACACATTGTATCTCCTCAGCTTAATGATATGAGACAGCCCAGTCATTTTGATGATGCTCTTTTGCCTGACTGAAATGGCTAAGGCTTGTTTGCATGTAACTGTGAGCTCTGCAGCTGGAGAGACAGCTTCAGCACACATTATACAGGTGCCTGCACCCATTACGAAAGAAAAGTTTTCAATCATTTAAGCTATGTGGTTAAAATTGTATCTGAAAAGCTATTAATTAATCACTCTGCACAGGCATGCCACTCATCTGCTCAGAGCCCAATTAAAGTACACAATGGAAGACTATTAATGAACAATGCCTTAAATGCTAAGCAGAACACTTATGGCTTGATAAATAGTCACATTTTATTGGGCACTCTTTTTAAATGCGCCATTTGAATATAGATAAAAGCAGAGCCAGTTGACTTGCAGATGTTGCTTCATTAATGGAATAATGTGAAGTGAAATAGATTATACTGATTGCCATTGAATCAAACTTCAACAGATTAGCTGGCATATTTAAGAAACGTACTCATTTTCTATATAATGATGACAAGATGACTCATCAGTATGACACTTTATAGACAGAAGTAGCCCTTTTGTGCACTGGCAGACAGTTGGCTCCTGTACCACTTCTACGGCTTGATTTTATTTTGAGGTTGGCTGGTTGATCCTATTTAGTCTTGTCCAGTGCAACAACAGTGACCAGAGGTGAGGGGAATGTGGTCTTAGAAGCCTTCTCTTTGTGAGCTTTTTTCCACACTACCCTCAGAGACAGTCACCTCTGTTTGGCTTTGGGTATAACCACTTGTACCTCCTTGGAGAAATGTAGCTCAAGGCAAAATTCAAAACAAGACTGTTTAAACCCATATTACTGACATCAGTGCAATACAGTAGGAGGCCCAACAATTTTTTCTCTTAAGAAGTTGGTGCTGACATACAAACATGAAAGGTAACATTAAAAAAAACCTAGAACAGATAACCTGTTTTTTAAAAGTTGTTTGTATTATTTTTCTGCAGTTTATTTTCCTTTAATGGTCTGGTGTACTTTTTCACCTACTTCTCTTAAAATTTTGATATGTAAGCTAAGAAATACTATGTGATTTTTCAGTATAATCTTGCATTGTGTACTGACTACAGGGACAAGGTAGAAAAGTGTATACCATAGGGTTGTTCAAACAACAGATGTCCTTGAAGAAAGTATTTCTCTCTTAAGGGAAATTCACTGATGAGATAAAGCCACATTATAAATAAATATTCATAGTTCCAGCATGTTCCTAGATATAGCCTTATATATTATTTTAAAGGACAAAATCTCCTAAGGCTTATGGTAGGCATCCTCTGTTATTATCCTGAACATCCATCTCACCACTGCAGCACTGCAAATATTCTTTCTTACTGCACAGCATTAATAAGAGAAAAGTGCCTGTACTGTAAAAAACATGAGCTACCTTCATTTTTCACACTAAAGGATCACCAGTGAGGTCCCTTTCATAAGATCTTAGATATAGCCATTTAGACAAAAGATACATTTTGAAGGGAGGTGAGAGCCTTTTAAACCTTTACATCTAATGGTTTATGTAATATCTTCAAAAGAAGAAACTATATCTTAAGGGAAGCTTAAGGCATTTCACATGTGAACTTGCAAAAGAAAGGAGACAATAAAGCTGTGGCAATTTTGTACAGTCATAACTGCATGAGTTAGTTTCATTTGAATCTCTGACTATTTTGCACTAGGTCCCTGCACATGTATTTATCCAGCTGTGGTATGAATGTATTTGGGGTTTTCTGAATAGGTTCATTACTGGGCCCACCTCAGCTCCCACAGGTATATACAGAGATGCAGATCCAGTGTGGATGAAGTGGCTCTTTCCAGGTGACATAAAACACACAACCCAGAATTTGTGTACTGTCATGGGGTTAAATCCCCACTTACTAACCATTTCCAATCTTCCCTCAAAGCAAATCTGTATCTCATGTTTGTCATCCATTTCACAAACAGAAGGTTTACAGAACATGGAACACTTCTGAAAATCCTGCCCCAGAGGAAAAGATTATATTGTGATATCTCAAAGTGAAGATCAGTAGGAACAAATATATCAGGCTAGGTTTATAACTACTTTTTTTTGGTGTCCTTGCAGATTCATTAAAAAACTGCAAACAACTAGGATCTTCCAAGTTATTTCATTTGTTGAGAAAAATTTAAATGTGACAATGTCATCTTTGAGACTTCTCTTATTCTATGGAGACAGCACTTTCCATCTCATTCGGTTAAATACCATCATATGCCTTATATTCATCAAAGTATTCCAGTGGGCTGGAAACATGTAGTGGATGGCTTGGTAAGCCTTGTGTCCTTCACCCCATGCTTGTTGGGATGTTAAATCTCCTTCATATCCCCAGTGCATCAACCATTAGTTTGGAGGCATATTTTAAAGCTTTATTCACAGAGGCTTAAATACTGATCAAAAATTGTCTGAAATCATCAAGGTCTCTGTTGGTTCCTCAGTCACTTCAGAAGATATTCTTGTCAGCATGGTCTGACTCATCAGTCTATTCTCACTGATGGTTTATTAGAAGAAAATAATGAAAGACCCCATGGATCTGGCAAGTCAAGATTTTATAGCCAGTGTGTGTTCTGCATGTACCACTCACTCACAGAAACTGGGCAGAAAATACCTTCCTTTTTTCTAGGCAAAATTAATTTCTCTGTCATAATTCTGCTTCATTTTTCAGTCTCCAGGCTGGCATCTGGTGGCTTAGATTACCAGAAGGACCTTGAGGCAGAAGGTCAGCCAGGGGCACTGCTGGAGACTTCAGCAGCACAACACAGCTGCAAAATCCCCTTTGCTGGCAAACCATCAGCTGGCTAGAGCTGCGCAAAGAATGAGCTGCGTGCCAAGGGGCGGCGGTGAAAGGATGGACAGGAGTCGTGCTGGTTATTCGCTTAGCACATCTTTTATGATGAGCTTAGAAGGGTCTTGTGCTTCACTAAGTCACCCTATCCTATACAGTCTAACAGAAGCTGCTGAGAGCTGAGTGAACCTTACCTACCCTTTCATCTCCACAAGCAGCCTCCAGTGAGTAGCATTTGGAGTCATGCCCCAGATGAGGCCAGACTCATTTCTCAAAAAATTGTGTTTATCTTACAGTTTGATCAATTTTCCAGTTAGGTAAAATCCACCCAATATAGAGTGTTATAACATTAAAATAAGTAAAGTAAAAGTAGTAAAAGAAGTAAAAGAAATTAAATCACCTTATAAAATTATTAATTTCTTGGACTGAGCACATTAATAACAAATATGTAGCCAGCATTGCTCTGTACCAGACCTTGGTTGTCAGAGGGGGTTAGCACAATCAGCTTTAACAGAAGGACCCACAGTGCAGAGGTGAAATTAGCATCCCAGTGTTGAGAGAGGGATCCAAGAGCAGGAGGGGCAAAGTAGAACAAGATCCCACAATCCAGACTTGGGATAACTACAGTTGCAACATGTAAGAAAAGGTGGTGAGATCTGACTGAACAACTTTGCTATTATCTAGTTTCTAACATATGTCAATTTCTTTTCCTAAAACAGAAAAACATTCACCAGTAATGGTAAACAGAGATTTTTGAAATAGAAATAGAAAACAAATAGATTTTTTAGAGACCAGATTTTTTTCCTCAAATTTCTTATACAGAGTTTTGTGGATTACAAACAATAAACAAGGCCCTTTGCCTTCATACCACTCAAGCCCTGGAAAGAAAAAGGTAAGCCATTACAGAATCATCCATCAAAAATCAAAGCACATAGTAAAGATGTGTTTTCCTGAGAAAAGTGTGTACTTTTAAATGAAAATGTGCTTTTGAAAAGGGCAATTTATCAATAAAAAAACCACTCTAAACTACCTTTGTGCTTTTATGCAGAAGAAAGACCATAAGCACTTTGTAAAGCCTGGATGAGGTACTTGTGGATACAATGAAGTATACAGTGGAGATGCTGTTGTTTTCTTGCTAATTTTCTGAATCTCAGGCAATGTTCCCTGCTTATGACAGGATGTTTTTTTGTATTTTTTATTCATTATGTTTCCCAGAGAAGAGGTACCACTTTGTATGAGATTCTCTATATCATTCTGCTGTTGATAACAAATTTGGTATGACTTGTGTAGGTTTTTGTATATTGCAGCACATATGATCCAAATTTGATTGTAAAGGAATTTTTTTCTTTTCAGATATCTGCTGCCAAACCTTACAGATTTCTGCATGCACTCTTCCACTGTTAGCAGCCATTACAACAAAGGAGTGACACAAAATATCCAGACACATTGTCATACTGTATGTGAGGACAAGGCATATCAGTGCATATTCTGACAACAGTTATGGGCTAGAAATATATTCTAGGAAAATATTAAACAGCCCTATTACTCTGTGTCTCTTGGCTGATGTGAAATCAGACATGGGCTATGGATCTTTCTATTACACCAGCTGTTTATGTCAAGCTTGGGGCGGTCACAGCAATTAGCGTGAGTAATATGCATCATCTTCCCAACTCACCATCGACTCTGGCAAGCTCTCACACAAACGACATGAAAGACACAGTCTGCCTGATCTTCGAGGCTATAAAAGCCTGGTCTTCCTGTTTAACTCAAATGAATCATAAGTTCCCAGGAAATTCCTTCAATTCTATTCTATGGAAAGCAGTTTTGCTATCATAGAATAGCCTTTGGAAGGGACATTTAAAGGTCATCTAGTCCAACTACCCTGCCATGGACATCTTCAATTTAATCAGGTCAGAGCCTCATCCAAACTGACCTTGAATGTTTTCAGGGTTGGGACATCTGTCATCTCTCTGGGCAACTTGTTACCTGTTTGTAAATTTTTTTTCTTCTATATAGTGTGACTAGATCGTTCTTCAGTTTAAAACAACTACCCCTTGTCCTATCACAACAGACCATTCTAAACTGCCCATGTCTTTCTTATAAGACCCCTTTAAGTACTAAAAGGCCACAGAGAGAACTTTTTAGTGGGTTATCCAGGCTGAATAATCCTATCTCTCTGTCTTTTCTCATAGGAAAAGTTCCTTCTGATCATTGGACCGACTCCCCTGGACCCACTCCAACAGTCTGTGTCATTCTTGTGTTGAGGACCCCAGAGATGGATGCAGCACCGCAGGTGGGGTCTCCTGAGGGTGGGTAGAGGAAGAGAATCACTTCCCTTGCCCTGCTGCCCACGCTGCTTTGGATGAAGCCCAGGATACCTTTGCCTTTCTGGGCTGCAAGTGCACACTGTTGGCTCATGTCCAGACTCTCATTCACCAGTACCCCCAAGTCCTGCTTGGCAGGGCTGCTCTTGCTCTGTTCATTCCCCAGCCTGTATTGACACAAAGGGTGCCCCAACCCAGGCACAGAGGACCTTGCAGTTGGCCTTGCAGGACATCATGTGGTTCACATGGACCCACTTGATACAAGAGAAACAAGGCAAAGATGGATAGAGAAACAATAAAAGAAGATTTAATCAGAGAATGGTTTAATATCAAACGTAAAACAACAAGTAAAAAAATTTTAGAAGCATAGGCTGGTCACGTGTCTAACTATTCTCCTGACGTCAAGGTCATTTTTTCTGGAGCCATCACAGTAAATCTGGGGTTTGTTTTTGGCAAGGCAGAATTCTTTTGCAGGAAGAATTGGAAACACAAAGATAAGTGTTAAGTACAGAAAGTGATCTAAGGCTAAGAAAGTAATGGACCCCCTTAATGAATCAGGAAGTTTTTATTTCTTTGTTTAAAGAAAAATTCTATTCACCCATATTCTGTATGTCAAGGAATATTCTGCCTGACATACACAGAGCTGAAGAGATCCTGTGTACTGCTATAAATGGAAAGATAAACATCATCTTCTCAAAGGCACAGTGAACAGCTGTGTATTGAGAATATCCATTAAATAGATATCTAAAACAGAATTAATTTTTGTTCATTATAAATTCATAATAGGCAAGTCTGTGCATTTCATGCTGACTCTAGTTTTATGCTGTAAGAGCTTTTTAAATATGCTACATTGCCTCAGCACTTCATTTTACTGCCAACTGATTGTGTTTCTCGGATGGTTCTATAATTCCTCAAAAAATCTTCCCATGACAACAAAACAAATAGGTTTTATGGAGTTATTTTTTCCCCAAAGTAAGTTTAAAAAAATCTTTTGAAGGAAGCTAGCTTTTGAAAGATTTTGTATGTGTGTTTGTTCCCCACTGGTTCATTCTACCTTTCCAGGGAGGAAAAAAATCCATCAAAAATTTTCTTCTCAGCATAGACCAATCAGCCAAAAGGTTTTGTCCTTAAAGTACATAACTATTCACATAATGAACATGGTTTTAATGCACAAAGTCTTGCATTTGTGAAGATATCCATGTATCACTTTAGAAAGCTCCAATAGCATTATTTTAATACTGGTTTGTTTTGAGTTTTAGAGTCCCTGTTGACTGCCTACATTTCCTGTGGAGGACCTTCAGGGATATTCCTGTTCACACATTAGGATGAACATTTCAGTCTTGAAATGTCCTCTGGGGTGATTCAACGAACATGTTTAAGAGTAACCCATGCTTGAAAAATGTTGCAGAAGCCATTAAATAGCCCAAACTGCAGTACATTCTATCCCTAGCACATTGCTCCTTTCCCAGTTCTTGTTCACTCATGTTCGCTACATCTCTTCCATAAGTTCTCTGTTTATCCGGGATATCTCACAATATAAGTGTACCAGTGATCTTGTCTGCTGTCTATCCTGGGCAACAGCCACTATTTCTGATCCTCACTGGGAAACAATTCTGTATCTACGGTGTCACCTTGTCTCCTGCTGTACCCCAGGGAAGGACATTAACTCCTGAACTCACACCACCTGTATGAGGTGAGGGATCCTAATTCCCCCTTCATTATTTTCTTCCCCTGCTCTTAAATGGTTCTCTTGGACCCTCTGGCATGACCAAACCCTGGAAGGGTTCTCAATGGGAAATTGAGGGCATTCCAGTGGTCTGGGGCCCATCAGGCAGACCAAGTCCATGTGAGTGGGTCCAGATTTGCCAGCCCTTGCTTTAGCTGCCAAGAAGACACAGACAAGTCTAGTGGGGACTGTGGAAAATTCTGGTGGGCCAGGGTGTGGTTTTGGTCCAAGTAATTATTTTTATTCCGTAAACCCACACATTCCGTTTGATGCAATGCATTGCCTTACACAAAGCTGCAGGGTGGTCATCAGAGGATGTGGGTTACACAGCTGTCAGGCTGGAAGGAAAACACCTGCAGCTGCTCCAGGCACGTCTAAGGATGCCATGCCACAGGTACACCCCCATGCCCAGCAGCAGCAGGGGCCTCACCACAGCAGGGTCTCTGTTACTGCAGGATTCACAGAGTCAGTCTTTGGGGAACTTTAGGCTGGTGTGGACACAGGCCCTTGGATTCTGCTCAACATGCCCTGCAATAAGGAGAAGACTGCAATTATGTTTGCAGGACCAGAGAAAGTGGCACAGTGTTTATGGCAGAGGTCCTGGTGAAAGGTATGCAGCACCTCCCTGCACTGAGACACCTGCCAGTGTTCACACCCTCCTAGGAGCACAGCACGTAAGACCTTACAGATCTGTTCAGTTCCGGTGTCCAGATCCCTGGTCCCAAGCCCAGTTGCAGCTAGGATGTAGAGTTAGAGGATTCAATAAAGGGGGTTAGAGCTGTAAGGTCAAACCCCAGCTCAGTGGGAACAATTTTATAGTTCAGTCACTCAGTCAGCTCTTCCTATGTTTTTTTCTTCTTTTTTTTTTTTTTTCCTTGCATGCTCATTGCAGGTATGAGTCTAAAGTCTTCTATAGAAAAATTCAGTTTGGAAATAGGTGCAGGAAGATTTAGGCAGGCATAAATACACACAGCCTTGCTAACAATTTTTCTTCTGAGCCTCATTGCGGGAAACAAAAGATAATTAAAGGTAGTTAGAGGCTGAAAAATACTGCTTCAGAAAGCAATGTGTAATGCCGGCTCAGACGGTTCAGTGATTGAACTGCCTTTGTAAAGATACAGTTTGCCCTCAGGCCTCAATCTTCTGGGCTGAACATATTTGTCAACAGCCTACCAGCACTTTCGAGATGGCATTTGGCACTACTCAGAATTGGGTATTAGAGCCATGTTTGTGGCAATGATATATTGCATTTATGAAGTTAAATTACTCTTCCAGTGAACTTACAATGGTATTGTACTGGGCAGACTCTGCCACATACGTATTTCCCTGACTTCAGCATATTAGCAATCCTCTGTGTACATTGGATTGGTACAAGCTGGATAGGCTTGTCTGACCACAGAAATTAATTTTCAAAGGTATTTTAGTTTACATGTGGGAAACAGAATCTGGATTCACAAACTCTAAAATTCCATGCATTTAGAAATAAAAGAGAGGGAGAGAGGACCGTATTTCTGAATGTTTTCTGCTGTCTAGACCATGAATGAAAGACACCAAAATGCTTTGGGAAGTGCTTTATTTTCAACCTTCTGACCTATTTTATTGCCCAGGTAACCTTCCACCGAACTAATAAGCTGGACTTGAGAATCTTGTGGAAGACGTCTTAGTTAATTTGTTTAGATTCAATCTATCCCCAAAATAGTCTAAGCATTTTTCATGGGATTCCTATAAACCTCCATATTTTAATAACCATTAATAATCATTAATAATTTTAATTATCCCCTTTGACAGTGGGGAAAGTTGCCATGATGCTTGGATATGTCTGTATAATCAGATCTTTATAATCTTTCAGCAAGGAGATTTTTTCAGTCTTGCAGAAGGTGTGTGTGGTGAAACAAATAAGTCTGTCTCCAGAATATACAAGACAGTTCCCCATGAAAGATGAGTAGCAGGAAAACATGAAGGAGGCAATGGAGATCCATAAAGCACTTCCTAGAATAATTACTAGTAATTCTTGATTACACTGCCAGGAAGTTCAAGGTGAAGTGAAGGGTCTCTGTTGCAAAACTGAAGAAGCAAGGGAGAGCAAGCAGATTTATGCACTTTTAGTCAGCTAAATTAATTAAAGGAATTAAATGCAAATGTGGATATTTTTTCTCTCCCTTTATTTTTAGTATTGAATAGAAATCAAACTGGCAGTTACATCTTGTTATTCTGCTTCTTTCTTTTTGTCTGCTGCATGTTTTGTAAATGATATTGAACAAGGTGAATAAATATGGTGACCACCAAGTCAGCATCACTCCCTTGTTTCTACCTTATGTTCTCTTTGAATGAGTTTTTCCTCCAGACCGCTGTCTTTTCATCTTAAAGTGAGAGCACATACATGAGTAAGAGCAAGGAATATAAAAAAGGCACCTTAATGTGGCCAATGATCAGTATTCGACTATCAAACATGGCCTCCAAAAATATCAGTGAGGTGTAAACACATCAATAAAAGAGAAAGTTCCCATCTGCCTGTCCTCCAGTCCCCTGACTCTGCAAAAGGAGGAAGGTGGTTACTGCAGCTGTGAGGATTTCACAAAGAGATTATTCCTTCCCATCTGACTTTATATGTTTGTTTATTTAAGTCAAACTTCTTTCAAATGTTCCACAGCATCAGGGAAGAGAGGTAAGGTGGACAATAAATTAAACCTTCATCTTAAGCAAGTTTGAATGGTACCTGTGTAGTTTGAAGAAGGGAAATCAGTGTGAGAATGCACTGCACAATTAAACTTCTCCAGGAGTTATCATCTGAAGTGACTCACCTGTTTATTCCACTTCTATACACAGATGCAATAAGCTGTAAAATGCACTCTGTTGTGTCAGGAGAATATTGTCAGATTCCTGATTTAAATGTATGTGGCTTCTGCATAGCTCTGAGAAAGATCCATTCCCCTCTCTATATGTTGCAGAGAAAAGAGGGTGAAAATTACATGCTAGCATGGTATTGGGAGGATATATAAAAGGAAAATAATCTAATGGAAAGTGAATAATACAGACTCTTAATTTAGAGTACACTTTATTAAATTCACTGGTGAGAGACCAAACTCCCCTCTCTCTCTGGTTTATGATTTATTGCACTCTTATTCCTGATCCAATAATATCTATCAGCCTGGATCAGATTCTGACTTCAGCAATTCAGGTGAAAATTTAAAGCTGTCTGAAGCACTTCTGCAAATAGTAATGGATTTCTTGTGGATGTATAGGGGTGTAAACTGAATACAGTTCTTGTCAATATCTATACCAGACATCCACCTGTTCTAGGATCTCAAACTACAAGTTCTGGTCTAGAAGCCATCCTATTTCATTATTAGCATTGTTTAAACTGTATTAGGACCCAAAATATTCTTAGTATTTTTCAGACCAGCAGAAGATATAGCGCTTCTCCTGCAGAATGTACAGTGTAAAGTAAAAATGACAAAGGGTGATGGAGACATAACACATAATCCAAGGGATGTCTGTAGTAAGGAGAGTTTTATCAGAAATGTATTGTCCTATTTCAATTATAATTTTAAAGCTTGTTTTCCTAAGGAACTGGAGCAAGGTGATTATTCATTAACATAGTGGTCAGTTTTGCAGGAAAATTGTTGAGAGGTCTTTTGTCTTAATTCTTACCTTGCTCTCCATGAGGGACTCCAGTCAGGCAGTGTACCCTCTGTAGTTTCACTAGCATCTTTAAAGGGTTGAGTTCATGTTGCAACCTTTATATTATTTAATTAAAAAGTCAATCAACCATGAGACATACACTCACTGAAGAACAGGCTTCATTAATTCTGACACTGATATTTATAAACCTTGAATGACAGGGCTCCTTATCAACCAAATCAGATGTGCCTTTTTTTCCAGATATATATGCAATAGGAAAATCAGGTGGGGAAAACCTGTCCCAGGAACTAGAATGTGTCTGAAAGTGAAGCAGACAGCAGTGAATGTCATCCATATATGTACAAACATGAACAAAGCACAGGAGAACAATGAGTCATTCTGGAGCAGTAGCAGAAACAGAATATTAGTTAAGCATTTGGGGTGGACTTTGTCCTCGGCACCTTATACTGAATTCTCCTTTTGTATACAAGTGGTAACTGTTACCTTAAGAAGACTTGAATGAAATATTAACCAATTAAAAACTGTGTTCTACAGAGAGATGCAGTTTATGGATGGCTTTCATTCCAAGAAAATTTTAACATTGGAAAATGATCTGATAGATTGGGAGTGGAACACAGATATGCAAAGTGCTTCTTGAGAAATGATCAAAAACACTATTCAACTTTAATCTAGCCTGGTGCATATTCTGGCCAAAAATCCCCTCAAACCTTAGTACCTTAATGGCTGAGATCTGGAAATACATGTTCTCAGCATGAAGGGATATATGCTGGAACTTCTACCAGAAGTATTTGCTCAGCATCAGAACAGAATTATTCAAATGTACTTTATGTTTACTGTGTGGAGACTCCTTGAGCGCTTTCCTCCTCAGGGATGCCAAAATCTGTCTATGTTGCAGTGAAATACATGATGGATGGTTTTGTAAACACCCAAGCTGGCTTTACCAAATGCAGTCAAATATTGATATTAGCTTTCCAAATACTTTCCTTCAGTCCCAAGTTGACTTACAGCCCACACTAATCCACAAATTGCAGAAGTCTTCACTGCACTGCCAACTTTTCTATTATGAGCTAGACATTAATATGCTTAAGTTATGCTGAGGTCACATCTTTGGCTGCAGCAAAACTTGCTGTAAAACAGTAATGACATATAATCAAGAAAGCCCCTTTCTTTGACACAGAACTGTCCAGCTTGGTGGACCCTGCCGGTTCTCAGGATGTTTGGAATGAAGTCCAGCAATTTCATGTCCTGATTTTTAAGGCCTGACTATCACAAGGAAATTTGTACAAGGAAAGCTATTTATAATGCTACGACAAGGCAAAACTTTCATTCTGCAAAATGAGAGAGCAAACTGCCTCAGTGCATGTCTGTTCTGCACCAAAAGCAGTCAGGATTGGAAGGGGGAGCTGTTGAGACAGGGTTTTTCATCACAGTGCTTAAACCCATAGTTTTGATTTTGGCTAATCAGATACAAGAGTGTTTTTGAAATTAAGGCTCCAATCTGTTAGATTCAGGAGCAAGGATGTAAAGCTGATTTACCCTGCTCCAGAATAACTCATTGCTCTCCCATGCTTTGTTCATGTTTGTACATGTCTGGGTGGCATTCACTGCTTCACTTTCAGCCACATAATAGTTCCTGGGACAGGTCTTCCCCATCTGATTTTCCTATTGCGTATATATCAGGGAAACAAAGGCACGTCTGATTTGGTTGGTAAGAGCCCTGTCATTCAAAGTTTTTCCTCATGCTCCTTGGAACCTGGCTATTTCTAGCCATGTTGAGTGGAATGCAGGGATCAAGTCACCTGGAAATAACGAGAAGGGAATAAAGTTATCACAATACTGTAGAAGGCAAAGTTGCAGCAATTGGGAGTATAGCCTTTCTTCTTGGTTTCTCTAAGGAAACCACCTTGCTTTCTCCTGGCATTTCAAGCACTGGAATACACTACAGAGATGGAAGGGGAACCCTGAATCCTTAGCTAATGTCTGAACAGTGCTCTTAAGGTAGCTTTCTTCCTCACACTGCCTTACATGCATAATTAAGGTTCAGAGCAGAGCAAGAGTTTGCACTGGTCCACTTTGCAAGTACAGGAGTTGAGAGAGAGGTGCGGAGGCATGGACTAAAGCAAGGTTACACCAGCTCTAGCAGAGCTTTATTTGTTCTCAAGACCTACTGAGCAATTCCTTAGGAAAGATTAGTTGAGGCCCTCCAGATAAGAGGTTTTAATAAAAAGAAGAATAGGTGGAATGAATATTTTGTAAGAAGGAACAGATTTATTTTTGGCTGTCCTGTATTTGTGGGCTGTTTGAAGAATATGGGAATGTGCAGGAGGGGGCTGGTATGATGAGCAAAGGGTGCTAGCATAGGAGAATTCAGGTATTTTCAGAAGACCATCTGTACCCAAGAACCACTCTAAAAATTGTAAATATTAATAATTACTTTCTACACTTCAAAGGACTGTGGTAAGTTAAAGATAGCTGAATTACAGTTGCCTCTCTAGCCATTTTCCCACTCACACTTCTCACAAGACAGAGGTAGAAAATACAATAAAAAAGCAAAAAAAAAACATGGGTTGAGGTAAGGACAAGGATATCACTCACCAATTGCCATCATGAGAAAACAGACTTGATTTGGGGAAATTACTTTAATTTATTGCTAACAGGGTAGGACAGAGAGAGATAAAGCAAAACCAAAACTAGGCACACTTTTCTCACCCCGCCAATTCTTCCCACCCTCAAATTCACTGCTGAGTCTTTTCTCTTGTCCCCTTAGCAGACCACAGGAATCGGTAACTGTGGTTACGGTCAGTTCAGAACACTTTGTGTATGCCAGTCTTTCCTTCTCACACTCTTCCCTTGCTCCCACATGGAGTCCCTCCCACAGGATACCTCTTCCGACAGGATCCCAGCATTCTCCTCTGTGGGTCCTTCCCACAGGATGCAGTTCTCAAAGAACTGCTCCAGCATGGGTCCTTTTCAACAGGCGGGGTCCTTCAGGAAGTGGCCCTGAATCCCCATGTGTCACAGGTCCTGTCTGAAAACCTGCTCCTACACAGAGTTCTCTCCGTGGGCTGCAGCTCCAGCATGGCCTCTCTGCAGGCTTCAGCTTTCTTCAAGGCATCTCCACCTGCTCTGCCATGAGGTCCTGCACAGTCACTGATGAGCTCTGCTTTGGGCAGTGTCTGTCTCAGAGCTGTCTGGAACTGATGCTGAGTGACATGGAGCAGTTCCTGGTGTCATTTCACTGAAACCACTTCTGCAGGCCACCCACCACCAAAACCTTTTCAATGCAAAAGGACATCACATCTTGTCCCTCTGAAATAATTTAATGGGTTTAAGCTCTAATTGTGATGGTGCAAATATTTTCAGCAGCTAAAGAAAGAGGATTCTGCTGCACTTACAAGTGGGCAAGTCAAAGAGGAAAAGCTCAGCCTGCAGCAGTTGAGAAGAGGTAGAGAGGGTCTTTGACCTTGACTCAAAAAGATGCTTCCATGATGGGATTGGAGTATTGGCTGACAGGCAGCTTGAAGAGGGCTAGTGTCCATTCTGAAAGGGACTCCATCTGTCATGGGAGACAAAGCAGCAAACCCCTTTCACCTTTGGTACCTGAGAGAAAATCTCTGAGTGATCTGTCCGGAGCCTGGGGATGGTACTAGTCACTGCTGCCATGTGTGCATCCTCCTGACCAGAGTGGGGGTGCAGTGTGTTTTAAACATACATACACACCAATATAATATATATCCATACACTTGTGCATGCTTTTATATAAATACATATATATATATATATATATATATATATATATATGTATACACTTGCATCCTGAGACAGAAATATTTAAGCCCTCTTATGCCAATCCATGTCCCAAAACACCTGTGCTGGCAAACTGGCACCTTTCCTGTTGCTGAAGGTAATTGGATTACTGCTCATTGGAAAGGCTGATATAAAAGGTAGTGAGAAGAGATGAATAGGAGAAAATATTTGTTTGCTGCCCTCAACAGCAATGTGGATGACACCTGTAATGTCATCCATTGTCTCATAAAAACAGACAGCATCAAAGAACACCTGATATATATAGCCAGACTTGTTGGGCTCACCTCTGAACACTCAGTGCAACTTGAGAAAAAAATTAGAAGCTGAAGTCTCAACAATAGGACCCACTGATTTGCAGGATGAGTCACTCAGCAGAAAGCAGTTACCAGCTGATTTTAAGTGGGTGTTTGCTGCTTCTTTGAATGACCAAATATATGAAAGCATTTTATACAAGAGTGCAATCCACACATAAAGAAATACTTTGATTTCTCTTTTGTTTGTTTCATAGCAGCAGAGAATACTAAATATCTCTACCCTATCAACAGTAGCAAATACAGAAAGAATTGTGTCTTAGTGAAGCAGTAGTGTTATAAAGAAATAACAGAAAACTCATATCTCACTGTTTGCACCATATAACTTTTATATTTCAGAAACTGAGCTTTACTGAATAAAATGAAATTAAATAGATTGCTTTGAACGGTACAACTCTCTTAAAGTGAAGTTTTTGAAGTTAAAATATATGGGGGTTCTTAAATTTTTGTTAGTTAAAATGCATGGGTGCATGTAACATGTCAGCACATCATTAAAGCCACTATGAGATCCATGAAAGAGAAAGTTTGGAAACGCAAATTGCCCTGGTTTCAGGTGGAAAAATGCCTTCCATGGATTAAGGTACTGCACAAGCAGAATTCCTGGTTTCAAGAAAAGTCCTGTATACCCAACGATTTTATTTAAATCCATCTATAAAATATTGTAGCTGTCACTCAAAGGAAACAACCAATCAAAATGGTCCAGTGACTACACTTTAAAGGCATCTATTTCCTCATGCAAGTGGAGTGAATGCATTCAACTCAATACTTTCCACTGATAGCAATGGCAGATTGAAAGATAAAGATATTTTATCAGGAAAGGGCCATTTTTAATTAAAATCTTGCTGACAAATTAAGGGACAAGGTTTGTATTTATGTCAAGAGTCTATGGATAAACAGCATTCAAGGAATGGCTAGTATCTGTGGAGTGGTGGCAAACGTTTTTGAAAAAATCAGAGGATGGAAAAGAATACAGGCAACTGACTGAAGAGCCACTTTTTCTGTATGTAGTGTGAAGCACTGAATGGGGTTTAGACTTGGTACACTGATATATGGTGTTTATTCTCTCCATTCCAAGTTCCAGACTTCAGGGTCATGGTTACCTTGATAATTTGTTTGATGGACTGAGATGCTAAAATATCTACCTGCAACAGATTTCTTTAAATGTTACAGGGAAGGAGGAGAAAATTGATATTAAATCTGTTACTTTTGTTAAGGTTAAGTCTTGACTGTAAAATCTCCTTAGAGAAAGCTATAATTTTTTTCAGTCTTTCCATAAACGATGAGTTTTAAAATGTGATTATGTCAAATTTTGCTGTCTGTTTTGTACCAAAGGAATTAATTTACTGAATACTGAATCTCTCAGGGTTCTCTGAATGTCTCTTTTCAAAATATCTTTGTATATGCATAGATCTGTTCAAGTCATAAAATTAAATATTTGTAGTAAAAAGGTTTTGCAAAACATATTCTATGAATTATTTCAGGCCTAAAATTCAGTAAAATAAATGCAAAATCCCAAGGAAATAATTTTTTTCTCTATTCCATCTTAGGGTATTCCAACCTGACTGCTGGGGATAGGTGGTGGGAAGATAAGTTATAAAAGAAAATCAGGTGGGTCAAAAAGACCCCTGAAGAGTTTTAAGGCCAACTCACCATCAGAATATATGCCTTAATTCTCCAAAATATGAAAGAGGGCATGATTTACAGGTTTAATGTTATTTCATCTGTAGAAAATATTCAGAGGCATGAAATACAAACAAGCAGTAAACTTACATCTCTCTAGAGGGTCTGGTCTCATAGTTCCAGCTATGCATAAAAAAACCTCAACTTGACCAGTACAGAAAACACTGGTTTTCTGCCAAACCAAACTGGCAGCCCACCTTCCACTGCCTGCTGCCCATTCGCTCTGGCTGACTTCGAGAATGTCACTCAATAAAATCCTGGTAATGTGATATAACAGAGCCAATACTAACATCCATTTTTAATAAATGTATAACTCCTTGTCATAGTAGAAAAGTGGCATTTCTTGTCCTGTGCTCCTCCTTCCAATGGACAATGAAAATACACCTATGCTTCATAATTAGCCAGCACATCAACTCTTTAACGTTTGAAAAACTTTGCTTTTAGCAGAAAGTAGAAGTGGGAATAAGTTGTTTTACCTTGGTGTGTAGGTTATACCAACTGCTGCATTTCAGCTTGCATTTATGTTTTTCTCAAATCCCAGTGAAATCCCTTTGGTGTTGTGTTGCTTCATTTAATATCATCCATAACTGACTCTACAAGGGCTTTTTTTTCTCTTTTTTTTTTTTTTTTTTCAATAAAATAACTCTTTCTACTCTTCTCAATCACTTCTAACATAGGACTTGCTCTGGGTAGCTGAAGCTGCTACATTGAGATTATTTAAAGACTTCTTAGCAGTATGGTAGGACTTCCCTTTGGGAAGGGGCTTTAATGATCCAATCTTTTGTGGACCTTTCCGAGTCTATCTGCTATTACACAGAGAATACTTTATGCCACTATAGCATGAGGAAAGCAAAGGCACTTGGATTTATGTTTCATATTTTAAAAGTATTGGTGTATCTGAAAACTTCTCTGTCTTTTATCTAACTATATCAAGTTGTCAAAAAACAAAGACATTACTCCCTTTCTTCATAATGATAAAGCCTGAGTTTTATCAGAGTACCAAAAAACCCAGCTTTTTCTTGCAGGAATATTATTTTTTTTGGCTGTGATTTCACATAAGCAGGTCTGAAGGTCAAATACCACCAGAAGAACATTTCTGACTGTTGAGAATGACCTTCTGCTGTCCTTGGACAACATCTGATTTGTGACCAGCTACTTTGTGTTTTTATTTAAAACACAAAGTAGCTGGTCACTACATGCTTTCCTGAAATTCTCACTACCGATGATATAGGTAAAGCTAAAGCATGGTGGCTGTTGCGGCTTAGGAATGGTATCCTCCAATTTGGCACTCCCACTAGAGTGTGGGAAACCACAAGCTGCTACCCTCCCTCACTCTAGTGGGAGACAAAATAAGCTGGTCTTAATAGACTTTGTAAATAAATTTACACCAAAGAATTGAAAGAATCTGTGGAATAGCAATATAGAAATAGTGGCATTTTCCACCATGGAAAGCCTCGATATTTGGAGTCTTTTTGGATGTTTAGAAGCATTTTCCTAAGATAAAACTGTAAAGAGGGATATAGAAATTGCTTTCAAATTTATGAAAATGAATTAATAATATAGGGTTCCTTTCAGGTTTCGTACACAATCACAGCAAGAATATGGTTATGTATTCCAAAGGATGGGTTAAATCTTTAAAAAGCGTGACTCTAATAAATGTCTTAGGACTCTAGACAATGAGTAGAATGGATTGCACTTAGCAGAAAATTTTATTGTTGGAAGACTCATACTTGTGCTAAGCTTTCAGGAGGGTGTCAGGCGTACTAAGCCTATTGATTGAGCAAATATACATATGCTACGCATCAACACCAACAGGAAAGTAGAGATGGATTCCCAGAGAAGTCATTCAGTTGTTTTCAAAAGCTATTGTAGCTCAGAGCAAGTAGTAGCCTCAGGTTTGTTGTCTGTTGGCTACAAGAGATTAGTGCAGAAGCAAGATACATTACTGCCTACCCCACAGAGGTGCTACGCAATAACACTGTGAATGTATTCAGTTATGCTACGACTTTACCCCTAAAAATGCAATCCTCTTTTCACAGGTTAGCTTCCAACATGTGCAATACTTTGTTTCATACTCTTCAGCGGGGAAAAATGGAACCTTTTTTTTTTTGTGACTGGCTAAAACAGAAACCTGTGTTGACAATAACAAGGGATGTTCACATGCACTACCCCACTTTAATTCAGTTTAAAATACATGGGAGATGACTGAAATAAACAGATTTACACTATATATATATTTCATATAGGTGAGTACCTGCAGTAATAGGAGAAAGTAAATGCCACTATTAATATCTTGGTGACAATTTGAGCTGAGAGTTCATTACAAGGTTCTAGTATGAAAGCAAATTTTTCTAGCTTTTCTGCAGAAGGGACTTTGGGATATCTACCTCATGCATAATTCATTGGAAAGCAACTAAAGTCACATGTATGAAGGAACATGGTCACTATTGCTGTCTTATGAATAAAGGATCATCCAGTGAAGAGCCATCACTTATGACAATATTATTCAGATCTTTATTGCTACTGACATCTCTTTAGCTAACCCATTAGCCCCTCTAGCGTAGGCTACAGCAATAGATAAAAGGAATTATTTTAAATACACAAGTGTACTTATCAAATGTTTATGTAAGTGGGCTACTTCAATCCCACGCTCCATGACAAACATCTGATTTAGACTATTACTCTTCTTCTCTTTTCCTAGGTTTTCTTCAATTCACCATGCCCATGGATCTGGTCCAGGAAGCCATAGAGTAGTGGGGACTGTGAGAAAAGCCTGAAAATTCTCCTGCCTTCTGACTCTTTGACTGGCTCTGCCTAGGAAGCAAACTTGTGAAGACCAATGCAAGTAACATCAAAGAATTAACTTGCCACAGCAAGGCAAATTTGATTTGAAGCATATCACCATTTTTCACACCTCATGAGAAAGGAAGCACTATTCTAACTCTAATAACCTTTAAAGTATATAGCCAAATGGAATGGAAATCTGTGGAAACTCCTTGGGGTGCCAGTTGACTCTTGTATCATCATTGAGCACTTCCCAGTCTTGAGCTAGAACTATTCTTGGCACTATCCTTGCTGTTGTGCAGCACAGGCCAGGTCAAAGTAGGACTAATTCTAAATTGAACTGTTTCCTTTGGAGGAATATCATCCAAGATGAGCCTACAAGAAACTGCACATGAAGAAATAAAGCTTACAGGAAATTCTGCATGACCTTTCTTTCTCTCCCTAGTTGATTTCCTTATGGACTCATTCACAGTCCAGCCAAGACTCATCTGCAAATTATCTAGACCATATATTCTTCTTAGCCCTGTATCATTTTGGAAGGCTCCTTTGGAAATTTTCTGCCTTGATGTCTAAAATTCTTTTAATCTCCAGCCTCTGCATATTCGTGGTCAATTCATGTCTAGCTGTTCCTGAGTCTTTCAATGCCAAATGTTCAGGTGCTGTGCTTCAGTTTGTAGTACTTTCTCCCTAGTTTCAACAATATCTACTACCACAATCTCTGCTGACTTTAGTCAGCTTCCTAAGACAGTGTCTCCCCTCAGGATAAGCACTTCTGCAGCAAAGTGGGAGTAACCTCCTTCAACCTTTGCCTTGGAAGTGCCGTGATAGGGCATTTTAAGACAGCGCAGCCAGTCAGCTGAGGTTCAAAAGAGGTGGTGCTTTCACTGCACCTCTTCTCAACACCCCTACTTTGTTATGGATTGAGTGAAAGCATTAGACAACCCTGCCTTAGGTTCATATTTTTGCAGCATCTTAAATTCAGGTGACCCGCACCTAAATCACCCTTGCTCACAAGTTCTAAAAAATGGCAAATCAGGTCTAATATAAAATGAGTTATTTATTGGATAGACAGAAGATTAACAAACAAAAGGCCTTAAACAGAGTTACTTACTACACAGGTTAAAAAAAGAAGAACTACTAGTAGATTTACATCTACTAGTAGATTTACATAAAACAGTGCACAACATAAAGGTACCTACATTATAGCTAGCAAAGACACAGTATAGATTAGCAGTCAATGTATCTTACCACCAAATTGATGATGGGGTACAGAGATTCCTTTCACTCAGCCCCTGGGAGAGAAACTCGAAGGCCAGCATCCCAAACCTTGAGAAGAGATCCACTCACGCATTTCCAGGGAATGTGCAGAAGACTTCTGCTTTGTAAAAGTTTTGTGTATCTTTTACAGTTTGTCAAGTGAAGTGTCTGTCAGTCAGAAATTCAAGGCTTATCTCCCTTCAATCTGTTCTCAAGGCAAGGTGTTTATTGTCAGCTGGGAATGCAACCTCCATGGTACCAGAGGCAACTCCCTACTGGACAGATGTCCAGCTTGGGTTATCTCACCAATTAGCAGATTCATGGGAGGGGGACGATGTCCAGAGCTATCACACCAGCTGATAGACAGAACAGATAAGTCCTCCTATAGCAGGGAACATCCTGCTATATTCTTCCCTCTACAGAAGATGACTTTGCTGTCCTGAAAGCATGGTTAGACTACTTAGAAGCCAAGCTGATACATCTGTTCAAAAATATTTGTGCTACTGTTGTCAGTGTAGTCTAGGCATTGTTTCATAATGGCTTCCATTTTCCTGTCCTCATTCTGGCTGCCCCCTCTCCCAAATTCATTGGCCTTGCAGCTCTGCTTGCCACTCTGGCATGTGCTATCTAGGGTAAACCAAGAACAGTCCTAATTTTTTTCCATGTATGTGTATTGCATTTTTGTCCATTTCTTTTCTCAGTCTCCCTATCTGATACCTGAATAATCTCATGTTTCTTGCTTTAAGATTAAAAGTTAAACCTGGCTTGTCTCCACCATGGCAAATTGTTACTGTATCAATAGATTACCTGATTTCAGCTTTTTTTGGCCATGTTCAGACTGACCTGAAGTTTCTTCAGGGATGCTGGTTCTGCAGTGACTCAGATCCAGTATTTCCTAAAACTTGCCTTGTCATAGTAATCAGAGTGCATTTGGAGGAAGAAGGGATGGGATTTGGGATACATCAGAAGCATATACACAGACAAAGGAACTTGGAAGTGCTCCCAGTCAAGTAATGCAGTCATAGCCTGAGCTGATCTAGCCCTTTTCACTCCTTCCAAGTCTCAGCTTCTTTCTAATACCTCTCTTGGGAAGGAGGGAGAGATTACAAAAGCAAGGAAGTCTGCAACTTGCTTGTCATGCACATTGCTGACTGGCAGTTGTAACTTTGATCCAAATAAATCCCAAATAACTTCTATTCTAGCATTCTAGTCCCTGGTTTCTGAGGTCATTTGAATTTCCTAATTAGTATTTCCAGTTTACTGAAGTTTGCTCTCTTTAGAAAAAACATTGTCTCTTAATCCAAGATTATCCTCCACGACTCTCTATGACATTTTCACAACTCTTGAAAACCACATCTAACGTAACATTATCTCAACATTTCCAGCAACTGTTTGGTGAATAAACATATCAGATGTTGTATTCAGGAATGTATAGCACTTGGTCGCATGTACACACCTGTCTGGGACTCAAAGTTCTTTTGTGCCACTTCTAGTTCCGGTATGGACCAGAGATGCAAAGGCTCTGTCTTTGCTTCCCTTGCAAAATGCCAGTGCTGGTGTGCAGGAGGGCTGCTATTCTAAGTGAATGTTCTAGGTGAATTCTAGATGACGCTGCAGCAGCCTCAGCTGACTCTGATGATGGCTATGACTAATATGAGTTGGCCTAACTAATCAAGGATAGCTTGTCTGGCAATTAGTTATGTGTGTGAACACAGAAGCCAAGCCAGTCCTCACAAGAATGAACTTTATTCAAAGATTGAGTAAAATAAAGAAATAATATCAGAAATCTCCTATGAAAAAAGGGTAGGCATCTATTTAAAAAGAAAGGCCAAGCTAAATCAAATCTTTTTCTGAGCTTTTTCTTCTTCCAGTGGGCCAGCTAGTGTGTCCTAGCTGTTACTTGTGGCCTGACTGATTGATGTACCCTTCTGCAAATTAGCTTCCATCTGAAAAAATAGTAGCTTTCTCATACTTCGTATTATCACCATGCTTGCATTGGACCAAAATTGAGTAGATTATATTCCACTATTAGACCAGTTCCTTGATGAGAATACTGTCCCTGTTGCCCTGAAAACTGAAGCAAACAATAAGATTCACCTGTTTTCAGGAGTTCTGGCTGTCTGAGGATGACCCCATGACAGGTCAGGGTTGAGTTCCCGTGAGGTCTGGATGGCATCAGGTCTCTCTTTCCACAGCCCTCTGGTGAGTTTACTGTTTGGGAAGGACAGAAATTGATCGTTCTTAGCATGGAATAAGAGTTTGCTTTCTTCACTAGGATAATGTTTCTTACAAAAGAAGTTACTTTATGCTGAGGGAAGAGATTAGGGGCTACTATAGTAAACACATTAGATTGGGCATTTTGCTGTTGGTCTCAGGATGATAAAGAGAGGAATTTGTTCTCTGAAAGCCTAAGGGAGGCAAGACAAATTAAGGAAAGGATGGAGAGATTGTGGACAAGGCAGAAACTCCATGCTGTTTGCAGAACATGTATTGCATTGCACTTAACTGTTCTTTCCTTCCCCAGAGGGTGCTGTCACTTATTCAATCCCCCAAGTTTGCCTAAGGCTAGGTGGGATCCAGTGGAGCACCTGGCCTACCTTCAGCCACATGACTCACTAGCAGCATGTGGAATGTGCAGCAGGCCATGGTGATGATGCTGCTCTTCACTTTGCCAACAAGCTGATCTCACAGACAGTGACTGGAGCTACCCAAACACAGCGCTGATGAACTGCTGGCAAGGATCCCTGGATCAGACACCATCTGTTACTGCACACAATTTTGCCTCTGAGTTTAGTGTCATCACACTCCCCACATCAATCTTACGTACAAGAATAAGGTGATATGTTGTAATAAGATGAAGATTCCAGATTTCTAGAATAATTTTGCCACAACTTTTGGCAAGGCTTTGGCCCTTCACTATTGCAACAATTGTGGCCTTCTACTCCCCTTCCTCATCCCTGAGAGGAGAGTCAGACTATCTCTCCTACAAACAACCTACGAGACCAGAGCAGGATGCTCTTCCTAAATTATATCCAGAGTGTTGTGGAACACATTCAGCGAGACACAGCGCATGATGTTGGGCACTTCATAGGCACTGCAACACAGTGGACTCAACAGAGTTAAACCAGTAGGCACAGTGGTCTGGCCAGCCTCTTGAGAATCTTGTTTACCCAGTACTGGACCAGGTAAGGATCCTGGGCTGCTCCACAGTCAATGTTAACTCACTGCAGTGGCCTTATTCGTTCAAAGCCTCACAGGAGAACAGCATGGCTCAGGATGGAGTTGCTAGGTGACTCAGCAGGACTTCTCCAATCATCCATAACCTTGTGACATTTCCACTATCCTGCAAAAGATATGAATTTAAGGGCTGTGGCAAGTGGGATGAGGTAGTTAGTCATCCAGTCTTTTGCTCCTTCTTCTTGCTTATGGTTCTGAGACTTTCCGTTTCTCTCTTGCCAAATGTATGTCAAACAAATTGTATGGTGTCATGGTGAAATGAGCAGAAAGGCAACAGGAGGCTGCTCTCCTTAAGTGTTTAAAAGGTGAACAGGAGCTTCTGGGATGCACATTGTTAACAGCTTGTTGTATCCAAGTTACAGAATAGCTTGCTTGAATTCTCACTAATCTGTTATACTTAAAGTCTTTTTATGGGCAAAATGAACACATTATACAGACAAAGACAATAGTTCATTGTTATTCTAATTAGTTTTAATAGTCCAGTTAAAAAATTATTAGTACCGTTATGATGATACTGACACAAATACTTCAAAGTGCATAGCATTAAATGATATATACAAAAACTTTTAAATAGCAAAATTTCTTTGGTACCCATCACTGCCCCAAGGTCCTGAGATTGCTTGCTGCTGGGAATTTCTGAACAAGTCCTTCTCCAGTTGGACTGCAACCCTGATCACTTCTTCCCATCCTTGGAAAATTTGGGGTAATTTTTGCATGTTTGCCAAGAAACTTCAATCCCTTCTCTTTCTTCATTGATCTGCAAGTCCATGTTATGAGTAAATCTCTCAATACCACAATTTACAATGTCAGATAGAAGTAATTTCTAAAACAATTTCACCCAGCTCTCAGGATTGCACTCCTCTGGTGACTAGTAAGTACTAGTGAGTACTGATGAGCTACTTATAGCCCTGGGAACACATTCTTTGCCTAGGTTTTCAAGGTTGTCTTCTAATTTCCCGAGACTATAATCCTCCAAGCTGTATTTCTTTCTGGGCTTAAAAGCCATTCTGCATGAAAGAACTATTTGTTATCACTATTAATAGATGATATTATAAGTATACATATAGCATAAAGTGTTATATCAAAGCTAAGCAAAAGCCAAATCAAGGTACGTGTCTTAAGAATTGTTGGTGTTAGCTGAAATAAGTTTCCAAGAAAGCCAAACAAAGTCCAGACAAAGCATGAGAAGTGATAGGACCATTGTTATTAGTTAACAGGAAGCCTGCACTCTGTTCCAGGCAGCAGATTGCTATATTTTCTGGGTTAATTTACTTTGATAGACCTTCCCAGCATATCTCCAGAGCAGTCAGCTGTAGAGGATAGTCCTACAACACAGATGAGAAATGCGTGCTTCACTGTGGGAGAGTTGCCTAACAAAATCTGTGCAGGCTTTTAGTTTGAAGGACTAAGCACTAACACACAGCTTAAGATATAGTTTAATTCCCACCTCAGTCACGACTTCTTACGAATGTTCTCAAATAGTGCTTAATATGGGCATTGTCTCAGTCTCTTGGTGATAAATAGAGAGTAGGGTTTGTCTCAATCACTAACAGTGAGAAACTAAGGGCGCAGGCAGAAGGATATGAATTCTTACTGAGCTAAATACATTCATATGCCCTTTTTAATCCTCACAGCCTACATAGGAATTAAATATTTCTGGCCTCACCTGAAAATTCTATTTTTAATTTTTGTTTTTCTTTCTGAGATAGCAGTTGGACTAATTTTTTTCCACTGTCAACTGCCTCTGACTGGAGCAAAAGTGGTATTTTGATAAGGATATGTACACATCATTTGGACAGGGATTCTTACTGATGTAGTGGTTTTTTCCATCTCCATCCTCATGCATACTAAAGACAGGGATGCACAGAAACAAGAAGATCCAGCACAGTAGTCCTATTCTCTGCCATATGGTCAGAGGGACAGGGTTGGGTGCCAGGCTCCACTCTGGATGAGCAAACATCCTAAAGATGGCAGAGATGTCACCTCTCTTGCTGAAGATGAGAAAATGGTGTCCTGGGAACATAATCTATGTGTTTTTAACGCAAAAAGATGGCTCTAATTTATATTGAGCATCCACTAAATTAGCAGCCTGTAATTAAAAAAAAATCCCAGCCTGTATTCCTAGAGAGAGTCCTCAGTATTAAGTATTAAATGAATGCCTTGAACTACAGAGTATTTTCAATTTACATGTCTATACTAGTTTTTAATACTATTGTGGTGAGAGAGGAAATGAAGGCTTCATAATTAATGGGCACTCCACTCTTTAGCTTGCTCTTATGTGTGTGAATTACCTTCGGGCTTCAGGGTCTCATTCTGCTTCTGCTTGGTGAATTTTGCAATTGACCTCAAAACAAGAAGTCTTCAGTCCTTATTTCATCTGCTATGTTAAAATACATTCCAAAGACACAGTTTGCTCCAGTACAAATAAATTGTTATCTTGAGTAAGAGGGGAAAAATGAATGGATAAATATGGATGCCTGTATTGGTAGTCTCAGTGAAAAGAGGTTAAGGAGTGAGAAGCTGGATGTCACTCCTTGCACAGGAAAAACATCAGTGCAGGCAATTGGAGAGTAGAAGTGTGTCTCAGCAGGAGGTAAGAACGCATAAGCTTTCTTTGCAGAGAAAGAAAATAAAAAAACATGAAGTACCATCTACACATAAGCCATCTTTGGACCTTCTCTGACCTTTGGACCTTCTCAAAAGAAGCTGAAATAAAAAGCCCATCTCACTGATACTGATCTAGCTCCTGTCATAACAGCCTTGAAGGAGATCCATGTGAGAAGAACACCAGTCCCCTGCAGAGATGTGTTGCTGGGATGAGGGACAGAGATGGAGCCAATGATGAAGGTGGAGCACTGCTTTGCAGTGTCCTCTTCAGTGAATTCCTAGCTCACCGGTATATCTGTGGGAACACACACCTTCTGTGGTCCATTGCCTGCACAGTAAGTGCTCCTTTACTGTACTGCAAGGCATTTTAGAAGAGCGCACCTTAATTCTACTGTTGGTTTCAAGCTGAAGTGACTCTTCTGATCTAACCCGTCATAATTCAAATGGAAATTTCAGTGTGGAGAGGAAATTTCTGTCTTCTTTTACATATGTGTTTCCCACATAGGGAAATCTTGAAAGGAATTTCCATCTTCTTTCACTTGTGTGTTTCCTGTGTAAGGAAGTCAGAACAGCCTTCAAAAATAAATCCATTCCCTCAGTCTCAGAAGTCAAATGAGCTCATACTTGGGCCCTCTCCTCTTCTTTCCATCTCTTCCCAATAGGTTAAGGTTTTTTACAAAATGTATAACACTTTAGGCTCTTTAAACAAGTAGGATATTTACCAGTTCCTCCAGCAAGACCATTAGGGCAATAATTAAACACCTCTGAAAATGTCACTGGTACTTTCTTATTTACTATCCTGATAATTGCCTTTCCCCATCATGATCACCTCCTCCAAAATTTCTACTGATAATTACACTAATTTCTGATTTCCCTGATGTACCCATAAGCAGGAGATATGTCATGAGATATCAAAACTAATGTTCATGTTCATTAACAGGAAACTGAGAATTGGTGAAATCTGTAATAGCCACCCACCTACCAGTCATGGTGACTGAGTCTCAATTACTCTGTAGCCTGCAGAAAGAGCTATGCAGCATGATACTGGGGAGCTGATGGGAATGCCATTTTGGTAGTTCTTCTGCATTTATTATCGTAGTCTTATTTTCCTCAAAATCTGGAGCTGTCAAAAATCCATTTTCAAAACATTTCCTGATAATAATTTTGCAAAAGTTACTGTGTAAAAATTAAAAAAGAAAATGTCTTGACATTTTTATTTTGGAAAGTTTACAGACTACAAAATTCCAAATGTTAATGTTATCACATTGAGCTATTTTGACTTGTACATTTTTATATAATTTTCTGGTGTCCTTGATTTTGCATTTTTCATGCATTTTACAGTTCACATTTCAAACTCTGACCTGGAGAACATTGTGGCTAAAAAAAAGCTGCCAAAACATTGCTTTAATCTTTGAAAGCAACAGTTATTTAGGAATAGTCTGACACCCTACATGGGATTCATTTCAGGTGTTATATGGCTAAGTTATATGAAAAATCCCCTCAAAGTCAAGTTAGAGCACTGTTGAAGAGTATTTTGTCTACTTTGTTTTAGACCTCAAACTTAGGACAAGAAGAAAAGCACTCAATCAGGGCCTCATTCAGTAAATGATATTGGTATTCTTAGTCATCTGAGAGATACAAGGGTATCTAAGACATCCTTAGGGAGATCTGTTTCCACCTGGGCAGGTGGGACAGCCTGATCATCTCAGATAGTGTTGGGCTACAGAGTGAATCCAAGTCTGATACTTTTTTCTTTTTTTTTTCCTTTTTTTTTAAATAGAAAATAAGATTTGAAAAAATTATTCAGTTATCATAGATATCCAGAGTGGATATCTATCATAGAGTGGATTCAGCTGACTAAATCTAGATGTCTACTGCCATGTGGGACATTTTAGGGATCCCACTTGACTTTCAGTAGTCTTTCCACTGTGGCCTGAACTACCTGTGTGTCTTTTGTTATGTCTGCTTGGCATGAAGTGCCTAAATCTAAGCACCAAGATCCTGCCCTTTAGGTGGCATTCATTTCCAGATAAATACACATCAATTTTAGTTTCTGTCTGTGCACCAAACGTCCAAGATTCCAAAGGCTTCAATGCTGGCAACAGACCCTGGAGAGACATCCTACTGTCTAAATTTAACAGTTATGGTCACTTGGGATCATAGTGTCATAGAATCAGTAAGGCTGGAAAAGACCTCCAGGATCATCAAGTCCACTGGAACCTCCCAGCTACAGACACGGCTACTTCACAACAGCCCAGCTTGGCCCTGGGTATTGTGTCCTCACAGCCTGATCTGTGCAGATGGTTCAGGCACACCAGGGGCTTCAGATGGCACCAGACATCCCAGGGAGGAGTGTCTGCAGTTCTGCAGGGTGCACACTGACACTGCTGACATACATGTAGGTATTCCAATGTGGTGCTGATGCCCATCCCTACAGCAGGTGAAATGAAAAACAGACCTATGTCAAGCTACCCACTACTAACCAGATAAGATCTTTAGATCTAGGAAAAAAAAAAAAGCAAACAAACAAACAAACAAAACCAAGGGATGTTAATTACAGATCTCTTCAACAGTAATAAAAAAAAATTTAAATTCAGCAATTTAGATAATGTAGAAACAGTAGAAAAAAGACCTTGAATTAAGGGAAACCAGAACAATTTAAAAATGTTATTTTTACTGTGAGAGAAACCTTGAAAATGGTTTCATTTTTGAAATGAGAAATGCAAAAACACGCATGCAGCTCAGCAACTGAAAAGTCTGTGGATTTCAGGCTGATCTGCTCTGGGGGACCTGCCTTTTACCTTCACAACTGCACACCCCTTCTGAAAACCACAGCACAGTGATGTCATTCTTAACCTGTTTTCACTGGAGACACCTTCATAAAAATCTGCACTATTCAAGTCTGAAAAAAGACTTCTCGACTATTTTAACTCAGCCAGAGGCATCAGATCTTGCTTAGATTTTGCTGCATCTAGCAGACTCTGGGCTGATACACTGTAATTTTGGAGACACTCATCTTTCAAACCATTTTTTTCAAAGGCTGCAATCTTGATTTTTTTTTTTTTTTTTTTTTTTTTTTTTTTTTTTTTTTTTTTATGCTACAGCTTCTAATAAATAAGCTGGCTGATTTTCTCTATAATGTTTTTGGGGCTATGGTTTGCTAGAAAAATGTGTGTGTGAAATTTTGGATAGATTGCTTGAGTTTGGAGAAAACTAGAAGAGGAGAAAATTGATCTTAGTTCCACCAACGTTACTAGGGAGGAACTCCTGTCTCTGCACCAAGCACAAGAAATGGTGATTTTGAGATGCTGAAAAAACTGCTGAAGGGGAAGCTAACAAAATGTGGGATTTGGAACATTTACTCATTCTAAACCTGCTGGAAAGAAAAAGTAAGGAAAGGACCTGCTTTATATGCAACCAGTTGGAAACAACACTCCCCAGTAAGGGAAGAGCTTATGGATCAGGCAATGTATATTCAGAGAATTGTGGTTACCCAGAAAAAATACAAGCAGCTTTTTAATTTTATATATCTCATAACTGGACCTCTTAGGAAGCTTTGGTACAGAATGAGAACAACTGCAGGAAAAAATAATGGAAAAATGAAGAATTGTTAGTTCCCATTAACCTGCTCACTGCCAGTATGTGGTTCATACTAAAGACTTGATGATTGATGACTTTGGCCTCCAGGAAAATAACAAGTCAAAGAACTTTGATTATCTTCAGATTATTTCAGAAGGTAAAAAAAATAAAAGAAAAAGAAGCTCATTTACCATTTTACATTCCTAATGTCTAATCTATTTTTTACATTTCTTAGCCCTGTTTACCTTCTTTAGGCTTCTACTTCTTTCACACAGTTGCCACTTATTACCTTTCTTTCCTTCTCTTCCTTGGTTTTTCATTGCTTCATTAAATGAGATACCTCAAATGTTCCTACATCCTTCAGTCTCATAACCTGTGTTTCTGCTTCCTAAAACGTGCTGGCATCCTTCTCCTCTTAAAATGCATGAGTTGAAGATCCTGGCTTAAAGACACTGTTTGAGAATATAGAGCCAGACATATCATGTGCAGTGTACCAAGCACCAAGCATACACAGCATCAATTTGCACAAGTACTTTCAGCTGCCATCACACATTTCAAATTCATGCAGGCTGTTTTGTCATCTTTCTGTACCTTTCAGCATTGTTGCCTCTCATTTTTTTCTTCTTTTCATCCTGAACATATGTTAGATTAGTAAGGGTATTGAATAAATTGAATCTAGCTTTTAAATCTCTCTAAATCCCTTTTATTTGCTCTCTATATTTATGGTACTAAGCTGGTGCTTGATTGGGCTACTGTAATATAAATATATGTGCAATATGACCTGCAGGCTTTCAATAATGTGCTGTTTGCTTTCTCATTAATGAGGTGCTCAGGTTAAGAGAAAAATCTCCAATCTCAGTAATGTACAAATAAAGTGCTCCTGAAACTTATTCTGGCATTCAAAACTCTTTTGCAGGCTGTTGATACAGAAGGTATCTTCTGTCCAGGGTAATCTTAGCATTTTTTCCAGATAAGACCTTGTGAAATGGGATGGTTAGTGCTTAAGTAAATCTACAAATATCTGTTGAATTGCTTAATTTTAGCACTTCTAGAAAAGTAAATCTTCTGGCCAGTAGAAATTTGTGTATTGTCTAGCATGGGGGTAACTGGAGCCTTATTTTGATTATTCACTGACTTCTCAAAATATTTTATTCCACAATTTGCTGAAAGAAAAGCAAGAAAAGTGACTAAAAAAGGAGGATCCATTCATGAAATAATAGTGGAAAAATCCAGGCCTGTGAGCTGGGTTTTTTACATGATTATTATTTTCCCTGTCCTTTATTCTTAGAAGTTTTATTGGTTTTTTTTTTTTCAAAGAGCATTTCCAAAGGTCATTCCTTCCTAGTCTGAGGGCTGCAGTAGTAATTTTTTTAAATTAACTTCTCAAGTAATTTACTTTTATCTTAGTTTTACCCCAGCTATTTATATCTCTCAGCTTATAGTTTACTTGAGACAAAATTATGAATCTACCTAAGCCAAAGTGAAATACACCATTCTTTAACTGGAAAAGAGGTCCTTGCCTTTTAGCTTTAGTTTCTGTAAATTTGTTTTATGTTGTTAGTGAAAGTAATAGACATTACTTAGAGGGGAGTACATAGAGCCAGTCCCCACAGCTCAGCTGGCACAAAGTAACTTGCCTACCTGCAGTAATTCAATCATGCTCAATTATGGGGCCACATCATCAATTTTATTGCTGTAACTTTCAAGAGTAGGCGAAGCCTACAGCTTATATAACTCTGGGAGGTGATCGCCCTAAGATATGATCAAGACCAGCTGGATTGTATGCATTCAGATTTCCAAATGTATTTGAGTAAGTTTTCTCTGTACCTAATATTTCAACCTTTTTTGATGTATATTTTTACTGATGACAGGCTTGGTACCACTGTAAGTTATCTCAGTCACTTCTGAAACATTATTAATTTCATATTTTCCTTATTTATGACTAGACCTGGTTTCTTCCCTCTGGTAAGCTTCCAAAAGCCATTATACTGCTTTCATATCTCTGGCACATATTGACTCATTTTGCTGCTTTGCTCCCAAATATCAGTTTTCACTGCAAACCTACAAAATTTAGCAGCAATCCACTGGAAAGTTGATAATATTTTCAGGAGAAGTAAGAGCCTGTTTTCAGTGGTTCAGCTCCCACAAGGTGTCATATTATCAAAACATAAACAATAGTTATGATTAGTAGTACAAATCTAGATTCTTCCCTGGGGTCAGGAGCATTGTGAGTGTGGTCTGCTAAGCTCTGATGAAACTTTTCATTTCCTGATTTCTATGCAAAAGTAAGCAACGGTGTTGATTTTTTTCATGGATTGATACAATATCTCAAGTTGACCCACAAGGATCGTTGTGTCCAACTTCATGTTCATCACAGGACTAAGTTTTTATATTTTAGGAGTGTTCAATTACTAGTCTTCAAAGAAAGCCTCTAAGGGCACGTCTACATGAAGAACAGGGCAAAACTACTTCTCTCATACCTGAAATAGTTGTTCCTGCAAAACTATTCATTTTTATAAGGGTTATAGGTTCTCAGTCACATTCTTTTACATGTGTTGGTGATGACCATTGACTTATGTGACACAGTGCAGATGTTGAAGGGTTTCAATTCATGCTGGCTATCCAGAAGCAGTGGAAAGACTTTAAAATTTCTTTTAAACTTCCTCTGAATATACTATGGAGTTTCTCTCCCACAGATACACGTAATTTGGATACTTCTAACTTTCTCTTGATCCAATGATATATGTGCCTGTTCTATATCACTTTTCTTCACCAGCAGGGAGGGTCATCAACTCTGACATTTTTACAGGTATCAGGAAGGATCTGGAAGGTTCAGAAATGACAGGAATGGGAACAGGTGTTATTATTTTCCAAAACCCACTTAGGGGAGCTCAAGACTGCAGCCAGACTCCCCTGTAGGCCTAGTCTTCAGCTTATGCTTGCAGAAAACATCCAGTAATTTCTTCCACCCATGTCTTTTGCCATGCAGCCTGTATCCCATTAGTTTGAGCAGTCAAGCAGTGATAAATGGTTTGGAGCTGATCTTCCATCTTGATGCTCCCTGTCAGTACAAGCCCATCAGTACCAAGGCACAAAAGAACAGATTTCATCCTATGCCTGCAGTCTGTTTTGTGAGGGTTTGTTTTTTTGATTTTTTTGTTTGTTTGGTTTTGTTTGTTTGTTTGTTTGTCTGGGGTTGATTTTTTGTTTGGGGTTTTTGGTTGTTTGGATTTGGGTTTGGTTGGTTTGCGGTTTTTGTTGTTGGTTTTGCCTTTTGTGGGAGAATGAAAACTTTTATTTCTATTTCCTTTCCCTGTAGATTACAATTAGGGGAACCAATGTGTTTTAAAAAAAAAAGAAAAAAAAAAAAACAGGAGCTAACTGCATTATCATTCTTTGAGTTTCCATTCATTTGAATATATGTCTTGAAGAGTATTGTAGTATAATTACAGTGGGGTTTGAGTCTCAAGAGGGCCTTATAAGTACCTTTTCAAATGAAAATTGATCAAGGCTAACAACAGAAATAAAAACTCCAACTATGAAAAGTTTTTAGAGTGTTTTAGGCTACTGAGGTTTGATGTATATTGCCTCTGTTAATTCACTGAGTGCTCAAACCCTTGCTGTCTTCTGGGGTGAAATCTGCTTTAGCTGAGAATCTAGAAAAAGAACCCTGACTGGATTAATTTTTTTTTTTTATATATATCATTTCAGTTAATAATGGTGTGATTGCACTTTTTTCTTTTAATTCAAACAGACAAAAAATTCTTGCTAGTAGTTAAGCAATTTTACATTAACTGCTTCATTTATAGGAAAAAGACAGACAATTTTATTAGCTAAGTATTTCAATTAAAAAAAAAAAGGCAGAGTGGGAAGATAATGTCCCTAAAGTCTTTGCCCTGTTGTATGTACTTTAGGATGAAATATTTTCCTGTTTCTGTTGTTGCCCATCATTTGATGTTTGGCCCAGAGGCATGTCAAGCTGCGTGTCTCTCTTTGACCCCTGTGGAGAGATGACTGTTGTATAAAACAGCTGAAACTGAGTACACACCCTTCCCAAAAAAATGAGTTTTTACCCCTCCCAGCCCTCTGTGGAAGCCAGATGGTCCTGAGAAATACCAAGGCATGATGAGATTTCTTTCTTTGTCAGGTTATGCCTTTTCCTCTCAGCCAGGTTCATCTTACCCCAGTGATTCACAAGCTGCATTACCAACAGGATTGACTGAACCATGGTGGTTGCCTGAGGTAGTATTTGGATACACAGATGAGAAGCTTAACCAAAAGGCATCCTGCTTCTGTCAGCAGAGCCACTTGTGGGGAAAACTCCTTTGCTGGGGGAACTTAGACTTCCCCAAGTCTTTTGGAATTTCAAGGGACTTGAAATTACATCATATACATATCTGCTAAAGCCACTTCTTGCTGGCTTTTAGCGCTGTCTTGCCATGCTTTCCACTTTTTCTTCTTAATTATTTCCACTGCTATCCATCTTGCCTTCCATTTCCTCCACAGTTATAGTAGTGAAATCATGGTGAAATAAGGCTCAGAGCTTAATTAAAGTTCACAGTTGTCTTCAATATGGAAGACAGTGTGGTCTTAGCTTTGGGTATGGTAGGACCCCAAAACCACTTGTCAAGAGAGAATAGGCTGAAGTAGATCAAAGCATCATCAGCCCATCATTAGTAAATAATAGTTTGCTTCTCAAATTACATATATATAACATCTGCCAGTCCCTCTGTCTTTCAGTCCTCCAGAGAGGGAAGGTTATAATTTTGGTGTAAAAGAATCAATTCAGGTGCATCATGAAACTAGAAAGGGTTGGGGTTTTTTTACCTCTGAAAGGAGGACAGCACTGGGAAACATGGCAAAACATCAAAAGGGAAGGTTTCTAATGTGATTTCTTTCCCATTCGACTATTTCTTTGCTCTTTATCTCCTTGACCGTTCAGCATCCTTCCTGGAAGTCTCCTTTGTATACATATCCTTCATTTTCTCATACAGATTATTGCAGACATTTTGTCCTTCCTTTCCAAGTTAGAATGAAAGCAAATATCTGAACACCTGAGTGCTCCAAAGCCTTTTTCTGCTTAATTCTAGTATTGACGGTTTGAGAGTGACTAATAAATTGAGCTTTTCACAGAAAATGACACACATAGCAGCATATGGATGAGCCTGTACTACCATCAACTCCCTTTGCAGTTAATAAAGAGAAATAGGCACTTTTGGCTTATGATTCATCTGATCTTTTCCAGCAATCCACTTAGGAGAAGATGGCTTGTGTCCTGTAAGCATTTATTCCTCTCTGCTGAGAAGGCACAAAATCTAGGCATGTCTCAGACTTTAATGCATTTATTGTAGGCATCCATGGAGAAGAGTGGTGAATGCCAAAGGATTAGGACTCTGATAAATTTCTGGAAGAGATCTTCTTGTGGACAGCATATCTGCCCTGGGAAATGTAAAAAAAAACTGGTATAAAACTGCTTTTTACTTTTCAACAAGCCCTTACATAATGAACCTGTTCCAAATGAAGTAGACTGACTTCTGTGTGTTTGCTTTTTCTAATCAGTTTCTTACATACGTATTTGTTGGAGGAAAATGTCCACCTATTTTCTGAGACTTGACATTATTCTTGGCTCATTACACCTGAAGCATGCCCTTCTCTTGAACTTGGATCCTATTGTCCTGGTTCCAGCTGATATAGAGTTCATTTTCTTGTTAGTAGATGGTACAGTTCTCTGGTTTGGATTCAGTATAGAATAAAGTTGACAGCACACTGATGTTTTGTTTGTTGTCAAATAGTGCTTAACCTAGGTCAAGGAATTTTCATTTTCCCATGCTCTGTCAGTGAGGAGCTGCACAAGTTGCCTTGAGGACATCTGGAACACCTGGCCCAAACTGGCCAAAGGGATACTCCATACCATAGAATGCCAAGCTCAGTACACAAACTGGAGGAAGTTGATCTGGAGGGGACAATCACCAGAGGATTGCTAGAAATGGGGTGAGCATTGCTTATTGGGTGTTGAACACCTGTATCGTGAATTGCTTGGGTTTTCTCTTGGGTTTTATTTCTCCTGCTGTCTCTCCTCATTTGTTAATTGTTGTTTGTATAACTTTATATCATTTAAATTATTTAACTGTTCTGTCACAAGTGATGAATTTTGGTGTGTTTTTTTACTCTTATCTGATTCTTCTTCCCATGCCACCATGGGGGATAGTTTGAGAAAGTTGCTGAGTGATATTTAATTGTGGGCTGAGTTAAACCAAGGTGCCTATATACCACAACTCGGAGAAATCCCCAGGCACACTCATGCAACTGAAAGGATTATATCCTTGCTTTCTCATTACCTCTGTCAAATTTATAAACAAAAAATAAAGGCCTTGCTTGTCTTTCCTACTGGCAACCTCAGTATCCTTAAACTGTTCTCCTCTCAGTTATCCTTTGCTACACTTTTCCTCATGTTGTCCCTTTCAGCTAAGCTCTGAACTACCACACTATTGCAAATAACCCCCGGGCATATGTTTGATCTCTTACAAAGACATCTTTTATCCATCTCATTTATAAATATGCAGTTTCCTAGTCTGATGCCTGTCTTTTCACCCAGATTTTTGGCCATGTCTGAGATAGAGAGAAATTATGTGCCTGACCATTGTGAGTCTGATTAACGCAAGAAATATTATTTCCTTTAGCCAGACTATCCCTTAAAGGGTACATGATTTTAGGGTAACAAGTGCCACACATGTTTCAGTAGATATAGCGGGATTTGGAGGCTTGGTCAACATTCTTATCAGCACAGGATGAGGCACACCTCATTTAAAAAACACTTAAGGTAGCTGACTCAGTTTTTATTCATTCTTCTTATTTCCTCCTTTTTTTCTTGTCAATTTACCCAAGACTGAAGACATGCATTTCTGTCTTTCCACTACTTAAAGTTACTGCTTTCTGCTGCCACCATCCCCCACCCCCAGTGTATTTCAGTTTGAAAAGGCAACACATTCTCTCTTTGACATGGAAATTGTTCTCAAAATTAATTTTATTGATTAACTGAATAGAAAAGAACATGAAGCACATATGCCCAGTGTCTGACAATCTGTTACTTTCAGTTGCAGAAAACAGTAACAATCTTAGATATAATGACACCAATTACCTTCTGTCCCTTAAGTTTCATAAGAAAAAGTCCTCTCATAGAATAACTAAAGTAGGTCTGGAAAGAGTTAATTCTTCCCTGTTAGGCACTGTGAACTACTGTGAAGGGCAATGTGCAATATGTGACTCATACTCCACTGCTGCAATGAAAGCTTTGCATAACTGAAGTAAGTCATGCATTACTTTCAACAAATGTGTAACCTCACATGGGTCCTACATGGATTTTTCATGCCTCATGTAGATATTTGTATGAGCATGCTGGGAATAGAGGGGTATCCCAAGCCACTGTTCCCAGAAAGTGTTTTCACATTTCTGTGTTGAGAAGGAACCTTATGAATGTCTATAAGGATCTGAAGGAAGGTGTCAAGAGGTTGGAGGGAGTCAGGTTCTGTTTGGTAGTGCCAAGCAACAAAACAAGTGGCAATAGGCAGAAATTGATGCACAAGAAGTTCCACCTGATCATGGAGAAGAACTTCCTTACTGTTCAGGTGACCCTGTGGTCCTTTCCAAACATACCCATTCTGTCATTATGTGATTCTCTGTAAATTTTAGTGGCCCAAGCACCAGAAGCACACTGAGAAGAGGAACTGAGATTCCCCCCACTACCCTGTATTTTCCTCAGGCCATCAGGCCCTGTCTGTGCTTCAGCCCCCGTTTTGTGATGACTGAGACATTTAGAAGATAGCACCTATCTTCTTAGACTTGGAATGGGGGATGTTCCGTGTCCTAGGCATGTGCTGTACACCACTGAACAAAAGGTGGCAGCTAAACTAACCCTGATAAAACCGCATCATCCACAAGTAAAATATTTTTGGAGGATGTGTTTAAAGCTGACCACAGTATGAACATCAGGACAAGCCAAGGTAGCAACTGGACTAACATGTAGGTACAGACTGATATGAGACTCTTCAGTAGCATGTAAGAGCCATCTCTCCAAGGGGAGATCCCTGACAGTTTGCTCAGGCTTAGAGACACAGAACATTAAAGTTTTACATTTTAAGTGAGATTTAGCCCAGCTGAACACACCACCTCTAAAGCTTGAAGTAATTTCCTGTGCACTGTGGCCGTTATATTGCGCCCTGTTTCCCTTATATTCTGTCCAAAAAGTAAATAACACATTGTATAGAAAGCTACTCTCTTACTTGAAGAATAAATTCCAGTGTCTGGTTAGGACTTTGTTTCAGTTCTCACATACCTTTGCTTTCACTAAATAAAGTCAATAACAATGTGAATTATCAGCCTTTTATTCCCATCACTGATTCTTGCTAAGTCACTTCTCAGCTATACAAAAGACTCCTTTGATATTTTCTCCCCATGAGGTACTCATATACTGTAATCAAATCACCTCTCAGGGTTTTTTTTTGATAGCTAAACACATTGAGCTCTCCAAGCCCTTTATGTCAACAGAAAAACTATACTCTTCTGAGCACCTGTCACTCCCATGTGGCACTCTCACACATAAAAGGACATGCATAAAGCTGAGAAAGCTGCATCTTCAGAATGCTTTGGGCAGTCATTCGATTTTCTTTCTCTGTCTTCTCTTTAAAATAGATGGATAAATAAGTAGATATGCTAAATTAAAAGGTATTTTAAAATCTCTGTGTCTTCTGGTAGGCAGCAGAAAAGCTACGGCTTTGGATGTGAGTGTTTTTTAAATTGTCTTACAGCTTTAACAGTCATTTCTACTTGAATGAAACAAAAGTAAACTATTTCAAATTCTGATTTTCTTCCATGCTGCAATAATTTCCAACATGCTGCTGATGCAATTTTAAAAAATTAGACTTTTCATTTACTCTGCCATATTCATTTTAGCATACATTGCAAAAATTTGACAGGCTGAATCCTGAAACCAGGATTAAAAAATCTTAAATTAGAGCCAGGATTAGGTCACTTATGAGTTTCTCCCATTTCAGGATGTTTTCCAGGTCTTCCTAAATGGCATGTATATGTTTCTGTATTAGGTTTGCATGGCCAAGCTTTGGTAGCAAGGGGGGCTACAAGGGTGGCTTCAGTGAGAAGCTGCCAAAAGCAGCTCTGTGCCTGGCAGAACCAATCCTTGGTAACTCCAAAGGGGGATGTGCTGCTGATCAAGGGTGGGCCAATTAGAAATGGTGGTAAGACCTCTGTGGTAACCTATTTAAGAAGAAAGAAAAAAAGTTATAGCACAGTTGTAATTGGATCTAGAGAAGAGGGGGGTGAGAACGTGAGAAGAACAGCTCTGCAGCCACCAAGGTCAGTGAAGAAGGAGGAGGAGGAGCTAAGATTTCCCTGCAGCCTGTGGTGCAGACCATGGTGAAGCAGCTGTCCCCCTGCAGCCCATGGAGGTCCAGGGGAATGCAGAGATCCATCTGCAGCCCATGGAGGAGAGGAGGCTGTGATCCCATGGGAGGGCCATGGAGAGAGGAGCCCCTGCTAGAGCAGCCTGCCCTAGAAGGGCTGCACCCCATGGAACAGTGACTCAGTTGCAGGAGTTTGGGGAGGACTGTTGCCTGTGGGATGCACTCACACTGCAGCAGTTGGTGGAGAACTGTTACCTGTGAGATGGACTCACGTCCAAGAAGTTAATGGAAAACTGTCTCCCATGGGATGGACCCTATGGTGCCGCAGGGGAATGGCTCCTCTCCCTGAGCAGTGGGGCAAACCACAGGTGATGAACTGACCATAATCCTCATTCCTTGGGGATGGAGGGAGAGTTTTTTTTTAATGTCTTATTTTACTTCTCATTATTCTGTTATGATTTTGTTAGCAATAAATTCAATTAATATCTATATTTCTGTTCTGTTTTGCCCATGACAATATTTGGCGAGTGATGCCTCCAAGTCCTTATCTCAACCCATGAACCCTTCATTATATTTTCTCTCCCCTGTCCAGCTGCAGAGTGCAGTGATAGAGCAGCTTTGGTGGATGCTCAGCACCCAGCCAGCATCAACCCACTACAGTTTCATATTTGGGGTTTTGTTTTGGTTTGATTTTTTTTATCCTTCCTTTAGTATATTGGTCAGCACATTTTGGGGGTTAAGGCTCCTTTTACTTTATCCCTACACTTCCAACATCTGTTTTGGGTTGGTCTCAAAATCTTCTGTTCTGTATCTTTCAGTTCTTTATCTCAGAGCATAATGAGTTGTGGTTTACCCTTTTCCCTTGATAATACAGCAAGATCTCTACTAATGGTAAATGATAGTGATACCTTCTGTAAAGCTCCAACACCAGTTAAAAGAGGAGTTAATTTAAAAGTATTGAAGTCTACTGTAGGTGTGATTTTGCAGCCACCTTCATTTCTATTTCCACTTCAAACTTTCTGACAGACCATTAGTTTCAGTAATATTTAGTCTAAGAATTTCAAGAAAAATCTGATCTCCTGAGACACTGAAAGAGTGAAAAAAGCTACATCAGGAGTCAAAAAGGTGAAACAAAATGATTCTCGCTAAAATGCATCTGACTATAAAAGACAACCTGAAGTATAAATCTACCACATGGTAAGTTGAAGCGGTAAGTTGGATTTGTATGCCCTGTCCACATGGTTAAATACTCTAACCTGACCTAGAATTCCCTCTAGCCCAGTTTCCTAGTCACCAAAAGTTCCCAGAAACTGAAAATATTGCCAATACAGTAAAAATACAACATATTCTCTCATTCTTGTACTATGAGGGTAACAAGAGTTGGTCTGTTTTATAATTTTTTCCATCAGTGACAATAAAAGACTTTTATTGTTTTTCAGCTCATTCTGGACATAAAGCTCCCCATTGGGGAGCCAAATAAAATCCTTCCATTCCTGCTTAGGGGCTCCATTGGAAATGGCTGGGCAAGGTTCCCTGCATGTAGTTTAATATTAGACAGCTGTAAATGACCACCCTAAAAGGAAAGAAGTTTAGAATACCAGTCACACTGTCCATAGAAAGATGTCATTCACTATCCTGTTTGACTCTATCCTGCAGAGGTATATGTTTCTGTAGATTACAGGAAAAGAAATTGCTTCTATCTGGTTTATTAAAATGGTTGTGTGTTCACTGGGGTTTTTTACATCTGGGATAGCCATCTGAACTCCCCCTCTGTGATTCATGGGAGTCATACGATATCTCTGAGGGCTGACCGGTGGCAGTAATTTTTATGGTGCCAGTAGCATATCACTGCAGAATTTTCAAATTAGCAAAATTTCTGATTCAATATAGATGCAAATATACTGTATCCTTTCCTGTGCTCTAGATGTAAAAGAACCACTTAAGTAAGCTAATTAGGATAATTGTATCCCTAGGCTTTAAGAGTGCCCTCAGTTCAGTTCCTTGGGAAACTGCAAGATAACTGAAATGGGTTAACATGGTCACCATTCAGCATAGTGCTGTGGAGAAGTAAGGGTGGAAAAAGTTCTCAGGACAGCATCTCACACGAATTTGTCTGGAATGATTTCAAAAACTCCCTGTAATATTTAAGTGATGTTGATTTGCACTCATGTTTTCTTCTTGTTGCTTGCAAACTAGTGTCTTTTCTATTACTGGTTTGGTTTGATTTCGGTCATATCTTTTATTGTATGATGATTTCTCCTTTAATAAACCTTATCTGCTTGAAGGATGGAAGCCACCTTTTAAAAGATGAGTGGTTACTAGGCAAACAAAAGTTGCAGCAAAATATCCCTGAACTCTAGCAAGACATTTGACACTACTTTGCTCTGAGCTTTGGCAAATGACTTGACTTTCTCCTCTTCTCCCTACTTTAATGCATGCTGCTTAGAGCCCTTAGTTTCCTGGACTATGTTACTCCATGCAGCTCTTGTGAATGAGATGGAGTTTGTAGAAAAAGGAACCACAGGCAGATCCACAATCACATTACTTCAGCAGCACAGCTTGATGTACTCAGCAAATAAAATATAGTCTTCACTGGTGGTAGAAGACAAAATTTAGCTTCCACAAGAATGCCCTAATTTACCCTAATGTTCTTTCGTCTCAGTCTTCCTTGTGATCAGTAGACTTTCTGCCAAGGATCCATGCTGTGCTGAAAAGAAGCATACAGAGTTCAAAGCACTTCAGCCTTAATGCAAAGCCCTCATTAAGAAACATAAAATGCATTATTTGATATTATAAATTTATGGGCAATGAGAAAAGTGAATGCAATAGCTACAAAAATCACCACAGATAAAAATGCCTTGTCCTTCCAACAGTCCAAATTTACGCTCTACTTTGGTGTCTCCAAGAAAGATCCCAAATACTATGAAAAAGGTATACTGGGCTGGTACTTCTTAGGTACAAAAGGCAGAAGGGCCAGGATGGATCTTTCTTAAGGTGATATTTTGTCATGTTCATATGGATAGGCTTGCATCATAGTCTCTATTCAGTCTTGCAGATTTTGTAGGAAAAATTTCAGGAGTGCAAGGTAACTGGCAGAAGAGAAATAGGGTTTATTGGCAAGCTCTGATGAAAATCACAAACAAGCAAAGAATCCATTTGTGACACTTGTATGAGAGATGGTATATGGTTTTCATTTTGCCTCTTTGTCTTTTGCCTGCTGGAAAACTCAACAGAACTTTGAAGGTACTGCAATTTGTTTCATTTCAGTATCATATTTCATCTCTTGTTAAAGTATTTATGCTAATTAAATTAAGCATAGAAAGGACAGGCAATGATAAACATGAACCTGATTCAAGTGGGTCTTGTGCGTGAATTTCCCCCAAAATGTTGATCATTAATAATTGCTCTTAGTTATCCTTCTGGTAACAGTACCTTTAAGTTAGATTAGCTATTGTGGTAAATGACAAACATTTAGCTTCATTTAATATTCCTGGATGAAATCCTTTTTAATTTAACTGACTGAAGAATCACTCCAAAGATCTTAATCATCCCCAGAATCTGCAAAATTAGAAAACGTGTTCCCAGGACTGTGCCATGACCTACATCTGACTGCTTCCTCAGATGTAAATTTTTTAAACTTAGGGATATTTTTCATTAAAAAAAAATACAAAACCACAAAAACAAACAAATAAAAGGAAACAAAAAAAACAAAAAAAAAAAAACCAAAAAAACCAAACCAAAAAAAAAAAAAAAAAACCAGAACAAAAGGAAAAAAATATAGAAAAAAAAAACGAAACACAAAACCAACACAACAAAAGCATGGGACTATGGACAGATTGTTCCCAGGGTTTTTTTCCTTTTATTTTGCAAATCTACAGATCCACAGGTCTCTCTCATTAAATAGAATTGGCACACATGTACAGAAAGGGCACAGAATGAGTTAAGGATGGGTTTTTACATCATTTCTCCAGATACAAAAACATTTAATTCAGCTTCAATGAAACATTATTAAACCTCAGGTCATTTGAATGTTGAAGTAAAATATTCCCTTTAGAAATTTCACAGCTATTAGTCTTGAGTTACCAGTGATGAATGTTTCTGCAGCTGTGAAACTTCTTCAGGCCCAAGAGCACATTTTAACCTAGTTTATAGTGGTCTTTCTGTCTCCTTGAAGGGGCACGATCAGTCCTGATTAGCTGTGCTAATGTAGTGCAGTGTAATAGCTACATATACCAGTGTGCACTTTGCTCAGATCTGAACTTGAAAAACATTGTTCTTTCACAATGCTGGATCCTGAATGGATATAAAACTTCAGAAATTAAACCCTGATGACAACAGGCTTTCAAAAGTGTATACAAGCTGTCCTCCTTGATTCTGCTTTAGCATTCAACGTGATCATGATATATATGAACATAGTGTGTGGATGGGTATATTTCTTTCTGATTGCACAATGCAAATTATTTTTGTGTTACAGGGATTATACTAAACTTTCTAGTTGGGTTTACACAGTAGATTAATTCCTTTACACATTGTCATAAACATTATTAAGTGACTGGAGAAAGGTTCTAATTCCCTTGCACTTTGTCATAGTCATTATTAACTGGCTAGAGAAAGGTCCTTTTTCCTCTTATAAATGTGGTCTGGTTAGGGTGGAGGATTCATATATTTCTCTTGCTATTTTATTAAGATATTTATGTTCTCAGGACTCACAGGTCTGCTCTAACATGCTTGATCTGTCCCATCTTCTATGTCCTCATTCTACATGGCTATTTAGACAATTTTCAACCCTAGATGTTTTCTCCTTTACATCCTTTAGCATATCATTTCCCAGCCTCTTAGGTAAAAATCATACCAAATTCTCCTCCTCACAAGTATGTCAGCCACACTCTTTCTTTGCAAAACTTAACTTCTGGGAGCCCTTTATTCCTGTTTTTCAAGTGAATATACTGAGTGATGAAATGGCTGCTCTGCCATACCTCACCTAGCTTCTAATTCCCAATAGCTTTACATATAGCTCATCAACCATCTCTGCTGTTCCACTGGAGTAATGGGATACCCAAGTCTCTTACTCAGCACTCTCAATCATAATGAAAAACACAGTATTAATAGAAAAAGAAGTTTTCCACTGGTAATTGATTTCCATTGCAATACTTACATGATCAAAACACAGGATAAGGTGCAAACTTACCTGAAAATTATGACAAAGACAGAACAGTGGAAATGAGCACAGATCACCAAATGCCACAGCTGACAACTCTGCTTCTCTTGAAATTAACTAACATGTCTTAGTGGAAGATAAGACCATAGCTCTCCATATTTGGTAGCTGGTGTTTTCATGTCCATGTAGGCATACATTACATGGACACTGACAATAGGAAGGTGCTAGATACTTTTTCTTTGTTTTCAGTGGAAAGGTAAATCTAGGCAGGTTGTCTGACCTATTTTTTTTCTGTTGTTAAACAGCAGCAGCATTATGGATATTAATGTGGCCTCACTCAGATGCGGAGAATAAATGAACATGAAGAAACTATTGCAGATCTCATATGGAAAACAGAAATAAAAGTTTAATACATTATTCAATAGCAAGCAGTGGAATCACAGAGCTAGAAGATGTAAAAGATTCATTATATGAGATCCTTAGCTCTTGGATACATGCTCTTGAAGCCCACTTATACACTATAATATTAGTATGCAAAAATGGTGATGAAAATCTAAACAAAACTGCAGTCAAAATAAACTTTATTTGGGATTATACCTTTCCATGGAGATTTTATTTGTTTGTTAGTTTTAGAAGTACTAAAATGCTTTAGATAAATTTAATTTAGATTTATTAAGATATTTAATTAATATAAAATAAATTCTTTATAAATGAGAACATATTTCTTCAATAAAAATAAAACAGAAAAAAACTAAAACAAAATATAGTCTGCTAGAGTGAAAAATTGCACAAATTGAATTATTTTGTTATAGAGATTAAGATATATTTGTTAAATCACAGGGTGATATGCTTTCACATGCAGACTTTAAATGTGCTTATGGATCCATGCATAGCCAAAAACTGTGTGGTCAAATTTGCACCACAGAATGTTTAGTTAGCCCTCTGATTAGCCAGTTTCTACAGACAAGCATGCAGCTTGTTCTAATCCACTATTACTGTAATTATTCCCTTGAAAATTTGGCCAAGTAGCCATCAAATCATATTTGTCAGGCCTTAATAACTCATATTTACCAACTGTCATCTCATTAACAATTAACAAACATTTACAAATGCAAATTGTATTGTAAATTGGATTATGGATTTTGAAGAAGTAGCTTAATTTTGATGGTTGGTCAGGTTTGCTGCCTAACAAGCAGCCAGAGAGTGCAGAGGCATTTCAGAGAGGAGCTTCATCTGCCCAAGTCACCTGGAGCAGCTTCTGACTGGCCAGTTGCAGCTCCAGAGAGTCACCCCAATGGGTGACTCTGCTCCCTGTGGGCACACAACCACTGAGCCCTGTGATTTCATGTCAGTAATTTAAAAAAGCAACTCCATGGGTTCCCATGGATCTAGGCAGGGTCTTTTGCTTTCCAGGCTGAGCCCTGTCACTCAGCACCATGTAGAGCTGTCACTGGCCCAGAGAGTGATCCAATTGGACTATCCTGTTTAGTGGAAATGCCAGATAGGGGTTGGAAACAGATATTGTTATGGTCCGTTCCAACCCAAACCATTCTGTGATTCTATTTCTTCTGAACTTCATTTGTTCCTTGGGTTTTCTCCTATTCCCAGGTGGTCACCTGTCAGGGGGATTGCCTGTAAACCCCAGGATGAGGCACCAATTCACATCCTCATGCTGGTCTGAGATAGGATGGAGGAGGAAACAGACAAAAGAATCACTGGAAAGTATTTACAGGAGCTTTGTAGTCTACTGAAGAAGGCACACCACTGTCAGAGGGCAAACGTCTCTGCTTTTCAGAGTTATTGTCAGGTTTATTGAATGTTCTGTCTAATACACAGGACAAAACAACACTAAGAGCCGGAACCAGACAGAGGAAGAACAGATATTCAAATAATTTCTTGGTCATTTCTCAAGTTGACATTGTCATTCATGTGGATGAAGGCAATGATCACTAGCCTGTGAGCTCTCCTTCTCCAGCTTTGGCTTCTCTTGACAAGCTTGACAAGCCTGTCTCCAGTCTGCATCTTCTCTCTATCCTGTAAGACCATCTTTTATCTTCACCACTCTTACACACACCATTGGCAGACCAAGGGCCTAGGTGAGAGACTGTTAATTTTGCATCTCTTCCTAAATAAATGCTGAGAAATTGTTCTGTTTGTCTTTTCCTCTAAAATCTACATCTTTTCTTTTATACTGGAAAAAATGCTTCACTCAAAGTCTAGTGTCATTTTCCCAAAAATATTTAGCTGGCCTAATGACAGACATTGCATCATATTAAAAAAAACTTACCCTGTCTTTCTCTGGCTTTGTACCACCATAGTAAAATACTACTGTATCTAAACCAATAGCTGTGGCTTCCCTTTATGGGCATAGAATTTAGGATACGATTCAGATGACCTAATTTACACAAGGATGTTTTGAACTGCCATCTAGTAAGAGTAATTCTCTCCACTAGCTATGAAGGAAGTCTACAGTGACTAGCTCTGATGTAGAAGACCTACACTTGATCAAATGAATCCTAAAACTATTCTATGGATGTGTTGCATCTAAAAATAAATTATACAAAAATAACTGTACTATAACTTCAGCAACTCTTTTTTAGCAGTAAGTGAAATGGAAAGTCACATTCTCTTTTGTACATCCTTGGTTAAGTTTGTTACTCTTAATTTTCAGCTACCTGCTACTATTTAATTTAGTGCAACTCCACAGAGGGTTCTTTCTAGTATCATAAAAGAGTCATTTAGTATCATGTGAGACAGCAGATGAGTACTGAAGAATCTGAGAAGCAAATGTCCAGGAGGATGTGACAAATGAAAGGGAAATATTTTTATAAATGGAAAGCTGGTAATTTGAGATAATTTTGAACAAAAGAAGCATACAACAACACAACAACACAGAAGATAAGCATATTTAAAAGTGACCATCCTTACAGTAACATGAGCATACTGGGACCTCATCTTGATATTGCTAGCCCTAAGGTTGCCAAGGGTTTTGAAGTGCCAGGTTTTACTTCATCTTCAATCCACGGATGAAGGTACACACAAAGAAAGTTGACTCTTGTGTCACTACTGCCCAACACCCCTCTGAGACATTTCAGCAAATTAAGTGGACTTTTTTAGGTGGTTTTCTGCTGGATTAACATGTGTGAAATGCTCTGTAATGGAATAGACATGACCAGAAACAACAGTGCAACTGGAGAAATTGTAAAGTTAATAGTTAACTACATAAGGGTCACACAACAATCTAAGCCAAACTCTCAGCTTCCACTCAAAAATATGTTTCTACACTATCCTATTTCCAGTCACAAATTTCCAGCACTTCACCTACATGAGCATGAGTTATATGCTGCAGGACTAAAGCCTAATCCAAAAACAGCAGCTAACAATTGATTTTCAGCCAACTCTGCATTCTGGTGGACTTCTAATTAGACTAATAGTCTAGTTAGTCTATTAGTCTATTAGACTTCAAATAGTCTTCCAATTGGCTTGGAATAAATTGAAATGCTTGCAACATTTCTCCACCTACTCTTAGTGTTAAATGCTAAGAAGGTGACAAGGTGAGGCTTACACAGGTCTAAAATTCAGATCCACAGTGATGAGAGCAACCCTGTCAGCAGGAACACAGATTTAGACCCCAACCATAAAAAAAAAAAAAATGAAACCCAACATTAGGGTGACAAATGCCAGAGATCAAGCCTGGAACTATACTCATTGAAATTAACAGTTAAACGAGGTCAAGGCCCTGGCCCAGACAGAGAATCAGTTTGCACCCCAGTGAGCTGCAAGACAAGGTTTTCAGATTGTGCTGTCAATTTATGCGCAGTGAAGTTAAGGGTGTACAAGATTCACCCATTAGAAATAACTCTCCAAAAGTGATTTTGGTCTTAATCTACAATAACCTGCCTGCTACAGTATCAATCAACAGAACAGATATTTTTCAGTTTGGTCATTTGTTCCATTTTTCAGTTTTAACCTAACAACCTTCATGTTCTTGTACATCATCCTCTGACTTGAAGCTGCAGGGAGGCAAACCACCCACAAGTGTCACCTGGATGCTAAAAGTTAATTTCCATGTAAAATCAGATATTACTACACTTATTTTCATCCCATATTGGATGAAGTCATGAAGTCATAATATACTTATGAAGTAAAGAAAAATAAACAAAACAAAACTTCACTTTGAAAATACTAAAATGATTATTTGTTTCAAGTTAAATGTGTCTGAGTTGCTGCATCAAATGCTCTCTTTCAGCTTGGTCAAGCCATCTAGAAATGAGTCATGACTTCCAATAAAAATCTGAACTTGAGGTAGTTTAGCTTGCAAAAAAGGAGCCTGAGCGAGGATGTGACAACAATTTTCAAGGATGGAAAATGTTACTGAAAGGGTGAAGAACAAATTCTCCATGACTATACTAGGCATACAAGAAGTAATGAACTAAACATCAAAAAACCTGATGTAATGTCATAGGAACACATGTCCTTCCTAGGAACAGGTTAAAAATGAATTGTCCTGTTTGGGCAAGCTTGAGGTTCTTTAAGGACATAGGAGATGAACGTCTGCCAGTATCAGTGATCCTTCCCACTGAGGGATGGATTTGGATGGGCAGCAAAGAGACGTATTCCTAAGTGGAATAATTCAATGAAATTACTGTCTCCATTCAAAACCAAACAGCACACTTGGATGGTGAGTTCTCATGCAGTTTAGTCTATGTCATATGTCACTTTGGAAATTTATTTTTTCAGCCTAAAGTGCTTTTTTTTTTTCTGTTGCAGTGTCCAAGGTTAAACCATTTACATTCTAATTTGCCAGTATTTCACAATGGTGTCAATGAATGCTGAGAGAGGTGTTTGTTCTAGCAGAAAGGTGGTTAACAACCAGAGCCTCCTACAGTGCAAGGACACAAACTCTGCTACACATGCTGTCCTCATTCAGTTTCTGAGAGTCATTGAGAGATTGTTTTAGGAGGTGAATGGGAGTGCAGTCTTGTTATAAAAAGTCTTTCCAATGAAGAGATTATGTCATTCTTGTGAAAGATGGTGTGTTGCTGTGACAACATGTACTCTCAGGAATGAGCTGAGAATCAGCAAAAGAGAGCTCATCATAGCCTCTTATCTCCACAGAGGTGTCTGCAGTTCAAGCACAGTTTGAGTTGCTTGGTTTCTCCTGCTGTTCCCAAGGGAAGGGTGCAGAGTTACAAGAGTACATTAAAGAACAGAAAACAACACTGAGACTTTACTCTCTTCAGGGAGAAGAGCTTTTCAAATTTGTTACCCAGCAGATCAACTGATGTGTTGATTTAACTGATACAACACAGCAATTGAAATTGCAATGAGCATTGGCATGCCAGCGTGATCAGGCTGGGGCCTGTGCTGCCTTTGGGTTTCCCTGGGAGAGAGACGTGAAAGCTTTTTGCAGCTGGGAATGCTGTGGGCAGTGGAAAGATGAAAAAGAAAACAAAAGCCATTTCTCTACACTTGTTATTTCCATGGCTGAGGCTGGGGTAGAGATAGGTCCTTCTGTTTTCCATCACTAAGTTTAACTAGCTAATATGAATTAAATGATTTCCACCATTTTCTGTACTTCTTGCACTTGGAATAGGCCCTTGAGTAATTCTTACCTACACATTCATCATCTTTGAAGGAATATGCTTTCCTGTGAAAGAAGACGCATTTCTTTGCTGCAGTTTGAGGTAAGAAGGTCAAGTAGTAGAGCAAGACTGTCATTCTTTCAGCTGAAGGGTTCCTGAGAAATGCCCTTGAACTGACAGGGAGGAATATTCTCTTCTTCTTCAGATGTATGTATGAAGTTTATGTTGTTCTTTTTGCAGCACAGTTTTCTAAATTTTTTATACACCTCCCTTTCCTTGAGTAACAGTAACATTGTGTGTTTAATTGTGGTGATGCATGACCTCTCAGCTAATATTAGGGGAAATATATGTCTTTATTATCTTGCTTCACTTTCTCTGGCTCAGTAGGCATGCTCCATTCTTCCTCCAGCATTCTCTATGTCTATAAAAAGATTTTTCTCTTTCAGAATACAGGAGGGATGAAAGTAATTGAGAGTTACAGGTGGTTTGTTCAATGACTAATTCCTAAAAGCCTAGTAGCAGTAAAAGTGGCCCTCATTACACTAACATGAGTGTTGCAGGTAGGAAAATCTATTTCCGTTTGGGAAAGATAGGTCTAAGTCCAAATCCTCTTGGAAACTTTCCAAAGTTTATAATGAAAAGTTGTTTGCAAAGACAAAAAGGAAATTGATGCCTTAGCTGAAAGTATCCAGGAAGTATGCCAACCTTTGTTGCTTTATTTGTTGACACTGACAGAAAATCTGCTTATCTAGGAGGCTGATTTTCTGTCCTGAAGCAGTGTTGCTTTTGAGCAGACTGACTTTTTGTCAAGGTGGTATTCTCTGTCCTAGAATCCCCAGGAATACCCTCAGAAATATTTCAAAGTATGCAAGCCCCTTATGTGGTAACCAGATTTAATGAGGTGTCATGTTTGTGAGAATAGGTAAGCAGATCAAACTTCTTTCCCTTTTTTTCTGTTTTGTGACTTTTTTCAATAGCACAATCAATACAGATACATAAAACCAAAGATATTATCGTTATAAGTTTTTCAAAAAACACGTTAAAACCAAACTATTCAAATGATCTTATATATTGTTCCAAACATCTTTCACCATTTTTATGTCAAAATATTAATTCTATTTGCCTATTTCTGAAAGCCCATGATCTACATATAGAGGAATGAAAATATATGCAGATAAAATAGGCTCCACTTACAGATTGAGTGCATTATTTCATTTTGGACAGAATTGTAAATTAAGGTGGTGCTTAAGAAAACGAAATATTATCAGTGCTAGCTCAAGCCAGGCATAGTGCCAGGAAGTTGTGGAAGCTATAGGGGAAAGCTTGCTTAAGTACCTAATAGCCTGATTTCCAAAACCCTTTCTACTTCAGTCTCAGCCCACTCTTGTTCAAATAGTGCCTAGTTAATGAATTATGATGACATTTATGGTGATCTGGTAATAAAAATGAATGAGGATAAGTATGAGGCCACCAAAATCAGACCCAGATATCAGAAGGGCTTTTAATTATTCTCAAATTCCTGTCAAACTTTAAAAAAATATTAGGAAATTAAACACTTAAGGTGTCACCAATCTTAACAAATGAATACCATTAGAGTGTCTTCTTTCTTTCCTCAGCTGGAAATCACATGACACTGACTGAAAGCTGTGAAAAATGCTCTTCCTATCACAGCATCTGGCTTCCTGGCAGCCTTGACTGGCTTGTTTTATTGGCTATTTCTGCATTCCCTGAAAATTTCTCACACTGTTGTTTGGCTATTAGGTTTATTTTGTGCCCTTAGAAAATGTTTTATTTAATTCCTTTTGGCTATCAGGTTTACTTTGTGCCCTTAGAAAATGTTTTATTTAATTCCTTTTGAATTTAGAGAATTTCAGGACTGTATTGAAAAACCATGCAGTGCGTGAATCACTCATCTTTGACTGCCAAGCTTCCTTAAGAGTGGAAGAGAAAGAGTGTTAAAAGTGTTAAATGTGATGTGTTTCAAGGCAGAATTTAAAGAGTACAGTGGATAGATTAAGATGATAAAAGAAACCTGCCCCTCTTCATCATATGATGCGATGTTGTGCCACGCAGTCCTGCCCCGCTCAGAAGGGGAGTGATAAAGCGGCTTTTGTGGGCATCTGGCATCCAGCCATGGTCAATCCACTACATTTTCCAACCTTCTGATACAATCTAAGGCTTTTGACATGTTCTGTAGTGAATAATAATCAAATTAAAACAAAATGGTTGATCACAGGCATCAAACTCTCGTGTACAGACACCTAAAGCTGAAATGACTTAAAGATTCTGAACTTACATCACTGATAACAGGGAGACCAATATCTGCAGTAAAGAAGTCAGTTAAGTAAATACATACAGAATACTTTTTTTAGGCATTATGGTGCAAAAGACTGACCTTATTTCTCATTTGCTTTGAAATGCTGCTATTGGAATTTTTCAGATTTAAGCATTCAAAGAATGTGTCTCTTTACTTCAATCCTCACACTTCAGAGCAACTAACATGAGTGAGTGCACATATAAATATAGAATTGCTCAACAAAAACTAACATCCATATATCTATCATTGCATTTCCAAACAAATATTGCGTTTCCAAACAAAGTCATATTGCATTTCCAAATAAGAAACCATATCCCCATAATCCAATAGATGCTGAGAAGCCTGGAGAGTTTTTGGTGGCTTTTGGTGTCACTGTTGAGTGGCAAGAAGCTGTGAAACTTAGAGGAGCTCCATTTCTTTCAGTCCAAGGATGAAAATCCATTTCAGATTGTCCCAGGATAAAGTCTGCTTTGCATTATCCCTACCAAAGCACCAGGCTGTGATGCCAGCTGACTGCCTGGATTGTCTGAGGGGAAGTTCCTAACCCCTGCACGTTAGTATATGTAATTCATTATGCTTGGAAGTCTCTGCCTCAAAGAGTGAGGCTGGAGGAGCCAAGCAGCCTAGAATATCTCAGATATTGCTAAGCTCTAGCTTAGTTTGGAAGCTGTTGTCCTTGAGTGACAGAATCCAATGAGGCTTTCATTTCATTTTAATTTGTGTCCTGCAAGCCCACAGCCCCATCATCACAAGAACATTCCTCTTGTCCTGCCTGCCACATCTCCAGTCTCCATCAGAACCCTTCATGTCTCCACCTTCCCACAGCTCCACCTTTTCTTCCTGATTCCCCTTCAGTTACAACAAAAATAGCAGGAGTTTTAGCCAATTTGATGCTGTCTGAAAAAGTGTACAAAAGGAGCTCACCACATTCATAGTCATGGTGGAATATTTATTTCTGTGATACATTATTTTGTACTCTTGCACCTTCATACAACTACTTTCCCTGAAGTGTGTCAGATTTGAGTATCTTTGAGACATCATAGTGAAAGGTAATTGAAATTATATCAACATATTTGGAGGATATTAGGAGAGGATAAGCAGATGGATAGAAAAAATTATTCATTAAACTCTCTTTTTCAGTAAGTCAGGCTAAAACAAGGCTATTTTCTCTAATTTAGCAGAAGAAAGTTATTCTCATATCAATAAGTACTTTAGAAAAATCTGGCAAAGCCTGAAATGTCCATGTAGACTTATCTTCATGTGACAGTGTTTGGAGTCGTGACTACTGTCTATGTAGGGATTTATCTCACCATGTGTAAAAGTTGTCATGGCAACAGCTCTCAGCAAATAATTATATAAATAATAAATGAAAGATTTTATGAGCATACATTAGAGCTGTAGTTCTCATACAGCTGCCTTTTGCTGAACAGAAAGGGGTCACTGAAAAGAAAAACACAGAATTTTTCTTGGTGTGCATATTTATTTGCCTCACTCAAGGATGTAAAACATTTGCTTTAGGAGGTGAACACTAAAAATTATAAATCCAGAAAATAAACATCAGCCAAACCCCTGCTGAGTTGAAGCCAGAGGTGAGAAGCACAGGTTGTGAATCTCTCCTAAAACAGTGAAGTAAATTAAAAGCTGCCTTAATAAGACTCCTGGGACTCCACCCATAGAGACACATTCCCAGCAGGTGCAGAATCACCAGAGGGCTGCTTTAATGTACTTTATACCCCAGACAGAGACTGTGACCGTGGAAAAGTTGCATAACTAATGGATCTGCCAACTTTGTACCTCTGGCTCTCTCAATACAGCATGTGCTGGTTAAAGCTACTATAAATGAACCTGCCCCCTACCCTTTTCTGATCTTTCTGCAAGTACTCATCTTTGCTCTTACAAGAGGAATCTGAGTAATCATCCATATACATTCCACATGTTCTCAGGGCCATGTCCTGCAAAGATCCTCCACACAGCTCTGTTTGAACACATACAGGGTTGCCTACAAAAAGCATTGAGGAACCAGGTATTGTATATTTTCATCAGAAGGTACTTAAGTCTCCTCATTCCAGCTCTAGGGGGTTTTATGTGTAGGAGTGCTCTTTAAAACTGAGAAATTGAATTAGTTCTTTGGTAGGAAGGTCAGGTGGAGAACTATTGTTCATAATTTAAAACCAGTCAGGAAGATGATGTGCATGCATTTATTAGTTGGGTTCACTGGTGATGACTGTTATTTTCAGCAGTCTTGGTGATTCACAAGGCATTATTTTCATGTGCAGCCTGATTGGCTCACGTTATTCTGTATGATGCCTAGTATTTTGGGTTAATAAAGAGATAAACACAATGCTTGGCTCATCAGTTTGACATTTCAGGCAATTTTTAACCATGCTTTCCCTAACTGTTTCTTTAGGTCTATTTATAATTTTGATAAAGCCTGTTATATTAAATAGGCAGATCATATTTGCATGCACATATATGTATATTTATACACCTATTTATATTTTATAGTTCTGTCATGTCTATTTATAAAGTATGTAAAATGCACAGTTAATAGAAACAAAGAAAGATTGATCCAGCCAGACTCAGTTACAAACTTCAAGTCATATTGATGCAAGTATCTCCCATTAATATTTTGAGATTTTTTTAGGTTCTTCTGAGTAAAAATAACGGTCTGCTTTTTATCAGGGTTTTAAGGTATAAAAAACTGGGGTATTTTACTAAAGCTGAAAGTGAATTCTAAGCCAGGATTTTCATAAGGCCTGTCCTGAAACCAGCTCCCTCTTTTTAAGCCAGGAGAACAACAGCCTAAATATCTCCATAAAGCAAAGTTGGCTGTCTGTCAGATAAGCAAATCTCAAATTGACGGAAGACTGGATTCAGCAATGTGTGTAGTTTTAACACATGAGCAATCTCACTGACCTTATACTCTTAGTCTAAACAAATATATGACAATCCTTTCAAAAATAAGCAGACCAGTCCAGAATGTTAAGCATTGCTGCAGTAACCCTACGGAGAAAATGGTAGATCAATTGCTTTTCTAGTTCAGACCTCTGAATTAAGGAGTGTAGGTGATAAACCAAGATATACAATCATAGCTGACACTAGTAAAGTCTGTATTTTAAACAAAGATGTGTATCTGGTTAAATATAGCCTCTGAAGCCATGTCCTTTGAGGTGAACAGCATCCAAGAGTGAACCCTCTTAAGTTCATCACCTCCAAATTTCTTGTGGATGATTCTCAAAATGCTCCACCGATGGTGGGTCTAATTCTGTTTGCTAAGTTTGCTTTGCTGTGTCATATAACAGTAAGACATCACCTGAATCAATATGATCCAGATGTCCCCAAACCAAATTTCATGAAACCATCCCTGATCCCATGTAATTCTTCATCCCTTTAGAACAATGACTAGAATTTTACAAAATTTCTGCCTGCAGGATGAGAGGATTTCCAATTGAGAAGTATTATGACAATTTTGGGGCAAAAATGACCATATGATCCTAGGAAGTGGACCACAATACAAAAGGGAAAAAAACACAAGTCAGCAGTCCCTGATGGTATAATGGGGGAAAAAATCCTCCCTGTGTCCCATAATACATTTTTTTTTTAGTCCTGAATGCATAAGCAAGATACCACTGACCAAAAGACAATTTGCTAGCACTATAGATGCCAATGAAAAGTTCTTTTGCTAGCTGTGGCTAGTTTTCAGTCTTCCAAAGGAAGGAAAAACCCAAAGTCCTCCCCACTCTTCATCAAAGCCAAGTTGTATATCTGGAGTGAAAAAATCAAAACAAAACCATAAATTTCATCCTGTGCCCTGCATGCGGTCAAAACCACTAAAACATAGTTTCAGTTTAAGGCACTAGCAATATATGGAATAAAAATACAGGAGCAAATCTCTTCAACTTCTATCAGTAAAGGAAGCATTGGAAACCTTAATCACATGCTTGAATTACAGGCTCCGGGATTACTCTCACCTTATAATAGAACTACTATCAGCCATTTCAGATTTTGACCCCATTCTCCTCTAATTGGAAGCCTCTCCCACAAGCATGCTCCTTCAATGTTTATAAACTTCCTTCATCTTTGTTTATCCTTTATTCACAAGGACCTACTAGATCCACAGAAAATACTTATATGGTAATCAATGTGCAGCAAAGCACAAAGCAAATGCAGTTAAGTCTTGACTGAATGATTTGTGTATTTCTGTATTTTGTCTGGCTCTTTGCAGTGTTACTGAAGCAGATGAAACTGCAGCATATTTTCTCCCCAGCTAAATCTGCTGGTCTGGCCTAAGTGGCAATGGAGACTAAAATATATATTAAAAAAAAAAAATTGCAGATTCTATCATTACATTCCCTAAAAGTATCACATTGAGGGCAAAAATATGTAAACTTCATAATGAAAACCATGGAGATTATTGTAGCATAAAAATTGTCTCCAGATCCTTTGCTGCTTTCCAGATTCCAGCAGCTCTAACCTCTGCTAAAATATTGTTGTGTGAGCAGAGGTCATACCCTCTGTTAATTGACAGCTCACTTGTCCTCTGGAGGAAGGAAAACCGTGCATGCTCCCTGTAAGAAGAAAAACATAACCTGAGTAGCTTGAATTTCATCTAATCCAGCAGGAAGTAAGCTTAAATGCAATACTGAGGAGTTGACCGAAGTCTCTTGTGCTCCTTCTGCCTTTTTCTTAAACTGATCAAACGTCTTTACTTTTGACAGTTTACTCTGTCTGGCACTTTTCCTCATCTATTGCTCATTCATGTACCTTCAGGTCCCCAATGCAAATAAAAATCCTTATACTCTGCTTTAGGGTAGAATGATTTAGATTCCATTTCCCAAAGAAGGTTTTTCAAAGAGAATCCAGCACAATGAATGGCAGCACTAAATTATTTATTCCTTGAGATTTTCTTCTTTTTATTTGTGATGGTCCAACTTGGTGCCTGTATCATAAAATTGATTACAACAGCAGATGGTTAACAGTACCTATGAAACCTACACAGATCAGATAAATTGATAAATTTGTACAGGTCTAGATCAAACAGTAGCAGAATGTCAAACAGCACAAAAAAAAAAAAAAAAAAAAAAAAAAAAAAAAAAAGCACATTGCACAGACAATGGACTTTTTTTCCCTAGAATGACAAATTCAGATTTCGTATGTATGCTGCGGCCCAACAAAAACCACATTTACGCAATTTCAGTTTACTGAATAGTAGCACATTTGGTTAAATTGTTTTCAAACATCGTTCTGTTTGCTCCCTCACACATTAGTTTTCCAACAATTTGTGTTTTTCTGGTTTCCCATGTAGCTGGATATGGCACTGGGACTGTGGTCATTAAGCACAGTTGTTGCCCTGATGTCTCAAACAACAATAAGACGGTGGTATTGTATATCTGAATTACAGTGGCAAACACATCTCAAATACAGACATTTTTTGTGCTAGCATGGATGCTGCACATTTTTAATGTATTTAAAAAGAAATATTACTTTCTGAAGTCAGGTTTATCTTAAGTCCTTTCAGTATTTATAGGTTTGGATTAAAATTTTGTGACCATATCCAATAGGGAGTGTACATATTTTGAAGATACTTCTGCCAGATCATCTATTTGGGCAGGAGCAGCCAGTTTTGACAGAGCATTTGCCAAAAAAGGGATTCTTCCACAAAACATATAGTGTTAGTCCTCATTTGGTTATTTATTATACTGTGTTTATATATGTTCATAACCCCTGTGACAATACCCTGCATTTTCCTATGAGGACCTTGCTAAGACTGGCCCCCTTTCAAGGCAGGCCAGCCACATTGCATTAGTGCCACGCTCCTGCTGCCTGTTAAAGTCACACATCTGATTCCACCACGGCACTTCAGAGAGTTTGCAAGCACCTTGTGCAGGAGAGGAAGGCCCAGAAACTTGGTCTTCTAAAAGCATAACTAGCATTTGCTTCAGAAGAGATTTGTGCACATACAGATGATGCTGATCCAGTCCTTTGGGGAATCACCTGACCCCTTGTGAACTCCTCCTCCAGCTCCATGTGGATGCTATCAGAACTTGTCAGAGGCAGCATGCACACAGCCCATACTCAGCAAGTCCATTAATTCTCTCCTAATCTGTCTAAACATTCTTTCTTTGAGGAAAACTACTGTATAGTACGGGAGTTTCCCAAAAGTGTTTGTGTTTTCCAAAAGTGCTTCCCAAAAGAATTTGTGTCTGCACAACACAGTACTTATGGAACATCTGGATTCTACACTGTATCATATCTGAAATGCAGATGTTGAGTAGACAGGTGACAGGCATTCAGCTTATAACAGATACCAGATTTTGGGAAAATCTGTGCTAAATACAGAATCCTTGAAATGCTCTAGGACCATGAATAGGCTTAAGAGGAGATGCCATATAAAAAATGTGAAATGTTGATGTTTCCCTGAAAAGTCTTAAATTCTTTTCACACGGAGACTTTGGAGAAATTCTGCTTAAGAAGCAGAGATCCATAACATGCTTTACAGAGATCAATTCATAGAAAAGCTCATAGGTGCTCCAGAGGTAGTGGGAGTCATTGTTCACTTGAACACTTGCAGGTATCCTGACTGTAGGCAGAAACTTGTTCTCTTCAGCAAAACTCCAAGATTCTTTCTGTAGTTGTGAGTTTTTCACACAGTTGCTGTCCTGAACTTTTCAGTGCTAGGGAAGGTTTGCCAGAGGAACTGAAGAAGTCTGAGAAATTAAAACAGACTTACATCTGAAAACTTCAGGGGCTTCGGAGGATGTTTTGCTTTAAAATTCTTTTTAGAGCAGAGTCTCAATTTTTAAATATCCCAGTCCAAAGATCCTCTGACAGGTAAGTGAAAAATATTTTGATAAACCCTTAGACTTTTTGATGAAACCTGTGAATGCTGTGAAAGAAGATAGAGGTTCAGAAACAAGTATCTCAAATAGGTGTTCTTATATGACTATTATGTTAACTAAGAGATGACTGAGTTTTTAGGAATGACTTCATGTAAAGAGATTGGTGATATTCTAACATGCTTTTTCTACACATTTTGAATTATCTATCAGCTTCTCCCATAGTGTCCTCATTGATCTTAGAAATTTGCCAGGGTCTTCTGCTTCATTACTTGTCTTACTATGATTCCTCAATACAAAATGGCATAATTTTTAAACCATAGAAAATTTATGAGAATTTTTGGGCAGAAGTAGTTATTCAACCCAAATTCACTCCTTACCCATGAAAGTACAAATCTCTACTCTCAGAATGAAAAAAAAAAAAAAAAAAAAAAAGACTGGGAAACAATTCCAAAACTTACAAAGCAAGATTGCAGTCTTATCCCAAAACACAACACAAATCTGCAGAGCAGGATTTGGGGGCAGTAATAATCATTGTGATACCAGTGAAACTGTTGACCTGACTGACAGTCTTTAGAACTGCAAATAAATAATGTGAAAAGACAAAAGAGCCTTAAAGGCACATTTCTTCCCTATGTACTTGGGAAGTCCTGAATCAAGGAATACATACTTTTTTCCTTGAGCTGGTGGTGACAGATAACAAACCTGTTCATGAAAACACAGACACAAAGATGAAATCCCAGTGGAGAAAATACTTAAAAAGAGGGAAAAGGAAAAGGAAAAGGAAAAGGAAAAGGAAAAGGAAAAGGAAAAGGAAAAGGAAAAGGAAAAGGAAAAGGAAAAGGAAAAGGAAAAGGAAAAGGATTTTCCCAAATTGTATGATATTCTAGACTGAGTTCTGTCCTTGTAACATTAGATTTCAGAATAGATAAAATTCAAAGGTAGAGAAAGCACATTCTTTATAATAATTTCTACCCCCTTCTGTGGGTATCTAAATGTGTCTTTTTCTGCACCTTCAGACCACTATATATTATTTTCAATTTTAATGCTACTGGCTTTGAGAAGGGAAATATAGAATAGTGAATTTGTCAAGTGTAAAAGATGGAAAAGGATCCTTCAGCTGTGTAGTTTTTATTTTATATTTTTTGGAACAACAAACACTGAGAAAATTACCACCTTTAGGACTCACACACCATGCAATAGGAATATCAATAGGCTTTCCTAAATGCAGCAGATCACCCTGGAAGTCGACAAACTACTCCAGAGTGGAAGTCACTGAAAAAATCTTGCTTGTGAACTCCTACTGGGGTCAAGCAGGACTGGAAGCATCCCTCCATCAGATCTCCAGGTGGCATGGCACCTCCAATCCTGTGCAGGGATGGTGAAATGCCACTCTCTTTCTGCAATGATGGTACCCAAACAAATTAGCTTTGGGATTGCTTTTGCATCTGGTGTCCGTGTCCTGGTTGAGGACAAAATCTCAGCCATGTTGGTTTGGATTTGTTATAAATTATTTGTAAAGCTCCTTTTTACAAACATCTCTTTTTCTTCTCTCTACTACTCTGTCTTTGAGGCTTATAGAGAATTGAAGGGATATATATTTGAAAGATGCTACTTTGTCTTCTCAAAACAGCCCCTGCAATCATGAGCTGATTAAACAGCTGAAAATACACTCAGTGTCAAGAGCAATTCATTTGCATGGGCTGTACTAGGTAGATAACCATGGCAGTCCTGATTGGACTCTGTACAACCAGAACACACTTTCCAAAATCATGAGTATTCTGAAAACCAGCTGAAGAGCCAGGGATGAGCTTCATTCTGAAAAGCAGGCTTTATTTAAACTTCCATCCTGCATTTAGCACCAGTTTCTGATCTACATCTTGTCTCTACACCAAAATGATAGTGCATGTAACCTACAGATATAGACTCTGAATTAGCTCCTGACATAGCACAGGAGGTGGTTTATTTGAAATGAGTCAGCAAGCATTTGAAAGTCTGCAGTGCACACTGAGCCCACATCTTCTATTCCTTTGACTTCCATGGGCTGTTTAGTCTGTGCCAAGAAGGAAGCATGTGACTGACTTGAATAATACAAAGATAACCAACACATCTCTAGGTTAAAGACCTGCCTGGAGAAATTCTCATCGGTGCACTTAAAAACTGTCTCTAAGCAGAGTCACAGCACACATGGGCAGCAGCACTGCGAAGGGCGGTGCAGTGCCAGTGGGAATTCACAGACACCTCACAGTCAGAGACCAAAGGCTTCCCCAGAGGTCTCACTTATGTTGCTGTTGTTCCATGCTTACCACTCCTGTCCTGCAAGGGGCTGCAGATTATGTGGAAAACCCTCAATTAAGGCTCCCTATCCTTCCTTTCCTGCTGTCAGGCTGCACAGTAAATAAAGGTGCTAAGGCTGCTATTAGGCTGGAGATGCCCTTTGTTCCTTCCTACCTCTCTGAAGGGGATGGAAGGGGAAGAGGACTCCCCTCTCTGTGTGCTGCTGAGTACTCACAGTGGGGTGCTTGCTCAAGTGCAGACAATGACTTGCCTCCAGGCAGCTCAAGAAAGCTGAGACAATCTGTACCAGCATACGCTCTGACCCTATATTTACAACTGATGCAATTCCAAGCATTCATGAAATATTAGTTCTGTGAGTTATGCCAAGAACAGCAAAGAAGTTGAATAACTTGCAATTGAAAATATAAATAAGCAAATCTGTCCCCAAAAGCTTCAGAACAATCCAAGTGTGCTTCTCCATTACAATTAAATGAGACCTGGAACTCTTTATTATTTAGTGGAGGGGGTGGGGGGCAGGGGAGGGGAAGGGAAGGAGATTTTCTGTGCAGCCTTGGATTTTATTTTCTCTATTGTCCAGAGTGGCAGCTATTAGCAGTGTTTGGATGCTGGTGAAGGAGAGGGGAACAGAGTTTCAGACCCTTACTTTCCTGCCAATGGAAACATCTCTTCAAGATGTACTGGCACTACCTGGCCTGAGCCATAACTCAAATGCAAGAACCAATGTTATTGTTAAAAATACAACTCCTGTCTCCAGCAGATATCCTTGAGCAAACACATGTTGTTGATCAGAGTGGTTGTTGCTCTTTGCCCAGGACTGATCATCCAAATTTTCCTGCCCTGCTGATGCAGATCAAATAAGGAAAAGAAAATCTTAATTCTCTTGACAGTGGATAGGGACTTCTCCTGAATATTTCCTGACTGATCCTCTGCCAGCTCATCCTGATAGTTGGGGCCCAGCTCTGCAGCAGGAAGCCTGGCAACCTGAAAGCCTGGGAATAAAATCAAGACAGGTAAAGGCTGCCAGATGCTAAACTTCTTAGTAGCTCTGAAGCCAGACAGTTGTAAAACCTAGGCAGATGAGGGAATCTTGTCAATTATGGTTAGGATTTTTTGACAGAGCACAGCACTTTTATATATGGAAACAAATCATGAATCTTTTCCTATGGAATATGAAATTCCATTTTACTGGATGATGCTGTGATGTAAAATTGTTTGGGGCAAGGGGGCAGGACATTCTGGATCACAGGGATTCTGGTCTTTGGTTTCCTTTAGCAGGTAAGAACCCAAAGTCTGTTGTCTTAGACAAATTTCAGCTTCCTGAAAATTGTGCTAGGTGTTTAACACTTGGTTCCTTCAGCCTGGAGAAGAGGAGATTGAAGGGACACCTCATTGTTGTCTTCAACATCCTCACAACGGGAGGCAGAGAGGCAGGCACTGATCTCTTCAATCTCATGACCAGTGACAAGACTCAAGGAAGCAGCATGAAACTGAGTGAGTAAAGGTTTAGGTGGGATATCAGGAAAAGATTTTTCTCCCAGAGGGTGGTTATTGCATGGAAACAGGATCCCTAGAAAAGTGATCACAGCATCAAGCCTGTCTGAGTTCAAGAAGCATTTGGACAATACTCTCAGGCACAGGGTGTGATTCTTGGAGTTTCCTGTGCAGTGCCAGGATTTGGACTCAGTGATCCTGATGGGTCCTTTCCAACTCAGCATATTCTATGATTTTGTGATTCTATGTTTTCATGAACAAGTCTTTGAGTACTAAAACATATTAATACTCTAGTTCTAGGGACCAAAATTATTTTTCTTCAATTCTTCAATTAATTCAAAATTAATTTTCTTCAAATCCAATGGAAAATATGCCTTTAAAAGTTTCAGACTAAATTCCTATACCTACGCTCTTCTCAGTGCAATACTCTACTGTTGGAATGAATCCATTTTTGCTCTCCTTGAAAACACATAGCCCCATGCTAACTTGCATATTGTTTAGACAAGCCTAACACTCTGTCCTTTGTCAGGTCTATTTAAAGAAAATCAATTTGCATTCCTCTGATGAACTTCATAGGCACTGGTGTTAAGACACTTGCTTAGACTTGCCTGCTTAATGGAACACATTCTTATTCCAAGCACCATTTCTTAAAGTAATAATGAGACAACCAAGAGTTTACCAAAAAGAGGTCAGAGGTGAATGATAATTATTGGGCAGGAGCAAAATCCTTCTTAGACAGTCAGTGATTGCAGAGAGGAATTCCTTTCAAGGCTGAGCAATTGTCTTAAACACCTACACTTGCATACATACAGGATAAGCTATGCATCAGACAAAGAAAAGGAAACAGATGCCAACAAAAATCAAGGAAAAGAGAAGGAAGGCAGGCAAAAAAAGGTGTCAAGACAATGAACATCACTCTGATATGTTTGGGAGAAGATTGGGTTAAAAGCAATTCCTTAATTCACCTTTTGAATTTGTGCTGAACTTCATGTCTTCTGGCTTCCCCTCCCTAGCTTTTTGTCCATCTGTCCATCCTTTGATTGTAACTCCTGTGGGTGAGGAATCTACCTTCTTACCTGTCTGGAAACTGCCTGGATTTAATTTAATCTTTAAAACCAGTCAAGTCTGGACAGAGTAAATGTATGCCAATAATTTGAGGTCTTGGACCTTTTGGATGAAGAAATCATCTTGTAAATTGGCTCATTGGGACCAAAGAGAAAAGTGGCTGCATGCCTCTGTATGATTATTGTTTAGGAGTATTTACAGCATGGAATGTGCTGTATGTGATACTGTCTATGCATCTCCACATTACTTTAACACTATCTCGTAATTGCACAGATTTTAAAAAAAAAATTCTGCTTTGAAGGCAGAAGGAATTAATTTTGCCTACATCTCTCCTTTCCTTCTGCTTGTTTTCAACTGGAAAAGAAAAACAACAAAAAACAAAAATCAACCAAGCCCTCAAGAAAAAATAGCCTGTAGGCAAACCCACTCCTAATGACATCAAAAGGATGAAATTGGTTAATATTTGTAATAAGGTTTCTGCTTAGTAGTGCACTCTCCATTTCTGGTGGTCTTTTACAACCTTCTCATTATTCCAGCCAGATTCATATTTGTTACTTGTGCCAGAGCCCACAGGGGAAAGAAATTGGTGACAGCATTCAAGCAGTGGTGCACTCAGAACCATCACACTCACAAGAGCAGCAGGGTGGCAGCAGAGCCAGTGCTCACTGCTTCCAGCACAGCTCAGCTGCAGCCATGGATTGGGACTGATCTCGCCGTAACACTGAGGCTGAAGGTAAACATATCTTCAGAGGTGGAGTCATACAGCTCTCTTAGTATGATGGCTGGAGTCTGTTCCTCTCACAGATCCATGGCCACTGTATTCACTCACACTGTGAAAGAGAGTTGATAACACATCAGTGAGGGGCTTGTCATCTCCAACACTGTTTCCTATGCACTGCAACTTACTGCAGCCATGGCATGAGCTAAGCCATCAGTAAAAGAGGAGGCTGTTGTCTCAAGTCTCTCTTCTACTGGATCTTCATAGGCTTTGCCTTTGGGGAGGAAATGACAATAAAATTATGATTTTGCTTTCAAGCTGAATGTCAAGGAAATTAAATTAATATAAAGGGAGCTGCTGTTTGAAAAAGACTACATATTTGTGAAATTTTATTGGGCCACTAAGTGGCAGTTCATGAAAAGACAACAGAATTTGTCATCATCAGCTGAGTCACCTTTTAAACACCAGGAAGCGGTGAATGTAGTGATCATCTAAGTAGTTTTTGCATGCTTTCTGTGGGGATGATGCTGGATGAGGATCCACTTGATCCACATGAACTGAAAACGGAAGAGTCATAATGCCCTAATTTTCTTTAAGAGAAGGAGTTGAATGTTGCATGTAGATAAAGCCTTACAAAATAAGGACCTTGTCACCCTTGCAAAATCATGGCTCAGGCCTGCTACCTTGACTAAGCAAAAAAGGACTGTGGGAAAGAACTTAGCTGAATTGGAGGTAAAAAAACAAGTTATATAATCATTACATGCTCACATCATGGTTTATGGTGGTTGGGTGAATTATATTCATGATACTAAAATGGAATGTAGCTGATAATGGGCTCACTGCTTTAAAAGGCCTGGTTTTTGCAATAAAGGGACTCTCCTTTGCACCTGCCTAGGGACTCTGTGTTGCTTTGCTTCCTACAGTTGAACAGTGAGAGAAAGTCATCCTGACCACGTGTTCCTGACATCTAGCTGCTTGGACATTTTTACTTAGTTGTGCCTGCATGTATATCAAAGATGGCCCAAAAAAAGAAGAAAAAAAAAAAAAAAAAAGAGGAAAAATAAACTGCTCTGTGTTGACTGGATTCATTTCCTTTTCAGCATTCACAGGATGCACATACCAATGTCTCAAAACGGCAAAATAATTATGTCAAGCAATGATGGACTTTTCTAAAATCAATCTATTGATCTATTTATCCAACTATAGCAAAGATCTTAGTATCTTTTATTCAGTGCTCTGAGTCAAGCTTGCTCGGTGTTACCAAACCATTAGGAAGGAGGCTTTCACCATGCAGAATGGGCTGCCTGGCTTGGATGCATGGTGTGGTGGTTTGACACTGGCCCAATGCCAGGCACCCACGAGAGTTGCTCACTCAAACTCTCCTGCCACACCTGGGCAAAGGAGAGAAAAAAAAATCAGTGAAGGGTTCAAGTGTTGAGATAAGGATCAGGAGAAAACATTTCAAGGGCAAAACAGGCTCCACTTAAGTTGCACAGTGAATTTACTACTAACAGAATCAGAGGAGGATAATGAGAAGTAAAATAAGCCCTTAAAAACACCTTTTTCCTCCCAGCCCCTCCCTCCTTCCCACCGACAGCACACAGAGGCAGGGCAGGAGGGTTTGGTCAGTTCATCACCGAGATTTTCTTCTGCTGCTCTGGGATAGGACTCCATCCCCTGTGACACCGAGGGGTCCCTCCTACAGGAGACAGTTCTCCATGAACTGCCCCAGAGTGGGTCCACTCTCACAAGCAGCCAAACCACACCTGCTGCAGCGTGAACTCCCCCCACAGGCAAACAGTCCTCCCAAAACTGCTGCAGTGTGGGTTTCTCTTCCATGGGGTGCAGTCCTTCAAGGAAGGACAGGCTGCTCCAGCCTGGAAGCAAAGGTCCCTTATCTCCACTAGGTCTCCCGCTGGATCCTCCTGCCCACCTGCACCTACGTGGGCACCTCCCCCACGGGCTGCGGGTGCATCTCTGCACTCCCCATGGATCCCAGGGGCTGCAGGGGCACAGCTGCTTCACCGTGGTCTCACCACGGCCTGCAGAGGAACCTCAGCTCCAGCGCCTGGAGCACCTCCTCCCCTCCTTCTACACTGACCTTGGTGCCACCATGTTGTTTTCCCTCATATGTCCTCACTTCCTCCTTCTCTCCTCTGACTAGAAGCAAGACTCCATGTCCTTTGTTTTGATTTTCTTCTTAAATATGTCATCACAGAGGCATTACCAACCTCTCTCATTGGTCCAGTTTTGGCCAGGAGCACATCCATCTTCAAAGCCATCAGAGATTAGCTCTGCTGGACATGGTGGAAGCTTCCAGCAGCTCCTCAGGAAACATCTTTTTGGCCCCCCTGCTACCAAACACCAGGCTGTGCAAAACCAATGCACATGGGAACCAGTCTAGAATAGACTGAGTGATCTTCAGATGGGTCCAGTGTCTCAAAACCAGAGCATCTTAGCACAGAGACCAAAGCATGGGCTGCTTTGATCAGAAGTCAGTCCCAGCCCCTGTTTGAAGGCCACATCCACCTACAAGGTAATGCAGTTTAACTCCTTGGAAGTGTTCAAGACCAGGTTGGATGGGGCTTTGAGCAACCTGGTCTAGTGGCAGATGTCCCTACCTGTAGCAGGGAGGCTGGAACTAGATGGTCTTTAAGGTACCTTTCAACACAACCGTTTTATGATTCTGTGACTCGGACAAACACACAGCATGAGAAGGTCGCAGGGACAAGAACTGCAGAGAGAGGTCCAGCTACTGGAGTGAGACTGGGACAAACGGGTTAAAGGCAGAAGTGTAGAAGAAATAGAAAGTAGAAAAAGTGGGGATATGAAATGAAAACTGTCAGAGGAGTAAAAGGTGAACAAAGTGCATGCAAGGAAAAAGGGCAAGAAATCTCTGTGAACAGATCACCTCCATCCTGCCCTCAGCTACCAGTCATGACTGATCAGTATCCTGTGCCTGCCAGCAGCTGAGGGCAAGGGTTTAAGCAAAGGTGAAAGCCACCTGTAATGAGCTATTGCATTGTGATACAGCTAAAGGGAATTCCTTTTTCACTTCAGGGAGCTGTTTGCCTACAAATGTTTATTTTTCCTTATAAATTTGATTTTAACAAGTGTAACCGAATTATATTTATCTTGATCACCTGTGTCTAATCCTTTTTAATCTTCTGCAAAGCGTTTCTCTTGAGTGATATTTGTCTTGGGGTTACAGAACTGAATTATGTACTCTGATTTTAAATGTTAATTTTTAAATGTTTCCTTTTCAAATTGATTTTTTAAAATTTTATCTCCAGCATCCAACACATATCTTTCCATTCATTTAAGATGACAGTTTAATATCACCTTATACATTTCCTCTCTAGACTAGTCATAACAGTAGCTAGCCAGAAAAAAAAAATCATAAGGAGTATCTGTTAAAATATTCCCTTTTTTGAACAAAAGTATTGGAAATATCGGGTTTTAGCTTTCTTCCTAATATCAGACAGAAACCTTTCATGTCAGTAATCACTTCATTACTCCATCTGGATTATAGTTTTACCTTTTAGTGACAGGAATGACCAAAACTGCGTAAGATATAAAATGTGGAGACAGCACTGACTCACAGACTGTTTTCAAGCCCTGATATATGCAGTACCTTCTAATTATCTGTTTTTATATTGCCTCTCCTCATGGGGCCAATGTTTTCCTCATCTCTCAAAACATACTTTTTCCTCTCTATTTAGACAGCAAATTTAAAAAAAAAAATCTGGATGAAAAGTGTTACCATTTCCTTTCAATATGAGTTCCCTTCTATTGCCGCTTACATTTGTCACTATCCCAGCTACTGATCTAACTCCAGTAGATCCCTCAAACTTTCATCTGAAACTTCTGCCTTGGTCATTAATAGCATTGATAACACTGTCACACAAGGGTTAATTAAAATCAAGAATAGAAGATAACATCTGGCTTAGCAGACTGACTATAAAATAGCATTGTTTATTTTAATTAAAAAGGGAGCAGCAAGACTATATCTTTTTCAAAAGAAGGGAGATGTATTCTGAAGAAAAAGATTAATTTGGTGGAATCTGAAAGTTGGATTAGCTAGGAAAGCAAAATTGTCCTATCAGGAAGTACTTTTCTCTGTGGTGCATGCAATCTGAGAGAGAAAAAATGCAGAAACAAAATCTCTAAGCAGGTAGACCTAGGAATGTCTACAGCAAACCAAGGAGCAAAGAGGTGAGAAAAAAACCCTTGGTTTAAATTGAGTAAGCAATTTCTTTTCTTTCATTTCTTGACCTATGTCTTCTATAAACATTGGCAGCCGTGTTGTCAATTTTGCCTAAGTAAATCCACCCTTTCCACACTCTCCCCCACCATTCTACCTTAATTTGGCTTAAATTAAGAGCAATTTTGGCTGACAGCAAGGCATTCCTTCCCTAAGGACTTGCAGGAATTTACAAACCAGAGTAGTGGAACACCTTAACTAGATACCTCAACCTCTGCATCCCCAGCCCATTTCTCAGCCTTCCCAGTGGGTCAAGGACCCTCTAGACTGTACATCAGTACATGACCTGCTCCATGGGGTCAGGAGAGACACTAACAGGGGCAGGCCAAAAGGACTTTCCAGCATGTATCAAGATATTAAAGAATATGTCAAAACAAAGTCAGGCCAGTGTAAACCACTGCAACCCTGAAGCAGAACATCCAGTGTCACTGGCAGTTCCTTAAATTCACATTTAAACTCTTGAAAGGAAATACTTCAATGCCACAGCATGCAAATTCAGAACAGAGCACTCTCTATCTGTTTCTTTTTGGGAAATTATCCAGGATCTGATCCCAGATATACACAAAGGGCATTTTACCATTTCTTCTTACCAAAGGCGCCCACAAATATTTCATGGAAGGACACGGCGCTATAAGGAAGTAGCTCTTTTTAGACAAAAAATATGTAAGTAGTTTATTAGGCAGAGTCTTAGACACACTTGTGTTTCATATCTGTGGAAAGGATTGTGCCCAAAATGTATTTGTATTGCCCAGCATAATTCACTGATCTAATCGAAGTCATTACATCTCCCTATAACCCTCACTCACACATATCCTGAGACCATTTCAGCTATTCAAACACAGTAATTCTTACCTGCCTACAGACAGACAGAGCAGGAATTTATATGTTTACACTTGAGCTGGGAATAACTTCATTTTTAGGAAGAATTGCATGTTTTGGTTTTATTCCCATTTGAATAAAATTTTTTACAGTTTAAAGATTAAAAAAAAATCTGTGAGAGGAAAGTACTGTACCCCATGTAGCTTTGGGAGCAGCAGCTCACTTGGCTGGCCTCCTCTGAGTCCTTCCAAGGCCATGGGCACTGGCATCTAGGGCTGCTCCATGTCCAGTCTCCATGGGAACTGGCATCTAGGGCTGCTCCATGTCTCCCCTTCCCTCTGACACACTTCTGGCTAACCAGCCAGGGGGTGGATAAATCACTATCAAAATTGGACAGACTTCCACTTGTAGGTTTCAACAATCTTCCATTTTATTTAAAGAGAAAATGCTTCATTTTTTGTTTTGTCTGACCAGGTTGTATCATATAGACTGGATAAAGATAAATCTTTGCAATATGTCAGTTTGAATAATGCTCTGAAGCCAAACATCTGGAAATATATATTTTATCAGTGTAGCCTGTGTCAGACAAGTTAATGTTGATACTTTAAGTGTTCCTATCCTTATTTCCAAGACCTGGATCATGTTATGGGAATTGCAGTGCTCATGGCAAAATGACTGATATGAAACTACAGGAATTTTAAGCCCTTGGGGGTAATGGTATGCTTTAGTAATCTGATGCAGAGCTGAACTTCATGCTGATTAAGCAGAGTGGCCATCTTAAATTGATTTCCAGAAAACATTTAGCTTCTAAAATGCTTTTTATTACAAGAAATTTGTAGAGGGAGCACAGATTCTGCTTCTGGCATGAATTAATAAAGAACTGGTTAGTATGTTAACAAAGGCACCCTCACCCTCTTTGTCCCTCCCTTTGGGCATCCCTAATACAAATGCATCACTAGCTAGACTGTCCTTTCTGCCTTTTAAACACAAAAAGGTTCTAATTTGAGATTATTTTGCTTTTCAATGTTACCCTCCTTTCTCTCCTGTTTTTAAGTGAAGACAACTTACCACTGATACTATAGCTTGACACACAGAAAGATGTTTTTACTGTTTCTTTTCAAGTGAGACAACTGGATCTTCCACAGGGGAGGTGGGGAACCAGACCCCTCTCTTGATGACAGCCTATTCAGGTGTCCTGAACAAGGCTCCTACACCACCATACCTGCAAATATGTCGTGCACTTCAGTGAACACAGACATGGGTTAAGAATTTCAGTAAGCCCCACAGGTAGCAAGTTAAATGACCCAAGCAAAACCTACCAGCCTTGCAGATAGGAAGATCTACTTTCTCCTATAATGAAAGTACCACTAATATCTCCACTAAGCAGAATATGATTTTCTGCTAGTAATCTGATGGCCCATTCCAGGAGAACATTTTATGACTATATGTTTTAAATCTTGATCAGTGGGAAAGCCCAAGTCTTGGCACAAATATAAACAGTGACAATAAATTAGATTACAAGCAGGGTGTAACTTCTCAAGATCCCAGGCTCTGTCTAAATTTACAAGCTGTTTGCTGAGTCTTTGTGACTAATGGTATCATAAAATATTTTAGTCAACTGGCAAAGTGAGAACTCAGAATGATTGAGAAGTTCTTAACTGGGTGCTCTGATTAAGAGTGGGTAAAATACTATCAATGCTAGTAATAAATGCCATTAGCAGTAATTCACTGAAAAGCCCTCCATAGGCTCCAATCACATCAAAGTTTAGCTAAAAACAACTGACCGGTCTTGGCAAGTTCCAAGCTTTATTTGCTTCCCGATGGCTGCTTGAAGATGTGGCAGGATGCAGTGGGCGATGCACACTTGTGCCTTGAAAAGGATTGGAATGGCTTTCTTATCAAGTATTACTCTTTCCTTCAGCTGGAATAACACCTGAAATGTATTTATGTTTGAAAGCAAGCAATGCTTCTCTGCTGCCTCCAGTGAAGTCAGTTGTGGCAGGACCTGGGGCCCAGCACTACAGCAAAATCCAGTGCTCTGCTGTGAATTTCAACCTTCAGGAGAAGCCAGCATGGAATATAGTGGAACTTTTTGATCTCTAAAGGGGTTACCCTCTCCTGCTCCCTGCCTGCCCTCCCTCCTCCCTGCCTTCTGCCTGCTTTGGAACACCTTCTTTGCATTTGCCCCAGAGTAACAGTATACAGTCGTGTCACTCTCTACCAATTAACACAGCAAACTCTGGCAGTGAACAGATCCATCCTATGATTCCTGACTAATATGTCCTTATGTGAAGCACAAAGGCAATGGTATTATGTATTATTGTAATGAGGAGAGTCATTATTCCATAAGTTACAGTGAGAGAGTATGCAGTAAATTTGCCCTTTTATAATATTTATAAATATTATATTTAACAATCTATAGTGACATAAGCTATTACCGAGGTCACTACACAGCTTCTTTACTGGGACCTCAAGAATTTGTTTCAAATAATTCTATCATACTCTCTCACATGACAAAAAGCTATTGCCTTTTCATATGCATACAAATTTGTGATGAATTTCATAATATTGTGTTGCTTCAGCTCAGTATGTCTGGTACTGAACTTGAATTACAGAATACAAGCCTCACTGCTTTCCTAGTCTTGGGCATTTCTAGCACATATTTTGCCATGTGATTTTATATGGTTCTGGTTTTTGGTGTTTTGAGATGCACGTAGGCCAAATACACTGTACTTGACACCCTGAGTTATCCAGAATCATTGAGAAGGGAACATGGCAATAGGTACACCAAGGTTATGTGACCTTTTCCTCAGGGAACAAAGCTGTGCCCAAGACAAGGATTTGGCCAAATGCAACTTCCCCACAAGAAATGAGGTGATCATTTGCTTAATCAACCTAATGAGCCACTGGCTGTTCATAGCCACACACAGATAGACATTTCTCCTGCCGTGGCTTTAGTGAAGCAGCGCATGAAATATCAAACATTTGAGATGATATTGATGCCATTCCATTTCTGGAACTGGCAGAATAAGAATATTAGTCATTCAGAATATTCAGATATTGAATAGCAGTGATCTGTCAGCTAAAGCTTCAGGATAACAGTAACAAGAAGTCAGCCTGGGCAAGGAAGATTTGTTTCACAGACATGAGATGGGAGGATACTGTCAGCATTCCACATAAATGGTGAAACGAGCAGGGGGAATACTTAAAGAAGCACATGCAACACTGAAAAAATAACACAGTAATTATTTTAACCTATTAGGTGTGCATTCCAACAAAAGTAAATTGGCTTTTTATTCCCATTCTGGTAGTAATGTATTCATCCATGCTCATTGTATTTTCTATTTTCATTAGAGAGGAACCAGTGTGCATGCAAGTAATTACAAAAAAAAACTTCAGGCTCCTAAAATATGCTTATCTCACAAGAAGCTGCTGTTAAACAGCTTAATCTAAGTATGCTATATATAAGATAGATACAATACATTCTTAATTTTATAGTTTGCCATGTGAAACATTTTTAATAAGACATTTTCATTAAATTTTCCTGTTTTTGCTATCTGGAATAAGTGTTCAGATATAACACATCTAATCTGCTCCTCAGAGCTTAGTGACAAAAAAAGACTTAGGGTTTTTTTTAAAGGTCTTGAAATGGTATTTTTAAAAGATATCTGATACTCCAGCTTTCTCCTCTCCCAAAATCTCATTCTTTAGAGGAACATCCATATCTCTGTCATATTTACACATCCTTTTTCCTGTCTCATTTATCAGCCCTCAAGCCTTTAATGAACTTTCCTCCTCCTCATAGCAAGTCTGCCCCACATTGCTTCACATCTTTCCTTCCACAAAGGCTTTTTGTGTGAGTAGTCAAATTTCTTAGTCCCTGTCCCCAAACAATTTGGGAAGCACATTTGGATTCACTGGGGTTCAGTCATAGTGTCAGATGATTTCATGAAAAAAGAGCTGCACTTTCATGGTGTGTAAGTCTACCTCAGTATTTACACAAGTTACTATTGTATTTCAATTATCAGTTGTAGCTAAGAAATGGCAGCAAACTTGCAGCTCAGCTTGCTCATTTTTTGGTTGTAAAAGCTGCAGACTGGCTGTTTGTGTTTGCTGGTTTGATTTTGAGGGGGGGGGGTTATGTTGTTTAAAATATCCTTTTGTTTACTTTAAAGCTATGGTGAAGCATAAAATAAAAAATAGCTAAAAATTATAGTTCTGAAGAGAAATATGCTCTTACAACAGAGGTTTTACTGGAATAAGACTTTCCCATAAGGGTTTTTTCTAGGTCTCTGACATCCTCTGCAAATGTGAAGTGAAATTGTCATACAGTGTCAGTGCAGCTGTCACAGAACTACATGACCAAATGAAGATCTTATGGCCCAATCAGTGTTTTGTCATGGGAGGTCATTAAGTAGACATGCAGAGGGAGGTTAGAGAAGGCTGGAGCCTTGCCTGCTTTTGCTATGGAGAGCTGTAAGCCCAAGAGCAACATTAATTTGGGTTGTTTCAGTTGTCATTTAGATCCTCTTTTTTATAGGCTGCCTTTCTTCTCCAGGACATGAAATAAGAGTTTGTGTTTAGAGCAGTAACTGGATTTAGTTTGGGTTCCTTCAATATATAGGTTACAAAAATATGCCATTGCTATAAGATAGATTTCTGGGGCATTTCTAAAAATTAGGGCCATGGCTGCTTTCAAGAACATATTATGTTGGAACTTACTTAAAAGGTTTTCTGTGGTATTTCTTGATCCCTCTATAAATGCAGTTTAATGGGAAGAAAAAGAGAGAACAGCTGAATGGAATGCATAAAGTTTACAGTTCCCACTTAGATCCAATGCCATTTGGGAGAATGCTAATGTGGTTATTAGAATAAGTTCCTATATTGGGTCAATAAAATTTTCAAATGCTTCATTTAAGTTTCTCTTTTTTCTGGGATTTTTCTCGAGATAAAAAAAATAGAAGAGGAAGAAGGCATTTGATAGCATGACTCTTGGATGTAAGAACATTTAAGAATCAGCCTCTTCAATTTTAAGTTCTTCTCGGAAATTATAATCAATGAGTTTTGAAGTTCAAGAGTTGAGGTGTCTTTATTTAAAATTCAAGGAAAAATAGATTTTTTTTTACTTATGCATTCCTATGCTACTCTGTTCTGCTAATGTACGAGAGCAAAGTTAATTGCATAGGCTGGGAAATTGATTGCTTGGATCTAAAGTACTAGTTGAATGAAGTTAAAATTAGGACTTTCATTCTTCATTGTCCTGAGTATTGCATGTTTAGTTACTCTTAAATCAAGTGGGTGTAAAATGTCACTGCTGCCATTGTGTATTCTGATTAGGTACAGAAAATGTAAATTAATTTGGGGTAGTTGCAAGGACCAAAGGATGTTTTATGGTCAGACCCTATTAACATATATATGTATGTTTATTTGTTGTGTATTACATAAAATATTACTATTCCCTCTTGTGTGAAATACTTTCAAGAAATGGACTGAGTTGAGGAGGTAACAAGAACTCGGGTATAGGTATTTCCAAAATCAAAAGATAAAACTGTTGTAAGTAAGGCAATGTCCTGCAAAGCCTCACATTTTCTCTCTTAAAACTATCTGCTTTGAAAAGAGGTTCTTGCTAGGCTGTTTGCCTAAAAAGCAAAGCTAAGAAAGAAATTAGCAGAAGTAATCCTTTAACATGCTTCTCTTGCCGTGCCTAAAAATGCAGGTGACAATCTCACCCCTCAGACAGCGTCCATAGTAATGTAAATACAAAACCAACCCCAAAAGGAGACCTGAAGCATGAATATGTGAATGCTCCTACTTATCTCTCATGTACAGCCACCATGGTCTTTTATTTCATGCTCAGCTAATACAAATCTGCATATCAAAGAAAGTAATAAAACTTCATAAACCACAGAAGTTGCTTTATTTAAAATTAACACAGTTGCTTTTTTAATATATTTTCAAGTTAATCTATTAAAAACACATAGAATGACCTCTTACAAAAAGAGCAATTACTTGAAAGAGTAACTTGCCATGACAATACACAGCTGTACACATTCCGGAGAAGTGTCACTTTTCAGGCAGAAAGCATTTATCATATCAAAATAGCTATTATCATATAATATTCACTGGACCTCTTAACATGGAAAAGGAGGGAGAAAACGTCCCACATGCTTTTTCACAGCATCTGGTTTGCAGGGTTTGGATAGAGTGTGGCCTCCCATCCCCTACTGTGATTACTCTTTTCTTTTGCAGAAACCTGCCCAGGCCATCTACAGCCTTTGGCAATCTCATCAGCAAAAATGATATTTAAATGAAAAAGGTGCCATATTTGCATCATGTGAATTCTTTTTTTCAAAATCTAAGCCTTTAACCTGTTAATGTAATATCTTAGGAGGCAGAGTGATATGGAGAGAAATAAACAAGCAACTCCACTTGACACTGAAGTCCAGCTCTCGTGTTCCTTGATTCCTCACCCTGTTTTTCACAAGCTCAGTGTAGTAATCTGCAAGCCTCCTAAGTGGGAGTGAAATACTACTAAATTAAATTTCCCTATTCATTTTCCCTACTTGCTGTTTCTACATCTCCTTTACAAATGTAGAATTCACTGCACAGGAGATACTTCATACCAACATGTCAGTGGTGATTTCTGAGCTGTCTGGGACTTTCCTGAGTTGCTATATTTGCCTGCTGGACCTTGTTCTGTTGCCCCCTCCAGAAAAGGAGGCTCTCAGTGAAGGTGTTTGACTGTCCCTGTTCACTTCACATTGCTTCAGAGGTTTTGCATTTTTCTCTCTGTTGAAAGGGGCATAACTCTTTCAAAGGCCATGTGGGATGGACTTGGTGGCTTCTTTGAGTTTTGCTTTGAAGAACTAAGAATAAGCCCCATAAGCATTATATGGTACTTGATTAACTGTCAGGCACATTTTCCACTCCGTGTTTCTGTATGTACACTGCGCTCTCTGGATGGTAGTTCTTGGGGACATCGGTGCTCCTCCCTGAATGAGAAAGAAGCACTGCTGTTCAGGGAGGTGTTAAACACTCATCTGGAAGCTGCTGATGGCCACCTCCTTACTCAGATAACTAGGCAGGAAAATAGGACTTCTTCCAGGACAACAGCAAATGGGAGATATCAGTAACATGTTCAGGGGCATCCTAAGAGGCAATCCACCAGGACTGAGGTCTTGGGCTGCCCTTATTCCAAAACAACACTGAGATCTTTGGCTGCAACAGGATTGCTGTGTAAGGTCACAGCTGACAGGAATGGGACACAAAGGAAGGAACAGCAAATATGCAGTAAGACCAGACACAGTCCACAGCATTGTGCCAAGAGCCTCCCTGTGTCACCCCTGCCACTGCTTGAAGGGGACCTGTACACTCTGATATGTCATGCTGTCCAATCAAATGTGGATATACAAGCATTTTTTTGCTAAAGGAAGAAAACAATGGGAACATACCTTACTCCTCTTGAATTCCTATTTCAGTGCATGCACATGTGTATAATAATAAATGAAAAAAATCTGAGATGCTTTGCCTGTAATATCCCACCCATTTTTGTCATCTCCTTTAGAGCTGAATGACTAACTGCTGGACTCCTGAATATGCATAGGTGATTGTTGGATTTTTGGCAAAGGTTGGAGTTTCCTGGGTTTCCAATTAGTCATGTAAATGTTCTTAAGTTTATTTCAGTTTGATACACTGTGATAGAGAAGGTGTTCAATTTCCCATATGACCAATGACAGAATTGATGTTATTGAGTCTGCTCTGCTCTCTGCAAAGACTTTAACACCTTGTGCTGTCAATATGCTGACAACAATAAAGCCTATTTGCATTTATTAGGTGAAAGACTGAAGCCAAAAAGCAGCACATACCAGACCAGTCGTGATGCAGTCAGGATCAGGTCCATCTACCATCTGACTACCCTTTGCTGCTTTGGTTCCACCTGATTAATGCTGAGCCACCCAAAGCAGCAAAGCTTTCAAACATGTTCATCAATTGTTTGTTCAAATATCCCTGTTCATCCAGGAGAACAAGTTTATCTAAAATACCATGGAAGGCTGAGGTGATTGCTATACCAGAAATTATTTTGTGCAGTTAGGTATCAGATGACATCTCTTCTGAGCTTTTTTACAAGTTCCATGGGCAGCCAGTCTCTGGGAGGTGCAGTGTCTGAGCCAAACCTGGGCTCCAGGTGCTCATTCAGGACACTGCACTTCCCAGAGTCTCTGCAAGCTTGGCTGCTTCCTCAGCTCTGCTATCTCATATACACTCTTCTGCTGAGGTGCAGGAAAAGCTCACAGACTGTCCTCCCTGCTGCTCTCTGCTGCTTCAGCAAAACACTCTGTGTGCTCTTGTCCATCCAGAAACTACTTTAGCTTCTGTTTGCTTGGAGAAACTACCTCTTTGCAATATTTTATTAGAGATTACTTTTTTTAGTTAAGTTATAAAATGCACTAGATTTCTTTTCAAACTGTGGCAAGCTGGAAATTCAAGATTTCTGGTGCAGAAAACATCTCAGCATTAGCTTCTTTAGCCACTAGATCAATTTTCCATTTAATGTGGAATAACTTATGTCACTTGATGGCCTTTAGGGACCTTTTCATAATAAACCACTTGACAAGTGAGGCAAGTGAGCTTTGCGAGATTTATAATTGATCACTGGTGCTATTGTAGACATGATGGAAATAGCATATATAACACAAATATTTTTTAGCAAAAAAATATTATTGCTTCATAATCAGGTGTAGGTGTTAGCCTCTGATTTGGCATCACTTTGGCATAATGAGCCCCTGGTTCTGCATCTACAGAATATAAAAATAATGATGTTTTTATAAGGGTTCCAGACATCTTGCCTGTATATGAAATGTAAATACTGTGTTCAATCTTTAGCCCTTGAAATTGGGTGTGAAGGAGGGATTCTGTTTGGGCCTAAATACAGGCAAAGCTTTATTTGTGGGCTATATTCCTATGGAAGTGCAGCTGTTCAAATGCTCTCAATATCCAACAAAGACAGCATTGTTCTGTGGAAACACGCTTGCAGAGTTGGTGGGGCTCTGGCCAGCTGTAGGTGGGACGACTGCAACAGCAAGAAGCTGTCACTCAGCAGCGCAGCCAGCGATGCCTGGTGGCTTCTGACAGCGACAACAGCCATGTCTGGCCAGGGGTGTGAGCAGCAGGGCAAGACACACCTCGCTCAGACACAGCATGTGGTGCAGGCAGGCATTTGCACTCACAGGCAGCAAAGGAAGGCTCACAATGATTCCAGCTAAGGTGTGTGACTGGTGTGGCCTCTGAGCCTTCATCAGCATCACTTTAGTAGTCATGCTATTACACTAATTATTGGTTCAAGGCAATGAACCACATTTTTTAGCAACTGGGCTTAGGTGCCCCTACAAGAGTACCGATACTCACACACTCAGACCCTCATTCAGACACTGTTTTCTGAGATGCTTCTGACATGCTCTTCACCTGGTCAAAAAATGGCAAAATTTGGGGACAATACTTTGATTTAGCAAGAAGAAAACTCAGTGTCATAGAGTACAAGGTACAGTCCAGCTTGGTCTGTTTTTATTCATACATGAATTTCACAAAACAAGCCACAGGAAAAAAAAAACTTGTTGTAGGAGTCTCAATCTATCTGGCAAATCCTGGTCCTTGAGAAGCTGCTCAGATTGAAGAATTTTATGCAGACACAGACAGCAGGACAGACAAAAAATGTCATCATTCCACCATGAAATTTGTAATCATGCATCATTTTCTGAATGATTAAATTTTCACTAAAGTATCAAGAAACTATGAAACAGTATTATCTAGTGGCACTGCTATCAGTTAGAAATTTTACTAGAAAATGATAAATCCTCCCATTTTGAGGCATCGGACTAATACTAGTGAGGGGGACTTAATAGGTTATTGCAAAATGCTAACAAGGACTTCTTGCCCATTTTTTGGGAATATTCACCATTTTCTGAGAAATAGTATCAGGCTAGATGGATCGCTAATAGAATCTGTGCTGATAACAATCATGTACCTGCACAAAAAAAAAAAAAAAAAAAAAAAAAAAGGCGCTTTGTTTGAGGATAACATTTGATTTCCAAGAAAGTCTTCCTTTGTATTCACTTGTATAGTTTTTGAGTCTGCACCAGGAGAACATCAAAATTAACAGCATTTCCCTGGAGCTTGGCTAAGGCTATATACAACACTAGTCTGTAAGAATGATAGTTGGGAGCTTTTATTTCTTTGACTGATTATTTCTTTGTTTTCTGGAGACACGTGGAATAAAGCACACTGACACTGTCCCTCTCTCTTTCTTCCAGGAGTGGTTAGACTTCACCTGGAACTTTGAATCTGCTACTGTCTTTGAAGTAATTAATTTATTCTTTGAGTTCACTTGGCTCATCCTCTCACCTTGAGATCCTGAGTGCCCTGCTTGCAGCCCACACCAACCTGCCATCATATTGGCAGCATGAGAAAAAATGTATATGAGGAAAGGAGCAAAGGAAACAGAATAAAATTAATTTGATCCACTCTCTAAAATGATGACACTTTAAGAGAAGCAATTTATGCAAGGGATTGCATGAACATGGTGCCCTCTTCAGTACTTCATGTGCAAGTTCCCCTAGGGATTGACTTGCTGCAGCCAAGGGCAGAATGGGTATTTCGCCTTTTGGCTGCTGCTATCTCAGTATCACATCCAGAGCCTAAGCCATACAACTCAGCTCCCTCCCCCACATTTTTATTTCTCTCTTTTCCATCATCCTTTCATTACAGGAAATTAATAGAGTACGCTGTAAGGTTAGTCATCTCTTTTGACATTTGTCACAACACCTATGGGGAAGGAAATACAGAATAAAGTCTGGAGTTTATGTTTTCTGTGTCTCCTATTAGTTTCAGTCAAGATCAGCCAAAACACCTTTAATGATGTCAAGGCACAAGGTTGAAATTACAAGCTGATGTTTTAAATGTGACGTATTTTACTAGTTCAGACTGCCTGCGGTTTTGCAAATTTCCTTAGTCCTTTTGGTTGATGTATCTGTAGATCAACCAAGTAGTCTAAAACTGTCCTCTGCTAGGAATGCCTCATGTTTCAAGAGAAAGAATGTGATCAACACTATGAAATTCACAACCTATATAACTTTTTTCTTAGCCGAAATTAGATTTAGTGGCTTCATATTTGTGAGCTTGGAACAATATAATTATTATAAAATAAAATTAAAGACATGGGAAATACGTTTACTTACACACACACACACAAATTGATAGGACTGGAGTTTCAATGGGGTTATGAATAGAAGTTGTTCCCTGTATTTCTTTAAGTTTCATCACAGCAGTTACTTTCTTTAGCATTAAGACCACCTCAGTTCACCTGGTTCATACCCTAAATTTATTTCATTTTGAGACAAATCACCCTCTCTTTAGTATTTTTATTCTATTCCCAAGTGACATCTGGCCCCTGTTGCAGTAAGTGGACTTTTGCTTTTATTTCTAGAAGCCTCAATTTTCATTCCCTTTGTATACCAAAGGTGTCCTCTTGAGTTGATGTGAGCAGGGAAACAATTTGCTTGAAAGAGGCACCTCTGTGAAACTACGGTAAAGGTCCCTGCATAGTCACAGAGCTGAGGCATGCTTAGCCAAGATGGAGAAACAAGTGACTTCTGAATGCTCCCTGGTGCCTCGGTGTGCTGAGACCAACCAGGGAACATGCTATGCCCAGGAGCTCCTTCAGCCAGTACCAGCCAGCTCAGCAACCAAAGGGAGCCCCTTCCCATCTCCCTGCTCTCTGCCCTCACCCTCTCTCACCCTCTCTCGCCCTTCAGCAAGAACAAGGACAGAGCACCAGACTAAGGACCTGCTCTGGGTGCAGTGAATTTTAATCCAGAGCTGGCTGTCTGCTCAGATATGCTTTTTAGCCAACACAACCACACCAGCTGGGGACACAAGTGAGGAGAAGTATTTTCATATGGACCTGGAAGACTGTGGAGCAAGACAAATGTGTGTGGAAGGGAGTATTGCTCCTTCCTGCACCACATCCCTTATGCCATCTGAAAACATGCAATGACAGTGGGAAGAACTCCCTGCTGCTTCGTGCCTGAAAGTGACACACATGTAAATGAGACAAACTAATTCCCATCTTTTAGTATTTTACTTATTGGAGAGTGTTTTACTTATTAAGGAAATGTATAATTTTAAAACTAAAAAAAAAATCTTGCTACTACATGTTCATGCAATGCAACAACAATTAGTTTGCGTCAACCTTGAGGTTTTGTTCCTCAGACTTCCTTGATAATATAAGTTAATTATCAGGTGAAGATTTAGACATTTGTCATTCAGGATTGTAGCATGAGGAACATTGGACTACAGCATAGCTACATTGCCATGACCCCAGTTCTGCAATCACACACCAGTGTGGTACCATGCAAGACCTTTACCCAAGGGGAACTGATTGCAGACCTAAGACCTAAATTTACCTAGGAGAACTGGTAGCAGTGGTGAGGTCCTGATGAGAATATTTAAGCAAAAACCTCTGTTTCTCTGAATTTTCTGACTAAAGAATGATTTCTGTTTTGATTGATTATACAATTTATCACAAAAATAAATTTCCTCTCATTAAAAGTCAAGGTTCTATTCATGATGTACATATATACTTGGTTGGGTTTTTTTTTTTTTTTTTTTTTTTTGTTTTTTTTTGTTTTTTTGTTTTTTTCTTTTTTGGGTTTTTTGTTCTTGTTACCAGTTGGTTTTTCATGTTTTCAAGGGCTTTTATTTTCACAAATAGAATCCCTAAAGCTCTGGAGACTGCTAGTTTGTCACCTGCAGATGAGCAGGGAAATGCACATTAGACTCGTAGAGAGACTGATGTTCTCTCACCAGCTCATGTATGCACCAGGTCTTATGTGGGTGTCTCCTATCTGGTGGGTACTTTGGCCTAACTGCTATTAGTTTTTAAGAATTTGAATAAAAATATATCTTTGATAAAGAGAAGGGCACATCCAGGACCTGGAGCAAATGTGCCTGGGATCAGAAGTCCTTGTGCTGTGTGGCTAAAGAGTAGAGTGGGTAACCTAAAGGGAGATGGGGGCAGGGTAGTCTCCTCTCCAGTGGATAAGGATGAAGTTTCAGGCTGCCCTGTTACATCCTACATGTGTTGGATAAAATAAGGGGATTTTTATTTGATACATGGACAATATTGTTGATTATCATTGGCTTTCCAGATTTGATCCCATGTCCCCTTCCATTCTCCATCTTCAATAATGTTTTCTTTGTTCCATAGATGTGTTGCTGTTATAGACTAAACTTGGTGTATGCTAGGAGGAAGTATTTAATTTCCCAGGGACCTCGTTGAAAAATCAATCCAACATTCTTTGTTACTTATACAAGAAAGAATCCCTAGAAAATTAAATAGGCTTTTTTTGCTTGCCAGAAATACCTGAAAAAAAATTACAAAAGGGTTCTTCTCATTCATTTTTCAATGGAAAGATACTTTATTATTGCTTTTGTTAGCATCATTATCATATGAAATCTGAATAATTATAATAATATACTTCAAAAAACTGAAAATGCTGAAAGGAATGAAATGTGAAAAACCCTAGAGTGTTTTTTTCTTTGCATAATGTGAAAGTCATATAAACCACATAGATTTACTTTTCCAAACCAACTTCTATTAGTATACTAAAAACACTGGATAAGTTGCTTCCCAAGTAACCTTCTCAGCCAATATCTAATGGGAAAGCAAACCCTTATTCACCCTAGTGTCATAAAATGAGCAAATCATAAAATGACAAGTCTGCATCAAGTTTGTTATCTGATCCACTGACTTTTTCACAACAATCAGCTTATTTATAATCTGGTGATGCATATCGGCTGCCAAGAGTAGCATACAGTAGTATTAAACTACTTTTACAGAAAAAGCCCACCATTTGTATAACATTAGTGAGATTCCATTTGTGTGTTCCTGACAAATGGCTCCCCTGCAGTTGTCTAAGCATTAAGTTTCCAGACAAGACTCATTTATTGCTTCATTTATTGATATGCAATGCAAGTTATAGAATAAGTATCATATCAGTGAATCTAAAGCAGTAATTTGCACTGTTCTTAGAGACATAATGTCTGGAGAGTCTAAAACTAAACTAACTCCAGGAGATGTTTATGAGTATTGTGAATGAGGGATAAAAACCCACCCAAGAGCGATAACTTGATGATGGGATTTTAATTTAATTTGAAGTAATGCAACCAAACTGCATGAGAGGAAGGAATGGAGGGAACAATCAAGTCTCTTAACCAACACTATTTTATCCTGCCATTAAATTGTTATAATTGCCTAGTATTTGACCAGATGGCAAGTCATTTCTAAAGTCAGACCAGGTGTTCAAGATGCAGAGATAATCACAAAGCTGATGACTGTGGTGAAACTAATTAAAAAGTGTGTTGCAGTGGCACAGCGGTGCTGTGGAGTGAGAGAATGACCAAAAATAACATGATAGAAAAATTCTCAAGTACTACTACAAAAATTATTTGGAAAACAGTAAGCAAAACCAAACAGAATTTAACTAATTTGAATGATCAAGTTCAGAGAAACACTCTAATAAACCATTAGGTAATATAATCTACTGGGGGGGTTCTGGGATTTTGTTTCTGTTTTCTAACACAAATAGGAGGACAGAAGTGAAAGGCAGAACTAATAAAGATGAAAACTGTCAACCCAATCAGAAGGGCAAAATACAGGCACAGATGCACATCAAAATGAAATATGGGCACAGAAAGTCCTTTTCATGCAGATGAACGCTGATTACATGGCCACAGCTGGAAATTACAGAGAGCTTTATTCATTAAAGACTGACTATCTTCAATTAGGCTTTTCTTTCATGACAAAACAACAGAGTAGCAAATAAATGAATTGCCATGCTGTGCCTGCAGTTCCCCAGAACACACTGCCCTGCAGCCAGCACACTTCTGCTTAATAGACCTCTTCACCTTTCTGGGACCAAAAATCAATTCAGACATGAAGGAAAATGCATTTAACAGGAAGGCAGGGGGGAAAGCAAACTTTCAACACACGTAAACACCCCACAATACAAAAAGAAATCAAACTGTCTTATTGCCAGCTTGGTGCACACAGGTCTATCCTGCCAGCTCTGTACTTGGTGATCTCCTCTGGCTGCCTTATCTAAAATGTAAGTGTGAATGCTCACGCTGTGCCCATGGCCCTGAGGAGATCACTAACAGGCCCTGTGCTATGTCCATACATGAAGCCTGATGCTAAAGGGTTCTGGGCACAAGTAAAAGCTGAGATCTATTAAAGACAGCTCTTCGTGAGGTTTTCAACTCAAGAAAGGGGGACGTTCACTGCTGCCCAGCTGGTCAGCCTTGGCAGAAGGGCTGCTCCTCTCTGTCTTCTTCCAACCTGCTCCAAAGTCTGCAGATGCCCATGAGGGAGGAGGGTTCAAACATCAACAGGCTGATGTTTGGCAGGACTTAAAGTCCTTGTCTTCAGTAAGCATTTTTGCCATTTGCCAAAAATGATAAAAATTATATGCACCCCTTCACTGTGCGGCTGTCACATTGTGCTGATGATGTATTTTGGCACAGCTGCATGAGGATCTTTTGCTAGCAATAGCAATTAGATTTCAGAGTCACTCTGCTGCTTGGCTTTTATGTCTGGGGGAACTTTCAGATGTTTGAGCTGACCTTTGGGCAAGGATACTCAGAGCATTTTCACTCTCATCAAGCCCTCCATCATTACAGAGAGTTTCTTCTTGTTGCATTTGTCTTTGCCTGCAGAAAGGTGGAAATGTCTTTGGTGCAGAGGTTCTATGATTTGAAATAGGAATAGGTGGCAAATGGAGTTGATAAATCTGTTGGTAGTCAGATTAATTCTGCCAGTAAGAATTTTGCACTCACATTAATTCTAGCAATAACATATTGCTAGCCTCTCTTGATTAAGACTACAGACTGCAGGAGCCCTGCTGCTGCAATCAAATGTTTCTTCATACCTTCTCCAGAAACCAAAAAGGATCAGTAAGTCTGTTAATGGCTGTGAAAAATTTATATCTGTTGTATCTTGCCTAGTCATTGATGTCCAGATTGCTAAAGCATTATCTCACTATTGTTTTCATCAGTTCTCCAGCTGACTCAAAACCAGAAGATTCATTTTTAATCTATTCCTTTTTTTTCCCTTTTTTTTCTTTTTCCTCTTTTTTTTTTTTTTTTTTTGATCCCATATTCCCATATTTTGGAACTTTTCAGTCAACTCTTGTTGTGACATTGACATTGGGAAGACATTTCCCTCAACACTGGAATGAGAAAAATAAAGACCCATAATTGGAAACAGGAGTGTAGACCCCAGATAATGGTGCAAGTCTATGGAACACTGTTTACCCTGCTGAAAATACAGCTGCATTCATTCCAGCAGTGGTTCCTTAATACAGAACATACACTGCAGGGCATGAGGCTTTCCAAGTATTTTTAACCTCTTAGAAAACTGGTATTCTAGCACAAATGTCTCAAGGAATTTCATATTCGGTGCTTTGCAGTTTCTAATGGATATTTTTCTAGGGACAATTGTGAATAAGTAGACCAAGGACCACGGCTCCTGTGAAAGCTGGTGCAGGCACAGTGTCTTTTACTATTATGGTTATTATTAACAAGTGCATAATTTCCTGCACCAGCTGTTGTTTCTATGCTGTCTCATTGCTGCCATACTTGCCCTGTGTTTAAACTAGCAGGGGGATTGCTATTTTTCAGAGTAAGGCAAATAAAGATAGGTTAAAGGAACTTGGAAATAAAAGCTCATATATGAATTCAGTAAGGACACCACAGGATTGAGGTAAGCACACTGCTAGGGAAGAAGAAACTTTGCTGTTAATCTCCAGATTTTTAATTACACGAATTTGGCCCTCTGACCTAAGGTTCAAGTTTATACTGACATACATGCAGAGGTCTTTAAGAACCATGCAATCAATTTTAAGTGTTCAATATGCTTTGCCACTTGCTCACATTTGCACACAGAATTGATGGAAAGGCCCCTTTTCCCCATCTCTGTGATACAATGTCCTCTGCTGGCAGGTGACACTGCAGAATGGAGGAAGACTGGGTTAAAATCTGCCGCCCTCCTTGCCCAGGAGAAAGCTGGTGTAAATGTATGTTCCCCCAAATTAGGCATGTACCTTGGCTGTTAAGCATAAAAAAGAAAGAAGCTAAAGAGAAGAAATAAAGGGAGAGAAAAAGAAGGTCAGCTCAGTGTTTCTTCTTTCATTAATGATAACTCACCATTTCCTTGTATTAGTAATATGCAAAAATAAAAATCTCTGACTGTAACCTGATACATTACATGCTTGTAGGAGCCCTTTTTGTTGCCTTTCACAGCCATGTTCAGCCTCAGATGGGCTTTGGCTTTCCAAACCTCAACCCAAGGACACTTGGAATATTCCACCTCCTCAGCATTTGGGCTCATGGCCAGCTCAGAGATGATATAACCAGGGAAAGCCCCCATCCCATTCAGGCAGTGGTTCTACATCTCTCCTGGGTTTTTTCAACCCTGCTTCTACTTTCTGTACATTTTGGGTTTATGTCCAAGTTCCATCAGGATCTCCTTGTTCATCTGGCAGACCTCTTGCCACCATTACTTGACCTCTTTTCTGTCGGGATGGAACATGCTTGGAAATTGAGGAAGTGATTCTTGAAAAGCAATCAGCTCTCCTGGATCTCTCTTCTCTCCAGGGCCATATCCCATGGTACTTTTTGAAACAAAATTTTGGCATCATTTTAAGATAACACTTCAGTGATGACTTTGCATCATTTGCCTCACGATTTGCTTTGGATTGCCCCGTTCAAAACAACGAATTAAACAAAATTCATATTTTGAACAATACAATAAGCTTTATTTCCCCCCATCAGGAAACCTAGAAGCTCTGTGCTTTGTAGCTTTTGTAAAAATTCAAGACCACTGTGGTAGATAGGGACAGGCGAACGGAAAATCTCGGGATGTGACGGAAAGCAAGACCCTTCCCCTCTCTTCCTGCTATAAGTGATCAATCACCCCTGAAGCATGCAGCCCCTCCTAACTCCAGTAGTTTTCCACTCCTTACTAACCCTAGCCAGACCCACCGTCCCCTTTTGACGTAGTAAAGCCCCCTTGACTATTTAACCTCACGAGATGAGATAATAAACGCCATTTGACCATCCACCACATTGGTGTCTGTGCATGTCAGTAGACCGAGTGACAGACCCGGGGAAGGCCGGATCGCCGTGCTGTATCTTGAAACCAAGTCGCCCGCCTTCTCATCAGAAGGCGACAGACCACTAGCTTTATGAATGACTTTAGTCCTGCAAACCTGTTTAGCTGTGGCAATTCTGGGCAAATTAAAATTTAATGCATGCTCAAAAACCTCAAAAATCTGTCTCCACGAGAGTAAGATCAGTCCAAGTAGATGTCATCTACAGTAATATGTTAATAAGAATAAAGATGAGCATTTCAGTAACAACCACACTAAAGCTAATAAAACCAAGATGCTTGGAGAGGCAATTGCTCCATGACCTTGCTGCTTTCCAGTGAATGACCTTGTAAGATTGGAGAGTGAAGGTGGCTGAAAATGCTCTGATACAATGTTTTTCTATTGGAGAATGATACCAAAACTGGGACATTGCAGAAGGACATATATATTGTCCCAAAGAATTTGACACAGAATTATTTACCATGTTTGTTGGAATAATTTGAAACTTCATGTGAACTCAAATCTCTGTTTGAACTAGTGCATCAGTATTTGAAAGGCATAAGGTACAATATAAAGTTCAAATCAAGAAACTAAATATGAAGACTTTCAATAAACTCATGTCAATGTTTCTCACCCTTTTTAATTTGCTCTTTGAAAATCTTCATATCTCACTCTCAACATGAAGAAGGAATGAAAGGATACAGTGATTTTCATTTTTTAACTACCAGTACTTAAAGGAGTGTATTAAGGCAAAATGCAGTCCAGCACATCTTAGATAGAAAAAAATGGTGTCAGGTTTATTGTTTGGGACTTCTTTTTAATTTATATAATTAAGACATTGAGATAATAGCAGTGTTCTCATGGTTTGTGAAGAAATACCTGCACTCTACAGAGAAAACAGATGTTTTATCAAACTCTGAAGATAATCAGCATATTTACATACACACTTTTATGTTTAACTGCCAATTTCTGTTTCCCAGTTAAAGTGGTTTATTTGACTGTTATCTTTAGCTAATTAGTACTTATTTTAGGGAGTGAATACAGAGTAGATTTCATGGGAAAGTAAACTCATTGGCTTCAAGTAGGGAGAATAGCTTGATGGCTGAAAGAGAATTGCCCCAGATAATGAATTCCTGTGTGTTTTGTAATGTAACCTAATGCCTCATGCAGCTACTAAACTCCCAGATGGCCCAGCAGAGGCGCATACTCATCAGGTGACATATTAGCCAATTTAAAAGATAATTAGTAAGCACCCTTCTTTCTGTATTCTTTAAGCTAGGAAGATTCACATTCCACTCTTTTATGTACTGGCCTCCAATTCAAAACATATGGAAAATTCCTTTTTTTTTTTCTTTTTCCTAGAGGTGCTGCTCTCCTGCTGCTCCCATTGACTTCAGCACACACTTATTTCCTAAAGATGCTGCTGTGCATCTTGGTTTGTGCACCTTTGATTTTCTAAACATCTTCACTATCAGGATATCTGCTATTGCAGATGCCTCTTCCAGATTTCACAGCAGGGGCAATTTAATTTTATCTTTCTTATCCCAACAGACCCGATGCTTAACTTCACCAAGAGGGGCATGGTTCAATTACTGGCATTGTAAGTGCTGGCATTGCGACAGGCCGAAAGTTTGGTAAAATTATTCAAAAAAACCAGGAGGCAGATAAAGGATGTGCAGGAGATGGGTGTAGAGTGTGGCTTAATTCTGAACCATTGTATAGACCTGGCTCCATCTCTTCAGACATGCATCTTAAAACTGAGCCCCAGTAAACTGAAGGTATAAATACATAAATGTAGCTGAGTATAGCTCTTCCTAAGGATTTAGGCTGAGCAGGCTCTGAACCAAAGGGTACAGCTATTTCTGTTCTGGTATTAAGTAGATCACTAGATTCCTCTCCCCATAACATTCCAGCTTGATTTCCTTCCCAAGAAGCAAACAATGAAAGGTGTGAAATCTTGAGCCAACACTGTGGGAGGCATGTGCTGGGACCTGACTCTTCAACATCTGGATTTCAGATTATTTAGCCTGGATCTTTTTTTCATACCCCAGATTCCCAACCTACATTTAATTTTTCCACAGAATACTCACATCCATTCTAGCAAGTGTTAATAACGAAAAGGGATTTGAAGCATACATGCATATACTTAAGCATACAAGTTAACATACATAGAATAGTTGCATATACTGGACTCAGTTTTCTGTCTAGAAATCTGTTTAGATCTTTTGATCACAGCTGTTCTCTTCTTCATTTTTTCTTTACCCAATTGCTTTTCAGTCATTAATTTAACTTTTTTCAAATTTGCTCATATTTTGAGTCTCAATTTTCTACCACTAAAATCCTCAGATAGGACAATTTGTATACGTATTATAAATAGGGAATTTTTGTTTTAATAGATTGTTATGCACCTATTTCATATAAGTGCTTACGCAGCAGTGGCAAGTAACGAAGTCCTGAACGTACCTCTAGATCTGTAATTATTTTATGTTAATCCTTTATATATAATATATATATATAAAATTATATATTTATACATATATATATAATTTGGGCAGATCCTCAAACCTCCCCACCCACTTGCTCTGTAGCATGTGGTTCCTGCCAAGTTCAGTGACGTACAGGAAGAGCAGATGGTGATCCCACTCTTCTCCCCAAATTCAGGATCTGGGGCTCTTGCAAGACACTTCTATTTCTGGACGGTTAGGCCTCCACTCCAGGCAAAACACAGGGTGACTCCATAGGGTGCTATTTTTTCAGACTGTGGCAGAGATGGCACCTGGCTGATCAGCCTGGGTATTTCCATGCTTTGCCACTGCTTCTCTTCTTTGTTATATTTACATATTTTGATATTCAGCAATTTCTCCTCAGCCCTCAAGGCTGCTCCTCTCCAACAGCCAGTAACTGTCACGGAGCTGTCCATAGCCATGCACCCTCCACATACAGCCTGTGCCTTGACTTTTAAGTCCTTAGCTGTTATTCCACACTCAAATCCTACATCAGACACAAGGACTCCTGCTGTCGGGCTCTGTTTCACACAGCAGACTCTCGCAGCCAGATGGTGACAAGCCTGGCAGGACAGGGCAGGGGTCTGGCAGGGTAAGGCAGAGTTAGCAAAAGGCCTGTGGCTGCTCTTACTGGGCTTGCTACCACTTATAAATGCTTAAGGAGAGTAAGGAGAATTATCTGTCACAGTGATGTACCAATTACATATATTCCCAGCCATCACAGGAAGAGATGCCCATTGCAAACTCTTTGTCCTGTGTCTCATTACTGCACATGCTGCTGGTGTGCAGCAGCATTTTCACAGTTGGGAAGGAAGGAAAAATGGTAAAAGTTTCCCTTCCCCATCTTCAGAAGTACCAAACCTGTTCTGTCCTAGTAAATTGCAATGTGCTGGCAGGGAGCAACCACTTGGAATTTCTGTCTCTGCGTCTTCTCCTGGAATACCTCCCAATTGAAATCACCAAGGTGCCTGCTGCGGATTTCAGGAATATGGGTAAATATCTAGATTCCATAAGTTGGTTCTTCTACACTCCTTCAAATTAAGGACAACCATATAGACTTCTGTGAAACAATGATGGGAAAAAAGGCTCTGAGACTTAGAGGTGAAATTTTTCAAGGCTGTGAATGTATACACAGCCAGGTGTTAAAACCTTGAAAAAGAGAATAAATGTATAAATGAGAGGCATTTCAAAGAGACAGCAACAGAAGTCTGCACAGCAGCAATTAGGAATACTATGTAAAAGGTGTTATATTGAAAGAGAGAATGTTTATGTCTCTGTGAATGGGACAAAATTTAAACCATAATTAGTCTTGTTGGCAGACTAGCAATTTTGCCTATTGAAAGTTAATTGTTTATAAAAAGTGGTATAAGGGTATTATGTTTAGAAACTCTAATGATCACAGAGTCAATGGCTCAAATTTTGGAAAAAAAAGGTTTAACTGTTAGAGGCCACATAATAATTATTTGACAATTACAACAAAATTATTAAACAGGTTTGTTCTTAGGTAGCTGTGACATTCAGTGTGAAGAGCCTCAAAGTAAATTTTGCTGCCCTTAATATCTTCAGGGATCTGTCAGCAAAATTTACTTTGAAGAGCAAAACTGTCTCTCCCTGAATTCAACAGTCACCCACCCTAACTTCAGAGAGAGCCGCATCAGGCACTGGTGACCAGCTCTAAAATCCAAAGTCATTTCAACAAGTTTCAGTGAAAGGAAGGGTGTTCAGCAGGACACAGCTCAGGTCTTCAGAGTAATTGCATTTACATCTGAATAAGTCTATTATATACATATTTATATTTGCACTACCATATTTATGAATATGTGTGGAAGGAGCCTATACAGCATGTAGCAATACAGTACCCAGAAGAATGAGGTAGTTTTCAAGAAAATAAATAAGTTGATAGATGTTCAGGGAGGTTTTGGGGCAATACTCTGAACAATCTGTACAAATTACTCTTTCAATATGGCAAACATGATGCATAACTTTTAATGAGTCATAGAATCATAGAATGGTTTGGGTTGGAAAGGACCTTGAAGGTCATTCAGCTCAAACTCCCCTGCCTAGGGCAGGGACAGTTTTCACTATACCACATTGCTCAGAGCTCCATCCAGCTTGGCCTTGAGCACTTCCAGGGATGGAGCATCCACAGTTTCTCTGGGCAACCTTTTCCAGTGTTGCACCACCCTCACAGTAAAGAATTTCTTCTTAATATCTAATTTAAACCTGCCCTCTTTCGGTTTATAATAATTTCCCTTTATCCTATCATTAGACATGCTTGTAAAAAGTCCCTCTCCAGCTTTCTTTTTTCAACTCAGGACAGCCCAACAGCATTATTAGTTTTGGTTTTGAGCAAATGTATGGAAAAGTGTTTTAATTTCAAATCTGAAATGAAGCCAAGGCTGGGCTTGATGCTGTTGTTTAGTAATAAAACACACATTTCTTCATGTCCTTCTGATGTTCCTTCATAGCTGCAACTAATGATGGATGTCACGTATGATTAGTTGAGTTTCAACACAAGACTGTGCTGAACTGGGTTTGAGAAGGTGATCCTTAGGCAAAATTTTCTGCATTTTGCAGGAGCATGGCCCTCCATGTTCTAGAGCTGACTTTTAATTATAACTGTAGGTCCAGATTCAAGTCAAATGATTCAATATGAAGTACTTAAATTTTGAAGAGATTATATGTTGAGGTTCCATTACCCAGTCCTGCTTCCCTTTCCACATTCTCCTACACAAGAGTGCTTTGCAACTTTTTATTATTATTTTCCATTGTAAGTAGTGCTTTTCTGGTTTCCTTTCCCTTTTTCCTCTCATAATTCCTGAATGTATTGCTTTGTTCAGACATTAAAAAGCTGCAAATATTATAAAAAATTGCTTAAAGTCATTGGAAAGAAGCACTGGAGCACAGGACTTTGCATTTCAGATCGTAAAACCAACACAAATAATTTAGTTCAGATTGGGAGGACTGTAACTCACTGTTCACCAGAGGGGCCTGCTGCTGATCTATATTTTATGGAACGTACATTTTTAATGAAAAAGGAATGGTTTTCCATTTTGAAATAAAATGAAGTACTGATTGTTCTGTAATTTAAAAAGAAGTAAAAAAAAATCTCTTGCTGCTCCTGGTTGCAGGAACCCACCTGATTGCTTTTTTTCCTTGTAAGTCTGTTCTTACACCTCATTTCCCTCCTCCCTCAAAGAGAACCCTTCACCCTCCCATTTTTCCCTCCTCCTCCCTTATTTCCCCCTCTCCTGACCCCTAGGACTATTGCTCCTTCCCTTGAAATGCCCAGACTTGCCCACAGTACTCTCCAGAGGGATGTTGCCTCCATGTCCATGCACGGTGGAATAGATTTTCCATCTCAACACCCAAAGGAGCCAACTGTGTCCTTAGGTGTATCAGGCACAGCTTCACCAGCAGGTTGAGGGAAGTGACTGTCCCTCTCTGCCCTACACTGGGGCGGCCTCACCTCGAGTCCTGTGTGCAGTTTTGGGTGCCACAATTCAAGAAAGATATGAAGCCATTAGAGAGCACCCAAAGGAAGCACACAAAGACAATGAAGGCCCTTGAGGGGAAGTCATATGTGTAGCCCCTGAGGTCACTTGGCTTGTTCAGCCTGGAGATGAGGACTGAGGAGAGACCTCATTGCAGTTACACTTTCCTCACAAGGGGAAGAGAGGGGCAGGCACCAATCTCTCCTCTGTGGTGACCAATGACAAGAGCCAAGGGAATGACACAAAATTGTGTCAGGAGAGGTTGGATATTAGGAAAAGGTTCTTCAGGCAGAGTATGTTTGGGCACTGGAACAGCCTTCCTAGGGAAGTGGTCACAGCACCAAGCCTGACAGAGTTCAAGATTTGGACAATGCTCTCTGGTACATGATGGGACTCTTGGAGTGTCCAACACAGGGCCAGGAGTTGTATTCGATAATCCTTGTGGGTTTCTTCCTGTTCAGCATATTCTTTGCTCAGCAAATTCTATGCCTTGTCTTGGCCATCTGTGCTGGACACTTCCATGAGTTCATGCTCTGAACAGGGGTTTTATTCAGAAACCAGGACCCCCTTCCACAAATCCATGTGTCCTTCTTTGCCTGGGCCACTTCGGACAGGGCAGTCTAAAGAGTTTATTGCTACCCTGGGGCTGGAACAAGTGGGGTCTGTGCTGTAAGCTTGATCTGTCATTGTGGATTTATTTTGATTTAAGGTAGCTACTCCACTATTCTCAGATTGCCTCTCACTCTTTTCAAGGGGGGTGTAGATTGATGGCATTGGCAAAACAACACAAAGAAAGGCAAACTGCAGATGCCAGCTCCCTGCCTGGCCTGAAGAGAAACTTTCTCCTTTCACAACCACAGTACAAATGCCCAGTCATCCATTCCCTAGCAGGAATAAGGGAGAAATTATCCTAGAATATGGCCTGATGCCAGCATATTACAAAGATCCATATACTCTATGTAGTGGCACTGCACTTTGTATATTTTGAATCTCAAACATTTCTGCAAGAACCTCTGCTGGGTCTCTTTTATCAGCCATGGGTGCTCAGGAAAGAGAAGGAAAGGATTTAGAAGGCAAATTAACAAGAAGCCTTCTCACAGAAAAAACGTTCCAGGGGCTAAAAACAGATGAAACAAAACTCTAAGCTGCTGCTCTATCTCCCTCTAGTGAAGCAGCAGCGCCTGGGAAGGGCAGCTTCTGCTGCCTCATCTTTCATTTTGCTGCATCTTCAGGCATTCATCCACCAACCACAGCTGGTTTTCTTTTTTTCTTTAGCCTTATTGCACACACTGCCATACTCTTCCTCCAAAAACAAACAAACTAAAAAAAAAAAAAAAAAAAAAACAAAAAAAAAAAAAAAAAATCCAAACTAAAACCACGCAGAAGATCTGCACAGCACACAAAATTTTATATATAGATTTTGCTCTGTTGCTCTTCTCATATTCTTTTCTTTCAGCTCACAGGAGTGGTGACTAAACCTTTCCTGATGATTGCAAAACTCCAGTTGTTTGAAAAAGAAAAATCACTGCATGTTTATTTCTACTAACAATATGTAAGCAAGATGAATGAATTAATAAATTTTGATGACAGCATCTAGGCAGCCACTGTTATTCCTATGTATCTGACTAGTAACTGGGATATGATTATTGGGGAGTAGTTGCAAGTATTTTTGAGGAGTGAGTGATGTTCCACTTTAAAGAGCATATTGGAGGATGTTTGGATCTGTCAGCTGCACTACAATTAATTTTGTGCTATAGAAAGTATCAGTATGGAGACCAGCAGCCAATGTAATTAGTTACATCCTCCTGTCATGATCTTATAGTGCAACAGCATGTCAAAAATAGTGATTCACCTTATGTGTCATATGCCTTCTCTTTGGAATGCAAACATGGCCATGCAGCATCCTAAAACAGATTAGTGTGGTCCTACTGGTTTAAAGCCAAGATTACCTTAAAATTAATTTAAAGCTTCATATCGGACCAGTACGTAAAGCACATGAGAAGTTTTTCATGCTGCACTCATTATAATCTTGAGGTTCATAATTTTTGTGACAAAAGACAAAAGCAGAATCTGAAACTTCTCGCATTTGGTGAATTGTTCCTGCAGAAGTAGGAAAGTAAGAAGCCAACTTGCAAACTCCCCATCTGCTACGAGGTCCAGATCTCCATTTTGAACTGGTCCTTCCTTCAAACACTGAGTTGCCGTTTGGTCACTCTAAGGAGCATGCTTGTCAGTCACATTTCAACAGGCCTACACAGAGGAAATCTGTCTCTATCTTTACATCCTACAGAAGGGCAGTATTTTTCTAAGACTGTAAGGGCAGTATTTTTCTAAATTATTTTTCTAATAATTTGAAATCAAGAGGGAATGCTTAACCAGTTCCACAAGGTGGTATCTCTCTCTCCCATCAGATATGTGATTAACATATAGCAGGAGAGAAAGTGAGTCCCAAGAGGGTAATGAGAGAAGACTAATGCTACCTTTACATCATGGTTAACCTGTAATAAGAATCCATTTAATCCTGGCAATTAGTTGAGCCTTTTCAACTGTACATCTATTCAGCTACAGATTGATTTTCAAATATGTTATCTGGTTCTTTCAAGGACGAGTGGTGCTCCTAATCAGTTCCCCCACAAAATTAGATACTGTTTACACACTCTAACTGCAAACATTCTTGACTTTGGGAGATTTGCATTCCACACATCTGTTGTTTTTTTCTTCTGGTACTGTTATGGAATTATAGAAGCAGAACACTCAACTGTCTACATTAGTGAAGTTTTTCTTTTTTTCTTTTACTGTCTGTCTCTGCTTTATATATTCCTGACATGGACTAGATTTTTTAATAAACATGCTCAATAATTTGTGTTACTGGTTTTCTCTGCTGCAGGGTGTACTGTAAGAATGTACATTTTAGAGAGAAAAAGGAAATCAATTGCTTTCTAGCAGGCTGTACAGTTTTCAGATGTATTCTACCTTACATCCTATTCAATATCCCACAGGAGACAAAAAATGGGTGGAAATCAGTGGAAATAATGTTACTAACTGAACTGCTCTACTACATATTACATATGTTATGTTCACATAATACGTATATTAAGTATTTTATAGGTAAGTCCTCAGCTCTTCTTTCTTCCAGAAGCCCAGCATGGTGGCAAATTCCTGCAGGTGGTTTTGCCACTGTTGAAGTAGGGCTCGAAGGAACTCAAAACAGCACCCGTCCCAGGCTGTCTAAAGACAACTTGAAATAAAAATCAAAAAAGATGCAAAATGTTGCTCCTTGGATTTCCAAAATGTGTCAATTGACAAGGTCATGAATCAAGTCAGGGGGGATCTGCAGAAAATTCAACCTGCTGTATTGGTACTTTGGATAGTGCTTGAAAGATAATAGAAAATCAGTAATTGAAACACAGACAGCTGTGTTTCAAATTTCAGCTTCTAAACGTTGTCACAGTTTCAGAGACGGCACAGGACACACGGACCTCACGCAGCAGCGCTCACCTTACCGACCGCTTACCTCCTTATATACCCATGAGGCCCGTGAGGTTTGTCCTCATTGGCTGAGCCAGTTACTTCCTGGTCAGCCAGCCAATAGGAGCCTTAGTCCCCAGCGGCCTGGGCCTGCTCTTACCGGTCGAATTATATAAGTAAGGTAATTATGTAATTGATCATATATTTCCATTATAAATTTGTAATTATTTATGCTTTGAGGCCTACAGGCCAGTTGAAGGCCACCACAGAAGTGACAAGTTTCCAGGGTTTGTGACACTTGACTAATAAACACTGTCTCATTTCTCCATTCTAGGGCATCAGGTTAGCTCTGACTCACAAGAAAAATCCTCCCATTAGGTAATAAACATGACCTGCAGCTCTCAGCCCCTATTAGTCACAAGGAAGATGACTTCTTAAGAGCTATATTATTTATTTCAGCAACCCCCAGTAGAATAGACAGGGCAGTGGGGCTTGCACGTAAATAGACCTGAGCTGATTGCTTTTAGGTTTGTAGCTAATCAGGAAATTTGGGAACCTCTGATACTAATCTATTCAACCTTAAGAGAAAATCATTGCAAGAGAAAACATTACAGTAGAGAAAATCATTGCAAGGAAACCATTACAGTAAAGAAGTCCGCTTTGCATGCAGCTCTGCTTGCTGATGGGTATGGACAGCAAAACAGTCAGACCTGTGCTGCTGGTTTCCCTCTGCCTCGCACGGACAAACACAGACAGAATCGCAGATGGAAACATTCCCCTTTCCAGAAGCAATTGGCTTAAGCGTCTGGCCGGCAGGTGGAACCCTCCTACTTCTTTTTCTCTTAAGACCATGACTCGAAATGAAGTGAAAGGCAGCCCCGTCCTTTAGCCGGCTCGGCTTTGCGGCTGGGGCAGCCCTGCTCGCTCTCATCTCGGATCCCACTGCCACTGTCCCCAGGAGGTGCATACGACTTTTCCAAAATAGGGGAGATAAAGCCGTTTCCTGCGGGCTATATTTCATTGTCTGACCACAAATGCAACTCTGAAATACTGTGAAAATAGAACATGCCATTAAGGTTTTCTGTGTTAGTTTCCCCCCCTAAAGGGGTTTACAAGAAATCTGGAGAGGTACTTTTTACAGGGAAAGGGGTATTGGCTTTAAACTTAAGTGGGTAGGTTTAAATTAGCTATAAGGAAGAGATTCAAAGCAGTATCTGGTCAAAGAGTTCTAGGACAATGTCCTGGCGTGACTTTATGATGCTTATATCCCCATTCGTCTGTTTAGCCCAAAAATAAGTTTTGCACCTTAAAGACTGGTTCTTTAGCTTTTAAAGCCTGAGCATTCAATGCATTTCACACAAAGATTCTTATTTAAGCAGAGCTTTAAACAACTGCTTTAGCAATACAGTTTCTTTCTTATTGCTTTGTTTTCTCTTTATCCATGTCCTACACAGGGATTTACTTCTCTCTCTTCAAAAACATCACATTACTAGAATATTTATTCTGCTAATCACTAGAAAAATATCTGATTGGATAATACAAAATAATAACCAGCTCTTTGCTGATTTCACCTGTCAATTAATTGCTAGTTGATACTTCCATTGAGTTCTGTCTTTAGTAAAAGTGAATTAATTTTCATATTTTAAAACATTTACAACATATCAGTCCCACTTACCTATGGAGTAATTCTAACCATGTGTAACCAGCAAGGCCTGGAGCAGTAGGGTCATGTGCAAAGAATGCTGCTGATTCTTAGCAGCTGATCTATGTCCTCACATTCCCTCTCTCCCCTCCACCCAGCTGCGTGCTCTAGTAGCCTTTTCTTTCTAAGTGATATTGCATTGCAAATGCATCCACATCCTCTTTGCTTTTAGCACTACTTGTTCAGAGATTTTTCCTTCCCATTTCATAAATGTGTGTTTTTTTATCTCCAGAAGGATTAGCTTCATGTTTCCAAGCTCAGCATCACTCACTCCTCAAAAATACTTGCAACTACTACCCAGTCTCCTTTGTGTGAAGATCTATCTCTCCTAAGGGTTTCACTGTTTAACACTCTTACTCCTGTTTTTATGTTTAAATTTCTTCAAGACAGATCTCTTATTTCCTGACCTGCCTCAAAAGAGTACATAATGAAAAGGACGGGAGACATAAGTTTTAAGTTCTGTTGGAATTTTTTCCTTCATTATTCACTGTTCTTTGTGAACAGTCTATTCTCATATATTAAAAGAGATATTGGCTCCACAACTACATTAAACACACATCATATAGAAATATTCTTTACATAGTCTTATATCAAAATTCTCATTTTCCTCTTAAATGATTAGTTCACTACATTTTTTCTTCTACTTTGTTGCTGCAAATTACTTCATGTTTTATTGCAGTAGGCTGTTTATAACTTGCTATAAGGTACTTAGATTTTCTCCTGAAACAAATAGGATAGGCAGCACAGCTAACTTCATACTGCTCTGAAAAATCTTCCTTGTTTTTATTCCCCCCCCTTTTTTTTTTTTACTTTGAAAACTGAAAGAATTTCATTCCTCATTTGGTAATGAAGGGGTTGCAGCTTTTCTTCCAATGTCTAATGTCTTCTGACTGACCAATGGCTGCACTTAAATTCCTACTTCTTTTTTTCTTTTGGCAGTTCTGTGAGTTATCAACTTTTAGGATGTCTCTAACTGGCAACATCAGGAATGGAACATCTGTATTTGTTTACTTAACAAGCCTAGCACAAGTAGAAGCATCAGTGCTGCTCTGATGCTGGCTCTGCTACAGAAAGAACAGATCCAGAGTCCCCCCTTTTTATGGCAATATATAAATCATCTAAACTCCAGAGGGAGATGCACCATGTAAACACACAAAAAGCAAAGCTCATTATTACAAAAGAAAATATATATCCTTAGAATATGTCATTAAATAATGGTGTCTTTGCTGAAGGTGAAGTCCCTTGTCAGGGAAAAGGGAAGCCACACATAACACATGGCAGGAACATAATTTTGGTTAGAAGCACAAGAAAAATACAGTACTGCATAAAGTAATACACTGATTTGTAAAGTCAGGTGAGTTGTGGTAACTCTTTGTGTTTACCACAAGATAATTGAGAGGCAGCTTATCCCTAAATGAAACTAAGTTGTTGGTCATCTACAAACGAAGCAGCATGTGTCAATGAGTAATAGCAGCAGAATAGCTAATAGTAAATCCACTCCTCCTGAATGTAGTGTCCATGCCTGTAGAGATGTCCTGAGGTATACACAAAGTCCTTGATGAACTGGAAGCAAGTGCCCATCGTTAATAGCCAGGTCTGGATGTAGTTTTGCTCTGAGGTCAGTGAAGATTTAAACTTAGAGCCTCAGCTTATCCATAGCAGTCACACAATGCTTACAATATGATTGTACTTTCTGCCTTTATTAGGACTGAATTGTAAATTGGAAGAAAAATAACTTTTTCCATGTTGTCCCTTGTTTTTTTAGAAGCTTATTTTGCTGTAAATAGTTGTTTTCTCAGATAAGGTTTGGAGGTAGGGGACAAAATAAGTAGTGTTTTTCTGTCCTTTTTCCTTTTCCACCTGTGAATATATTTGGTGGCATCCAAAACCATTACTCATGGAGGCAGCAAAAAGCTAGGTTTGTAATGAGTAAATCTAGAGGCACTGGTGCACAACAACCAAGAGGTCTGAGTACCTTTACAACAACTGCAGTTGCTCTGAGCAAACAGTGCTGATGATTTCTGCTCAGACCTGGGAGGAAGCTGATCAATTTCTGTGCTGTGTTTGCAGACATGTTAATTACCAAATGAAGATTTTGCTCCATGTGCTAGAGAAAAATTCCTCAGAAAAAGACTTCATTCCTATTGTGGCCTTTCTAGAGAACACCCATTCCCTGAAGTGGATACCTGAGCAGACCCAGACCTGCAGCAGCTTGAAGGATTCTTGAGAATAGCTGGGCTGCAGCTCCATAAGATAACGGTGCTTTCAAGCTTGGAAGCACATTTAATACAATGAGGACTAGAGAAGGAAATACAGGTCTGAGGGAGGTGGTAACCTCTTCAGTTTGTAAACTTTGAAGTGTGGACGGTCTGGCTGTGCTCTTATTGGATCTTGCTGCCATGACCCCTGCCCAGTGCCTGACACTGAGTAAACAAAAGAATTGTGGTGATGACCTTAAGGGATTGACCTGTTGAAGTCATCACACTCACCAGACATTTCTGTTATTTTCAATGCAGATTAATAGAAGGATGATTGTAATCTAGTGTAGATTAGCTTCCCTTCACTAACTTGGTTGCATGCACTACCCAGAATGCTAACCATGTTCTAAGCTCTGTAACACTGTACAGAAGACCATCAAATATTTGCACACTCTCTATTTAAAAATGACCACAGTAAAAGTCCAACAAGAGTTGCCTATGAGAAAAAAAACTACAAACTTTATATATGGCAATCTTGATATTTCCAAGAGTTTTCTCTGTTTTTCCCTCAAGAAAGATAAAAAACAGCATATAAAATCTTGTTATCCCAAGACCAGATGGGATAAAGACCGTAAAAACCTGGTTCTATTTTTCACAGTCTACCTCTAAATAAAAGGCCTGAGGAAGAAGTGAAAATAATATTTCTCTGCTCTTTGCTCTTCTTGAATGATCCACGGGGTAGAAGCCATGTCACTGTATCTCTCATGTCTGGTAAGAGCTAAAGAGTGAATTTACCATCCTTGCCCTTTCACCCACCTGGGGAAAGGAAGCCTTGTTTCCACCAGATGTTGAGGAGAGCAGGCAAGAGTTTTGTTCCCCCACTGGCTCTGTTGGGGGTCATCACTGCATGGCACTGCAGGAACCTTCCCTTAGCTGTGGGTGCTGCTTGCTGAGTAATTATCTTCTCTAATTCCAGGCTTTTCACACTCCAGCAGATATTATACTCTTGGCTGTAATCTTTACCAGTCTCAAGTGGCTCTTTTCACATGAAAGCTCTGGAATCACAGTACCTTTAAACTTCTTTCTTTTTCTACTCCTAGAGGAGTTTGAGATGCAGGTGGATTCAGCTTTGCTTTGTGTTCCTCAGCAAGGGATTCACCTTGACCCCAGGCTCAACGCTGTTGATGCACAGATGACACTTCCAAATAATAGAACATACAAAACCCCCTGCAACTCATCAGATTCACACAACTCTTCTTTGGGCCCAGAATGCAAGCAAGAAGCAGGATGAAAGTATCCATGATACCATATCCTGTTGCATTTACTTACTTACAGTGTCTCTAGCACCTCATTGCTGCATCATGCAGGGACTTACCTGCAAGTGTTTGTGGCAAATCCAAAGGAATAATCTCAGAGATTGCATGGAAATACAGTATTTTACAACCACAGTGTAACTTCCCAAAAGTATGCCTGAAACACAAAAATATTCTTAAATAAAATGGACAGAAATAACAGTAATTATGATAGTACATTCTTTTCACCCCTTCTCTGTTTTAATTAAACTTCAGTACCTCTTAGTACTGTTACTGCAGGAGACTGGTACTTTTAGAACACTAAACCTCAATGCTCTCTCCTAAAAACACAACATCAGGATTCTTGGGCCAAAATCTGGGTCTTTATCATGGACAGAATACCAGACAGACTGGACATCAGAGTATTTTTTTTTTCAGTAGCAAACAAAACATTCTGCAAGGCAAAATGCTATTGAACTGATTAGATAAATAAGGCCAGGTTGGATGGGGCTTAAAGCAACCTGTTTTAGTGAAAGGTATCACTGCCCATGGCAGAGGGGTAATCTTTAGATAGATAATCTTTACAGTCCCTTCCAACCCAAATAATTCTGTGATTCTAAGCTTTTACCTGGAGGAAAAAAAACTTTTAAAAAACTTTGTCTTTTTATGCCAAATAAAAGCTGAAGAAATCACCAGATATCTACAAGAAAACTTAATTTTCCAGTAATTTTGGAAATTGTCAAAGTAGCTGAATTATCCTAGTGGAGTGTAGAAGGTACCTACATTTGCTGAGATGGAAAATAATCACAAGTCTCCTAGCAGCTTCCCACCTCCATTAATATACAACAGATATACAATCAGATCCAGTGTCACACACTATCCACTTGTGCTTCTCACAATCTCCAAGGTCTGAACCTTCATTAGGGATTCATTTTACAATACTGAGACATTAATTTTCACCCATGATGAGCATTGTATGTCCCTGACAGAAAAGCAACAAGGACTTCTGGGGATATGAGATCACACCTATTAATAGATGGGCAGCCCTCAAATGGGGTGCCAGTAAATAAAGCATCTTGGCAGTCTGCTCAGGGAAATTGGTGGTAGGAAGGAGATGGGGACCTCTTCTGTTTGAGGCAAAGGTGGGTTAAATGAAGCAAAGGCATTTAAGGTAGATTAAATGAAGACAGAGGGAAGTTGTCCTGCCTGGAACAGGAAATTAAAATTGGGAGCATATGGCTATGGGGACACAGGGAAGGAGTGACAGGTGGGCAGGGAAGATTCCCTCCCACCAAACTCTCCTCTGTGCCTTCATTCCTGTGCTGCTGAGCAGAGCTTTTCCTGACAATTCCTATTACCACCTGGTGATTTATAGGCATCTCTCTCTCAGATGAACCAAAACACATCTCTTCTGATGGACTGTGTTCTGCAAAGCATGAGGTTTTACAATACAGCTGCTATGTGTTATCCCACACAGCAAATGTGGGAATATTTATGTAGGTTTTTTAATACAACAAATATATTTCCCCAGATGCTCTTGACTGAACATATTGCTAACGGAGTGTGCTCAGCTTTTCAGAATAAAATGCCTTTAGAAAGGAGAAGATGCTAAAAAGCTCGAGTTCAATGTTATTTTTTTTAAATGTAAAACAGGCTTTCAGCTGCACTTGCTATCCTTTCTTGTCAAAACTGCTCTAAAATCTACACTACAATATTTCTCATTAGCTCCTTCTTCTTAAACATGTCATTACCCAGAGGAGATGGATCATAGTAGAAGAGAGGTGTATATTCGATGTAAGGAGGAAATTCTTTACTCAGAGGGTGGTGAGGTACTGGAACCAGGTACTTTCCAGAGAAGCTGTGGATGCCCCATCCCTGGAAGTGTTCAAAGTGAAGCTGGGTGGGGCATTGTGCAACCTGGTCTAGTGGAAGGTGTCCCTGCCCAGGGCAGGAGGGTTGGAACTGGAGGATCTATATGGTCCCTTCCAACCTAAACTGTTCTATGATTCCATGAATTTTTAAACCTATGGATGCCAGAAACTCAATCTCAAAAGGCACTTTTGAAGATTTCTTACTCAGTACAGTTTCCAGATTGCAGTCAAGGAATTAGGTGATCAGCTGATTTTAATTTCACCAGATTTGTGTATTAAATATACAGTGAATAAAACAAATCTAAGAGGTACATGTGAAGGTTTTGTTGTTGTTTTTGTTGTTGTTAAGAGAAATTCCTTCCAATTCAGAAGCTAAAGGCTAAAGCAGAATGGAATCCAGTCTAAATGACATCTTGGAGTGCGTTCGTGTAAATACCCCTTCATAAATAAGAATACACTATAATTTTTATATGCTTTCTTATGTGCTGGGTACTTGATCCTGATATCTTCACATGCTGCAGGACAGTTTGCATTTCCCAGGCTGTGTTCATAGCTTGAACAGAAATAGATTTTCTACTCCATACTTTATTTTCATATTTTCACCACCACTACAAAGAGCCCAAACTTCAGGTAATGCACATCAACAAAATACCACGAAAGTCTTGGAAGCATGGCAATTTAGAGCAGTGGGAGATCTAATCTTAAATTGTAATTGAATGAGAAAAAAGAGATCTGATCAGATTTACAAATCTGACACAGACCAAAAAGATTATTGATTTTGTTCAGTATTTTGATATTTTATAAGCATGAATTAAAGTCCTTCTATAAGCAAACCTATTTGTTAAGAATTACGTTGTGATTAATATCTCCCCTACAAATTTATTTGTGCCTCAGATTTTGAGAATGACGATCATTTGTGTTACTGCCACAGCCTCTGTTTGCTCAATTGATTGCCTTGTTATTGTTTTTCTGTCTGCTCATCTATACAAGTGAAATGATCTTGTCCTTTCCCCTTTTCTGCCTTTCTCAGATCATTTAATGAGACACACTTTCCATGTAGTCCTTTGTGATGAAAAAGGGGGAAAACTGTGGGGAGAGGGACAGAGAACTGAAGTCAGTGTCTGATCCATACAAAGTAATTTACTTGCTGACAGTGATTTTGCTTTCCAAAAGTCTTTTCCAAAAAGTGTTGTGTTCATGGTTAGATCCATTTCTTTTCTTTTCCCATGGGGTCATACTTCGGTGGTTCAGTACCACAATCTAGCTTTATTTGAATCTGAAAATGCTAAGATTGTGTTTGTCTTTGGTATAAAAAAAATAAATAAAAAGTAAATAAAGATAAAGCAAAACCATATTTTGGTTGTAGTTACCATTAAACACACAGAAAATAACAAAAAGTATAAAAAAATAATTCAACTCCCACTTCTTTGACACTTTAAAAATATTATTTACAATTGTATTGCCACTTTATTCCTGAAAACCCAAATTTCTTTGCAACACTTTACTGAGTATTCTCTTGAGGTGTGAGGGTGTGTGCTGGACTGCAGCCCAGACCACGTGCCTGCTCAGGCAGCACTCATGGTTTGGTGTCACCTCCATACACCACAGGTTGGGATGCTGGGGGCAGTGGTTGCTGTTCACTACTGACCGAGAAAATGGGTAAGGGATTGGCACATATCTGACACTAATGATCCAGGCATGTTATGTCTGCTTTTTCTCTAGCCTAACAGCACATGGGAGCAAAGCCAGAACCAAAGTGGAAGAATGCCTGTGTGAGGAGGGATTCCTTCCCTTCTCTGTGCCCCACCATGGCAATGTACATCTGCCCTGACACAAGGAAACTGGCAGGCTCACAACATGTGAGTCCCACAGGCTTAAGCAGATATAAATATCCAGTTCCCTGAGTGGTAACATGTTAGTCTGCAAATTATCTCTGGCACTAAATTGAAAAGGATAACTGAACAGTACAGTGTGCTGTGGGTAGTAGTTAGGAAAACCATAAACAATTGAATTTTATTTTTCTTCATGTATCTGTCACTGATCTAGCATACTGGTATAGGACATTACAATACCATTTTACTGCATATAATCAGCTTCTAGTGGTACAAGCCATGACACATAAAATAATCTTTCTGTGATCTTTGACTCTTACCCCTGTGCAAGTGAACTAGCAATAAACAGAGTGAGGAACAAGGCAGAAGGGGGAATGGCCCCTCAGCATAGGCTGGCTATTGAAGAGTGTGATGCAGTCTAGACACAAAATGTGATTGTCATAAACTATTTCACCTGAAGCAGTATAGAAGCAGAGAACCAAAATATGTCTGTTGATTTTTCTTATTTGTTATTATTATACATACTCTGAAATATATTAATATACATACTCTGAAATGAGAGGAAATAATGTTGCTAGGAGGAGAGGAGAGGAGAGGAGAGGAGAGGAGAGGAGAGGAGAGGAGAGGAGAGGAGAGGAGAGGAGAGGAGAGGAGAGGAGAGGAGAGGAGAGGAGAGGAGAGGAGAGGAGAGGAGAGGAGAGGAGAGGAGAGGAGAGGAGAGGAGAGGAGAGGAGAGGAGAGGAGAGGAGAGGAGAGGAGAGGAGAGGAGAGGAGAGGAGAGGAGAGGAGAGGAGAGGAGAGGAGAGGAGAGGAGAGGAGAGGAGAGGAGAGGAGAGGAGAGGAGAGGAGAGGAGAGGAGAGGAGAGGAGAGGAGAGGAGAGGAGAGGAGAGGAGAGGAACTGATACATATGCCCACAGGTGGGTCTAAATTCTGTTGCAAGGATTGTGGAACTGCTCTGGGAGACTGGAAATGCCACAACAATTTCCTTATAATGAAGAAGCAATACTTTTTAGTATGAAATGTGAGATTTGTGAATAGATAATTGGAACAGCTGGGTTCTTCATTCTGAAAAAAAAAGGGGGGGGAAATAAAAGTTAAAAATCAATGTTTCTTGTACTCTATGTTATTATCCACAGTTTTCCAGTTTCCTGCATACCATAGATATAACTAAATTATCTACTCTTCGGGCACTATAAATGAGAAGAATAGCTGAAAGCTGTAGCAATTGTATGGCTTCCCTTCTGGCATACAAGGAGTTCAGAGAATGGCTTTGAATTCTTGGATAAACGTCTCATTGTAATCTATTGGGATAATTTTTCGTTCACTAATGTGGATGGAGAGGTGCAGAGAGAGGCTGAAAAGGAGACCATACCATATAACTCTGGCAGTAAGTGAAAGTGCCTATAGAAAGAGCTTAATAATACAAAATTTCCCAGCAGAGGGAGGGAGACAGAGAAATCTCAGTATGTACTCACATCCATATCCAGAAGAAAACATCCCTCTTCCTTGGCTGTGTAATCAAGGGAAAACTCAGCTTTTGGCTCAGGTAGATCTATCAAATGCCTAAAACTGGGTAATACAATTTCAGCCTTTACCACCAGTCTTTATCAGTCATCCACCTCTTTGGATGAGTTTAGAGCATCCTTCCCATTTCCTGAAGCAGAACTGTTGCTTCAGCTATCTGCAGACTCAGGAGGACAATACAGCATTAATTTCTTCTTCATCTGATTTTCATTGGTCTGATAGGAAGAAGAGGTTTCATTCAAAGCAGACCCCAAGTACAAAAGAGGGAGTTTTATATACTTTTCTTTTAATCACCTGATCCTTTAATGTAAACTTTATCTCCACCTTTCACTTTATTTCAATATTATATTCACTCTGTATCAGTATTATATACCTAGGGGGGAAAAGGCATTTGAATTAAAACATATTTCAGCTTTTGGCATCTCTTTGAGTAATTTAACTTTTTTTTTTTTTTTTTTTGTTGAACTGTTTAATGGAAGGGATGCTGAAAAATTGAATAAACTAAAGAAATATAACCAGCATCCAAGTCAGTGAGGAGAATGCAAAGCTAAATCAGTTATGGTCTCATTTGTAATACTCTTGGCAGAGGCTTATATTTGAGATATAAATGCATGCAGAGGAAGTTTAATCTGCAGACTTTTGTCATTTGGTTGTATTTCAGTAAGACTGGAAGTATTTGAACAAGTCAGGTACTATCTATCATCTGATGGCATATCCTCCAGGCAAATGACAAGTTGTGTGGAGCTTCCCAGCAGCCTCCCCACCCCTCGATATTTAATCCTCCAAAAGACATTCCTGATGCTTGCCCAGTTACTTGCACACTGCTCAGTGTCAGCATTTGAGGGCTTTGTCTGGATAAAAACAGGCACCTGCAGTGGATAAGTCTACTTCTGAAGCAGTTGCCTCAGTGATCCCCTTTAGCCACTAGAAAATAATATGACCACAGCAATAAGACCGCCTTGTCCTTAGCAAATGTCTTCAAAGATTCAGGTGACCTGCATCTTTCACTTCAAGTGAGCACACACTTCACTGACCATGAAGGGAGTCTGGAATGACTAAGTCACATGAAGATGTCTCTGAAGTTAGGTAAGAAGGTTTCATATTTTTTATTAAGATTGCTATGGTTGAACCACAGACACTAACTACTGCTATCACAGTACCTGAGTTTGATACAGGTTTTCAACTCAATGGATAATTTAATTATTCTCTAAGTCATTCTTGACTTAGATCAGAATAGGGAGAAATTAAAATCTTTGACAGGATTTTGGTGGATTTGGGGAGGCTTTTTTAAATTAATGCAGTGTTATATAACCCATATGCTTTCACATATCTGTTGTGTGGAAGTCCCACTGCCCAGTGAGAATGCCCACTCTCCATTTTCTCCACTGGAAGGGAGGAGGAGAACAAAATGGTCTGTATATTTCACTAGAAGCTATCTAGTCCATAATAATTTAATGATTGCTACTCAACAAGTAGGGGCATCATAATTAATATCGCTTAAACCATTATTTTCAAAGATGGGTGCCTTATGTTTTAAGAGTATCTGCAATATGCTTGACACTATTAAAAACAAACAAACAAAACCCACAAAACACCCAAAATAAAGAAACAAACAAACAAACAAAAAGAAAAATACAGTCCTTACATGAAAGAGGTAACAGTGTCAAAGTAGTTTGTTTAGCTGGCAAAGCTGATTTATTCCATTTTTCATTGCAGTGTTTTCTAAGGTCTTGGAACTTATGAGACCTTCACACAACATAATCTTTCCCTCCTTGCTCCCAAAACACGGGTCATGTGGGTGATTGAAACTGATCTATGACACCTCTGACAGGCTCTGCTGCAGGCTAAGAGGTGTTTCAGGTAATCAGACTCAGTTCTCTGGGAGGGTTTAGGCATTCCTGTGCGCTCGGGGCTCGGGTGCCGGCTGAGCGCCGCCCGTCACCGCGGCTTCTGTCCATGGTGCTGATGCCCCCGGGAGCCTGCCTGGGTCAGACTTCCCTAAACTGCAAGAGGGAGTGGTGGGGAAGAGCAAAACAAAAGTAAAAATAATAGTTTCACTGGAAAGCCAGTGAAATTTTGGTGTAAATTTTAGTGAGAGAATTTTATTTTAAATTAATTTAATTGATCTATAGTAATTCTTATGCACATAAGAATTTAAAATAACCAACCACTTAGTAATTATTCTGTTATTAAAATACTAACATAATTCTTCGTGCTAGTTTATATTTCTTGGGATAAAAGCACAAAGCCAGTCTGCAAATTACAAAAAACATGTTCAAAAAAAAAAGAGAAAAGCAAAACAAAGCAAAAAAAGGAAAAGCAAAGCAAAAGCAAAGAGGAGAGGAGAGGAGAGGAGAGGAGAGGAGAGGAGAGGAGAGGAGAGGAGAGGAGAGGAGAGGAGAGGAGAGGAGAGGAGAGGAGAGGAGAGGAGAGGAGAGGAGAGGAGAGGAGAGGAGAGGAGAGGAGAGGAGAGGAGAGGAGAGGAGAGGAGAGGAGAGGAGAGGAGAGGAGAGGAGAGGAGAGGAGAGGAGAGGAGAGGAGAGGAGAGGAGAGGAGAGGAGAGGAGAGGAGAGGAGAGGAGAGGAGAGGAGAGGAGAGGAGAGGAGAGGAGAGGAGAGGAGAGGAGAGGAGAGGAGAGGAGAGGAGAGGAGAGGAGAGGAGAGGAGAGGAGAGGAGAGGAGAGGAGAGGAATTAGTTCTAAAGAGAAGTATGTGTATTTGGCTTTTTTTTCCTCCCATGTGTTGATAGTTTTTATTACTTTAAGAAAAGAGGTAGAGACCAGTTAAACCAGTACATAACCATAAATACTGGTTAAGCCAGTACATAAACACAAACCACTCTATTGTAGCACTAAGTTAGAGTCAAGAGGCAAGCAGGAAGGGTTGCTGAGTTTCAGAAGAGCCTCTCATTCATTGATATAAGTTTCAGTTTTGTAGGTAAATCTCTTCCTTTTATATTGTTTGAAAGTTACTCCTGCTAAAGCCCACAGGGTCTTTTTCTTGTTGCCATTACTTTTAACAGCTGGATGGATAGCCTGTATAGCACAGAGTGTGTAATAAATAATTAATCACTTTGAAACATTGCTTTCATGGAAAGTCACATACAAATATGATGTTTACTTGTAATTCATTTAAGCTATAAAAACACTAGCTGAAAGGGTGACTTCCCAATAAATCTGCTAGAGTACTGGGTAATGGAGCCTAGCTTTTTTCCTTTTATTTTTTAATTTTTCACCTCAGTTAATTTATGGGCCCTTTCAAAAATTGTACTCTAAGGCACATTTTTTAGCAAATTCCCCATGTGAAATGCATCTATGGAATTGTCACAAGTTCCTCCAAATTTTAATATCAGTTTTTCCCAGTTTCAAGTCAATGAGCAACAAATAATAGAAAAAATACCAGCTTTCATTATATTTACATTTGCTTCCCACATGTATCAAAGCACTAATACCTTAAGGATCAGTTAGTGATCTCCATTATTTCTTTCTCTTTTTTTCTTCATAAATAAAACAACAGAAGTAATTATTCTTATTTAAAATGGAATTAATCAAAATTGCTAAAGAATGTTGTACTGAAAATGTCAGTTTCATCAGAGCTTTAATAACATTCATGTATTTTAAACCAGATACTTAAGCCTTTTACAGATTAACAGACTGGTTTAGCTATGCAAGTTTCCTTTTTTCTTGACCTGCTCTGACCCAGGTCTGCAGGAACCACAGATCTTTAAAGGTCACATTCTCCATTTCTTGAGCACATCAAGATTAGCAATTGGCCACAATTATGATGATGAAGTGTGGAGTTTTGACACACAGAGAACTTTGAATGCCTTGCCAACATCACCAAGAGCCCAAGAATTAGTGGTAGGTACAAGGTTTTCTGGTCAACATTGGCTATTCTAAACCTAAACTCTACTTTCAAAATCTTTCTTTCTGTGATCAAATTCTTTTTTATCAAGTATTCAAGTATATAATATGGAATATTTTGGTCATTTACACTCTGTTTTGCAGACCAAGAGTCCTGGAACAAATCTATGGCATTTAGGGACTCCATTTAGTTTCTATGATTCACCATTTTTTTAAAACTGAAGACAGTTACAGTAATTCTGTCAAGTCCTGAAGCAGGGTCTTTGAATTGGGATGATCTACTTACTGATACATAGAAGATACAAGATATTATTTGTAATTTTATCAAAATAGATTTGTGTGCCAAAAGCTTTCTTACTGCATTTTAAATACATACTCAGATCAGAGAAACACAGAAACAAAAAGGTGGAGTTTGGATGAAATCATTCTTAAAGGATAAGAGGAGATTTTTGTCCACAGTCAAGAACTTTTCAGTGAAAGCATTTTTCAGCTTTGACTGATCTGTTTCAATATATCTGTAGGTACTGAGATTCAGAGTTAAAGAAGTTTGTAAATCTGTTAGTGGAACCACTGAAATCCACAGGATTATCATGATGAGCAATTAGTTATCTGTAGGAGAATTTGAATTACTGAAAGTAGAGCCAAACTGCTACATAGTGATGCAATCACTCAATAGGGATAGCAATGGACATATACACAGATAACTCCGTTTTAAATAGATGTCATTACAGATACTGTAAGCAAGATATTTGTATCTAAGCAGCACTGACTGAAACAAATGACAAAGTGATAAACACAGAAGAACAATGCCTTGCATCAGATACATCTGTATACAAGGGCTACAAAATGCCCAAATACTTGAATCCCTTGCACTGAGATAAATACGTTTATAACATGTCTTTTAAAAGGTCCAGATTATCCTGCTAATCCAGTTGTCTTCCCTTTCTGTTCCAAATAATTTGAAACTGCTTCAAAAGAAGAGTTTTTCTTGAAATTGGAGGTACTTTTTAAATTCCATTGATTCAAACTTGTTTTAAAACAAGAAAAAGCCCCAAATTCCAGCCATCTTCAACTAAGTATTACAGTATTATGTTCATTAATGTTTCTGAATGTGCATTAGTAAAATAAAATAAAACACAAAAAAAAAAAACACTCATAAAATAATAACTTTTGACTAGAAACAACTAGCATCACTAGTGTGCTGGTGAAACTGGACATTATTTCAGCCCAGAAATATTGACTTTGTGAACCTCATCATTAAATGTGTAGGCTTCCCAATTTGACAATTTTCCATAAATTCAATAAAAGTTTTATGAGATTTAACAGCCACACAATTTGTACTTAAACATTATCTTTATAAACTCCTGAATACTCTGTCTAAGATTATGACTAAACCAGAAAACTTACCCACACTTCCTTCACATTCCTCCAAGGATATATCTACTATGATACCATTTTCCCACACTAATTACAGGCACCATTTTCAAATTCCTGGTAGCAGTACATGTGCTTTTCAAATCACCTCCTATCAGCTGACATTGATGAGAGGAATTACTTCAAAGGTGATAAAATCAGAATAATTTTACCATTTGCCTTCAATTTGGCTGCAGATTCTATTTCAAGCTCTCTGACTTAACAGTAGAGAAATAATACATTTTCTATTTTTATTTAGACAGATTATTTAATTTGAAAAAACCAAATTGCATTTCTTGTCGATCACTTATGATTTAAATCTGAAATGTTCCCTGATGGCTGTATGCAGCTTATTGGCTGCTAAAAAGCTGACACTTTTTTAAACATTACTGACTTTTACAGGAAGGATTTCCATTTTTGTTTTTCCTCTGTTCACCCCTGCTCTATATGTGGTTTGTTTGTGTTATTTAAGACATCTGTATGTAGGTACCGACTTTAATTTTCTTGAAGGAATGGAGTAGTGGAGTAAGAGAACTGAGATGAATGGTTGAAGAGACACTGGCCAATTTTAAAGACAGAATTTAAAAGCTCTGTAGAAGGCAGGTATCGTGTTTCCCATAAAAACTTCAGAAGCATGAACAAGCATGGTAATATCATGTATTAGTGGGTTTCTCCCTGTCAATGGCTGACCATCTGTATATGCTTAACTTCATTGTGGAGAAAAAAAAGTTAGTTTAAATTACATTTTATGTGGCTTTCACAATAAGCTAAGCAGATGTAGACTTTAATTAGGTTTCTGTAAATATTATACAGGAGAGCTAGGAATTGTTCTGACAAGTGTTTTATTAAAAAATTGTTTAAAGCTGATACATTTCTCTTCTTTCTTGAGAATTGCAATTGACTGACACTAGTTTCAACTTTTCTGTTATTACAGACCATGCACATAGCAACAGACTAATTCAATGCCCAAATAGGGTCATGTGACTTGTGTGAATATTTCAGCTATACTACTCAAAACCTGGTTCCTCAAAAAAAAAAAAAAATTAAAAGGTTTGAGTTCTCTAATTTTAAAATCCTCACAAAATCCATTCCATTTTTCAAGATTTTTCCTTTGAGAAATCATTTATTCTTTAGCCAAAACATATGGACATGAGTGAAGAGAAGCTGTGTCCAAAGAGTACCAGTTTTTGATAAAGCAATTTACCTGGTGCCACAGAAAAAATGAATTTTTAATGCTTGGGATCAGTTACTAATAGCGATACCTGGAAGGCCAGTTTTTCACATTGTTATTACTAGATATTTCCAAGGAAATTGCCATGGTTTAATCACCATGAGATTTTCTTCAATTATTTTTGTGAGTTCATACTTGGTCAAAATTATGCACTGAAAATCATGTTTGTCATAAGAACATGAGCACCATACCTACTAAAAATAGTAACATCTAAAGTAAAGATTATATAGTATCTTAGGATCATAGTTAACAAAATTTAGTTTCTGTATGGTTTTGTTTAGTGCTTAGGATTTTTACTATTTGTTTTTCTTTTTGTTTGGTTTTAATTCAATTTGCTTTCTAATTTCTTAGTTGATGGTGGTATCCATGGATCTATAAACATTATATTACTTATCTGAAGTTCATCATGAGAAAGAACCAGTCATCAGAGGCTTTACCAAAATTCTTTAGAGGTTTCCTCTAAAGACAGAAGTCCTATCAGAACAAAGTTCAAAGTAGCATAATGCTGGGTGGTGCAGGTTTTCTGGTGAAGGTACATAAGCACGTTTTCCTAAACTCTTCTGAAACTGCTGTTGTAAAGGTCTCTTCCATGCTGTCACCAAAAAAAAAAAAAATCCTTCCTAAACTAAGTTTGAAAACTTAAAGTTCCTGAAATGCTTTCTCAGTTTCTATTTTTGTTTTCCAATACCACAACAGAAAATTTTCTAGTAAATAATGCACCATTTGAATCCAGACATGTTAACATCAAGCCCTTGTGACTGACACTGCAGGGCCAAGTATCAAAATGTGAAAAACAGCTGAGCATGGATTAAATTAATCCTAGTTTTTTCTTGCATCCTTTTCAGTTCAAACCCAAACTCACTACAAGCTATTTTCACCATGGTTTCAGAATGTTCATATAGTCAGTAATGGCTCCAAAAGTGGTTCAGAAACTTCTCTCCCTCCTTTGGTTTCTCCTTTTGCTCTGGGATCTCTTGGGATATGAGACTTGATTGTCTCCGAGATCTGCAAACAGCCCTGTCTCCCACTTGTGCATCAGTTTGCTCATGACTGTGTGACTTTATTTGCTGGGGTGAAGCAGGGGCAGCCTTCACTCACCACACTTCTCTTTCTGTGTTGGGTTTTACTTGGTTTTTTGTTTCCTGTGTGGATGAAACACCAGTCCACCAGTTCAAAAGCCCTTTGCTATGAGCTTGATAAATGGTGGGTCTCCATGCAGACAGATTTGTTGCTCAGGGACAGATTTCCCCAGAAATCCAATAAGCATTTCAATCAACTTGATCTCATTTAGTTCATGGTATTCAAAGAAAGGTGGATCTCTGATTTATCTATTCCCCTTTATTGATCCTAACTCACTGTATTGTTTTAAAAAATCAAAATAATGACATGCCTTACTTTTGAATAGCTTGCCAAACAGATATTTAGCATTATGTCTTCTACTAAGAACCCACAGTTTGCATTCTAGTTTTATTTTGTTACAGTTATTTTGCTTATTTCGCATGTTGCTCAGTGATGGTGATCATCAATGCAGGAAAGAATAAGGGGAAATATGCAGCTTCTGCATCATGGTCTTCACTTTACAATACATTTGTTTAGCACTTATTGCAATGGAGCTTTGATGTCACTGGCTTCTGCAAGTAACTGGGAATATCAGTATTCAATAATTATAATACTGCAAAACTTCCTTACTTTCTTCATTTCACTCAGTATCATTCAAATACAGGAGTTCACCATTAACCAGTTTATTTTTGATCTGATTTGCTCTTATTTACAAAGTAAAACAGGAAAAATACAATACAGATAGTGTCAGAGAAAGAAAAAATAGAACATGCTTTTCTCTTTCAATCCCTTAATTTCAGTTTTTTAATAACAGCTTTTTTACAACAGGTATTCAAAATCTAATTCAGTTTAGGTTGCCCAAAATTTGTTACAATAAAAGGCTTATTTTTAATTGCATGCAACTTTGCCAGGAACCAGGCTACAAGCTGAAATTTTTCATGTCAGATGTCTGACTTAGATTGGATATTGATTTTCTTTTCTTCAGATCTTCAGAAAAAAAAACAAAGCAAAACAAAACATTCGTTGCTTCTGAGATTTGCATAAGGCAGCTACAGAAACTGACTGGACCTATTTCTTAAATATATAAATCTATACAAATGTGTCACATATTCCCTTAGTGCTCTCTGTAGATAAAATTATCTGTATTTCTGAAGTACTAATTCTTTGTGCCACAGAAACCTGGAGAAAATCACCACTTTTATTTTCATTGCAAAGTTTGAATGAAGTGTACTTGTAAGGCCACATGGTTAATGAGAAATATAAAAAGAAATAGAGAAGATCAACTCTTATTGGAAGAGACAGGCATCTCAAAGAAAAATTAGTATGTGATTATGCAATTAAAACCTCAAAAAGTACATAGACAAGAGGACATTAAGATTTCACACACGGTCCTAACTCTGCTTCTCTTATATTTTTAAGTACTAAACTTCAGATTCTTACAATTCTTTTTGTCTTGCTCGCTTGTTTTATATTAAAAACTGCCTGGAACTATAGCACAGAACTAAAAAATACACCACATAGCATTTGTCACAGTACAAAAAAAATCTGTTTCTTTGACACTTTATCCAGTTTACTATCAAAAGAGTCACATCAGTGATCTACACTATCTGGAATCCTAAAAGCTCAAAACTGAAGCTGTATCTTCCCAGCAAGGCAATCAGAGACTGCAAATAACCATCAAATATATCTTCCAAAAGAGTTCTCATCCAGTTGGGGTTTTTGTGAGCTGTTGAGCAAATGGATGGATAATTTCTTTGGGAACTCCATTGTTAATCAAGAAACTGCAGAAGGAATCTAAGATGGATACTACACCAAAAAGCACAAGATGGAGAGGCCTTTTTTTTTTAGAATAATTCTACATGAACCTTTCTGTAAGTGTCAACAAAACTCTAAATACAGGCCTTAAACTAAGCTGTAGTAAAAGCTTTTTCTATTAAGGGAACACACCTCAAAACCCTGGGGTTGGTTAGTTGTTGTTTTTGTTGTTTGTTTTTTCTTAAGAATAATAATGTTTTTAGTAACTCTGCAATTCAAAATCATAAAATGCATAATCACACCATGAAAATTTTAAACATAGAAATCTATGAAAAGTTAAAGTTTTGCCTCAGAAGTTCACATAGCCACATAGATATTTATTGTTAAGATGTCCTACATCATGACTTCAACCTGTGACTTCTTGAATATTGGGAATTACAGCCTTCCACATAAATGTTTACTGGCAGTAGACTTCAGTTTCTGTCCCTCACTTTCCTATTGTTCAATCTCCTCTGAGAGACCAACTAGCAGGAAGCAATAAAAAACAAAACAAAACTAGGTGACTGTTTAGCCTAATTTTCCCTGAAAAGATGATTTTTTATTTTTATCAGCTCAGTTAGTTGTATCCATGGTGACCTTTTCCCAAGAAAAGTCTTGGTGATGGACATACATTTAAAAATGCAAAAATCTGTACTATTTCCAAGAGGGCGTCCAAATAACCGTATGTGGGCTCAATAATTCTTTGTAAATATTGTAACATCTTTGCTTAAAAGACAGGTATTGTATATGAAAGCTAACTTCCATTGTTTCCACAAAACACTCCTTAATAGCTGTATCAAAAAATGTGATTAAAAGCAGGAGTCCATGTCAATTTTCATAAAATCATAGAATGGTTTGTGTTGGAATGGACCTTAGAGATCATTTAAGGAATGGACCTTAAAATCATTCTAATCCCCCTGCCATGAGGAGGAACACCTTTCACTCGAAAGTGTGTCCTTTCTTAAATATAAATAAAACTAAGCTTCAGAATTTCTTTTCAAACAGCATATTTTCAAGCTATATTATTTTTAAAAAGAAAATTATGTTTAGATGCAGTGCAATTGCTTTAGAAGACAAAAACTACCAACGTATTGTCTCTTTTCCTGGAAGAGGTGACCTCAGTTGTAAGTGTTTCGACAGCAGAAGTTATTCTCTTTGGAAACATGGTCAGGTCTCATATGGAATCAGTCTTGTAGTTGCATAAAATATCTCTATCACCAAAGCACATCTTTTCCCAAGGGACATAACATTTGCTGTACTCATTTGTGCACATCCTCAGATATCATGAGAGCTGAGCTCTGTGGGGTGTGGCTGATGGATGCTGTTGAGTGCAGCTGGCAGAATGCACCCAGGGATCCAGCGTAGCACAGTCCTTTCCCAAAAGAAAGCACTAGAAATCTACCTGATATAGTAGTAGTAGATGAGAAAAGAACTCATAGTAAATCAACTAACATTCCCTAAAATAATTGTCTCAGGCCTTCTCAGCTACATCTATGTGATGGCAATTTCAAAGCCCAAAGCCTTATCAACTAAAGGAACCTAGAGCTTAAATGGAAATCTCATGAGAGGATGTGTCATTTAACTTATTTATAGTTAATAACTAGAGGAGTAAAATGTAAGGCAAAACTTGGACAGAGCTGATTCATGGGGTGGACATTTGCTAATCATTCTAGAGCATCCAATAGACAAAACTTTTCACAAGAGCCTACATAAATTAAAAATAATAGGTGTTCAGGATTTGTTTCAGTGAATTTCATTAAAATAGAATTTATTTTAAATTAAATATTTTCTAGAATAATTATAATGGAAAGTAGTTTTCCCATTCCAGTTCCATAAAAAAGTCTTAATATAACCCACTAAGTATAAAAGAAATTTGTTACAGGCTTCATTGAAGATCAGAGTTGGGATTTAATTTCAGAAAGGATTCTTTTTTCCATTGGTTAATAATTTTTTAATTTGCCTAAGACGGGCTTGAGCAATGCATTGCATGGTCATGACTGGTTTTTTTTTTGTATTAAGCTGAACAAAACCAGACTAAAATGTAATTAAAACTTCATGTGAATTTAGTTTAACATTCGTTTTAGCATCCAAGTATTTTCTATCATATTTTAATTTGCTAGAACTTGTTTTTATTCGTTCTAACCGAGACACCCTCATTGTTTCTAAGGAGGCATATGATTTCTACCTCCTATTTATATATAAACCATACGTGTATATATATATATATATATATATATATAAAATATCTTTAAATACCTATTCGTGTTTCCTCCATGGCAGTATTTCTGTTTAGGTGGTGCCTTGATGATCACCTGTGTCTGAGATTTGTCACAGCTGCCTACTACTGGGAGGAGGCTATGCACTCCCAAGGTAAGGATTGCACCAGTATAATCGCTGAAAAACCCAAGAGCCTGGCTGACAAAAATAGGAACATTTCTAACCTTTAATTCTTTGGCCACCTTTATGTGGGTTTCTCAAGTGAGGCCAGACCTGAAAGCAGTCTTAGGCACACAATCAATTTATGAGTGCACAATCATAATTTATTGCCCATGAGGCACATAAATGGCTGGGGCTAATGTGGTGTGATGTGCTCAGCAGTTCGTGAGCAGGCAGACAAAGTTGCTCTGCTAGCCAAGCTGGTCAGGCAGTTGGCAAAAATGCAGGAAAGTGCCAGCCCTTGGGTCTTTTTTTTGCAGTAGACTGAACTTTTATGAATTGCCACCTTTCTTCTCTCTGATTTTACATCTTCCCATATTGCGGTTTTCCTCTTGAATTTAGGATGATTTCAGATTTTCTGCTTCAAGTTCTCTTGTCAGTAGCAGTTCTGTACTCCTGTGAGCTTTTTATTTCTACTTTTCAACTTACATGAGCCAATGGCCCACGATGGCTGCCTCTCAAGAGCTGACAGAGAATGTCACAGTTCAGCATGATCTTCCCTTTCTCAAAACTGGGGCAAGGGCATATGTGGGTTCTCTTTGCATGTGTACCCTTATTCTCGGCACTTAGAAGTTCACTGTCCAGCATCATTTGGAGACAGAAAGCAAAGGTGCAAGCACAGGAAAGCTGGTATGACTGTAGCTCTGCAGGCGAGGTTTATAAGAGGCACAACAAAAATGGAGTTGCCCAAAGAATTAGCTGTCCCAGATCTGAGAAAGGCCAATGCATGTTCAACAAGGTTTGGAAGGGAGGTGTGGCAAAAGATGGTCCTGACCAGCCACTCATAGACATATCTTGGCATGGTGCTTGCTCAGTGCTAGGCCCAGGGGTGGCAAGGAAAGGCTGCCAGGGAGGGTTAAAGTGACCAAAGAGCTCACCTTCCCTCCCCCTACCTCTGCTCTCTTCCCTTTCTCCATCGCTCTTTTCAATATGTCTTTTTAGATCAGCCCTTTCTTTTCTTCCTCTTTCCCGTTGGTTCAATATGATCCTGTTCCTTTCCTGTTTCCCCTCATTCCCTTTTGTCTTCTCACCTCAATTTTACTTCCTAACCCTGCTTCCCTGCCATGACACGACAATCAGTCTCCCTTGAGTCATCCTTACTTCCCCCCAACGTCCCCTATCACTCTGACGTCTTTCCCCCTTCCTCCCCCCAGCTCTGACGGACGCGGTCCTCTCACCCCACTGAACCCTCCTCCTTTATAAAGAGATTTTCCTCTTTTTAATCCACGAGACCCCCGTCGCAGCCCCAGCACTCGGCGCACCGTCGGCACCGCGGGGCGACACGACCCTTCCTTCGCTCCTTCCCTCCCCCCGCCAGCGGGAAAGCCCCGGGCGGGGACAAAGCCCCCGGCGGCTCGGCCCCGACACCGCCCCGCGGGATGGGTGGCCGTGCCCCGCGGGCTGCGGGGCAGCGCGGCGGCGGAGCGCAGGTGGGCGGCGGGCGGCGAGCTCCTCTCCCTGCCCGACGGCGCGGCGGCCGGGCGGGCGCTGCTGCCGCGGGCGCGGGGCGGGGGCGCGGCCGCGCAAGGCGCCTCGGCGGAGCGCGGAGCCCCCGGGAGGTAGGGCTGGCTCGGGCGGCTGGCCCCGCCGGCAGAGCCGCGGAGCCGTCGGGAGCGCGGACGGGTCTGCCCGGCGCGGTTGTGCGAGAGCGAACGCGGAGCGGCGGGGCCGGGATGGGGAGGGGGCTCCGGGAGAGGCTGGGTACGGGGCTGCCGCTGTCTGCGTCGCTCGGGAGTTTTCCCCTGCTGTAGTTCGTATACTTCAACGTTTCTGCCTTCGGACAGCTTTTAAGCTTTTCGTTTGCTTCCCATAGTGTGAGAGAACAGATTCATACGTTTCATGCTGGCCAATTAAATGTTGCAAAAAAGAAATCGCAGATTTTAAAATATGGGAGATGTTACAAGGGGGACAAGACTTGACATTCCCATACTAACACTTTAAAGATGTGATTTGCTGTTGTAGCTATTACTTATATGTAGTTCTAGTATTACTTACGGCAGTTTTGTCTTCAAAATAGAGATTTTTGTAATAGTCCACATGGCCAAGAGCTTCTATCTCTTGTACCAAACTAGTCTGTGACTGAAAAGTTCCCAGACATTGAGGACTTGGTGATACCAAAATAATTCAGTGCTCAATAACTGAGTTCTCTAAGGATAGTTTAGCTTTCACCCACGTCATTCATTCCCCTTTGTGTTCAGAGACTGTAACCACTGGTTGTTGCTCCACAGGCATTTAAATTGGCATGTGACATTAATCTCAATTGCATCTGAAACTCTCATTTCATAAATTCACTGGAATAGTCTCTTGAAAAAACATCTGAGGGCTTTTGTACACTAATTCTAAAAAGCAGGCATGCTAAAAGCAGACCTATTATTGCATTCTCTCCAGAGGTCTTAATGAAATAGCGATAAAAGAAGCAGTTGGGACTTCAACATGGCTTTCCATGTGGAGGGACTGGTGGCCATAATTGTCTTCTACCTGGCAATCCTGGCAGTAGGGATATGGGCTGCTTGGAAAACCAAGAACACCGGCAGCGGAGATCGCAGCGAAGCTATTATAGTCGGTGGAAGAGACATTGGTTTGCTAGTTGGTGGATTTACAATGACAGGTATGTAAAAGAGCACCTTATTGTTTCCTAGTCAGTGCATAACTTGTCAGTTTTCCATCTGAATGAATTGCAATTTGCATGTTGAGTAATGCAAAGTGGGGAAAATATATATACTTTTTATCCAGTTTTTTAATGAACAGCCAAATGTTGCATCTGTATAAAAACAACATTTTTATTGTATGTATTGTATTGTATGTATTGTATTTGTAAATCTTATAAGAAGAATGTATTTTAACTAGTTTTCATATACTTTCATTCCATATTCATCTGTAGATCTGATATTTTTGGGACATAAGTATGGAATTACTATAGATTAATTAGAAAGCCTTAAAATAACTGTTATTGTTTTTAAACCCATCCAAATTTGTGTGTTATTCTTGGGTTTCTTTAATCTGAGTGTAGGGAAAAAGATTGGTGGGAAGGGGAGGGTGTACAACATAAATTAACTTTCTAAAAGAAAATTGGCATAACTGCAGACTTGTAACTGTACAGATTTCAGCAAACTTATTTTGTGGATTCTTTAGCTTCTTTTTCAGCAGTTGGACAAAATAATTCTTTACTCTCAATAGTAGTATCAGAAAGAAAAGGCTGGGTGAAGGAAGAGTTCTTCACTGATTCTGTAAATGGTGCTCTCTGACTCCCAGAGACAGCCAAACCAGCTGTCTTACCTGGGTAAATAAGATCTGCAAATACTATCCAAAATCTCAAAACTTCTATTATGGTATTGGAACAAAAATAGGAAGAGTGAATTTGCCCACCATTATATTAAGGCAAATTAATGTTTAGGCATGTTTTGTTTTTTTTTTTTTTTATTCTTAATTTAATCTAAATCCTATTCAGGCAAAGCCCTTTCAATTGTCAAATTGAATTTATCTGACTATATTTATGTTTTGCTGTTTTGCCCTGTTCTGCTTTCACAATGATCTAATAAGGAAGAACCAGGTAAAACTTGAGCAAAAACTCTGCGTTCTTTATTTGAGATAAATTCACATTCTTTTGCAGGGGCGTTTTGCTCACTCAAAGACTGAATGTTTAGATATTGAGTAAAGAATGTTTGTAAAAGTCAATAAAGTTTGAATACAGTCAGATGTTCTACTTTTTGCACTATGCTGTAATTTACTGTATCACGCATCCATCAGCTACTGGTGCATAAGATATGATGAGAGTCTGCTCATAGTGAGAGCTGGTTAGACTGCTTTCTGCTGAATGAAATGTTTTCAAGGGCACTGAAACCAGAATATTTTGCAGAAATATTGGTTGCTACAAAACAATAAACATTAAATCAGGGGAGTCAAGATTAAAAAAGGCATTTCCCATAGAAGTGGCTATGACTAACAGCTTTGCATATACAAGGTACAAATTCTGGTCTCCTTAATCCTATTTTGCAGGAATATTTTGTGTAGTAGCTGAAGCACAGATGAGTCCTGAACTGCAATTTCCTATATCTCAGGCATGTTCTGTAGCCACCACAATGCACACCCGCACATGTTCATTGTGTATTGTGCAAGCTCTAGAGATGGCACAGTATCTCACCTTTGCAGCAGAATATCAGACTGATCCCAAAGCCTTTGGGTAGCTAAAACTATCATGGATTTTATACTGTCAAGGCTGACACTTTCTCCCCTATGCCTTCCTTAAATCTGGCAATTAAAGCTTGATATGGCAACTAACCTACCTTTCAGTTGTTTTGAACCACGCCTGACGCATAAAGCAAGATCTGGGCACAAATCTGCTGAGCCAGGGGTTAGTCCGAGTTTTGTCTTGGTGAGGGTGCTTGGGGCACTTGATTTCTAAAGTCGTAACAAAACAATTATGAAAGTAAACTGATGAAAATCCACAATAATTTTTACAGGTTGATAATTGTTACAAAATGGACACATTATTCAAGGGCATACTCGCTTTTTAAAAAATGGTCGATGCTTTTTTTGCACCTCGCAACCATGACTATTTGCAATACATGACTATTCCAACATCATCTTTATGTTTTTCAGGTTTAATTGTCTAAATATAAATTAGAAAGCAAAGCCTACCCTGCAACAAGAAAACAAGAATTGTTTTAAAGATCTTCAGAAAGGATATTGTTTTTATGTACATGAAGCACTTTGGGTTATAAGATAAGGCCTAATTCTCTCTTTTATGCCTGCGACAAACACTACAGTGTTCCACGGGTATTGGCCATAAAAGTGGTAGAAGTTTCTAGGATTACTTAGTTGAGAGAATGACAGCACTTAGCCTATAAATTTGAAATAAAATTCAGAACGTAAGCATCAAAGTCAAAATTCCAGAGTAATTATAGCTGATTTTCTAAACAACATTGTAAAATCTTAAAGTACTACCTATGAATAACAGCTGTGGATATTTTTGGATATTCTATGATCCTGAAGAAGAAAAAGCTGTATCAACCAGCTACTGAAATGCTGAACACAAAGCCTGTTGAAGGTTGAGTGTGTCTGCAAATAAGAAAACAGAAAGAGTGAAAAGGTTGAATTGTGGATGAATCAGAGCAGCTTATATTAAAATGAAATAACATTGTACCATAGTAGACACATTCAATCTGTGTGTAATTTTTATATAATTATAGATAAAATGTTGCATTAAATACTAGCATTCCTTATTTTTGTGAATGATTTTTAAGTGATATTTGCAACAAAATTGAATTTAATTTGATTTTAGTGATTGAGTTTAAACCTCAAAGGAAATAGTTGAGATTACATAACGAAATGCTCAAAAACATGACCCAAAAGTTAATAATCTATTGATGTAATTTTTGCATTTTAGTTGGTTAGAGCTACATAACCCTTTCACATGAAAAAAAAATTACACAATTCTATTTTATTCTAATCCTTGGATCAGAATTTTCATTTTACAGAACTTGATGAGTTTATTAAATAATTTGAGTGCTCAGACAAGGAATTCTTCCTGAAGAAGTGCCAAAAAATTTGGTTTCCTAGTATATGTCACTATATATCAGGAACTCAGAGATCAACTTCTGTGTGTCTCACAGGAACTAGAAGAAAAATTGCACTCCTTACCCTCAGTATTTGTCTGATCATTTTTTACAGTGCATGTTTTAAATGGATGTTGCTGCATTTTTTTGTTCTTCAGACAGCAGGCAAAGAGAAGATTAAAATAGATTACCAAATGAATGCTTCCATAGATTATTAAATATTGTATTCCTTTTGGCTGATTTAGGTAAAAACAAAAAGAATTTCACCAAAAATAATGGTATTAAACTAACTTTAAATTGTGGCTTAGCAAATGAGGATCAGAAAATTAATATCTAAGGTTGAAATCCCATCCTATCTTATCCCTTTATTTCATTTCTAATGTATTTACCTGTGTCAGTGTACGTGCTGACTATCCATTCACTCCCTCAGAAAAAGACATAAAACACCTCCTAGAGCTCTGTGGTCCTTGACAGGTGTTCCAGGACAGTCATGTGCACAGAAAAATTGGTTAGCAGCAATTTTTCAAACGCCAATCCAGAAATCAAGAAATAAAATTAAAAATAAGGGCTAAATCCTTCATGCCACCTATTGCCACGCAGCAATATCTGTCTGCAGGGCAGACAGTGGAAGGTAATGACCCCTATAACATCACACAGAAGGGAATTGACTTGATCTCCCCCAGAAGAAAATAAGTGAGCTAGGCATGGCATCCAAGTGCCCCTTGGGGAACACCTGACACCTCTGTAGCAACCCTTGGCAAGTCAGTGCTGGAGCTGGAAGCCTCCTTCACCACAGCTGCAGCAATGCTGGAAATTTGCCCTTGACTATGGGATATTATTCCTACCTGTAACCAAGTGCATAATTAACGTAGAATTCATGCTTAGGCATTTTCTGGGGAAAGAGACAAATAAGCTTCCCTTCCTAAATATTTACTTTTTGATATTGTATACAGGTGCTTATTGCATAAGATTATGGAATCCATAAGATTATGCTTGAGGCACAATAGGCAACACACATCCCAGGTAGTCACGGATTTTTCCGTAGAGAGTGATGTCCCTCAGGGGTCCACATCAGGACCAGTACTATTCAACAGCTTTATCGGGGCCGTGGACAATGGGATTGAGGGCACCCTCAAGCGAGGTTGCAGATGACACCAAGATGAGTGCTGTGGTTGATACTCTAGAGGGAAGGGATCCCATTCAAAGGTACCTGGGCCAGTGAAAGAGGCCAAGTGTAAGATCCTACACCTGGATCTGGGCAAGCCCGAACATGGATACAGGGTAGGTGAAAAGTGGATTAAGAGCAGCCCTGTTGAGAAAAATTTAGAATCACAGAATTGTAGAACCATCAGGATTGGAAGAGACCTTCAGGATCATCGAGTCCAACTGTCAAGACAGCACTACCACTGGTAGCCCCTAAACCACTAAACCACGTCGCCCAGTGCCAGACCCAGACACCTCGTAAACATGTCCAGGGGTGGTAACTCCACCACCTCCTTGGGAAAGATATTCCAATGCCTGACCACCCTAACAGTCAAAATTGCTTTTCTAACATCTAATCTGAATCTCACCTGTCTCAGCTTAAGACCATTTCCTCTTGTCCTTTTACTGCAGGCATGGTAGAAGAGACTGACCCCACATCACTACATCCTTCTATCAGGCAGTTGTAGAGAGTGATGAGGTCCTACACTTCTCAAGACTAAGTATACCCAGCTGCCTCAGTTGTTCCTCATCAGACATCTTTTCTAGATCTTTCATGACCCTTGTCACCCTTTGCTGGACATACTTCAGCAGCAATGTCCTTTTTAAAGTGAGGGGCCCAGAACAGGGCACAGCACTAGAGATGCCAAGTACAAGGGGATGATGTCTTTCCTGGTCCTGCTGGCTGCATTATTGAAGATGCAAGCCAGGCTACCATTGGCCTTCTTGGCCACCTGGGCACATATCTGCTCATGTTCATCTGCTGTTGACAGCACCCCCAGGTCCTTTTGTGTTGGACTGTTTTCCAGACACTCTGTCCCCAGCCTGTAGCACTGCCTGGGGTTGTTGTGACCAAAGCCTAAGACTCAGCCCTTGGTCTTGTTGAACCTCATGCAGTTGGCCTCAGCCCATCTTTCCAGCCTGTCCATATCTTACACTCCTGCCGATCAACACTCTGACCCAACTTCGTGTTACCTGCAAATTTGTTAATGTGCCAATGATTACCCTCATCCAGGTAATCAGTAAAGATATTAAACAGGACTGGGCCCAACACTGATCTCTGGGACAGGCTGAGAGAGTTGGGGTTGTTGAGCCTGGAGAGGAGAAAGATCTGTGTAGACCTGATAGCAGCCTTACAGTACCTAAAGGGGGTTTATAGAAAAGATGGGGATCAGGGCATGTAGTGATGAGACATAGAGGTAGGGAATTGAAGGGTAGGTTTAGATTATATATTAGGAAGAAATTCTTTACTGTGACGATGGTGATGCACTGGAACAGGTTGCCCAGAGATGTTGCGGTTGCCCCATCCCTGGAAATGTTTAAGGACAGGTTTGACAGGGCTTTGAGCAATCTGGTCTAGTAGGTGGCATCCCTGCCCATCACAGAGGGGTTATAAATAGAAGATTTTAAGGTCCCTTTCAATCCAAACGATTCCATAATTCTAGAACTCTGGTAAACAAAGTATCACACTCCCTTCTATCTTAATTCACACTGTAAAGAGTCACAAAATCCCAAATGTTTGACATCTTTTTATGTAGATTATGTATCCTTGCTCTTCTCATTAAGAATCAGCCTTAATCCATCTTCCCCATGTGGCCTCATATAGGCATCGCTCACCCCTTATCTCTGAAGTACACAATAGCTCTTGATAACCAAAAGTCTACTTGTAACAGGTCTCCTTGGGTCACTTCTTTTGTTGCAGTCTTTCTCTGCATGGACACACCTCATAAAAGTCCATTATACCATTTCCAGCAACAAAATGGTTCATTCCTGTGCTTCAAATTGCTGAAAGGGGGACAATTGTAATTCTCTGGTTGCTGGAGATCTTTGATTCTAAAGCCATAAGGTAATTCAGCAAAATACCCTCTAGTAGTACTTGAGAGATATCACAGTCAAGCGGAAAATAGTAGTTAGTCTTAATGAAATTTCTTAAGGAATTTTATTAAATTTTCTTAATTTGTTTTTCTCTCCAATTGTTTGTCTTAAACACAAAATTGAGTTTGCTTGTACGACGGTGGGTGATGAGAAAATTCTGAGGAATGTTTAAGGAAAATACATTTCAAACTATTGTGACTTTTTACACAGAAACCCTAACCACTCTTACATGAAAAAAGTAAAGGCTTCTGACATAAATCAAAACATCATTACAAAAATCTAGGACTTCTAATGGTATGTCTGCCCTTGTTCAAACTGCAAACTTGGATTTCTAAAACTTGCTCATTATACATTAGAGATAATAAAAAAAATTTTTGCATGGAATCTGCAAACAGGAAGGGATGAACTTTATTACTTGATTTGTTATGAAATATTTTTGCAGATGTAATCACAACACATTTCTCTGTTGGAGTTTTTCTCTCATATATACTGTTGATCCCAAATTCTCAAATGTAGAAACTTTTCTTAAAGGCAGAGAATCAACTCATTAAGCATCAGAGATTGGTATATTAAAAATACTGCTTTTTGGAGAGAGAGATAAAATCAGAAATATTGGAGATAGCACATATCCTTTATTGAATATGGCTCAAGGAAGCATAAAATAAATGAATTAAAGTTTAGAACTTATATGGCAACAAAAAAAGCATCACAACTCTATATAGAAATATTTTGAGAACTTAGAGTTTATTAGTATGCTTTATGTAGCAACAATTTAAAATTTAAAAGGCTTTTTTTTCATGAAGGTCCTGGTAAATAATGTGTTCATTAAACTTTTGCCTAATTTAAATGTTTTTCTTCAGACTCCCTCTTATACCTCTCCTTCATTGGTACTAACACAAACAAAATAGTAATCATAAATTAGTGGGGGACTGAACCTTCACATCTTCACTGACTATAAAGAGACTTAGACACTTTGATGATTGCCTCAGGCCATTTGACTTCTTTTTTCATATGCTTAGGCTGTAAATTCAAATTAGGGCTGCCTTTAATAAAAGGATGCCATGCCTGGCACTTGTATTGTTCATAAAATAAAAAATAACCATATCATACATAATGACTATTTTATTATACAGTGTGTAAGCTTTTCTTTCTTTGTGGATACTAAAGACTTTTCCATCTCTTCCTTTTCAGCCACATGGGTTGGAGGAGGTTACATCAATGGGACAGCAGAAGCTGTGTATGTCCCAGACTATGGTCTAGCTTGGGCTCAGGCTCCTATTGGATATTCCCTTAGCCTGGTTTTAGGTAAGCAAATGCTAAAACTAATAATCCCTCATTTTAAAGAGTTCTGATGTCAGGTTTATTCTTTGAAATAATGAAGTAGGGGCTGATAAAAGGTTGCTGAGGTAAACTGGATCCCTTCTTCTGGTACATTTGGCTATTGAAAAAACAAAACAAAAAAAAAATCTCTATAAATAGTTTGATTTCTCAAGTCTCCTAAATTGCTTGCCAAGACCGATTTGATTATTACCACCATATTATTTTGGGGGGGGGGGGGCAGACGTAGGGGGGGCGATGTGTTTAAATTGTCAATACCAAGTTTTATATATTAAGTTCTCTTTCATTGCCTATATGATCTGGAACATGACCCAGGTGCCCAGGTATCAGTACACCTATAAATCTTAGAATTTGACAAATACCCTTTTGGGTTAGGAAAGTGCTTGTACTTTATAGATCTCCACCAAGAATCTAGGTAACTTCTGATTTTGTGTAGGAAGTACGTAGCACATATTTCCTCAGATGGGAAATTATTTCCTTCAAACCGAAACATGCAACCTCTTAAATGTAGTGCAAAACTCTAAATCACATGTCAGAATGCAAATGCAGAATCCTGATATATGCAGGGTCAGAGTGTAAAATACAGACAGCATTACAAGTTTTAATGCTGCAATAATGATGCAATTGTTTAAAAAGCATGTTGTAACGGGAAAAAAAGATACCGTGTTTTTCATATTTCCTTAAAGGGCCGGATATACTCACTTTTCTAATATTACTTGACCTCTCAGTCTATTCTGAGGGTCCTCCTACCTAATCTGTCCCTTTGTTTCTTTGGTTGCTTTTCCAGATCCTCTTTCACATTTTATTTCTTCCTATACAACATGTTTTCCTTCCTCTTTCTTTTTTCTCCTTGAAAATGCTTTCCAATCGCCTGTCCTAGTTATCCTCACTTCCCAGGCAGAAGCTTCCTCCACTGTAGATGCAGGCCAGGTCCAGTTCTGGCAGTGGTTGCCATCCCTGAGAACAGCTGTATCTGCTGTAAGGAAAACAGTAATTGTGGATTCCCAACGCGGGAAGAATGATGCACAGAACTCCATGATATCAGAAGGCTAATTAATTACTTTATTATACTGTATTATACTAAAACTATATTACACTATATAACACTAATAAGAACTATATCACTACTAACTAGCTAGCTAGAAAACCTGTGACTCTCTCTGCCGAGAGTCCTGACACAGCTGTGACTTAATTGGTCAATCAATCTAAAACTCCATCACCAGTATCCAATTAAGAAATCACCTTGGGTAAACAATCTCTAGAACACATTCCACATGTGCACAAACACAGCAGCAGCAAGTGAGATAAGAATTGTTTTGATTCTCTTTTCTCTGCTTCTCTCACAGCTTCTCTCAGGAGAAATCATGAGAAAGCTAAGTCTCTCTCTGTTCAGAGGACATGTGAATAGCACAGTGGATGTCTGCCTGGAGATGAGTTGGTGTCACTATGAGGTCATGAGGGTCACAATCCATCGGTGTCATTAATGGGCTGTTAGGATTGGAGCCACAAGCATCCTCCTGGCTCTCAGCCTCTGCAGAACTGACACAAATTAACAATAGTCCAGAAGAGTTAGCCTCTCTGTTTATAGATACTCAGACTTGTTTTCCTGAAAATTATGATGACCACTGCAGAGAAAAGCAGTCCATATGTGTAACCGTATATCTCTCTGTGGAGCACGGAGAGATATATGGAGAGAGGAATTTCTCTAGGCATGATCTGCACATGAAGGCTTGAGGGGAGGAATTCTTTATCCTTCTTAAAAAAATACATAATCAAAATTATAAATACAAGGCTGTGAGAAATATTACTGCTTCAGACAGGAAGTATTTACGAATGATGTAATCTTCCTGTTTGTTCTCCATACAATTTTATTTTCCTTATTTTTTGAAGCAATTTAGTTTTAAAAGTTTCAATACCTCCTATTTCCTTTGACAGGTGTTTGAGCATCCTAATAGATTATGTTTTTCCTTCTTCAGTTTTCTTTTGCAATGATGGCATAACAAGTAGAATAGGAGAAGGATCCAGTACCAAACCAAGAATCACCAAAAAAAAAAAAAAAAAAAAAAAAAAAAAAAAAAAAAAAAAAAAAAAGCTGAAGGGTTTCTGCATCTACCTGCCTAAACAGAGGATTCACATAAGCACTATAAATTGGGATGACAGTGTGTTACCCAGTGCCTTCTGTTCAGGGAATTTGATGAAATGAAGAAATATGATCTATAAAAGACAATACATAGAAATTTGGAAAATCTTCTGCACAATACAATGAATAAATGACCCATCTTATAATGAGGAACCTAATTAAAGGTTGCCAAATGCCATACAGTATATGTTATTGGGAACTGACAGGGTTTCCACTCCGTTATTATACCTTATACAGCAGTTTTACCGTGGTGACTTGGTTATAGTCATGTGCAGATCTCAACTACATAGGTTTCCATACAAGGCCCTTTAACTTCCCTCAGAAAGGTCCTTTTTTTTCCCCAAGACAGAAAGAATTTGAGGAGGGGAGACCTTTGCACATTTATGGATATGTATCCAGCCCATATACCAGCCAGGCAGAGCGGAATAGTGATATATCAAAAATCCTGAACATACATAAGTGAAATAACCATATGACAAATATTCATGGAATCTGACACCAGCAGAACTCAGAATGACCCCCACAACCCCCTCTGACCTATCTTGCAGGTGTACTAAAGTTGTTTCAAACATACATAATAAATCTGAATTGTCCTGAAATAATCAGATTTGCTGTGTGTGCACTAAACCACATGTGAAATTCTATTTCTAATTCAGGAATCTCAGATGGTTTTACTTTTAGAGTAGGACTGTGTGAAACTTCATGCTGGATTCTGGTCTAAGAATCCTCAGGATTAGGTAGAAAAGCCATTCTCTTAGGCTGATCCAAAATTAGACATAACTCTGACAGTATCCATAATGGGAGATTACATAAACTGAGCCAGAAAAAATAAGAAAAAGCTTTATTTTAAATCATAAGACTACAGATACTAATGGAGTGTGTGTGTTTAAGTAATTCTGTAGACATATGTAAGAGTTTCCAGAGGATATTTTACTTACAAACAAACAAACCGACACAAACAGTACTGGTGACATTTTTGTACCCTTAACTGTCAATGAATGTTTTATCCCTTAATGGTAATGCATTTCTAAACTGCAGCTGGTGTCTTACGCAGCTTTTTCTTTGTAGGTGGCCTTTTTTTTGCAAAACCCATGCGAACCAAAGGCTATGTGACAATGCTGGACCCCTTTCAGCAGCTCTATGGAAAAAGGATGGGAGGACTACTGTTTATTCCAGCTTTAATGGGAGAAATGTTTTGGGCTGCTGCCATCTTCTCTGCCTTAGGTAAGGAATAAGCAGTATAAATATTAATTTATTACAGGTAGAAATTATTAAGAATATCAGAAATGCATTAAAATTCTGGCTTCAAAACGTGGCTGTTTAAACCAAGTGATTCGGACTGTGACATTTCTAAGACCCATGCTAACTAGCAAATAAGTCTGGTAATGCTAACCCTTTATTATTTTGATAAGGGAAAGACATGCAAACTATCTATTTGTAGGAGAGAACGCCACATCTATTCATTTTCACATACCTTTAAGTTATCTTAAAGATAACTTCAAAGAGCATGAAAGGATTTAGGAACAAATTTCTGTTAATAGTGAGGGTAACATAAGTGATTGCAAGTAACCCTTTTGTGTCAAATCTGAACCAGCTTTTCTTTTAGATTCTGGGATGAGAGAAGCCAGTCAAAATTTCCCTTAATGATGTGTAACAGCATTTACAATGCATCCAAATAAAATAATCCTTTGCATATAGGAGATCTACATATACAGACCATTCCACAACACAAACAGTAGAAGTCAACCAGACACCGATCAATAAATTGAAAAATTCTTCAATTCTAAATGGCTTTCTTCTTGACAAAATGAAGAAAATACTCAAGAAAGTATTTGGAGAATTAGGGAAACTATGACTCAATAGAAAATCACTCAACTACTCATCCAATCCTGAAAAAAATCAGCTTCCAGGGTTTTTAATTACATTTCAGGCCTGAATTTAGCAACCCCTTTAAGAATAGAGAAAGCCCTTGAATTGAAGCACCAGTAATTGACTTTTACCAACTAATCATACTAATAATGCACCCACATGTGGTAAAATGCCTTCTAGCATAAGCTATTTTAAACAGAAATAAACTTTGAAGGTACTCTCCAACTGCGCTATGATGAACTGCAAAGCAATGGGGAGCTTGTTTACCACAATTTCATCACAAAATCCTTAAAAGACTAAGAAAAAACTGCATGCTGAGGTGATAGGAGTTGAATAACTTGAAGAACACTCAGAGTATTTGCAATATTTTTGATTAAGGACAAGCCATTCTCTTTTATTTCAACACAAGTGGTGTGAATACCCTTCTAGATTTATAGAACAGCCAACAGTCAAGGACTGTCAATGATTATAAAGATCATTGAAGATTTTGATTTTAACTATTCTGTGAGTAATCTAGTTCCTTTTTTACACCTATTCTCACTGATGAATGTTTAATCCCAGTATTCTTCACTACTTGCTCTTCATCAATACTCCTTGCTTGGCAGGGTTGTAGATGAGAAACATTGGTCTTTAAGCTGTGGAAGAGATCTGAGCTTGTAATTCTTAAGCATATGCATTTTGAAGCCTCATTGTACAGCAAAAGCCACATCTGTCAGCTCCCAGAAGCTCTTATATATCACATATCATGTTGTCTTCTAAGGCAAAAACTCTTCCAAATATGTGCTGCAGAATATCCATCTACAATAACTGCAAGCACTAAAAGCAGTTGCAAGATGCTTCACTGAAATCATCATAATTAGAAAGAGAGGAATTTTTTAAACATGGTCTTAAAACATTGCAATCGCTTGAAGGGATTGCAATCTAAGAGAAGTGTATAACCATTCTGATAGCACCAGACAGGCAGTGCAGGAGGACACAAGGTATTCAAGATGTTTCTTGAGTGCACTGGCAAGAACTTCTTGACACAAATGATCAGGGAGCTGTTGTAGGGAGGTGCTCTGTTGAACCCGTTACTTACACACAAGGAACAACAAGTCAGGGGTATAAAGGTCAAAGGCAAATTTGGCTGCAATATGCATGAGATGGTGGAGCTCATGGTCCTGAGAAGGGGGAACAAGGCAAATATCACAACTGCAACCACAGACTTCAGAAGAGTAGAGCTGGGCTTCTCCAACATTCTGCTTGGAAGAATTCCATGCGAGACTGGAGTCCAGGAGTCCAGAAGAGCTGGTTGATATTCAGAGATCACCTCCTCCATGCTCAAGAGTAGTTCATTCTAATAAAAGGGAAAATGTGGACTGCTATTGAATGGAATGGGGCACCTGGTGGTAAAAGATGTGGAAAAAGCTGAGGTATTCAGTGCCTTTTCTGCTTAATTATTTGCTGGTAAGATCAGTTTTTAGGAATCCCAGGACCCTGAGAAGCCTGGGAATGTCCAGTGCAAGGAAGACTAGCTGGAAGAGAACCAAGTGAGGAAACTTTAAAATACACTGGACAGACACAGTTTCATGGGACTTCATGGCATGCATGCTGCAAGTGCTGTGGCAGCTGGTTGGTAGCATTGCAGCAGCATTCTCAGTATCCTTCTGAAGACTGTGGCAATCAGGGATGGGCATAGTTGGTTTTCACAGACAGAACAAGAGAGTTCAGTCCTTACAGGCCTTGAGTAATGTAAGGAAATGCTGTTGGGACACTTCTCCATTTCCTAAGAACCTGCAAAATGACATATGCTAAACTTAGACCAGCAGGAGCAATTCTTTTCCCTTCAAAGGTGCAGAAAGGGTGTGCAGAATATAGAGGGGAGGAATTATTAGTGCTTTTACTAAGTGTCAGACCAAAACCGATATATGCGACTTAACAGAGGTGGGATTCTCATCAGACATGCTGTGATACACACACTAACACACAGTGCTTTGGTTTTCCCCTTAGGTGCAACTATAAGTGTGATCATTGACATTAATGTCAATATTTCAGTCATTATTTCTGCCCTGATTGCCACTATGTACACACTTGTGGGTGGAGTTTATTCTGTGGCCTACACTGACGTAGTTCAGCTCTTCTGCATCTTCCTGGGACTGGTAAGTTTGGCTTTTTTCACCCTATTTTGTAAAGGATTTTGTCCTGAACAGCTAGAAGGGCCAAGCATGTCCTGGGGTGTACCAGGCACAGCATTGCTAACCGGTCAGACTCACAGAGTGCTGACTTTAAAAGAGTCTGCATTTGCATCAATGTACAGCCTGTACTTTGGAAATAGTGCTGTCCAAGAGGTCTGATTCTTTGGCTTTTTTCCAACCAGTCTGGCAGTCGAACTACTCTACTACAATTTTCCTCTTGAGTATACTTCTAACTCAGAATAGGACTGGTGCTGACTCCTTCTCTATCTGTCTGTAGGACTGTGACTCAGGCACTGGAAGGAGGCATCAGACATAGGAAGCTGCTGGTAAAGAAATTCTGTCACTGGACCTGCAGAGTTGATACTCTACTGCTTCTCTTTTCTGTGGTTGTCACCTACACAGCTTAGTTAACCTCCTGTTAACTTAGTTAACCTTCTTGGTTTTTCCCTCATTTCCCTCCACCACCCTTGGAGACCGTAATACAGGAAGTCTTGCCAGATGTCTTGGCTGTTTCAGTGTAGAAGTGTGACTATCCCTCATCAGCTATCAATGATATGCTAGTGGGTAGCCTTTTATTTTCTGCTGTTCTTTAAGCCCCCTATTGAAAAACATCAGTGTGACAGAGTCCAGATCACAAGGGTGCAATCAAAGAAGCTGCTGGCTTTGTTTGCCAGTGGCAGTAATAGACAGTCACAGGCGTGCAGAGAACTGTGATATGCTAAAATAAATGGAGTGGCTCAAGATGAAGGAATCAAAGGGCATCTTGGGGGCCTAGTGCTCTTTCTCTGCTTTCAACAGAGTTCTTGTGCAGCTCTAGGGAAAAGCCAGTGCTTACACAGGTGGTCACTAACCAGCTCTCTGTGTGTGCTTACTCTGTGGCTTCTTACTGTGAGGACTATGGCCTTTAAGTGATTTAATGGAAAAGGTACTAAATAGCCTGAAAAAGCAAATCCAAGTTCCAACTGGCCACCTCAAATGAAAAGTTATTCCAGACTTTCTGCCCTCATATCTTTGTTCTTCATCTGAACAGTGGGGAAAATACTGTCTCTTGGGCTTGGAAGCAAATGAAGGTTGTACAGAAGTTTTCTAAATTATTAGATCTATAGCTTTATAGTGTTTTGTTTAATTCAGATTGGGCTCTTTTTGTAATTTCCCATTTGAAATAAACAGCAATAATGTAATGCTGAAGAACTCATATTCATGAACTCAAGAGTGTCATCAGTGAGGCTGAAGAGTCAGTATCTAAATGGTCATGCTCTAGGGAGGCAGGTTTAGATCAGATGGGACACTCTTACAGTAGATGTCACAGCAGAGGAGACCACAGATTCAATTATCCCAGCTCCTCTCCAGACTCTGGAACAGTTTTTACTCCCAGTGTCACCAAGTTTTTCAGCTCCTTCCTCTAATGTCTGGTGGTCCAGGAAAGACTGTAAACAATATATGAGGAGGTTAGGTAAACTAGAACAAAGTTGTATAAATGTGTCTTTGCTTTTGCTTTTGCAGTTTCCATTTATTAATTCTTTGCTCACACTCTCCAGGATACATGTGATCTATCCACTACCAAGCCCTCTGGATTTCAGAGATGTTCCACCTGCACATAATCTGATTTTTTGCAAATCATCTTGATAATTTGGTATTCAATCTTATTCAAACAAGCAAGAATAAGAAAACTAGATGAGTGTTAATATTTAAATTTCACAGATTTAGAATATCTTCTTTAGACCTGAGCACATTGTTTCTCTTTGGTTACAGTGGATCAGTGTCCCCTTTGCCATGTCCCATCCTGCAGTAACAGACATTGGGCTCACAGCTGTGCACCAGGTGTACCAAGCACCTTGGCTTGGAACTATCAACTCGCTTGACATTTACACATGGTTGGACAATTTCTTTTTACTGGTAAGTGGTGATTTGTATGAAGGAGTGAAGCATTTAAGCACTTACACCATGTTACTGTGACAGCTGTAAGTGATAGAGTCTAGTTAAGAGCTTCTATCAAACTGAAAACTTTTACCCTCTTGACTCCTGCTTGATATTTCTACACATTTGAATGATTTCAGTGACATATCAGCCAGCTTTGCCAGGAATGCAATTTAAATATCATCAGGCTGAAAGAGCTGACATGTTAAAATTAAATAAAAGTGTGCAGCTAATGCTTAACTGATGTCATTGTTGGCAGAGGAATTCATATATTGCAGAAGGCAATAAAGACATTATACAAATGATTAAATATGCCTTAGGTATAAGGGAAGAAAAACTGTGCAGAGATGGATGGCAGGATGGATAAATTCATACATGAACATATGCCAGAATGAACCAAGGTCTTTCATTATTTAATACCTGTATTACACATGGGATCAGTGGTTATTAAGTACTTTCCATTAGAGGATCTAGAAACACATGCTAACGTTTTCCATTCTCAGTGTCCCTATGCAAATTTACACTGGTTTTATTATCATGTTTTACTTTGGGATTACATTTTCTGGCTTTTTAAAAAATCCTCTCAGCCAAAAATCTTCAGGGTTTTTTTATAATTGGTCTATTAAAAGATGTTATTTTATTCAGCATTCTCTCAGAGACCTAAAGTATGACATTAGCTCAAGTGGCTGTATTCTCTCCTGTAAGCCCAAAGGTTTCATTTCTGCTGTTGACCAAAGGAAAGTTCTGACATTGCCAAATTATGACACATTTTCTTTTCGTCTTGTCTATTTCATTACAGCTCAAGAAATTTACACATTCTTGGAAAGCTTTGATAAAAGAACGTTATTATCAAGGCAGCAAAGAAAAACAGTCATAAATAGCACGTTGAAACCAGACTTGTCTGTGAAACATTAATTTAGTCTCTATGTGTGCATGAAGCTATATGAAACACCTGTATACACACTTTCTGGTCCAAATGCCTTCTGCCTCATTTAGTCTATAGAACTAAGTTATGAAATTTGCTTGGCTTTCTTTCCATGCTGTTTAGAGACAGACATATGGTTACTTAGTGGAAAGTATTCAAATCCTGCTCTCAAGACAGGATTGTTACCACTCAAGTTTTCAACTTTTGGGAATACTCTTTTGTGTCATATTTTGAAGAAATAATTTTAAGTCCAATCAGGATCCTCAGTTACATATCCAAATAAAAGAGAATGGTTTCACCATAAATCAAAACTTCTCCTTTTTTTGCCTGTGTCTTCTACCAATTTCTATTGGTATTGTATTTGCTTAAGGCAGTGGGAGAATAATTTTTCAGATTCCTGAGTTCAATGTATACAGAATGTCTCACCTTCTGTAAATGACTACACGCATTCACAAAGGAAGATAAAATCTTGCTCTGATATCATGTCAGAGTCTAATCTAATTTTAGTGGAAGAGGAGTATTGGAGGGCAAATTCTTCAAATATGAAATATGAAAATACTACTTTCCATAAAGTTTTATCAAGTCAAAAGACTTGGGGATTACAGATACTATTAAAGTGCAAAGTGTTGATGCTAATTTTATAAAAAAATAACTTGTCTAAAAGAATGGGGTTTAAGCAACTTACACAGATTTAACATTGCTTGTGAGTTATTACTGGCTGGCTGATAATCAATAAATAAATTAAAAAGTAGCAATATGGCTTTCAGCATTCAAGAGATCCTTGTACATGTTCTGTAAAATGATTCAGCTACCCCCCCCAGTCACAGCATGCTGTTGTGTTTGCAGACATTAGGAGGAATTCCATGGCAAGCATATTTCCAGAGAGTTCTTTCTTCATCTTCTGCCACATATGCTCAAGTTCTGTCATTCCTGGCTGCTTTTGGCTGTCTTGTGATGGCTATTCCTGCAGTACTGATTGGTGCAATTGGAGCATCTACAGGTAAATGATTAAAAATAAGCAGTACAATAAATATAAAATGAATTGTGCAACAAGTGTGTGAAAATAAATCTTGTGTTAGATATAGGTGACATATAGGTTAGATAACCAGGTGGCATCATTTTTCAATTCATGACTCCTTCAACAGAAGACTACACAGAAAAATAATGTTATAGAATGTTTCTCCCAAAGGAAATTGCCCCTACCACAGTGGATGAAATTAAATAATTTTGTACATTCTAGGTACCTACAGACACAATGCTTCTATTCAATGTTTGTGTTAGATTTTGGTACTTTTATTTGGTTGTTACAGTAATAATAATGGGGAATGGCTGCAGGAGCTGTGGTTATTTAGCCTGGAGAAAAAGAGATTGAGAGAAGACATTTTGCTCTCTACAACTACCTGAAAGGAGGCTGTAGCAAGGTGCATCTCCCACATAACAAGCAACAGGACAAGAAGAAATGGCCTCAAGTTGCAGCGGGGGAGGTTTAGAATGGATATTAGGAAAAACATGTTCACCAAAAGCTTTGTAAAGAACTGGAACAGGCTACCCAGGGAAGTGGTGGATTCTCCATCCTTGGAGCTGTTTAAAATATGTGTAGATGTGGCTCTTGGGGTTGTGGTTTATTGATGGGCTTGGCAGTGCTGGGCTAATGGTTCAACACAATGGTTGTAAAGGTGTTTTCCAACCTAAATGATGCTTTGATTTATCAGAAATTTCTTACCTTGACCAATATATCCTTGCCAAGGTTTTTTTGGTCATAGTGAAAGTGATCCCCATCACAATGATTGTGTAGTTAAACTGCTAAAAATATTCTGTTAGAAATGTTTACATTACTTTTAGCCCCGTTTGTAATCCAAAAGAGTAAACACATCACAAAAAAACTTGGATCCCAGACTTATTTTATTGAATAAAACTACATTTATGAACAATTTAAATTTTATTTTAGAGATAAGGAAAAATGCTGAGCAGAACCAAATCTGCCTAACAGAAACTAGGGTGACACCTCTCTGAAATGCCATCAGTCTGGCCCTAGTAACAATTTTTTCATTGAATGTGCATTAAAATGTGGTAATATGAATAGCTTGCTACACATGAAGTCAAGAGGTGCTGTGACTGCTAATGTTACTGATAACGTACTGGTATCCATATTGCAGCTTGGAACCAGACTGAATACGGTGTCCCTGACCCCAAGAGCAGAAAAGAAGCAGATATGATTTTACCTATCGTGCTGCAGTACCTTTGCCCGGTCTACATCTCGTTCTTTGGCCTCGGTGCCGTATCTGCTGCTGTGATGTCCTCAGCTGACTCCTCAATTTTATCAGCAAGTTCTATGTTTGCTCGGAACATTTACCAGCTTGCCTTCCGCCAAAATGTGAGACAATGTTTTTGTTTTTACTTTTAGAGAAAATTTTAGCTGAGACCTTCACTAGGTGATACATAGACTATAATTTCATAATGAAACACCTCTTTCATGTTCCTGCCTATAGCTAGAAAAAGAATTTAATTGCTAACAGTATGTTGAACAAACTGAAAATCATAAAAATAATTATGGTTGTGACTGATGACAAAATTGAAAAAGCTGGCTTGGGGAGGGCAGCTGTCAAAAGTTCTCATGGAACTGCAATTTATCTAAACAGCTAAATAGTGTTGCTACAAGTGTTAAGTTCCACTTAAATTCTTTACAAAATGAGACATTTTTCTAATCTTTCATTTATTGTGAAATCATTTGGATGTCATTAGAATGGTCTAATGACTTGGAGTTTTTCTTAGGAAACAGAGAAAAAGAAATTCTGATTCTGACAGGTTTTTTTTCTTTGACTCATCATCAAGCTTTTTGCTATGTTCAAAGAGTAATGGCTTTGGGAATGGCAACCATAATCCCTAGGGTTTTTTCTCTGAGCTTCAGATTTAGATAGAGTTATTAGTTTGTAATTATTATTGAATGAATCATGCAAAGATTTCTTTTGCAATTCAGTATTTTATATTGACTGTATATGAGTGTAGGCATACACGTGCACACATGAAAAAACCACCTAACACTGCCTTTTTTTTGCAGGCTTCAGACAGGGAAATTGTGTGGGTCATAAGAATCACTGTTCTTCTGTTTGGAGCATCAGCAACAGCAATGGCACTGCTGGCTTCATCAGTGTACGGCCTCTGGTACCTGAGCTCTGACCTCATTTATATCATCATATTCCCCCAGCTCCTGTGTGTGTTATTTATTAAAGGAACCAACACCTACGGTGCCATTGCAGGATACCTGTTTGGCCTTGTCCTCAGAATAACCGGAGGAGAACCGTACCTCTACCTTCAGCCCTTGATCTTCTACCCTGGCTGGTATCAAGATGATAACAACCTCTATATCCAGCGATTCCCATTTAAAACACTTGCTATGCTCACCTCCTTCTTTACTAATGTCATAGTCTCCTACTTAGCCAAATACTTATTTGAAAGTGGGACTTTGCCACCGAAGCTGGACTTTCTTGATGCTGTTGTTGCCAGATACAGTAGAGAACACATGGACAAAGCGACTCTTGTAAAAAGTGACAATATTGTATTAAATGAACTTGCACCTGTGAATCCACGACACAGTCTAACTTTGAGCTCAACTTTCACAAACAAGGAAGCCTTCAACTACGTTGATTCAAGTCCAGAACTATCCAACACTGAAGATAATTAAAAAATCTTGTAGCCACAGGCAAAACAATGAGAAGCAGGATATTCTACAAAGAATAGTAAGAAGCATTTTATCAGAAGAAAAGCAAGAATTGGGAATAAAATGCCGCTGCACATTCTTTAAGTTGTTTCTAGGAGCAGGAGCATCCCATGGGAGGAACTCTTTTCTGCTATTATCTAATATGTTGGATTAGATCACAGAGTGTTTACTGAAGTATATGCTCAATCCCATTCCTTCCATCCAGAGCTATATACTGTACCATTAAAAAAATATTTAAAATTTAAAATATACGTAGAAGAAAATGTGCAACAGTTCTTAGCTAGGATATCATATGACGAGATTATAATACAGTAAGTCTGAAGTATTATCACTTAGCATTTTATTGGCATTAAGTGAAAATATATTGCCACAGCTATAAGTGATTTATTACTAAAGAGCTAGATGCTTGAGCAAAGACAGATAGAGAAATTCCCTGGGGCTTTGGTCTGGTAATTTTTTTCCTCATAAAGAAATTTAAATACTACAATCTTGTACCTTATTATTTATATGAGACAGCAAAATGCACAAATAGTAATAAATTCCTTATAGGAGTGCTAAACATGATATATTAATTTTTAAAAGTTAAAATTAAATCACCAATTTAAAATTATGTTATAGCTGATATAAGGCAACCTTAAGCAAAATATGTTAATATGGGTGTTCTCTTTCTGTGGTTAGTGAATGTCACAAAAATTCTTAGAGCAATAACCGGAGTTGAAATTCAGCTTGTGAAAAATGGCTCTTATAGAAAAACTCAAACTAAATAGAATTTTTCAGTGTTGGGTGAAGAAGACTTATCTTGACTTATCATCAAAATGAACACAAGCAAAGCAGTCTGACACCAAGCAACTTCACCAATGGAATAAGTATTGAAAAATAAAGAGAATCAATAAGGCTTGAAAAGAGAGATGAGAGGGTTTTCCTTGCAGAAAATGCTCAATTTTCACTTAAAAAAAAGCTATCCTTAAAGATGCCGGAAAGTCTTTTGGCTTGGTCATGCTGGAATTACTCTGAAAAATCCAGATTTTCCATAGAAAAATTACATTTCCTCAAAAATTTCTCAAAAAACCAGGCTGGCTGTACAGCTTTCCACATCTCTAAGTGTTTGCCTCTGAAAGCAGCTTGGAGAGGAACTGAAAGGAATGCTGAACCCACAAACATAGTGAGAGGCACAGTGGTGTCTTCCACTAAGTGCCGGACTCCTCCATTGATCCCTGTCCTCCTGGCCGTCACAGGGAGCCTGCAGAGCAGCAGCAGAGGCCAGGTGCAGACAAGACGTGGCTCACAAATGGCAATGCTGGCCAGAAGCAGCAAAGTGGGGAGATGAGGCCTCTGCTGACTTTGCCTGGGCCAGAAGGAACGCGCAATGTTGTTTCCACTTGCCCACGGCCAAGATGATTGTGTCTGTCCCCATTGGTATGTGCCTTTCTCAGCGCGAGCTCTAGTAGCTACATTTCTCTACAATTAAGAGTTATGCTCCAATAATTCTTTTTAAAATCTGTGTATGACGCAAAATGTGCGGTTGAAATCCATATATCCTCCTGTTGCTGGTCACCAGTGAAATTTCTTTTTTTAACACTCACAGCATGAGGAGTTATACTGGAGGATAGGAGATGTAAGAATAGGTTTTGCTGCTAAAGGAAGAAGCCATCAATTTGTGCATGTAATGTTGACATAAGCTTTCACAAGGTTGAATCCTTAGATATGTTTTGCTCCTTTTGTGGAGTCTTAACAGCAAACATATATGTTTAGCATGTAGAGAAAGTTAATTTCAGAGATGTTGGGGTTTTTTTTCTCCTTACACTTCATTTAAAAATAACATTGCAACTCATTTCTGAATATGCACTGTGACCTGCAGTACTACTGTGCTTACCAATATGGAGTGTGCTCTGGGTGGAGGGAATCAAAACCAGGATCTGCACTAAAAACTCAGAAGAGCCAATATAGCAAAGAAATTAAAAATTCCTGCCAGATGAGTTAATGGGCCACCAATGAAATTCAGGGTGCTGAGTATCACAAACCAAACAGGAGCCTAGCAGTCTTAATTCCCCCATGAACCACAGAAGGGAGATAAGGAATTAGACTTTATAGAGAAAAGAGGGGAAGAACAGAGGCACTGCTGAATTATTCTGCATTTTCAGCCCAAATCCACTAGTCTGAATCCCTTTTTATGGGAAAATTTCAAGTCAGTTTTACCTGCTTACATAACCAATGCCTTACGCTGCTGTTCCAAATTAAGTTAGAGGATTCCATTTTACAGTCACCTGTAGGCCTTCCTAAAAACTTTTCTCTTACCTCAGTTTTGTCCAGGAATTGCTAGAATTTCACTATGAAATGCTGCATAGTGACCAAATGCTTTGAATACAACAACATTTCGATATTATTTATTTCAAAATGCCCAGCTGTGGAAAAAAAAAAAAAAAAGAAAAGAGAAGAGGATTGAGCTGGAATAATTTAAGAAATTTTGATTGAAAAATAAAAATATTTTTCTTTTGTATTCCATTGTTGCCATAAAAATGTAAATGGTTTTAAAATGCTCAAAAAAAGGTAGGTGAAAAAAAAAGTGTTAGTCCAAAAATTTCAAACCAGATGCTTTCAACATTATCAGAATATTTTGCACTTTCTATCCTATAGAAATTTTTTTAATTGATGTGATTTTATGCAGTATTCCTGCTTAGATGGACTACAAAAGCCAAACCAAACACCCCCATGCAAAGTCTGTTTACAGGTTTTATTGCCTTAGCTCAGCTGGCTCAGCTGTCCTACCATTAAATTTGTACAGAGCTGTTTATATAACCAAAGGCCATATCTGTGATTGATAGCTGTGGGGAAAAAAAAACCAAACAAAAACCAAAACAAGCAAACAAAAACTATGTTACTTCCACAAGTAAAATGCCAACAGGATATGATTCTTTAAGCAGATTTTATTTTCAGAGGAATTATCAGTCTTTCTCCCCTTTTGCAATTTGTGGACAGTAGTACTGTGCAGTAAATTGGATTTATAATCAGTGAAGCAAACAGCTCATTTTCAGACACTGAGGTTATTGTTTCTGAGCCTACAATTTTAAAATAAAATATTCATGACACAATCATACATTTTACTTTTATATTCTGAACATTTGTGAATAACATTTATTTGACAGGGTTTTTTCCCTCCTTTGCATGAGATGTGTTCATAAAATCAAGGTTGATAACATAGCTGACATGTCAAACAAGTTCATCTCTACTTGTCCAAATGGGATGGTATACGTATTATAAACAAACCATACTTTTGTGAACCTGAACTGAATGTAAACATTAAGTGAATCAAATAAAGTCAGATTTAGTCTTTTATTTTCATATAGTACAAGAATTTAGGATTTCAAATAGAAGTATCATAGGAAAAAACTGTTACTCATTTTTCCTTCTGCCCTTCAAGTGTATTGGTCAAGTTCCATGTGCAGTTAGTAAGTTATTGTAAGTCTGCTATTAATCAGGGCAGTATTTGTGGATGTAGTTAAAAAAAAAGTATATTTTTGTCTGTGTCAGAAATGCTATATTAAGACTATACTTAACAAAGCAGATAGGAAGCATAATATAGATATATATGTTTTAACTTCATTTGTATTGTATTCAATGGCATCCATGCATTTCAGGAAAACACTGTCTAGTTTTGGGTCTGTTTTGTCCATCTATTAAAAATAAAGACATTTATTTTATTATCACTCAGCATCACCTGAGGTTCTGTCTCACAAGCACAGCCCCACAGAGATGATGTGGTCCTGGAAAAAGGGATCTGGCCCTCACTCCAGCAATCAGAGTGGTCACAATGGCTACAGCCCTACCCCAAAACCTGGCTTCAATGTTGGAAATAGAGCTCTCATTTCAGTAATCTGGCCCTTGTTCTCGCAGTCACAAAGAAGAAGAGAAGCCCCTGAGCTCCAGGATAATCTACATCCAGCGGGATTCTCTCCTGCAGACCCCTTGCCAAGGACCTTTTACTTGGGAGTGCCACACTGGGACAGGGGCTGTGAGTTTGATAAGGAGCACAAAATGCACCATGAATCAGGAACTCCCACACCTAGGGACTGCAGCTGTGATCCACTTCTGTGTGAACCCACTGGAGAATGGGTCTGATACCTTTTTCCCTTTGTAGAGGGACATGAAGTCATATTGGGCATTGAATATGTTATAAATATAATTATTTAGAAATAAAAAAATGAGTGGATTGAAAACTAAATCTGTACTTTTATACTCCTATTAAGAGTTTGATCATCACAGGAAAGATAAAAGTGGGTGGCTTTCCAAGTGTTAATGGCATTGCCAAATAATGGCACGTGCAAAATATACAGAGTATTTATCCCCCAAATGCTTTGAAAAAATACATGAACAATACTGGCCACTCATGGATGGGGAAAATAAGGCACACTGGTTTGTTTTCCAGGGCACTGAGGTGTTCCTTTATGGAACAAGTACAGTCTGAGATTTTCAAGGAATGTTGAACAGTGTAGGCATTTCCCTGGGGCTGTAACGCTCTGGTCTCTTTTGCAATTAGTAGTTTAATTCCCACCCGCATCTTTGAAACACTGAAGCATGCTTTAAGACAAGACCCCTGATATCCTGTAGCTTACAACTTAGAAAAAAAGCAAGTCCATAATCCTACAGATTCAAAAAAAAAAAGAAGAAAAAGCCTTAAGTAATGTTGTGCTGATAGTTGCAGTGGAAACATTAATTAATGGTTTTGCCACCCTACATGATAGATAAAATGCCACATGCAGGCCAGGTCTGGCCAAAACCACAGCAAAACCCTGCCTAGGAAACTCTGCTTAGGGACTCTGGGGCTTTTAACCTTCAGGAAGAGTTCCCAGAAAGAGCATAATTCCCAGGGGTGAGTTTGCACTTTACTGTCTGGAGCACTGACCTTCAACAACCAAGACTAGAAAAACAGATAAAGAAAAACATCCATCTAGGTTGCAGGGGACATGCTGTGATTGAGAGAGACATAGTCTATATGAACAACTGGTGTTAATAAATAAAAGGTAAAGTCAATGTAAATGAGGATGTAGTCAGATAGAAGGCTATGCTAGAGAATAAATCAGTAGAGAGCACGGAGAAAAAATAGTATTTCTGTGAATGAAAGAATTGATCAGGTTGGCTATATTCAATTGACTTAGGAAACACTGTGAGGTCAAAAGGAAACAATGAAGTTGTTTGTGGTCTAATGCAGGAAATGTGGGTAATGAGATGGAAGAACTAGAACTGCAAGCAAGATGTAGAGTAGAGGAATGACGATAGAATGGCTCTCAAGATGGAAAAGGATTTGAAAAGACCATTTTGTGAGGTTATACAGGCCTAAAGAATTTAACATGAATGTGGAAAAACACACATTAGTATTTTTAGTGAAAGAAATCCTACTTCAAACTGTATGATCCTGTAAACATTTGAAATCTGACAGAAACTGTTAAAGAAAGACTTTTATGGTGCCTAAAAATTAGCAGGTTTAGTCCTGTGGGTAATAGATTTCTGCCTCAAACAGTCAAAGCACAGGAAAACAGTGCTGATATTTCAATTTTGTACTTAGTGCAAAATGTCATTGCAAAATATCTGGTGGTAGAAAATCACTTTGTATTGGAAGCTAAGAGTGATAAGATTATCTTTATATACAAAGATTAATGAGAAATTATTTTAGATGGAAATACACTAAGTGGAAATACACAATATTAATTATTAAAAATATATTAATTAAAAGACATATGAGTGTGCAATACTATAGAGTAGATGTGCAATGGCAATTAGAAACAAATTCTTTATCATATGATTGAATTTCTGAAATAATTGGCATATTGTAGACAAAAAGCAGAAGTAGTGCTAAAATAGACTGTGTGGATGAAACAGGAATGATGGTCAGGTCCTGCAGGTCACAGACCTACATCTCATGCTGCTCCTGGTCCTAATGTGCATCATTCTAAGAGTCTAAACACACTTGAAGTAAATTTGAGTGGCATCCTTCAATGTATAATGGCATTTAGCCACTTGTTAATTCTTCCAAATGAGAGTTTTCCACTATTATGACTGAAGCACTAAAATTGACTTACTCCTTTCGAAATGGAAAAGGTCATTTTTTTTTTGCCAAGCTAATGAATTTCATAGCAAGCAAAAGGAATTGAATGTATCCGGCCAATTTGCTAATGGAATATAATTTTTATCCAGATATTAATAACAGAGATTAGAATGCTGAACTGCACTTTGTGTTATTCAGCAGTACACATCCATCAAAACATTGGACACAATTTTCAAAAAGACTGAGAAGGAAAAATGCTCCCAAAACTTATCTGTCACTTGAGGGCATGCCAGTCAAGGCATGGCCAGCTCCAGTTTTCTAGTTTCTTGTGGTTTCAGTATGTTTAGATAAAACATAGATTATCTTTGATCAGTGCTATTTTGACAACAGTCAATTTTTACATTACACTACTAACCATTGCAGAGCCATGACTGGGTAAGGCTTCTCTTCCTGTGAGGCTTGGCAGGAGCATGGCCATGGTGAGAGGAATGAAGAGGTGCCTGCTGCCCACCAGCCTTTAGGTCTTTTTGCTGTCTCTCCATCCTTTGGTACTTGCATTGTTCTATGGTCAAGCATAGTGGGCAAGTCCGTCCTCAGCATCACATGAGTTGTCTGGGTATGAACTTGCACACAGCCTACTGACAGTCAGTCAAAAATGGGAGAGAGCCATCTTTAAAAACCACATCATCCCACAGAATCACACACAAAAAATATCATCAAGTGAAGTTCTGCTGCGTTTGATTGCATGTATGCTGAGCAATTCCACTTTGCTTGTGGAACTGCCCAGCATAACATGCAATTGCTCCTTTAGCAATGTTAAGGTTTCCTTCTTTTCTTTCCTAGATACCAGCATCATTGGAATCTAGAGTATCTTAATTTGACTTCCTCCACAATGTGCTCTTCCCACTCCAGTAATGATCAACAGCTACTTTTGCCAACACACAAAATGCAAGCCTAGTTGCTCAGCACGTAAGAGAAATGTAAATAGTTTGCAATAAAAAAAAGATTTCTGTACAGATTTTTTTCCTACCCACAAAGATGAGGTGAAAGAAATATGACAGTGAAGTTAACTGAACACCAGAAGTAATAAAATTTCTCAGGGTTTGTGTATCAGGGAGCTATGTAAACTTTATTATCCTGTGAGACTGTTAGAAAATATTATGCTCCAACAAAGAAATGAACTAATAACTTCTGCTTCATTCTTGTTTCCTGCCCAACAGGAAAGTAATATTTGAAGACATGATATTCTCTTACGTCAATTATCTGTTCTGCTGGATATTGTTAAATGTACATTTTAATTATTATACACTCAAAATCATATACTAATTGTAGATTAGTGATAAGCTTCAATAACAAAAGGTAAGACAGCCAACCTAAAAAAGGACAACTCTAATCTTTAAGTTTTAAGGTAGGTTATTAAAGTTAATTATTTTGTCTGTAAAGAACTATACAGAACACCCGGCTCTGGTTGATGAAAACAGGAAAGAAAAATAACTGTGGTTCCTAGATAAAATGGGAGATTGTTTTACTCAAAATAACACCAAGAAAACTGACAATAAAAATGAAAATGTCTGGAGAATCATCTTATACAGCCTCTGAATTGTAGCCATTGGATAGTACTGACACCTTGCTGGTGTCACACATGGGAATGTGCTGTTGAGCAGGATCAGCTGTGTGAAGCCAGAAGGTGTAGAAACACCTATTGCAGGAGACAAGGAAAGGAAGATTTGGGCTCAATGAGTTAAAACTCTAATTATCCAGCAATCATGCAGTGGTTGCTGACAGAGACTGATTGGTATTCTACTGTGTAAGTTAAAATGATATTTGCACATTGTCTGATATTTGTGTATGCACTCATATGCAGCAGCTATGCACATAATGTGTCCATGTTGAGGAACACACACAGTTACTCAATTTTAGGACTGAAAATAAAATTTGTATTTTCCATCAGTTTAAAATCAAGTTTTCTGCTTCTGGTGAAGTGTCCTCAAGGATTTTACTTAATCAATACTGCTTGTAAAATAAGGGAAATGTCATTTTAGCAGCCTAACATAATAGTCAAATAAGGAAAATAAACAAGTTATATTTTCATAAGGAGCTTATTTCCCTTCTTAAAAAAGGAAAGATGAAGCCTTAATTCCTGAACAGGCCCTCTCACAGGATTTCAATGCTAACGTTTTAAGGGAAGTTCATTTTTAAAAAGAGTTAAATGTTTGCTCCTTGGATACTACTAAATCAGCTCAAAGCAGAAATACAAACTTAAGAAAACCTGGATTGTACAAACAGTTCAGTCCCATGCCTGATGAACTGACTAAAATATATGTTTAACTTATCTTGCTTGAATGCTTGCATCAAAATTTGGGAAACTTGGCACTGCCTTTTTATAACTAATTTTCATTCACAAGCAGTTTCTATTCATGTGTACTATGAGAAAAATACATGCACCAGAGCAAGGCAATACCAGAAATTAGTTGTGTTGTAGCCCATATGTTCAGAAAGAAAGGCTTTGTCTGAGGGATTTCTCATGTCATTCCCTTTTCCTTAACCTAGCAAAAGCATTTACAGCTGCACTGCTCATGCATTTCCCTTTCAACATCTCCTCTAGATTTATGTCTCTTTCCAACAACCTAAGGAATGCTGCAGAGGTTTTTAATGAATCTAGAGAAATTGTCAGCAAAAAGATTTATTTAACAACATGTTTCTAATTTAAAAATAGGGATATAAAAAGGCAGAGGTCTCACAGCAATTACAGTATCTACAGTCATGAGAAGAAATGTCAGAGAAAATAGACATTTGGCAATATGGCACTGAATAGCAATACCAGGACAATGCAGAACATTTCCATTACTCAGTTTAGTAAAGAAGGTTAATGGTCCTGTCTCTGCTGTCACTGTATACCAGAGTAATCCTGGAAACAAGCAGTTGGGATGCAACTGAAGAGTTACCAACTACAATTGAATATTCAAAAGTAAACTTTACATTAGTAATAGATCCTTGTTAATCACACAATGAGCCATTGTGACAGGTGTTATCAGTGAGGAACTTCTTGTTTATAAACCCACTCGAAATGCATGGTCTAGGATGGTTTTCAGTCACATAGAACACTGTAGGGTAACAAGACCACAAGAAAAATATCATGCTTTACTAAACAATTTATGGATGGAGACAAAGCAAGTTGGGAATAATGGTAGCTACTGATAGCAAGCTAACTTTTGCTTCTAAATCAAGGCACCACCAGCAAATTAGGATGGGAATGGATAGATTAGATGTGTTTGTCCTGCCCCTCATTGCACCTGTGCTGTAGCCAGCAATGACCTGAGTACAAATATTTTGTAAGGAGGGTTACAAAACTTCTAGATAAATAGCAGAGTCTTTGTAATTAAAAATCTATAAGGCACCAAGAAATTGCTTTTCTAAATGCAGGCCCACCACATCATATATATATATGCAACTGGAACTGAGGGTCTGTGACAAGGAGGACAAGAATAGGACTCACATATGTAGTATAATTTGGATTTCACTAGATGATGCATTAGAGGAAGCTGAAGCAGGCCTTGGGAGCATGTGACCTCTTCAAAGTCTTCATACTGCTTCTTTCCCCATCTTTTTCTTCCCAATCTGTCACTAAGGGCATGAGACAATGAAAATGTTTGGATCTATTTGCTGGATTTATTTGTTTTACCATAACAAAGGTTTACACCAGGCTATTCCTCTGTGTCTAATTTCTCCTTATATAATTTCTTCTCACAAACTTATGTTGATTTTTACAATTATTGCAAAGGTCAAATGGCTGCAGTTTCACTGCACTGAAGAAAACCACAAATATACAGGGAGACAGTTCATGTTCTGGAGACTTATTCCATACAGCTGAAAAAGAGGACATAAATAAAACTACCAGGGATAAAATGGGAGGACAAGGGCAAACATTGATACAAACTGGCTGGGAACACAATTCCTGAGGTTCAGCTTTTAGTTTTGCTATTAAAAATAAAATAATAAATGCCAAATTAGGCCAATTAGGCTCTTATAACCTGAGTAGTGGGACCAGGAAGGGAATGTCATTGCCTGTAGAACCAGGGAAATGGAAGGGTGGAAAAATCCATCCAAAATGTCTTAGGTGTCTCAGACCATCTTGGGCACTTTTACAAAATGGGTTTTTGATGCTACTGTTCTAGATCAGGTCAGCTGGGCAAGCAGCAGAGCAGAGGAGGTGAAGTAGGGTGTCTTCCTATCTCTCATGTGTTAACTGGTCAGAAGTCACCGCACCTCAAGTCACTGCACCTCTTTGCTTTTGCTTGTCCTTCACTTGTTTATTTTGTTTAGCTTTAAGGTCTCTAAGGCAACATCTCTTCCTATGTGTCTGCAATGTACCCAAGAAGGCTTAAAGTTGTCTAGAATACCTATATTCTGTTATAATATAAATAATGATAGAAATAATGAATACATCCCTAACCTTCTGCTTCGACAGCCATTTCCCCAGCACATTATTAGCAAAATTAATTCAAAAGCTGGCAGTTCTTGGACTCTCATTGCTCTGAGTAATGTCTGGCAGGTTTTCTATGACCTTGTGCAGAACAGTGCAGTGTGGTGTTAACTATTTGACATGCAGAACTATTTCCTGTAGTAGAGGATTTATAAAACTGTCATGTTGCCATGCAAAGACACTCTCTTCCAGTCAAACACTGTGTTTGGCACAGTATTTACTGCTAAATTAGCAATTGCTAATTGGTTACAATAATGTTATTGTTGAAAGGGGCATTTCATTTCACATGAGCTGCCTACCCATTTACAACATTCCTGTAGTTGATGGGAAAATTAAAAACACCTTAGAGGCTTACAAATTCAGTGCTCTGTCTCAATGCCTGAAATGATTCCCTCTTTAATGAAATGTGAATCCTGAAGGACTAGAAGGCAATGAACTTTGTAGTTGTTCATTTTTCCAGCCTGCTTTTAAAGTCTGCCCTATGGCTTTTATAATTTATTTGTGGTTTTATTATCTAAGGCTCAAGGTTTTACACCTGATCTAGTAGATATTTGAGTTCCATTGCTGGCACTTTCAGAATAAATAACTGTCTGCTCTTTCAAGTACTGAAATATCTCTTTGAAGCCAATTATTAAAGAAATCCCAGAGTAATAGCACATGCCCTAGACAGCCTGTCAAACATATACTGCCAATATCATATATTTGTACTAATCCTGTGTTAGAAAACAACCATTCATTGGATTTCATAGCACATAACTCTAATAGTAAATGAATTTTTCATCCCTATGTAGATAATTTTCTGAAGGGCTTTAAACTATAAGCTCTTTAAGCCAGGACTTATGTTTATATTTGTCTTCTGTTGTTGGCCAAATATTTTTAAAAGACCCCAAACCCTTAACACAATTCCATTTTTTTGCATGGTTGACAGATTAATTATCCAACTGGCTAAGCTTTACTATCTCTCCTTAGGAGACTTTGCTTGAGTTTTGCAGATGGATGGCAATATAATATCAAAACCGCTGAAGTAATTTTAATAAAAGTACAGAGAGAGTGGTAAAAATTAACTGTATACATACATGTAACTTTGCATATACAGGGCAAGACCTTAATTAGAACAACCAGAACTTATATATATTATGTCATATTTAAGAGACCTGAAACATGGAATCTTTGAAATACATAGACTTATAATAACAAAGAAAAATATTTCATTCACAGTCCTTTCACATCATAGTTCCATTTCTTGTAGATTTTTAAAATCATCTAAAGAGCAATGTAAGTGTACATGAAACTTCAGAGGGACTCTCACAACAACTGTCAGGAATGCCATAGTAAATGTGCTGTGTTCAAATATATACAAATATATATATGTATATATATATTGGATATATTGCTCACTTTAAACATTTTCATTGTTGCAGTATTCTCTTCCTCCAAAATTATATGGATCATATGCATATATTCTTTTAAACGCAAAAGCTGTTAAATTAAAATCTTAGAGCAACAAGAGTAATTATTTGTCTTCACTTTCCAAGGGCCAGCTGAAGAAGAAATACTTTGCAAGTCAATCATTTTGTGCAGGCACCAAAGTGAAATCAAGAAGTAGAGTGAAGTGTAAATCACCACCATCAATTCTGATCTTGTTGCAGTCACAGCCCCCAGTGCAAGGTCATTACTGGGGGAAATGAAGAAACTTTAGATGCTGAAGGTCTTGCTTCCAATAAACAAAATTCCCACATGCATATTGGTCCCTTTCCACTTTAACATGTAATTACTGGCATATTAGGGGGCTGCCACCAGCAGTGCATGAAAGATTTTGAGGGATATTTTAGTTTCTGCAGTGCTTTTGTCTGACCATACTAATATTAACCAGCTGTGCCAAACCCTAGCCTCTCAGGCAGGTAAAGTTAAGCAAAGAAATTTCATAATCATTCTGAGAAAAACAGTGACCATTGAAAGGGCCACTGAAGTAAGGAGGGGTGTCAGCAGAAAGATTACCTGTGACTAGCACAGGAAAACTTTGGCCTGCTTAAGATGCTGATTGGGTGAGTCCCTACCTTGGGAGGCAGTCCTGAAGAGTAAAGGAGTCCAGGAAGGCTGGATGTTCTTTAAGAAGAAAATCTTACAGGCACCAGAGCAGCCCATCCCCATGCACCAGAAGGTGAGCCAGAAAGGAAGACCATCCTGGCTGAACAGACAGCTTTGCTAGAACTTGGGAAACAAGAAGAAACGTTACAACCTTTGGAAGAAGCAGCAGACAACTCAGGAGGACTGCAAGGATGTAATGAAATTAGGCAGGGAGAAAATAAGAAGGGCCAAAGCTCAATTAGAATTTATTCTGGCTACTGCCAGAAAAGACAACAAAAAATGTCTATAAATGCATCAACAATAAAAGGAGGACTAAGGAGAATCTTCATCCCTTATCGGAACCATAGGGACAAATGATAAAGAAAAGGATGAGATGTGTAATGCTTTCACTGCCTCAGTCTTTAACAGTTGTCCAGGTACCCAGTACCCTATTCTGGAAAAAAAGTGATGGGGAGCAGAATGAAGCACCCATAATCCAAGAGGAAGTGGTCAGAGACCTGATACACCACTTACACACACACAAGCCAGTGGGACCAGATGGGATTCACACATGGATACTTAGGGAGCTGGTGGAAAGGCTGACTGAGACAGTCTCCCTCATTTATAAGCAGTCCTGGATAACCAGGGAGATCCCAGGTGTTTGGAAGTTGGCAAATATGTTGTCTATCTACAAGAAGGGCTGGAAGGAGGATCTGGGTAACTAGAGGCCTGTCAGCCTCACCACAGTGCTGGGGAAGGTCATGGAGCAGATAATCTTGAGTGCTGTCATGCAACAGGTACAGGACAGCCAGGGGATCAGGCCCAGCCAGAACAAACCTGGGTTTGTCAAAGACAGGTCCTGCTGGACCAACCTGATCTGCTTCTATGATAAAGGCACCTGCTTAGTGATGCAGAGTTACAGGCTGGGGGCAGAGTGCCTGGAAAGCTGACTGCTTGGAAAAGAACCTGGGGGTGCTGGTGACAGCGGCTGAACATGAGCCAGCAGTGCCCAGGTGGCCAAGAAGCCAATGGCATCCTGGCCTGTATCAGCAATAGTGTGGCCAGCAGGAGCAGGGCAGGGATTGTCCCCCTGTACTCAGCACCAGTGAGGCCACACCTCAAATCCTGTGTTCAGTTCTGGGCCCCCACTGCAAGAAGAATGTAGAAATGCTGGAGAGTGTCCAGAAAAGGACAGCAAAGCTCATGAAGAATATGGAGTACAAAGCTTATGAGGAGCAGCTGAGGGAGCTGGGTTGTTTAGCCTGGAGAAAAGGAGGCTCAGGAAGTGACATTACTACTGCCTACAACTACCCAACTACCTTAAAGGAGGCTGTAGCCAGGTGGGGGTCAGCCTCCTCTCAAAAGTGACATGTGACAGGAGGAGAGGAAATGGTTTCCAGTCACACTAGGGGAGGTTTGGATTGGGCATTGGGAAAAAATCCTTCACTGAAAGGGTGGCTAAGCATCAGAACAGGCTGCCCAGGGAAGTGGTGAAGGATACTATCTCTGAAGGTAGCTGCATCACCTGGGGACATGCTTTGGTAGTGGACTTCACTGTGCCATGTTAAAAGTTGGACTGTATGAACTTATGCTTAATTAGCCCATGACTCTGTGAAATGGATGGGAAGGAAGTTAAAACAATACAGCAATGTAATATTTAATTAAGATTATATGTTTGAAGAAAGCACTGAGGAAAGGTGAAGCTGTAAGCTCTGGAGCTGCTCTGTATTGAATGGGTAAAGAGAATGAAGGCTTTCAAGGTTAAGGGTTGTCTTGGCACAGGTGTCATATTGCCCTGTACCTTTTTGGTCCTAGACTACAAAAGTACTGTGATGTCAGTATTTATATAGGATAGTAAAACAGATATAAGATCACATCACATTCATTTACCTAAGTAGTAATAAATCAGAAGAGGAAAAAAAAAAGTTGTCATAGTCGCTTCAGCTTTTCCCAGTCTAAAGCTGATAGCATATTTTAAAAGGTTTTTGTTTGTTTGTTTGTTTTAACAAAAGAAAAATCATTTAATGCTGCTAAAACTTTGTCATTTGGCAGGCTGCCTGAGCCAAGGTACAACTATGACAGCCTCTCAGCAGACACCACAAATGGCTTGTTAGCTGAAGCTGGAAGGATATTTAATATCCCAGGCTTTTTTAGAGAACTAACAAGACCCTGAGACAATTCATAGATATCAGTACACAGAATAAATAAAGCATGTATGGTCCATCCTTCTTTGCATACTCGGATATTTAGATAGCTTGCACAGAGTTTCATCTCAGATCTGAAAAATGGCTTCTGAATGAGTCTAAATTTAAACACAGAACAATATGAACAGTAAAGCTCTGTTTCAAAATACTTATTTCTTAAGGAGAATGGAACAGAATGATTCATCATCTTACCACAGACAGAGCTGCAAAAGTGAGCTGTTGGAATGCTCAGTGAAGAAGACATTCTGAAGCACAACTGCAGAACTACAAAATATGGTATGGAGAATGTGTGATATCAGGAATGCAGTGATTAGATTAGGGTCATCAAGTTGCATTTATTAAAAAAAAAAAAAAAAAAAGTTATTATTTGTAGCATACATTTACTGCAGCTTAGTTTTCCTCATCAGTGAATGCCTCTACAAGTAGCTTCCTAGGAAAGTCCTGTAGAGACCAAAGGCAAGCTGCCTAAAACTTTAACATGGCTATTTTAACATTAGTTAAATCCTTCATTCACATTCAGGAGAGTTGCACTCTCACAGCCTTCTTTAATACAGGTCCCTGCATCTGTGTGTTCTGGAGCTCTACAAGCCTGGATATATTGCTCACTTTAAACAGCTGCTCTAGTCCAAGTCTGTGTCAAGATGCTTTCAAATCCCTTTTTCTTTTTTGTGCTTTTAAATCTCTTAACATAAAAAAGACCTGGACACATTCTCTACTATTAATAATAGGAAGATGGAATGCTTCTCATATAAAGTTGTCTTTTTTCTAAGTCAGCTTTCTGTGTTTCTTAGAAAAATGTGTATTCTTTGAATGAAAATCTCATCTGATATAGAAGACTGCCCTAATTAGGGAGTTTAACTATTAGAATGCACATCATTCATGACACAATATACTTGGCATTTATAAGCCTTGTGCACCACTTTAAAATTATGGCAGACTTGTGTCTAAAACTTCTATTGCAACCAAAAGTTTTGATTTTCTCCTAAAAAGCATCTTGCCAAATACTTGTGTTGCTGACCTTTTCCAAGGTGGTTTCTGATTTTGGTCATTTTATTCGCATTTTATTCTCAGTTTTCTAAGCTAGTCTTTATCCCTCCTTACAACTCTCCTCATGGGTGATCTGTCCATGCAAACACAGGTCTCCTGTAGCTTGCAAGAAAATTTCACAAATAGCCAACTAAAAGTACAATTATGTTAAAGCAAATAAACTGTCGCACGAAGAAAAGTGGTTATACTGTTAAAAGTTCTGGAACTATTTGTTTGATTTTCAAAGCTGATTGGCTAATATATATTAACCATCCTTGGGAAGATATTTGTGTTGTAAGTCCAAGGTATTGGTATTCTGATAGCTGAGGGACGACATTGCAATAAATTTTTTGCAGATGCAGACTTTAAATACAGAATGGCAAACAGACAAATATCCCTGAGGGGCTTTTAAGAAGCAGAAATCTTAATGAGCTCATCACTTACAAAAACTGAGTACCTGCCTGGGGACAGACAATGTGAATGTGAATGGTAGAGGAATCATGTGGTTATGTTTCTCTTCAAGCTTAGCATCCAGCTAAGCTCATCCTGTGTCTGCTCTTGCACAATGCAACGTGCACTGAAGCAAGACTGAGCTATATAGCTTATATTAACCCAAGGTGATATTTTGTTTTCTAGTAAAAACAAATTACTCATTCCTGTAAAGGATGAGAATGAACTCTTCTCAAACAAAACAGGTTCTCTTCTTTTGCAGTTGTTTATTCTATTTAGTCTTTAACTGCAAATATAGAAATATAGAAAAAGATTTTAGAAATCTTAAGTGCTCCTGAAGGAGCTAAGTGAGTGGGTAGTGTTTGGTTTGAAACATTTAATTATGCCTGGTCAGAAATACAATGTCCACTAAAACATTGACTTTTATCACCTCTCAAAACCTATAAATGCAGAATACTGTCAGTTTGGAGTTTAATTCTTCACCAAAATCAGATTATTCTTTTCTTAGTGGCTTCTGGGAAGTATTTATAAGTCCTTACACATAAAAACCAAAAAAATATGCATGTGTGTCTCCCTGTTAAACAACTTACTAAATGTCTCTGACAAAAACTGTTTTATTCCGGAATATTTCAGCTGTCGTCCAGTCTTCCTTACAAATGGGATTTGTTTTATAGCTTTTCTGTGAGCATCAAGCTAAATCTTCCAAGGACTTGGACAGAAATTCCTCTAAGGGCCAGTTTAGGCTGTGTGATTTGAATTGTTTTTGTTTTCCTTTCTTTTTAATTTCTGCTTAGCTATCCAGGGACACAGTAAGTCCCTTTCTCTATGAGATGTTCAGGACAGTGCAGTCAAAACTGAGATGTGAGGGAAGGAATCTTCTTTTCCTAGTAAATAGATTCAGGAAAGGGAAGGCTGTCTCCTATAGAAAGCAGGTAAAGTTCTTATGACTTCAATGCCAATTCTCAGCTGCGTTCAGCCTCTAAGCCAGGCCAAAAAAAGGGGATTCCCCCTTGCCCAAGCTGCTATGCATTAAGGAAAGAAACGTGAAAGCACAGACTACATTTTGGAGAAACCTCTTCTGGCTAGCAGCATGGTAAAATTGCAGCCTAAGTGTATGCCTGGCTTTTTTCCTTCTCCAGCATCACTTATCTGTGGGCAAAACCATGACAGACCCTCAGCTCAGGATTCAGAGACCAAAATAATTTTCATCTTCATGTTACACATTCTCCTGCTGGCTACTGGCCTCTTATCACAGTAAAGCACTAGTTAGGCATCTCCCCACTGCTCACCTCCCTGGGGTCTGACATCGGCCAAAAAAGCAGATGCTCATCCCATGGTTAAATCACCATACAGTCAGCATCCTGCAGACACCAGGCATCCAGGAGCAAACAGATGCTCACTGGCTCCCCAGCTTCATGCTGAGTGCTGCAGGAACACTCTAGGCATGGCTAGGCTGGACTTCATAACTATGGTCAAGTGTCATGTAGAGACATAAACAGTCTGGGGTTTTCACAACATTTCATTAGATTGGACTGTGTCTGCAAAAAGAACCACATCTGCTGATCAAAAAAGAGAGGAAAGAAAAAGATACATGGAACAGAGCAATCTACCAAATGGGCACATGAGCACCACTGTAGACACAAACATGCACTTCAGAGAAAAAAAAAACAAGATAATAAAAACTTTTTTTTATATTACTGCTGTGGTATGTTTCTCAGCTGCTTTCTTTGTGAGTTCTTGGATTTACAGCAATGTTGCATGCAGCCCTTTTTTTGTTTTTTTTTTTTTTACCCCCCCCATATTTCCTATTCTCTTAGCCTTTAAACTCCTTTTACAATTTCACTTATGTGCTCCAGCTGGAGACCTGAGCTCTCAATGACTAACAAACACAGGAGCTGATTTCACATAAACTAGGCAAAAGTCCAGCATGTAACTCAGAAGCAGTCATTCTATCAGAGTTCATGACCTGCAGGAGCTCACTGTGCCTCCACCACTCGTACCTACAGCACTCCAGTTATTACGGTGCTGAAGGCTGTGCTCCAGCACAGGACAAATCAGCTGAAGCTTGTCTCCCTTCATCCTACTTAGAGATAAATGGAATAAACCCAGCAGAGCTGGAGTAAATGAGCCATAGCAAAACTGATCTTAACCTCCACCCCCTTGATTTGGCAGGCAGGCACTAGGGCAGGAGACAAGATAATTCCAGTCAGCTCCAGCGGGCTTTGTAATGCAATTTGACAAATCAAATAGATAGTTTTATTAATGTAACTAAATGAATTATTGCAAATGGGAGATGTGGACATTGATCCGTCTTCATTTTTGCATTCTGCTTTGGGGGAGGAAGATAGCCTTTAAATTCAAGCTGCTGCTGCCTGAGGTACAGTTGCTGTAATGAATCTGTTCTGCAGTTTTATATCCTCAAAATGCCCATTTAACACCAATACCAATAAAGGTAAAAGGGGAATACAGAGGAGTAGTATGCATGCAGGGCTGTCAATGTTCACACTTGGACATACAAGTGACTATTCAGGGCCAGATCTGGTGATGAAATGGGACTAACATGGCTTGTTGAAGACTATGATGCCAATGAAAAATAAGGATATCATGACTATACTCCTTAATAATAACTCTTCTGCTTAAATAATGCATTTTACAGAACATATGATGCAAATAGACTGATGACTTCCTCAATGAAATCATCCAAGTCCAGTTCTCTCAAATCAGACAAATAAATTCAGAACCTAAAGAAACCTTAATATTCTTGCCTATTATCAGGGCTGTGATGAAAGAACATCCATGTGAAAAACCTAGATATTTTATTTGAAACAGTACTTTCCTATGTCTTCACATTCTCCAGAGTTAGCTCTGAGAAAGCTAGAGGGTGATTTGTGTTCTTCCTCTCCTCTCTTGTGCGTACCCAGAGATAAAATCCCACTGTGCAGATGCCAAGCATACCTATGGTGGCTGAAGCATAGTATGGAAGACCTCCCAGTACTGGAAGAAAAAGCAAAATAGCATAAGCAGAGCAAATACTGATTTAACATGCAATAGAGGAAGTCTTCTTGGAACCATTTAATGTGCTGAATTTCTGGGAAAGCAGATTAAGCAACTCTTGGCTTTGTATGGATATCACTTTCCAGATAGCAACATATTATGTTGAGCCACTGAGCTGCACATGTCAGATCCTCTCAAGTGGTTCAGCTAGAATGGTTCAGCTTTCTACATACTACAAACTGGGGATGAATTTAGTTTTGTCACCGTCCAGTAAAACACCCTCCCTATTCAGGTATGCAAAAATATTTGGTTTGGGTTCTTTGGAGGTTTTTTATTCTTACCAAAACAGAGAGTTTTGGTTTAGTTTAGTTTGCTTGTATTTAATTAATTTGGCTAACAGTGAGTAGCTGATTTAAAGTATTTCAGGAATTTTTTATAGCATTTATTCAAAACCATTTTCCTAATATCATAATGGAAGAGCGTTAATGCAAACTTAAAGTATGCCATGTACTAACAAAATCCATGTCTCACAAGTATGAGGGAAAGTATGACTGGGATTGCAATTATAGTTTAGATTTATTTTACTAAAGGTGTTTGATTTGAAGGTATCTAATGCATCAGCTTATTGTCACAAGGAGCACTACCTATACACCAGAACAGAAATCGATATTTTCATCAGTTTTGTAAGTTCTGGACAACAAGGGTGCACCTAAAGGTCTTTCACAGCTTTTTACAAATGCCAGTGTCCCCCTTTTAAAGACAGAAATCCTGGCTGCAGAGACAGGGAACATCACAGCTATCACAAAGCAAATCCTCTAAGTACCAAGAGAACCTTGGTAGTACAAAGTCTCCATCAGCCTGCAGGTTTCAGGTAATTTCAGTAGGAAGTTGTACAAAAAGAATAAGTAGCAGGTTTCTTCTCTGAGAATAATGCATTCGTTTCCTTCCCTCTTTTTCTGCCTTTCATTGGAAGGGTATTACAATGAGCATTAAAATAGAGATTTTTCAGAATTATAGTGGGAGAGAAATCACAGCTCTCAAAGTGGGTCCATTAAACAAACCTGAGGGTTGTCCTGCTTCTCCTCTTTTGCATTTCTGATACAAGACTAACAGTTCTGTCACACTCTCCCAATTTTGAGAAATATGTGACCATTACTTTGCAATTGCAGCTGTTTTTTCCAGAATGAGTTCTTGATATCTGTTTGCTGATCCAATATACCATGATAGAATACACCAGAGACCTTGGATTACTTCTGACTTCATCTCTGCTTTATGTTCTATAAAGATGCCTCTTCCCTCAACAACCAGTGTTTACAGAGCTTCCTAAAATATTGCTGGGCAAATTGCACAGCCTCCCAAATTTAATTAACGGTTCAAGTCAGCATATCTCAGTTTCTAAAAGGGACCTTGGGCAAACACTGAGGCAGGTGAATGACTATTTCTTACTGCAATAAGTCATCAGTGTGTACAGCTCAAATGATCCCAGCTCAGGCTGATGGTACAGTACAAATTCAGGATTGCTAGGAACGGTATGAAGGAAAAATAAGAAAAAGAATGTGATATTCAAGCACTATTACTCTTTGTTGTGGAAATAGGAAAAAAACTATGAATCTATCTTCTTCCATCATGCTTTCCTTTTGGAGAGATGCCATTTTAGGCACGGAGGCTCTTGAGGTATCTTCATGTCCCAGAAAAATGCTGAGCAGACATTGAGCAAGACCACAGAAAGAGGGGTCCCAGCAGCATTTAGTCTAAAACATAAGAAATGGAGTTTGCCAGAGCCAGCTTTGACTAAGAAACCCAAGAGAACCTTAACAGTGTTACCCAAGAGAACACTAACAGTATAGAGATCTTTAGTATTCCCAGATGCTGAAAGATCAAGCAAACAGTAAGGCTTAGTCTGAATTGGCAATTGCATCTGAGTAAAGAGAATTAGGTGCTGTCTGCTTTGAGCTTTGTCTAATACAAGAGCATGCAATACTGAAAGCATAGGTAAACTGGATCTGCAAGGCTTTAGATGCCTTTCTGATCCGTGGTGACAGGAGATTACTTCCCAGAACATCTACAGCATTTTATGGCAGTGAATCGTTTGGTTTTCCTTGTGTTACTGAGTTTAATAAAAAAGTTGTAATCTTAAGCTACATGATATGGATGGATATCTTTTTTTCCCCTCACAGCAAAAACATTACTTCAGCAATAAATTGCATGGAAGACAGTAGTTTTGATGACCTGTTTACTTGGAAAAATGCAAAAGGTAACATCTAAGATTTTACTGGCTCTTAATGCCAGTCAGACTGAAAGAGCAAAAGTAATTGCTCTGGCTTTATTAGCAATCTTTATTGCTCAAAGCATGAGAAATTGGGAGAGGACAGAATCAATAATCTTTATTTTCATTGGTTTACAGGTTCCCTTGGGATGAAAGTATGCATGTGTATTTCCAGTGAAAATCCAGGGCTGAGCTCACTGCTGTGCCTAGGGAGGCAGCATCTGGATAGCTTTACTCCACTGCGTTCTTTCCTCTTGCTCACTTTTCCCCTCTGTAAATACCATTTACTATAAAAGTTTGCAACTTGCATTTGTCTTTTTGTTCTGTGTTTTACTATGTATCACTAATAGTCTAATAAGGCATTAAAACATATTACTCTTAATATTTAGGCTTCTGGTCCTGTCTTACCTAATGGACTTGGGAACTCTTCCAAGCATCTATACTCTGCTGCCCATGCCCTCATTGACTCCTGAATATTTGTACAAGCAAGACTCATGCACACAAGCTTCCTGCCCTCCACTGTGCATAGTTTCCATGGAGAGAAAAGCAAAATGCTCAGGATAGACAAGGATGACATACCCTTGTCCTAGTCCCATTCCAGATGGCTGAGGACCCTGTACTCTGGGATGTGCTTCAGCACAAAGCCACCCCTCAGTTGTGGTGAGAAAAAGGATGTGTTCATTGGCTTTAATGCAAACAGCACATCATTAAACAGTCTGACCTTTGAAGCTGGGGGGGATTTGTTTTCCTTAAGAACCATTCTACATCTGCCCAAAGCTTTTGGAGGGTCAGCTGGTGATGTGCCAGGCCTTCCATTTGCTTTGAATCATTTCTTCTTACTCGACTGAAAGTGCCAGGTATGTCCAGTACCTCTCTAACTCTCAGATCTTAGCACAACCACTGTTAGCAAACTAAAGGATAAAAGAACATTGCACTTGTTTGGTTTGGCCCCTGCCAGCTGTGACTCCTTGACCATTGTAACCACAAGTCTCACTCCATGCCAGAACTACCTTGTAGCTGTCCAACCAGTCAAGCAGTGTGGTGAGCAGCAAAGCTTTGGTGTATTTCTGTCCAAACTAGTGGGATCCAACTGGAATCCAAGGTTACCAATATAAAACCTGTTTTCTACAACAAAAAATTTAAAAAGGCCTAATACATTCTAATATGTGTTCATTAATTGAGTTTGTCTGTGAATTTCACACAGAAATATAAAAACCTCACATATCTGCTGGGCAAGTATCCTTCTAGATATCTGGAATTCTGCCCACTTACAAGTATTTTCATGGAAATTTGCAGATGTGATTTGGGCCTAGCAATGCTGAGGGGCTCTGGTTTCTGTTAGGCATGTCAAACCTGACAGAGATAGTATTCTACCACAGTGCAGAATCTGTCAGCAGAAGATGACAGTGCCTCTATGAGCTGTCATGTACAATTTTTGCAATTAAATAGGCCCAAGTCTATTTAGAAGTATAAAGGGCTTTTCAAAGAACACAAGTCTGTTGTCCCTGTTGTGTGTCGTGCAGAAGGGAAAGCACCTGAGGGGGAAGAGAGTGGTCTGAGGTTTGGGTCTCTGTGGCATGGAGTTCCAGAGGGACTCTGTATAGATGAAGAGAGCAGCTTAGAAAAGCTGTTATTTTCCATTGTGAAGCAGAAAAAAACAGCCAGAGGCTGTTTCAATGTCAGAGGAATCAGCATCACTTCTGTACAGTTAGAATATAAATGCTGCCCTGGGAGACTTAGGGTCAGTGTGAGATCACATTGAAGCAGAGCCAGCAGAGAGGAGCATCCCAGTAACTCACCCTAGATAACCAGAAAAGTGATGGATGCTGCACTGACCACAACATATTTCCAAAGTATAGCAGTGTCACTACAGCAAGCACTTGTTTTGCTTCAGCTCTCAAGAGGAAGACAAAGCAGTCACCCCTTGGTGCAGGTCCATTAGGTGAAATACCTGAAAAAAAGAGCAACAGAAGTGTTGCTCTTCTTTTGCTTACATTTCTATGCCTAGATTTATGTTTGTCAGATAGTCACAAGCTAGAAGAACCTTAAAATGCTTTAGTATTTGTAACAAATAAATAAACAGAATTATATTCTTGGGCAAAATTTTTCAACTCATCTGCCCTCCAAACTGTTGGCATTGCCCCCAAGGAGAAGTCCAGACATGAGTCTGGAAATAGCCCTTCATAAGTACTGTATTGCTGCAAATATGAGGTCATCTTCATGTATTCAGAGCTCTAACAAAGCTTCACCAACTTTGAATAAGCCTATTTTGGACAATGTGATGATATATAGAGATATTTCAGATAGTCTAAACAAACAGATGTACCTTCTCAATCATAGCCTAAGCTAACTAAACCTGATGCTGGGTAAGTTTGCTTTCAGCAGCTTTACCTCTAAATCTAATATCCCTCCATTTTCCCTAGAGGTAAACCAAGTGCTGTTAGCCAAAAAGCAAGACTAGGCAGTGGACAGGGACCCACAGAAGAAACAGTGGGATGGAACAGATGGTCGAGCGGAGCAGTAGAGCTTGCACACATGCAGCAGACAAAAAGAAAAAAATCTCATTAAAGCTCCAAATGTTTCTCTGCAATGAAGACATACCAGACAGGTCATAACACTGTAGAATCATAGAATGGGTTGGGCTGGCAGGGACCTTTAAAGGCCATCTAATCCAAACCCCTGCAGTGAGCAGGGACATCTTCAACTCATTCAGGTTGCTCAAAGCCTCATCCGGTCTGATCTTGAATGTTGCCAAGGATGGGGTAACCACCAACTCTGGTGGGTAACTTGTTCTAAAGTTTCAGCATCCCTCATCATAAAGAAATTCTTCCTTGTATCTAGTTCCTTGGACTTCTTTCAAATCCAGTTGAGGAAGAGGCTGTTTCAGTAAGTTGAGGGTTAACCTCAACTCACTAAAGCTCATCTCCCAAAGGCTGGAATTCTAAATGTTATTGTCTCTGTGATTCATTTTGTTGGACACAGTACAACACTCATTTCACTGACCTAGTGCAACCACCTTGGCATCATCAGCTCAGAGCAGCTGATCAGCTCAGAGGAACCCAGAAGGATGGAAATATTAAAGTTGAAAAATAAGCCCTTAAAAAGAGATCATTATGATAAAACTCAAATTTTAAAATAGAGCAAATCTATTTGAAAACATAGAAAGTTTCAATTATAATCATTCAGTCAGTGGGAATATTTATACTTCAATGGACTATGGCTCCTACCACATTCACTTGGTATCTGCAGTTCATCACACTAAATTCATTTACAGACCTAATGGATGGCACCACTGCCATGGACACACACAGCTGAGTGAAAGGAATACATACCTGAGAGGGTCCAACAAGTGCCTCAAACGGATACTCTTCTGAAACACCACAAACAGGGAACAAGAAGTGTCTAAGTAATCTTAGGTTTGTTGCTCGGACGGATTTCCTATAACTGGGTCCACTCTTGAATGTATGAGAGGATGAATGAAAGGAAAAGGGATTCGTTTATAAAGACTGTGTTAGTAACTCATTTCCAGACTCCTTAATATAATGAGGTGTCAACTACTAGACTTTCACATTATCCTATCTTGTTACCCCACAGGCTTAAACTCCTGAAACATTAAGTAGCCTACATTCACTTCAACCACTCACTCCAATACAAGCAGGTATTTCACAGTTCCTTACCGCATGTGTGCTTCTCAGAGTACCAGGATCACTGTCAGTATACAAAAGCAAAATGCTTTTCCAAAAGCCTGTGTGAGCCACCTTACTCTGTCAGATTGAGCAGAAGGGATTTGATACACTCATTTGATAACATCCATCCAGCCAATATAATAATGCCATTTGTAATGCTGGGCTACAGACCTCCCAAATTACTTCAGAATACAGTCATAACTCAGAAAGGGGAAAAGCATAAAAGTATTTTACCTTTAGCTCTTGCAGTCTGCTTTCCATTTCCTTTACACTAAAGTTTATACCCTTGTTTATAGAGAACTATGTCCATGTACCTTTGCAATAAATAATCTAATCCAACACACAACACCAACATACAACACTATCATAATATGGAGAATACAATATTTCTCAAGCTTATCCTGCTAAAATTCAGATTTCTATTCAGTCATAATAGTGAAATTATTTCATAAGCAAATCTCCTAAATATTGATGAGGTAATCTTTCATCCTTTAGATCAAATGCACCTTAGAGATACAACTGGGATTTTCCTTGAAAATAAAGATGTCTAAGATTTCTTGCATTCATCTTACAAGGCTATTTTTCATATTTAGTGATTTACCCCATTTCCAAGTAGCAATTTGTCTCTCGTGTCAGCTTATCTGAAGGTCAAACATTAAAAATAGAACTAATATTTAATCCTGATAACATTTAAATAATTACAGATAATTATTACATTTCTCCAGTCCCAGCATTATTTTCCAAGCTACCAGTGTTTAACTCTCTAGCTTTCCCTTAAGATCAGTACTTCTTGTCCACAACTAAAAACTTCAATTCCTCTAAAATACTACTCTTAGCATTTCAAGCCAAAATGTTAATGTTATCACTAGTTATAGAAATAAGGAATTTATTCATATTCCATTCATAATCAAGATTCAATTTCACATTATATCATATTCTCACTTGTCATAAAACCACAGGACTTCATAAATTCATACCTAGCAAGGGCCACTATACTTGCTCTATTTTATTATTAAAAGGAATCTGGCAACTCTTGCATATTTTAGATTGCAAGAAGGACAATACACTTCAGTTTTTGTGTCTAGTACCATTAACATGAATAAATTTCATCATATATAGAAAACAAATTATCAAAGCTTATTTCTTATCAGTAAAAAAAAAAAACCAATTCTATGGTTTCATATATATTTTATATATGCATATAAAATATGTGTATATATATATGCACACACACACATATGTTGTATGGCCTGTAATTTTCTTCTGTGTGAATAATACACTCCATACTGATCAGCAGGCTTTTGTGCTCTAGAAGCAACAGCTCCTGTCATTAAGATTTAAGTCGCATGGGGTGCTTGTAATGGAATTATAAAATCTATTTCTAAAAGAATGATTGATTCAATTCATTACCAGCTTTCAGTATACAATAAAAATTTTCTGAACCTTAGCAAAAAAAAATCATGAGGCAAATCCAAGTGATAATAAATCACCTGTATAAATGTTAACAAAATGGACTCAAGACACAAAACTCACTATGCATAGCCACAATGAATGCTGTATAAATAAAACATATTTTCTTTTTCACTAAGTAACAATTCAAGGAGTTAAAATAATTCAGTGTAGTAGAAAATGAGTAAAAGCTGGCTGTAGCAAGTGCACAATAAAGATCCTTATTGACTGATTAGCAATTTGTTTCTACAAACACTGCACAGCAGTTGCCCTATTTTGCAGCGGGCTATTAGAGTCTAATGAAAAATGTGCATTTTCGTTAGAGTTAATGGTCTTGAACAAAAGCCCTGTGCTTCTACGAGGCTTTATTCTGTACTTAAATTATGGATTCATGTCTGTCATTACAGCTATTGTCCCTTGTTTGTACAATATATGCACATTATACAGTTCTGTATTTACGGTGTGCCTCCAGCGAAAATGAGGAACAAAACCAATCCCTCTCAGATGGTGAAGGCACTGTCCTGTGAGAACAAGCAGCGGGACTCTGTCAGCAGATGGGCTGGCACCTGAAGAGCAAATTTAGCTGAGTGTTCCCTGCTTTTGACATTTCAGGCTCTCGCTTAAAAACTTCAGCACAGGGAGTGGTCTGCTGTACATGGCAGCTGAAGTTACAAGGAATAGCACTGTAGATGAAGTTCTGGATTAATTAGAGACCAGGGCACTAGTTGGGGATTCCACTGCCTGGGAGAGTGCAGAGCTGTGCAAGGTGTAGGCACCACAGCAGGGAGAACAGGGCAGTGTCACATGGAAACCTCTCTGCTGTCAGCAGGCATGGAGCACAGGGTGCCAGCACAGCCAACAGCTGACCCTGTTCTACAAATCCACAGCAGCAAAAATCTAAGGATGATATAAATGGGCAAGCAAAATAAAAGAGGTAGTATTTTACTTTTTAAAAGATGATAACAGATGATAACTTTATCCCCCTTTCTACTGGGGGGATAAAGTTGAGAACTGGAGCCACAAAAAGTTTAAAATAACATATTGAGATAAAAACTATTTACTGGAAACAGCAATGACATTAGAAAAATGAGCAGAAACAGCAACAGTATTAATAAAAAAAGGTATATGACAAAAATAATTTACATGAAAAGTAAAACAGTACTGGACCTTTTCACCCACCATGTTTTTTTCCCTCAACTGGAAAGGAGAGGGTCCTTTACTTCCACTCCTGGCTCCCTTCCTCCTGTCCCTGACAAGTGACATGCCATGGTATTGAATAAAATTAGCATCTGGCCACGCTTTCCTCCACCTCTGTAAAAAATTAACTTTGTCCTGACCAAAACTAGGACAATCAGTCATTGCCTATCTTTAGGTATGGCTTAGTAAGTCTACACGTGGCTGATTCTTTGTGTGGAGCTGCATGTTTTACCTCATGTTATTTCATATCTAATTTGAGGTTATATAGCTCCAAACTAAACTTTGTATTTACATGGATATGTGGACATATATACATGTGTGTGTACATGTGTTATGTGGTTTGTGATTACAGCCAGTTATTTATCTGATCTGGTTTCATGTGCATTGGAGAGTGTTCACCGACATCTTTGGTCTACATACATGTATTTATGCCTAACTATGAGACTTGCTTTTATTTTCCTTTTGCTTTCTTTATGGCAATGTCTAGTTCATATCCGGTTCTGGTTCAGCTGGAGTCTCTTGCTGTGCTTTCTCTGCCCAGCTTGGCTCCTTGAAGCTTGGGGCTGCAGCTCCTCCAAGCCAGGGAAGGGAAAAGCCTTTTGATGGGCAAACAAAGCCAAGCAAGCCCAGCAAAACTGAACCATGCAGAGCTTGTCCAGGTGCCTGTGGATGGCCCATCTCTGTGTGGTGCCCTTGCCCTGCTCAGCTTCCCGTCCTCAGCAAAGGCGCCGAGGGTGTGCTCGATGCCCGTGGATGCCATTGCTAAAGGCAGTGACGAGCCCCAGTGCTCAGGCAGAGCCCTGAGGGACACCCCTGGTCCCCCAGCCTCCCATGGAATGTGGAGTCACTGCCCACAAGTTCCTGGCACGTATGTGCAGCCAATTCCTCGTGCCCTGGACAGGGCTCTGCAGTGTGGGGCTGGGGCTGTTGTGTGGGAGCATGGCCAAAGCCTCTCAGAGCTCTGGGCACAGCAGGCCACAAGTCCGGGGGCTGCTCTGTGCCAGTTCCTGCCTGCTCCACTGTTGTTGGGGTGCCAGGGGTGGCCCTTTGTGACACAGGTGCTGTGTGTTGGGGCAACACGCTAGCTGAGGGTATCTAACGGGTGCAGAGCCCTGTGTTGCCCAGTCACAGGAGAGTCACTCTCTGGAGGAAGAGGAAGCAATTCCCTGCATCTGTCTCTGCTAAATGCCAATAGCGACAGACAACGATAGCGACAAGGACAAAGCCAACTCCAACTCCTGGTCCCCCAGCCCCTTGCCCAGCTATCTGGAAGCCCCCAGTGGGCAGTGGTCGAGGGCAGTGGGCAGGTCAGTCCTGCCACTGACAGAGACTGAGGAGGAGGAGAGGCTCTTCGTTAACATGGCTGGGAGAGAGTTCCCAGTGGGAAAGTGATAGTGATGAGGAGCTTTCCCAGTGGGAAGATGTGACAGTGAGAGAAACATACTAACAGCAAGTCCTGACAGTCCAAGAAATTTCCCAGCAGGGAGCCAGGAAGAGCTGAGAGCCGTACCAACGTCAGGTATGTGTGTGACTTTGAGAGGTTTCTGTTGCTGTTCGTGTTTATTTCATTAAGTTGCTGCTAAATTGTTATAGTTCTGTTATCCCCCCATGTTTTCAAGTTAGTTTATTCCTAAATTGTACTCTCCCTTAAGGCTGTCCCTCAAACCATTCCCCTCCCTTTGTTACAGTTCCTTCCCCGCCTATCAAGGCAACCCCGGCCCTTTTTCCTGAACCTTCCCTGCCACTCTCTCCCTGGACCAATCCCTGATTGATACACCCACTTGGGAATCCCCTAATCTAGGAGACCCATTGGCCCATGTGACCTTTCCCTCTCCTCCCCCTATCCTGATTGGTTCCACGCTGCTAATGTAATCCCCTTACTCCACCCTTGAAGTTTCCCTATTGGTTGGGTTTTGTATCCACCCCCTGGTATCCAATCCACTGGGTTGCTTAGGGGTCTTTTGTTCTGTTCTCTTCACCCAGAATAAACCTGTCCCTGTGGAACCTCAGAACAAAGAGCCTCCTCCTTTCTCCTTTACCCAGTCCCTGACATTGCTAATTCTGCACTGTAGAGCAACTGGCTCTTCAGGTTTGCCTGTGAGCAAAACCCAGTCCCCAGCCATTCCCCACTCCTAGCACAGTGCCGGAGTACCAACAGAGCTAGCCAGGGCTCCGGTGGGCTGTGTCAGTTTCCCAGTACAGTGATGAGAGACACATGAAGAGCTCTATGAGAGCTCTTGAAGAGAAGTCTTTGTCCTTCAACAGTGGTTGGCTGTAAAAGTAGAATCTGTAGTTACAGCCAAAGGGAAGAGAGCTCAGTGCCTGCCCCACACAGCACCCCCAGCCCCTCACCTGCCCAGCTGGGACCCCAGGCCCCCAGTGAGCAGCAAGAGGAGGCAGCAGTGGGGTCAGTGCAGTCACTGGGGGAGAGGAAGGAGGACTTCAGTGAGGAAATGAAATGGTGGCAATTCTTGGATGAACTGGAGCCTTTCCTGGTGAGAGACCCAGAGATATCCCAGGTGTCTGTCACAGGACACAGCGTGAGTATTTCTTTGGGAGAGGAGATCCCAGTGCTTGCTCCTTGTGAGGCTTTGTTTGAGCACCTGGCACAGGAGCTGTGCAGCCAAGGGCAGGTGCCTGCCCCACACAGCTTGCCCAGCCCAGGCCCTCAGAGAGCAGCAGCAGGAGGGGGCAGCATCAGCATCAGTGCGGGCAGTGCAAGAGAGCGAGGAGAGGACCCTTCTGGGGAGGACAAAGAGTGGGAAGACAACACCAAGCCAGAGCTTTCCCACTGGGAAAATAAGGAAGAGACAGAGGTGTCCCATGGAGAAATTAACAACTTCCAAAAAGTGTCCCATGGGGAAGAGTGCCCTAAACAGCTGTCATCCCAGGAAGAGCACTCTGACTGGAACGAGCGCACAGAGGAAAACCTGTCCCATGGAGAAGTCACAAGTTACCATGAACAGTCTGAATGCAAAGAATCCTTGGAACAAGAACTGTCCCAGGGAGAAACCAACAGCTCCCAAGACCTCTCAGACTGGGAAGAATACATTGAGCAAAGGCTGTCCCAAGGAGCTGGCTACAACTTTGAAGACTGGGAAGAATACATTGGCTAAGACCTTTCCCAGGGGAAAGCCTGCATTGGCCAAGATGCATTGAGAGGGAATGGCAGCAGACCCTCAGTACAGTCTGATTGGGATTTGTGCAGAAGAGCTGTGAAGGAGGTCATGCAGAATTGTGAAGATAAGAGCAATCATGGCATCTGGACCAAGCCCTTGGCCCCAGAAGAGGATGAGTGGGATGAGGTGAGCATTGTGTAGCTGCTCCCAGAAGAGGACAGAGGGCAAAACTGGAGAGTTTTTGCGGCAGATGGGTTCCTCAATGCCTGTCCCTTGTGAGGCCTGGGTTGAGGACCAGGCAGTGTAGCCACGCAGCCCAGGGCTGCTCTGTGCCTGGCCTGTGCCCTTGAAATGCCAAGCCCCTGTGGGACACATGGCGTCTCTTGCCTTCAAGGAGCCATTGCCAGAGGCAGGGACAGAGAGCCAGGGGTCTTCCCTGCACATCCCCCCCAGCCCCTTTCCTGCCCAGCTGGGAGCCCAGGCCCTCCATGGGCAGCCAGCTGCTCCCAGGAAACACCCTTCCCACTTCAGGTGGGCGCTGCAGGCACAGCAGGGGCTGTTCCAGTGCCCCTGCCTGAGGGCACAGAATGAGGACTAAAACAGACAAGGAAAAAGATGAAGATGAAAAAGAAAAAGTAGAAGAGAACAAAGATGCTGAAGAAGATGATGAAGACAACGACAACGAAGCAGATGAAGACTAAGATGACGAAGAAGGCAAAGACAAAGACGACAAAGATGAAGACTAAGACAGAGAAGACAAAGAAAAATTTAAAAATACAATAAGCCTGGATGGGCAAGGAAGTTTTGGAAGAACTTAGGAATAAAAAGAGGATGTATTATCTTTGGAAAGAGGGTCAGGTCTCTCAGGAAGTATTTAAGGGGGTTGCTAGAGCATGTAGGAAAAAAATTAGGGAGGCTAAAGCTCAGTTTGAACTTAAAAATGGCAATTTTTGTAAAGGATAAGAAATGTTTTTATAAATATATTAATGGTAAAGGGAAGGGTAAAACCAACCTTTGTTCTTTATTAGATGCAGAAGGGAACTTAGTAACTGCAGATGAGGAGAAGGCAGAGGTGCTTAATGCCTTCTTTGCCTCAGTTTTCAGTGGGGAAGACTTGCTTTCAGGATAATTGTCCTCTTGGGTTGGTCAATGATATCAGGGAGCAGAATGGTCCCCGCATTATCCAAGAGGAGGCAGTCGGAGAACTGCTGAGACTCTTGGATGTTCATAAATCCATGGGACCAGATGGGATCCATCTCAGGGTGATGAGGGAGCTGGCAGATGAGCTTGTGAAGCCACTCTCCATCATTACCAACAGTCTTGGCTCCTGGTGAGGTTCCAGGTGACTGAAAGCTGCCCAATGTGCAGCCCATTCACAAAAAGGTTGGGAAGGAGGATCCTGTTAATTATAGGCCAGCTATCCTGACCTCGGTACCCAGTAAAGTAATGGAACAGTTTCTATTGAGTGTCATCACACAGAACTTAGAGGATAGCCAGGGTATCAGACCCAGCCAGGAGGGGTTTAGGAGGGGTAGGTCATGTCTGACCAACCTGATCTCCTTTTATGACCAAGTGACCCTCCTGGTGGATGCAGGAAAGGCTGTGGATGTTGTGTACCTGGACTTCAGCAAGGCCTTTGACACTGTCTCTCACAGCACACTCCTGGAGAAGCTGGCAGCCCACGGCTGGGACAGGAGCACTCTGCTGGGTTAGGAACTGGCTGGATGGCCGGGCCCAGAGAGTGGTGGTGAGGGTGCTGCATCCAGCTGGGGCCAGTCACCAGTGGTGTCCTTCAGGGGTCTGTGCTGGGGCCAGCTCTGTTCAATATTTTTTTGATGACATGCATGAGGAGTTGAGTCTTTTCTTAGTAAATGTGCAGATGACACTAAGCTGGGAACATGTGTCAATCTGTTGGAAGGATGGCTCTGCAGAGAGACCTGGAATGTTTGGATGGATGGGCAGAGTCCAATAGGATGAAGTTTAATAAGTCTAAGTGCCGAGTACTGCACTTTGGCCACAATAACCCCCTGCAGTGTTACAAACTGGGGACGGTGTGGCTGGACAGTGCCCAGGTGGAAAGGGACCTGGGGGTACTGCTCAACAGCCGGCTGAACATGAGCCAGCAGTGTGCCCTGGTGGCCAAGAAGGCCAAGGGCATCCTGGCCTGTATCAGGAACAGTGTGGCCAGCAGGACCAGGGACATCATCCTTTCTCTGTATTTGGCACTGGTGAGGCCACGCCTTGAGTGTGACCTGTGTCCAGTTCTGGGCCCCTCAGTTTGGGAAGGACGTTGAGACGCTTGAGCGTGTCCAGAGGAGACAACGAGACTGGTGAGGGGCTTGGAACATGAGCCCTGTGAGGAATGACTGAGAGAGCTGGGGTTTTTTAGCCTGGAGAAAAGGAGACTCAGGAGTAACCTTATCACTCTGTACAGCTTCCTGAAAGGTGGCTGTAGTCAGGTGGGGGTTGGTCTCTTTCTCCAGGCAGCAACTGACAGAACAAGAGGACACAGTCTCCAGCTGCATCAAGGGAAATATAGGTTGGATATTAGAAGAAAGTTCTTCACTGAAAGAGTGATAAAATTTTGGAATTGTCTGCCTGGGGAGATGGTGGAGTCACCATCTTTGGATGTGTTTAAAAAAAGACTCGATGTGGCACTCGGTGCAGTGGTTTAGTTGAGGTGTTAGGGCATGGATTGGACTCGATGATCTTAAAGGTCTCTTCCAACCTAGTCATTTCTGTGAATTCTGTGAATAATAATAAGAATTTTAAAATAGAAGAAGAGTAATAAGAATTTAAAAATACATAGAAGAAGAAAAGTAATAGGAATAAGAGTTCAGAAACACTTAGAAGACGCAAAGAAGAGTAGTTAGAATAGCAAAGAAGAAGAGTAGTTAGAACAAGGAGAATAAGAAAAAGAAGAATAATTTAAGAACACAAAAATGAAGATAAAATTTAATGAATAATAAATAATATGAATAATGAATGAATAAGTAAAACTGGCAAATTTATTTTTATTACAAATTATATATTTATATTGCAGTCTATGATATAAAAACATGAATATACAATATGTAGTAATTATGATACATTATAATTTCCCAGAAAATAACCAAAGAAATACAGAACTCTTCCAATTACTGAAGAATTTGTGTATTTTCTAATAAAGGTTGTAAGGCACAAAAAAAGAGTCTCCAGATTTCATTTCCTGTCTCTCAGAGGTACTGATGTATTTTCACATTCAATGCCAGTGAGTTCCTGTGAGCAGTGACTGCTCAGCCCCCAGCACTAGCGGGAGAGTTCCCAGCTGGGCTGGCAGGGCAGGGCTGTCCCTGCTCTCTCAAAGCAAACTAAGGGCACACGTTGAGCCTGGCTGAGAGAGAGCTGTGCTGGGAACCCCTCTGCACCAGGCCTGTGCAGCGGGGACAGCGAAGCCACTACAGCCCCGCTCTGACACTGCCCATGGCCAGGGAGCCGAGCTGGGTTAGACAGGCAGCACGAGTTTGGCATGGGCAAGGAGCAACAGCTGCTCCTTCCCAGGCTTGCTGTGGTCATAAAGGTGCTGCAGAGGCTATTCTCACCATTTTCACTTCTATTTTGCACACAAAACATCTACCAGAAGGAACTTGCAGCTGACCTGTAGCTAAAGCCTTGCACCTTCTACTCCCCTGTCCTTGCCCAGGGTCTGCTCAGCAGAAAGCAGCTGTGGAGTCACTTCTGGAGTCTGTGCAACTTCTACCCCGACAGAATGGTTGGGGTTGGCAGGGACCTTACAGCTCATGTAGTTCCAGCTGACGATCTCCTGCTCTGTGTCTCCCTCTCTCTGACAGGTGTTTCCTCTTTCTTTCTCTCTCCCTACTTCACACTTCTTGTGCAATCAAATCTGTGTTGTTGAATAAAATCCCTCCTTTGCCATCCCATGGCCTCATTTGCCTCTTAATCAGGGCCATATTTGATACAACCAATTGAAAAGTAAAGCAATTTGATAAGATACAGATTACATTAAAAAAAAAAAATTCATCATCCTCAAGAGAAATTTAACTCAATCTCCATACCAAGCATGTATTTTTTGAAATTCCTTTCCTGAAAGTATCCCAGAGAGGAAGCTGTGACAAACTCAGTTACCAAAGTAAAAGATATTCAAGTGATTTTGGTTAGCACTAAAATGTCTGATAGTTAAATATTCTGTGTTTAAGCAAAACCGCCTGCATAAGCAAACAGGCCCCACAGCCAGCCAAGTGCAGGTGTCACTGTGACAACTTGTGCCTCTTCCAGCAAACAAAATAAATTCTTACAAAAGAATTCACACAGTTTCTGCAAATACTTTGTGTCTCTGTGAGGTGTTTTCTTCCGTTTCTTCTTTCTGATTATCTTTAGGGATGATTTTGGGACTGTTTTTTATTTTCTTGTCCTCTGTTTATTCATTTTGCTATCCACTTCTTCAGCTGAAACAGGGCTTCTGATGATAATGATGGTAACAACAGCAGAGTTGAATGTGCTGATTTTTTGCGCTGTTAAGATTTTGCTTCCTGCAAAAAATTGCTATTGATTGTTCATCAAGTTATCTGCTGCAACCCATTTTTATACCTACTCCAGTTCAGACTTTTGGGAGAGAATTACATGGCTGATGATGTGAACAAGTGCTCTGTATATGGAATGTTATTTTTTGATTGCTAAGCTTCCTATAAGAAAATCTATTATTAACTTCTTAATTCTTGTGGGTTTTGCTAAGAATCAAAAATTCCTAAAGCTATTCTCAATTAAATAACTGTTTTCTTAAAATAAAAAAAAAATATAAAAGGAAAAGCATGTTCTCACCCTGTCTGCACACACTGATCACCTTCATGGCTACCATCACATAGTTATAAGCCCATAAACACAGTCCATGTACTCTAAGTTTGCACATTACAGAACAAACATCAATACCTGTTGATACCATATCTCCTTTCACCTTTGTATGTTTAGAAACATCCAAAACATCCATTTAACCTAAACATTTTCTCAAGCCTCGTGTAAGTGATGAACAGTAGTGGCTATACTCCGGTCAGATGATTGGTAGTCCAAGGACTACTAACCAGGTGTACTGAGTAGTGTGGTGTAGCAATTTGTCAGTTCCCCATCAGTGAGCCACAAGTGTTTTGCAGAGTTTATGATGACTTTTTGGCCTGGAAACTTGTGCTTCAGGGCAAGGTCATTCATACTGAACACAAAAAACCCTAAGCCAAACCAGTGCACACTGAAATACAGCCTCCTCAGGTCTCTCCATGGACACTCTTCCCTTCCAGTACAGGAGGCAACTGCATTGTTTCTGATTTTTGTACACTATTCATAATAAACAAAGTACAGCAATTTTAACTCTGAATCTAGGATCCCCAAAAGTCTCAAATCTGCAGTCTTCTCATCCTGCTGCTCAGTGTGTTCACACTACTTCAGATTCTACTCACAGCAGTAATGGCTGATGCTTTATTCAGCAAGAACCTATGCAAATATCATGTCTTAAAAACACACTGCAGGCAGTTCACAGACAATCACATTAACTGAAAATATAAATTACATCAAGAGAACTGGTTTATTCATTCTGATTGCCTAAGTATCACCTAGTACAGTGCTTCTCAATCTCTTTTAATCTCTTAATTAGAAGGACGACAGATCTTTATGAAAATTGCACAGGACATCTTATGCCATGCTGTCTCTGTAGCTTTTATTTACACAAAATGGAAATTATATTTACATTTTAAAGGTCATAGGTTGCTGCTAGCTTACTTGCAGATAAGAGCCCATGTATGGAAACATGTAGACAATTTTATTGGTTCAGTCAGGTTGCAGACTGCCTGACAATGTCTCATACAGTTTATTAAATACCAACACATGGCCTTCAAAGGCCTGAATAAAAAATTATTTACTGGTTGAAATAATTTGTGATAAGAACACAGGCACAGAGGTCTGGCACATACCAGCACGACTACAAGAAAGAACACATGGCTGGGACATAAAGCATATATATAGGCACAGGCAAGAGTCAACACCTTAATTTGGGGATGGCAGGAATTAGGACATGACGAAGGCATGTCAGTTGTCCCTGATTTTTAGAATCAGCTATGAAGATTCATGATCAAATGCACACTTTTCTTGCCTACTCCCATCTCATCAGGCTGAATCTAGTCCCACCATTGCAAAAGGGATCTTTTGGGTTGGCTGGAGAAATGCTTTGGTTTTACTCCAAAAACAACATGAAAATTCTGGTTTTTTACTTACTCCCTTAGGGGATAAAAAGAGTAGATCTCTTCCAGGTATTACTATTCAGAGGTAGAAACATATCTAAAGTCTAAGAGGGAAATTTAGTGTATTTTTCTTTGGCAGCTCTCTCTTTAATGCCCATTCAGTGTTACTTCTAAAGCGGACTTTGCCCAAGCCACAAGGCTTAACTTTCTATGCCTAGGGAATTCTCTATTTCAATAAGTTTTGTAACTTAAAAGGTATTACTAGAGGCCTTTTTTTTTTTTCTGCCTAATAATTCCCTCCAGAAAACTTGTACATTTCAAAATTTCACATTTATCTTGAACTCAGTGTTGGTTTTATGCTTCTTGGAGGAGAATCTCTTCAACTCTACAATACCTATTCTTTCAGGGACACATTTTCCTCCACACTGACAGCACATTAAATTTATTGGAAGCTGCACATTTCAGAGAAAACTGACATGATAAATCTGACTGTGCTGCTGCCCTTTCTGAGAATGTGGAATTTTTTTTTTTTCTTATAAGCTCTATTATTTTATAAAAAGTGAGGGGGGAAAAAAGGGTATTACTGTATTTTAACCCATTACATTTCCAGAAACTGAATCTGGTTTCATGCTTTCCTGAAAGAATGAGAGTCACAGAATAATCTTCCCAGCTGGGCTGGCTTTCAGCAATGAACTTGGCTGACCTTAAAAGAAAAACAAAATTGCATTATGTCAGACACAGTCCAGATGCCCTGCCTTTTTCCACAATAGCTCTTGCATATAGAAGCTTAAGGACATGAGGCTGTTAAAGGAAATCCTAAAGACATATGATCCTAGGTAAAACCTTAAAATACAGAGGAGGAATGAACCCACTGTAATTTTTTTTACGCATATCTTCTGCTCAGTTGATATTGCTATAGTTCATCTTAAATTGCTACCATTAATTTAGTGAATTAGTCATCAACTATTTACAGCTTGACACAGAAGCATTTGTCATAAACATCAGAAGAAGAGAAGAAAAATAGCTTTTCCTAATACCATTGTGTGTTTAATTTTGCCATATAATGTGACTGAAGTCATTAGTCACTGATGTATTTCTTTCTGGAAAGGGCAAAAGATCAGTTATAGAGTTGTCCAACAAAATCATAAAGTATACATATTTTCTGCTGCATAACACAAGCTGACAGGAGATACTGTCTTGCATCCTGAATCTGTAAATTTTATCAGAAGACCAGAAAAGTCTGCTTCCTCTAATAAGGTCCTTTTCCCTCTCTTCTGCCTTGACTTCTCCAGGATGAACTTTCCCAGGTCTCTCAGTCTCTCGTCATAGAAATGATGCTCTGGTCCTTTAAACCTCTTTTCGACTCTGGTGGACTAATTTCAGTATGTTCATGTCTGTCTCATTCTGGAGAGAGCACTCCAGGTGTGTTCTCACTAGTGCTAAGGATGCCCTCTCTCACCTACTGGCCATGCTCTTCCTAAAGCAGCCCAGGGTACCATCAACTTTCATTGCCACAAGGGCACATTGCTGGATCACAACCACCTTCTCTGCCCTGCAGGACTTCCAGGTCCTTCTCTGCAAAGCTGGTATTTTAGGCAAATGTACATGACTATCTACTGTGCACCTTTTTCTTCCACACATACATGAAAACAAACACAGAAAGAGGAGAAAAATTGACATAGGATTCTCATAATATTCAGAAATCTAGTAGGTGCTTTAAGTCACACACATTTTTCATTCCCTTCACTTTTGGAAAAACACCAAATAAGTGTTTTCTCGTGTATATATTTTATTAGGACCCAAGCTCAGCACCTGTGGGTAGAGCTGGATGAGGCTCTTCCATCTCTCAGTAAGTAATTTACGATGAGGCATGAGTGGTAATTTGCTATCTTAAATAAACATGTAGCTGAGTGATGACTGTGGAAAAAGGCTATGCAAGTTACAGTTTGCCTGGAGGGATTTAATTTCTCCACTGAACATTCTCATTCAGCATCTGAGCTCTGCAGCCTGGTGATTAATCTTCCTGAATACCAGACTGCTTGTAACAGGTTCTGGAGGTTCCTATTTGGAGTGTGCAGCACTGCTAATTAGCAAATCCACAGAACGTCTGACATGTGTGGTCGTAAATGAGCCTAACTTATTAAGTATATTTATTAATGCCTTTTGCAGTCAGATACACAGAAATATTATGGGTAAAGCTATTGGATGCACCTAGGAAGGATAATTAATCTTGTAAACAAGCCAGCAGAGAGTGGGATATAAATCAAGGCATCTGCTACCTTATGTCACCTTAAGAGTAAATGAAATTTTTGGTGTCTTTGGTTGAATGCTGTGTGATGCCTTAGCAAACTTCATCAGCATGCTCACAGCAATGCCCATATACTGTACAACAAAGAAGAAATTAATGCCCATGTATATGAAGAAATAAATGTTGCAATGATCAGATGACTGGTTTTTACAGACAGACATTAAGAAAAATAGTATATTCTATCATAATATAGCATTAAACCTTTGTCTCAGTGTATCATGGTGTTCTGTATGTAGTATCTGGCCATTGATGAACTGGATCTACCCCTGGTTTTAATCCAAAGAACTACATAAAGACTCATCTATGCTAAAGGGTATTAGAATGCCTCTGACTGAAGAAAAATATAGAAACAAACAAAAATGTAGTTTGATGTTAGACCATTAACATATCATAAATAGATTAGGCAGACAAACATAATAATAAAATTGTACAGAATATGAAAGACACCACTCTGTCTCCCTTATTGCACTGATGAATTTCAAGTAGGAATCAAAGAGACACTTTGGATTTCTTCCAATATAAGCTTCCCAGAATACACCCCTGATGAACCTTGAATTAGGTTCTGGTCAAGTTCCAAGGCATGCTCTGATTCTGATGGAAGGCAATGTATTTCAGCTTTTCTTTTCAGACAAAAGCATCTGTTGGCTGTTTGAGGTCATAAAGGACTAAGCTACTTGTCATCAGTGCAAGGTGGCTGCTAATGACAGTGTTCATATTCAAGCTATATAAAAAAATCCCACTGTGATGCTTTTCAGAAACACGCTGAAAAGTCCCTGAATTCTCACTGCCAGTGTGACCATGAGCTTTGGTTTAAACTGCAAAGAGCATTTGCTATCTGCTGAAATCTGAGAAGGATGTGGCTTTTGAGTGCAGAGGTTGTGAGTGCCACTCCTGCCCCTTGCAAGGAGACCATACAGCCCCATTCCATTATTAAAAAGACACTTGTTTACTTTGGCTGCTTTAAACCAGTAAGCTTTCCTTGCACCCCATGTGGGGACAGAGTCCAAGGAGACCACATACTGATGTCTGCTTCTTCTTATAGCAGCATAACTAAAGCTGTGTTCTTAAGCAGCTCATGTTACAATCTTATGGGCTGTGAATAATCTGAGACTAACTAGAATTTCAAGAGTGATTTATATATTGCTTTCTGGGAACTTTCTCTTTACTTTTACTATCTGTCAAACATCCTAAAATTTGTGAGGTTTTTTAATATAGTGAGATGAAGTGGATGTTATGCATTAATATTTTATCTAGAAAGCAAGACAATAACTGTTTATTATTTACAGTCATGATCTACATTAAAAGCATTCAGTAGTATCTGTGAAGTTATTTTAAATTTTTGAAACAATTCTTCACAGAGTTAAAGCATTATAAGAACTGTTAGAATCGTCTAACTTGTGCAGTGCAACTCAGAAGAACAAGGTCAGATATCCTGGTATCTTTAGATATCTAATGGAGAGAGTTAGGCACAATTCCAAAGGGCAATATGAAAATATCACATGCCCAATACAGAAAGCAGCCAAGAAATTTTAGTTAATTAATAGTTTCACCTCCATCCTAGAGATTAGGCATGGGCCCTTTCAGTCTTGACTGAGGTATCCTCTCCTAGCAGAAAGTACCTTGAGATGCTCTCAGGAAGAAGATTTAGGTCCTGAACTGTGTTAAAAATACATGTTTCTTAGGAGTGGGTCCTCCCCTTATAACTATACAATGTTCTGAATAAGAAAATCACCCATTAATTCCCTGCAGCTAGCAGCCAAGATCAGAGCTTTCAAGTCTGAGGAGAGAAATTTAAATATCTTATTTTGTAGCCTGCAGATTATTACATTAACCTGAAGGATGGAAGACTTGGGCTGTGGCTTGCAGGGTGACTAATTCCTTGTGGTCTTGCCAAGTAATCTCAGAGTGTCTGGACTATACACATCTTGTAGGGCAGAGTAAATTAAAAAGAAGTGTTCTGTGAATCTTCATAACACCAGCAAGAAAGTTTTCTGCAATTCTAAGCCACACGTGATGCTCTGAAAATATGATAGAATTCAATGATATCCCACTGTGGAAAAGTAAACTTCATCATTATGATGCAAATATTATGGTGTGTTGCTAAGGCTGCATAAAAATATTACCTCTACATCTTCTTTATCAAAGCAGTGCTGCAATAGGCTTTACAAACTGAAATATTTGCTTGAAATATTACATAAAAAATTAAATATCTATATTGCTCTCACACTTATCAGATGTAAGGAGAAAGATGGATATTTGGATAGTGGCAATTTATTATACTGCCAAGTAAGAAAACCTAAAACTAGAAAGCAATAACTGTTTTTTCACAGTAGCTCCAAAACTCTTGAGTTAAATTAGTCCTTGATTAAGTCTGTTGCATTTTTTTGGTAAGCAGGATTGCAAGACTGTTCTGCTTAAATTATAACCTCCTCATTTGATAAGCTTTCAGCCAAAGCACTTAAAAAAATTAAAAATAAAGAAACATAAAAAATAAGCACAATACTGTTGAAAGACCTGATGTTCTCTTTGTTTGCAACTGCAATGAGTAAGTGGTTCCTGTGTAGGCTGTAGAACATGTTTTAAATTACCTCTACAGAGGATAATAAACCAGCATTTTTCAGTATAAGTAAATTTACATTAATTCAAAACCACAAAAATGATGAGTATTGCTTTCCTTTTCTCTGCAACCATCATTGATTTTTGATGTGCATATTAGCAGCATCATGCAGGACGCTCTTTTATCTTTTTCTGTCTGGCTTTGCAAAAGCATCAGCAGTCCTTAGATCTCCTCTTCATTCCAGTGCATTCTTCTCTAAGGCAAGAAAATGACCTATAAAATGTTTTGAAAGTTAATTTTGAACCAGTACCAGAATGGCTCTTAAAAGCAAGCCTTTACTATAAAATCCTGCTTCCAGCTACAATTTGCTGAGGTCTAATGGCCATCTGGCAATTAGACACTCTATACCCATATAAGAAAGAAAGCAGATATACAAAGAACTCCCAGTATTTCTATATTGCAGCTAGAAAAAGCTCCAATTCAAAATGTAGCTCTCCAAGCATATGCCAAAGAATGGAGAGGACAGGTCAGAGGGCCAGTTGTTTGCGTCACCATAGGTTGCACTAGACAGAATGCATTAAGAATATTTATGAGTTGGATGAGCAGAGTTGCCCGTAATGCAATTGCAGCTCATTTAATTGAAAAAAGGGAATGAAAAATGCTTACCTCAACATGTCTGCTTAAGCCGTCATCTGATTTACTCCATTTGTATCAATAACAGGAAGTCAAAGAGGCAAATTGAATTTATGGACCAGTGGAAGATAAACCAATTTTCTCTGGAGAAACCCAAGTATCATAGCTCATACCTAAGTCTCCTCTTCTGTTTTCACATCAGTCATCGTACGCAGCATTTTTACGCAGCAGTAAACCAATTTAAATGATCCATACATGCCAGCTTTTGTACTGCTCACACACCATCCCTCCAGTGCAACTTTGCTCTCTTTAGGGCTGCTGAAGTGGCACAACTCACCGTGCCCAGGGAGAGGGTCCTGGCACAGACATTCCCATTTCCCTCAGGCCTCGGCAGCTTCAGTAGGGAAGTGCTAAGATGCTGGACCCTCCTGATCCCCTCTTCTCATGTAAGTTTGTTCACTTGCAAAGTGGTGCCCAGCTGTCAGGACTCAAAAGTGCTCCCCCCAGTCACTGCTTAGTATCAATTTAATGACAGTCGTGCCCTGCCACCACCCCAAGTCCTTTTGTTATGGTTGATATAAACATGTGTGCCTTTCAAGGCTACTTGCTCTAAGCAGCTTTTTCAAATATCTCAGTTAATTCCTACTGAAAAGCAACAGTGTGTCAAAGACAAAGCTTTAATGTAAATAGGCATGTATTTGAAAATACAGCTGACATGGCAGAAGTTTTTCTAGACTTGGCATTTCTTTGACAGAAAATGCCAGGCTTAGCAGAACAGAAATGTTCTAGGAAATATGTTGACAGAACAGTCAACTGACTCAAGGATATTCCCATGGAAATCTACTCTGTCACTGGACCATGTGACTTCACCACTTTTGTTCCTCATCTCTGAAATGACCAACATGGTGAGGAGTCAGGGAGCCAGGAATGAAGCAGCAAGCACCTGCAGAGTAAAGGAGTTCCATTTCTAGGGGGCCTATGGAGTGTTGCTTTTTGAAAGACAGTATTTCACAGTGGTCCATGATGGGAATCTAACCCAGGACCTTCATACCTGCAGAAGCTTCTTCCCTTTTGAGCCAGATGCAGGGAACTTTGGAATGCTCAGGTTCTTCTACATTTACTGAAAGCATGACCTTCTCTGGTGCATCTTCCCACGCTCCTCAGTATAAATTGTCTTTTAGTAGGCTTTTGGCTGAAATCCTCCACTATCTGAAGGAAATGGACCCAGACAACAAGCTACCTCCTCTGTGGGCAGGAAAGGTTGTCTTGATGACAAGGCCATCAAACAGGCACATGTTGTAACCAAAACAAAAGTAATCATGAAGTTGCCTCAGGGACTGAAAAACTTACAAGATCCAGGCTATTTCCCTTTGTTTTGGCCTCTTTTCCCTAGAAAGGGAAATAATACAGGGATAATGAGCAGCAGAGTGCACTGGAATTCAGATATTAGTAGGAAGGACATCTGTGAACCTGGGCCAGTCCCTTGTGATTTCCCTCTCGGAAGGAGTTGCTAAAGCAGAGAGTGGTCCAAGTTCCCTAAGAGCTGCTTGGAGAGTTAGAAAAGCTTAATTTGACAAGGTCATTACAAAGCAACCTAAGCTACTTTGCAGATGTAGTGTAGACTTTCTAACTGGGGTTCAGATGACCTTTGGCTGCCAGGTGACATTCTGTTTTTAGGATGCAGATTCCTATGCTGCATATGTCTGAACTTACACAGACTGCATCCCACCCACAGTGCTGAGGACTTCAGTATGCATTTTCAAACACATTAAAAGTGGGTTTTTTCCACATGAACATAAGATCATTCTATATCCTTGGTATATCTTGGAAGAGTTCCACCCAAATCATTATAAAGACATGATTACATGCAATGCTCATTCTCCATTTATTTCGTAGTCAAGATCAGGCATGTAGAATGGTTATTTTCCTATTTGATGAAGTGCTTTCAGATCACTCTGGGAGGAGAACTAGATGCCATCTCCTTGCCCTGAAGAGATTGTGCCTGCCTTCCCCACACCATAATGATACACACAGGAATCTTGAGCAGTGCAAGTCTGGTCAACAATGGCCACAGTTTGGGAAAAGTGTACTTGTGCACTCTATTCTAATCCTTTAAGCAAAAACCAGCAAATTGCAAAGGGCACATTATTGTTTTCGGTGTTCACGGCTTAGTTCCAGGATAAATTACTAAACCACTGACTTTTACCACTATCAAAACATAAGCTTACAAATGGCAAAAAGTGCTAATACACATGGCTTTCTGCAGTTCATGATTAATGATGAAGCAGAAAAGCTCCAGGCTGATTTAAATTGGTCCTCATCTTGATAGACATTAACAAAGAAAGGGCTTTCTTTTCTGATTTTTTTTTGAGGGGGTAGTAGTATAATTATATAAAGTTTTAATTCAATAACTAGAACTGCCAAACTCAGCAGTAGAAATAACATGTGACAAGTAGAAGCTAGAGAAGAATGATGCAAAAATCATCAAGGCTGTAGCTGTATAAATTATAAGCACAACACAACCGGAAGAAAGACTGTGTATGTTTTAAGAGGGTGACCCCAGAAACTAGACTTATATAGAATTAACAAGCAAGTAAGTATAATCTATTGTTTATGACAAGTAACAAATAAACAGCCTTGGCAACAGAGTTATTTACCCATGGACCATGGATAGCACAGGAAACACCACCAACAATTAATTATTTCCCACTTCAAACAGAGCTGTCCACAACCCTAATGTGAAAGGATCACATTTGAAAACAGATAACATGACTCTGTCTCTATGGTCCTTCTTTTCTGGACACTTACCAACTGATGATCGAGCTTACTAATTCAAAATTATAGTTTCTCCACTCTTTCTCCATTACCATCAAAGTCCAAATACGGACTTAAGTTATCTTATTCTTCTGTCCTTATGTTTAGATTCATCATTTGTGAAATTCAAAATTGTCAGGGAAAATTACCAACACACCTTCTGTATTATAAGCAACAATACGTATACCCCTCTTCTCCTGTGACAGTCATTTTCTTTTAGTAGAGGCCATAGCTGTCCCATGTTTGAGGTCTCCTTTGCTTAGAGCTGCCATTGTAGTAGATAAGCCAAAATTTGTGCTTCCCATGTCCTTCTTAATGATATTCTTCATGAAACTGGTGTCTTTTATTTGCTATTTAACAGCTCCAAACACATTTCATGTTCTTCTTTGTAAGAAGTCCTGATCATGGGCAGATAGTAGCTGGGAGGCTCTGTATCAGGAGAATAGAGAGACAGTAGATCTGTAAAGAGCAATTTTGTTCAACAAAACAACCCTAGGGAAAAAAAAATTAAATTGCTGCTCTATTCCCACACATCCCCAGTGTATCCCAAACATGCCAAAATAAGTAAGAAACACATGCTGCTCTCACTCTGTAGAGCAATCAAGGTAGGGCTCTTGAACCTCTGAGAGGACACAGTCACAGAGCAGATATACAGAGAAACATGAACATTTCTAACCAAGTTAAACTAACTCTGGCAAGTTCTCAGTTTCTCTTGTGTTTCCTTCAAAGTAGGTTCAGTCACTACAGGAAACTTTAGTCACATGAAGTGATAGATGGCAAATTAAATCAAAGCCACAACATCTTTCACAACTGCTGCCCTTAACTTGTTACCACTATAAATTGCTCCCACTGACAACAAATTCTCATTTTTAATAGACTCTGGCTTTTGTTCATTTTTGGGTCATATTTTTAAGCAGTCGTAATATTTCTGAACTGCTAGTCCAAAATTTTCTTTTCCCTTCTATTTTGGTTGTGTAAGAGTATTTCATATGTTTGGCTTATTAACTTTATGCTGTCTTGGAAGTGAAGGCAAAAGTTCTGCTTCAAGGCATAATTTGCATGTAGCTGACAGCAGCAATTCATCAGGTTCTTGGACTTAAATATATATAAGAATCTGGGCTTCAGTTTAATTTCTAAATCAAGTAAACCTCCAAAGCTTTTTCAGACAGCATTTCCTAAAAAAAAACCAAAAACTAATAGTTAAAATATTATAATTGTCACAGTATCACTGCATTATGTAGGCTGTAAACAGGGCTATATGCATTTAAAATCATAAAAAGCCTCACTGCCTAAGGTAAATTGTGACAGAATATTATCTATAGATTCATACACATATTCACCCTTTGATATCAGACCTCAAATCTACCTGGGGGAAAGTCTGGGATTTCTAATTTGTAAGATATTCCTAAGAAGACAATTTAAAAATTCTATACTTTATGAGCATTTAAATTACATGTGTTGGTTTATTAAACTTATACTATTACTTTGTATTTTATTTAGGCAACCTTTCTTTTCCAGCAAGGTCACCTCAAAAAATCACCTCAAAGAGAATTAAAATTTCCAGACAAAGCATTAAACATACGAAAACCCCCAAACACCTGAATCGCTCTCTCAGATGAAGTTAATGGAGGGGTTCCCTTGGTTTTGCTTCTGGTACATTTTAACTCTTCAGAGTCAAATGCAGCCCAGAGTAGTAGTAGGAATATGGACAACAAAGAACATCATCACATCTAGATACTCCAAACCTCTGTTTGACAGAGGTATAGAAACTAGAAACTCTTTACAGCTGTCCCAACTGCATTTGTGCTTTCATCCTCTACTGAAGAGGTGCCAAAGTCCCAGTTCAGGCTAAATCCCATTTTGGCAGACTTGGATCTCCCTCCACAGGTCAGCTCTGAAGCACCCCCCACATCTTCCTCCTGTCAGCCCACCAGTTGAAAATAAGTCTAGCACACTAAACTGGCAGGTTCAGATTTTGCCTGAGGTCAGTGGAATTAAGGTCATTTTTTTGTCCAAGAGTATCCTGGTTTCTCCAAAACTCACAAATTTTACTTTGCTTGATTTTTTGTTGTTTGGTTTTTGGTGGGGTTTTTTGGGGGTTTTTGTTTGTTTGTTTGTTTGTTTGTTTTTTGTTTTGTTTTGGGTTTTTGGTTTTTTTTTTTTTTTTTTTTTACTACAGCATATGCACTGAAGCCTAAGACTTGTGGGACCTTCATTCTTCATTTACCTGAAGTGGTTCAAAATCAGATCAGCTATCAGTGAATGAAGGTGTATTGAAGCTGTGCCTCTGTGCTGTGGCCAGACTGACTCTGCACTAGCCAGGGCTGTTCTAGGACACTTGATGAGAAAGGGGGCAATCCTGAGCACCAGCCACAGTAGCCAGGATCTATCTACTAAAATACGAACTGAGTCTGGAGCAAGGACTGCACTCAGCTTTTCATGCCTGCCTGCAGCACTCGCCACCATAGTACAAAGTGTTTTGTTCCTTCTCTTACTCTCCTTTCAGCTGATTATTAAAGTACACACAGGCCCTTCTCCAGAGAGCAAGTTGAGAACATTCCCACACAAAACAACCTCCTAGCTGTGGACATGGTACTTCTGGAAAGTTCCAACTTGCTACCAGCTCTACACAGGCTCAGCTGTGTTTGCAGGCAAGGGCTTTGGTTCTGGCCCACATTTGCAGTTGCAAAGGGGCCCCAGGACATTTCTGTTATTTCAACATATACCAAAGATTATCATGGCAAATGATATGACAATTATGCCAATTAGCTGAGGTACAGGCTTGTGGTCTGAGATGCACAGTGTACATGACCATGTCTGGACTGATTATGCTAAGTTTAAAAAAATTGTAATTCAAATGTCATTATTAATCAAAATTTCCTTTTAAAAATATCAAAACAGGAGAACTCAATCGTATAATCAACACAGTTTGACAATACAGTGTTTTATTGATTATCTGTTTGACTGACAGATACAAAAAAAATTAGGCTGTCTGCTATTTAATTCAATCCTTGATTAAGTTTTGTGTTATGTTTTCTTTTCCCTTGTGAGGATATAAACAATGGATTTGTAATGGCCAGTTAGTTACAAACCCCATGGCTAAAATTATTAATAGTCTCATATTTCACCTGTTGCTTTATTTTATTTAAAGAAAATAATATAAATAACAAATAAGTTGCTAATAAATTTCAGTTTGGAAGAAGCTGAAATTAATATTTGTAGAATTTTTGTCTTCTGTGAGGCCTTTTAACTAAGCAATTAGAAAGTATGAAACCACTGATTTACATATATTCTTTTCATCAAACATACATTTAGACAATGTTTGTATCATTCTTATACATTTATTTATTTTATGAAATCTAGAACAGGAATTTATCTGATCTTGCAGTTTATTCTTTATTTCAGTCTATAATATGAAATGACATTAGTCTACTTTGGTAATTTGTCTAAAAGGAAACAAACTGAACTTTCAGGAAATATTAGGATAGCTCTTTGGGAGGGCAAAAGTAAAAAGAGATGGAGATGCACCTTAAGGCACCATAATTAGTTGCTGGTATGAAATTAATTAACATCTGGCTGGTGTTGGCAACTACCGCCATTATTGTGGTGTCATGTTACATGATAAGTAACAGAAGACAAATTTCTAGAAGAAAGAAGATCTGTTTTTCTGGGCCTGTTCCTACCAAATAGAAACATAGGAAGAAAACCACACAATGTATTTGTTGTCCGGTTTATAAATGGTTTTATCTTGGATGATATCTATTTTTTTTTCCTTAATTTTTTTCTAAGACTATAAAATCTCTTTAAAACAAACTAAATTACTTTGTAGTCATGTTTTTGTTTGCACTATACATACCAATATCACACAATAGCACATCCAATATTCACTAGTGCAATTAAAGTTTTACTTGCTGCTCAAATTAGCTGTCATTGGATGTTTCAGTGTTTTGAGGACCATGGTCTTGATTTAAAATTAAGTTATAAAATCCAGTCTCTGCTTTTCTCAGTATATGCAGTTTCCCCATATTTCAGCCATCTTTCCAAGAGAGTTTCCCAAATTAAGCAGAAACAAATATTACTATATTGTATACTGTGCTAATTACTAGAATTGAAGCTACTATCATTGCAAAAACTGGATTTGTTTAATAAATGTCATACTTTTTTCCATGTCTCACTCTTTTATGATTTATTTGTGGTAATCTTTCAGGTGAAGCTTTCCCTGCTTGTTCATACACTAACCTTTCAGAAATCTAGACTCAGCTATGAAAACAAAAGAACAAGAATTCTAACCTGATGGAAGGAATCTGTTCATCACAGAAGCATACTTTTTTTTGTGTTCCTGATTCAAATCAGTTCTTAAATCCATTCAGATATTACAGTTTCAGAGGAGCACTAAAGTAGAAAACACTCGCACTGTAAGTCCAAGAGTTATTAAATCTAAGGGAGATGGAGCTTTTATCAATAGAATTAGTGTGGTTTTTTTTAACACAAACAGGGTAAATTCTGAACTATATCAAGCTCTGCTTGTGTATTCCTGTTTTTCTTTAAGTAGCTGCACTGTGATTATAAATTCATTCTAATTATGCTTTCTGCTTGGTAGTATGCCAAAAGGTCTCTTCTTCATCTACTCTGCAATGTTCCTGCTTCTTTCTGTTCTGCCTCAGTAGCTTTAGAACCTGCCATCTAGGTACACACACAACGGCAGATGCATATAACTACACTCTTCACAGAAAAACTTCTGTCCCCAAGGCAAAAATAGAACAGATTGATGGGATCAGTATTAAACTGGTTCCCTCTAATGAGTTAAAGACTCCCATCTGTTCCATATACTAATGTGGTTGAAGTCTGCAAGGAGAAAAAAAGATCAATACAAATTTATGGGCTCTTCATAAGCATTAAATTAACAGCAGAAAAATGCAGGGTTGTGTGAAAGAGATGCTCATGATCCTCCACTGAGGCTTATAAAGCTAACTGAGCACAAAATTATGTAATTATGGTGTTAAATAAGACTTCTAGGGTAAAGTACCTAGAGGATAAATTAAAAAAAAGATGCTTGCTACAGCTTAAAAAATCCTTTTCAGAAGGAAGTTTGCACCATCAGTCTACTACCATTGAGTATCAGCTACCCTCTCACCTCTCACTCTCTCCCTTTCTGCTTTTCCAGTTTTTCATTTTAATCTTCAGCATTTCCAGCTCCCCCATCTAATTCCCTGCCCTTGTGTTTTTCCCCAGATCTTTACTTCATCAAGGTATAATTTTTTGGTACACAGAGTCAAAAGTTTGTTACTTTTCCCCTTTGGACTTTTGGCCTCTTTCAAAGATGCTTTTAAAGTCCTAATGATTTACTGTGTCCTCCAGCTGGTAAGTCAAACAGTCCTTCCAAACTTCAAAGTACAAATGGTATGTGTTGAGTCTATTGACATGTAGAACAACAATATTAAACAGACAAACTAAAAAAGGCTTCAGTTCCTGCTGAAGCCAACCAAAATATAGACAAGCAGTATTGCTAGCCTAGATCCCCCCAAAATTCAAGTCCTCAGTCTTTGCTGTTTCATCCAAGCCTAGGAGCTGTCCACCAGGTCTGGTGGTTGTCCTAGACACAGCCAAAGAGCATCTTTCTCTTCACCCAGTGGATCTTGCAGAAGGTTTTTAGTGACATGACCTGTGTCCAATAGATGAAGAGTCAGTGATGCCATGACCTAGCCTAATCTTTTAATCAGAGCTTCTCCTAGGAGATAGGATAATAGGTGTAAACCTTCTCTGTCTTGAAGAAAAAGTGCTCAAAAGGCAGAAATCCTCCCATCTGCTTCAATCACAGGCAATTTAATTAGAAAGAAACACTGTATCTACATTTTGTATGCTATAAAAAGAAAAAAATTGGAGTAATGGCAGCATTTTTTAAAATGTCTAGGAGAACATGCTATGAGTTTAATAAAAAGACTTATGAAACCAAACCCTTTGGAGGAATATAGGCAGAAAAAGACCCTTTTCCATCTCCCCAGTGGTCAGCTGTGAAGTCTCTTTCCTGCTGAGCCCAGGCAGTAATACTAATGTGAAGAATTGTCAGTCAGCACAGCAGCCATGGCAAATCATTAGGTAGGGAAGCGGGACTTTCTGGATCTAAATGTCTTCTCAATCTCCCTCTACTCAGCAGAAAAAAAAAGGTTTCTGTACTGCAATAGTCTTGCTTGGTAATAGGTCAGAAGTATTTTTATGAATATAGCTTCAAGTACTGCTCCTAGGTGTCAGGGGCATAAATGGAATTTTAGATCTTAATACTATAATTAGAATGTTTTCAGGAATCAGTATTTTCTTTGCTTTTACAGAACTACCTAATTCTCAATACAAAGGACTACTTTCCATGTGCAGTTACAGCAACAAACGTGGACAAAAACATTGTGTTTTGGAGATCACGTAAGTTTAGAGAGGGGCTTTGTTTTCTATTTCTTAGTAAGATGCTGATAAACAGTGCCAGCCTTTACTGTAGTATAGTTAGCTTTGACACTGAAGAGTCACATACGGATTAAAATCAACACTGAAAGTAAGCATCAACTGTGCATCTACAACTTGGAAGTTAAGGAAGGCAGCTTCTCTAAATGAGAAACAAAAAAGCAGTGCTTATTGCCATTTTTTTGCAGTTCGGTCAATTTTTAAAGTTGGTTTTGCTTACAGAGGTAGCAGAATGGCTGTGGCTTGATTTGTAGCGAAACCTTTTTTTAGGTTTGGGGCTTTTCAACTGAATCCATTTCTTTTCTCCTCACCTGCTTCGTAAAAAAGTACTAGGGACCTTTATTTATTCTTCCAGGTCTTCAGATTGCAGAGAAAAATAATTGTATGTACAGCCCCAGTGAGATCCCTGCTAACAATCTGCATTACGGGCAGAGAAGTTAGAGTAGGAATTTAGAGATGGTGGAATAAGTAAAACAAAACCTATAAGGTCATCAGAAAAACACTGATGAAAAGCCTCAATGTTCAGAAGCCTTTCATCCTTTTAGATGCTCAACATGGGTGAGGATCTGTCTGGCTAAGAATCACCATTTATCAACATTTTCCAGGTGCCCACTAATACCCCATGGTTATAAACAGTCTAATGTTTTTATGCTGCTAAAAGACAATGAGTGAGTGAATGAGTTCTGGTGAGCAGAGACAGAGGGAAGAGTGGAAAGTTTCCACATGCTGTTTTGAGCCATTACATGTGTCAGTATTTCCACTACGAGTAATGACTCAGAGCCAAAGGAGATAACTGCAAAACACATCATCAAAATCAAATTACAAGGTGAACATAATTTGTTTCTTGGTATGGACACAATTTCTATGTTCTGGTTTACTGGGAAGCTCTTTGAATCAAGGCATTCAGACTCTGTATTGAGATGTATTTACAATCTTGAGTAAGTTTTGGTGTTTAGAGATCTCTGACCAAGTTCAGAAAAATTTGTCCATGTGTTTAATTAACTCTATAGAACTTTGGGAACTACTGTCATTCTCCTTGCAACCATTGCACATCAGTTGTAACCAAGCTAAAGACCATAGCTAAGGTCCTAGGTCCCTGTTGCTGCTCAGATCCTCTCAGCTGGACCAAGATCTGAGCTAAGATTGTGAGTCAGGTTAGCAGGCTGCACACCAACCCAGCAGAGAAGCTTTGAGTGCTGCATCCAAGAAGGCTATTCCTGAAAGCACCACAACTCATTCCAACCTGATTTAAAGGTCTTCCTCCTTCCAGACTCTTTCATATGCATGCATCTTCCTCCAGAACTTGTTGAGGTTTAGGAATGTTCCAGCTCCTTTTGTTAGGTCTTGTCTCCCCATTACAATTACTGGATAATAACAGAGTTACAAGGTGCTAAACAAGCTGGTTTGCATACAAGCTCTGGGAGTGCTGCACAGACTAGCCCAGGCCTTGGCTGCCTGGTTCTCTTGTGCCTCCACCTGTGCTTCTTCCCCACATCCCCTCACCAGAGCTGGACTGAGCCCTCTGCACAGTCTTTTCACTACTGTTTGCTTCTTTTCCCCTTTCGGCCTCAAGTGCAGCAGTCTTCATTTCCCTCATGAAGCCATGGGAGCAGAGGTGGTGAACAAGCAGGGTTGTATCAGAATGTATGGGTGGGTGAGGGGGACAGCTAATGCAGATTCAGCAGTTCCTCCACTTCAGGGAAGGTGGAAAAACTCTTGCTGACATTCTGCTCCACCACAGGGTGAAGCTTCTATCAGCTAATGGCTATGGCCCCTTTTGTCATCCAAATGAGACAGAGGAGTGACAGAGGCCCAAAAAAGGGGAGAGGTTCATGTCCCAAGTCGCATATCTAAAAATGTGCAGATTGCTTGACTAGAAGGTCCAATAATATTGAGATCTTAACCACTGTGGGATAATACCATTCTCAGCACAGTCAGGGATGCTGACAGTGTCCCTCTTCACTGAAACAGGACATCTTTAAACATCTCATCAATCCTTGATTCAGAAGGAGCTATTGATCTTTTAGTCTAAACCCTGGAACAAAAACGTCACCTATTGTACTCCATATTATCCCTGAACTCTGGCGGAATCTGAATCAAATATTTCAGAAATATGTCCAGCCAGGTTTCTCAAAATTCTAGCAGTGGGAATTACACCACATCTACCTCAAATTATCCTCCTCCTGCTCCAGGAAATAGGCATATTCACCATTTAAAATATCTGCAACTTGTTTAAAGTTTTTATTTGCCTAGCAAAAATCCCAGTCCTGAGTTTTGTGCTGTCACATTAAAGAGCTGTTGTTTATCTGAAGCTTTTCCTACATGTAGGTATCTGTAGGCAATGAGGAAATCACATCTGCAACTTTAATAATTTAAGGTAATTTGTTCATGTTTCTACCTGTTCTCCACACTACAGCCTAGAGTCTTTCAAAACCTTTTCAGCTTTTCAGAAGAATTCTCAAAATCAGGACCTCAGAGCTGAAGGGTTCCAGTGATGGCCTTGCCATGACACAGGAACCTTGCCTTTCCTCCTACCTGTGCCTTTGCTGATACCTCCCAAGGACACATTAGCTCTTTGGCTAACTACCTCAAAGGGCACGCCTATCGTGCTAATTGTACCTTCCTCCTAAGACCTTTGCAGTGTCAGCATAACAGTGTCCTATCTCAAAAGTGGAATCTACATTCTTTGTTTCAAAATCCAGTCTTCAGTTGTCTTCAAAGGCCCACAACTCAGATCGACCCACTTACACAATAATCCAACTCATTCCATATGCCTAGCTTGTCCCTCTCTTGGTTGACTTACCCAGTAGCTTGAGGGCACCTGCAAATTTTGCAGGCAATAATTTCCTATTTTCTCCCAGTTGATTGATACAGGTATCAATACAGGTATTAAGAATGCCTTTAATTTACTCACAAGGTACACGTTTGATAAGAAAAAGCACATTTACAGGGAAGATTAGCAGGCAAAAAGACTCACATCTGCCTGTAATCCAAACCAGTTCAGTGCACAAGAGAGAGGACCAACACAGAATAAAGCACATACTTTTGCTTTTACTCTGTACAGGCAATGTAATTCAGACACTTTAGACAACAAAATATTTTAAATTCCCAGTCCCTCCACCCACCACAGTTGGTGGGTAGCTCCTTTACCACAGTTCCTCATTCAGAAATAGCTTTTTGTCTTAATAAACTACATATTCTTACTCTTTATTTAAGTGAGACAATCCAGTTCCAAAGCAGCAACTCAATTCCATCTTCTTTAAATACAATGGAAACTTTCCAGATAGTTCATTAGATGCAGGATGAGATTCATGAGATCCTTATTCTTTATTGTAATTTCCCAAATGTGTATTTATAAAGTGTGTACTAAATTTCAAAGTTGATTGTTTAAGCAGGACAATTTTATATCTCTGGTCCCCGACAGAGATCCTGAGACTTTCAGAAGTTTAAAGCAGAAGAAATATACAGGCAAATTCAAAGACAGCTAATCTTTCTTTGTCATTTTTACTGTCGTGTTCAGTAATCAGAAAGCTTGAAAAGCAGTTAATTAGATCAAACAGATCAGCTCTGAAAGCAACAAGTGATTGCCACCATCCATTCCCAGACACACAGCTAACCATGCTGACCATTGGCAGCCCAAAAGTGATTACCCAAAAGTGATTACTCAAAAGTGATAAGCCCTTGAAAAAATCATCTTTCAGTCTTCCACCTCCCACATTTGTTCATGGCACAAGCCAGCCTCTGTGAGGTTATCCTGAAAGTAAAACAAAGACATGGCAATTATTCAGGCATGCTGATGCTGAAACACATGGTTCTTCCCTGAAGGGAGAAATCAGACTCCAATCTTACAAAACAAGCAAGCTGCTTCTCTCAGGGGCTTGCAAAAAGATAAACAGGGGGATCAAAAGAAACCTCAGCAGATGTTAAGTGCCACTAAGGGATAATTCATGACACCCTAGGAGTATATTCTGCTAGGAGAATATATTCTACACTACACAGCAGAATCACAGTACCCTACTATTCACATGGAAAGAAATCAGGTAGTCCATCAAAAGCCATCATGGTTATGTATTTTATTCCCCTGCCCTGAGCTTAAAGTATTTTAAAAACTTTCTTTCCCCCATCAATATTCACAAATGACCTGGGGAAAAATATGAAAAGTTACAGAAATGCTTTAATTAAATAAAATAGTGAAATGAATCCCTGCAGTGAATGGCAGGGAAGTTAGAATGAAGACAGAACACAAAAATTACTAGAATACTGGAAAACAGAAGGAAATAATTATGATTAAGCAATGAAAAAGACTCCCTGTAGCACACATAATAATAAAACCATTTACAGATTACTAAGAAAACATTCCATTACTATAATTGAGGGTATCTGTCATTTTGTGGGTGCAAAATTTGGAATATCCGCAGCAAAACCTTAAGGGGGCAGAGTTCAATCTCTTTCTAGTTGAATGCGGTCTCAAAGTACCACATGTTCCTGTTAAAAGCTGCTGGGAAAGCAAAACACACATTGCAAGCCTTCTCTTTTCCAAAAGAACGTTTCATTCAGGGTTGGTAGCTCTCTATTGTGAAATTCTCAATTTAAAGTATTTTACTTTACTTATTTTAAAATAAGTAAATAATTAATTTACATTGTCTTATATTTCTGCTCTCCTGGCATTTATTATAGATTTGTATTTGGAGTGAAAAGTGGGGGTTGAGTTCGCATATTTTTATGCTCGTTACTTTACATAGGCTTCTCTCTGTGACACATGATAGCTCTGGTCTTCAGTAGACTTATTTTGCTATCACACCTGTGCCCAGAAGTGCTAGAAAACTGCCATGTTGTTTGTGAGAAAGATGGTTAAATCTACTCATGGCCCTACAGAGCAGGAGATCTAATTTATTATCTGGAGTACAGTTGAGTTGCTAGGATCACCAGCTGTTCTAAACATAAAGCATGTAGCTTCACCCTTGGCACGCATTCCTCCATTTCTCCTAGAGATATTTTTTTTTTACAAATCAGAATGGGAATTGTGGGAACTCCATTTGTATATCAAGCATAGGATTCAATTAGCCAAGCTCATCTCCCTTGCTCAATTTTGAGAAATCACCAGTGATTTAGAAGCATTTTTGCACAGAGACGTGGGAGCAGCTGTTTACAATCTCACTCTGAAGTAACTCAGTTTCCAGCCAGTCTTTCTCAAAGGTATTATAGAAATTGCAAGTGTCAGAGCTTTGAAAGGGCACAGAAAAAAAAAAAAGAATTATTTTTTTCATTTATTAATCTATCATAGATGAGAATAGCAGTAACCATTTGCTGGATTTTATATAGCTGAGCCACTCTTCTCTCAACTGCATTACTACAAACAGTTTGAAAGCATGTTAAAGAAAGAAATGCATACTAACAGAGAAATGCTTTAATCAGAGATTGTAAAACTAAACAGAATGCCAGATGAACCAGGTCTTGTTCATCTGTAAGGGCTGCAGTTATGCCATTAGCTTTACCTCACTACAGTTTTTTCAGGGCAATGGGGAGTTTCATGTAAAAAATCAATGGTTCAATCTTGCCCTATAAACATCAGGTAGCATAGCTGTCTACAGCATTCTGGCAGATTCAGGACAAGATGGATGATTCTTTCTTTGAAATTTGCTCTCTGAAAGCAGAAAAATGACCAGAGGGTAGCATATTAAAAACAGCACAGTCTTAAAAAAAAAACAACAAAAAAAAAAAAACAGTCTAGAACAATTAGAAAAGTCAAGTACATTGTCTACTTTTTCCTAATGCAAACCGATAGCCACTCCCAGTGTAATTTGTATTGTCCAAGCTCAAGGATTTACCAAGTAAAGCAGCAACAAACACAACCTCCACAACGCAGATGAGGTGCCTCATAATAACATACCACCAAGGCAATTCTTTGCAAGCAAATATCAACCCTCAGGCTTCCAAGGCAAGGGAAGCAACCCTGGCTCCTAAGGAGCTGGGGCAGATCACCATATGAGCAGGTACAGACTGCTGGGTAGAAAGAGAGACAATGGCATTGATTTGAATGTTTAAGTACTGACTATCACTCCACTCTTACTGAAAGGTGGAAACCCCTGAAGAAGCCACTGACTGCTCTGGGGGCACTGTGAGAGTTCTGGACATCACATTGTCACAGAGGTTCCCTGTGTGACATCCCTCGATACCAGTAACAAGATGCAGGAAGTATCAAGTCTCAGTTAAACTCACATGTAGGTGGAAAAGAGGGTGATGACCTCAGCTCTAGCCATAGTCAAGCAGATGAAGTGTTCTGTACTGTGATTGACTTACCAAATCTTCTCAAAGATATATCCTTTTTAAACTGTGACCCTTCCCTTGCAGCATCAAGATGATAGGTGGTCCTCTGCCTGTTACACCCTCATTGCCTAAGATGTGCTATATAATTATTTCAGATTGATTTATATACAGGTGATGAATTACAACTCTGTAGCCACTCTTCCCCTTCTACTTCTATTTAATGTCTAAACATTTCATACAGTATATTTCCAATTTAATTGAAAAAGTTACTGTTGCTCCAACTTTATGGAACATTAGTACCTCACTGAGGTGCAAACTGCAGATTTATTTATAAATGGCAGGTGCAATGACACATTTCTTCAGTCTATACAAAATGACAAGATGACTCATGATTAAGTCATGGCTCCTAGACATAAGAGAAATGCTTAAATGCCTTATCTTGTGCTCAGAAATGTGCTACAGTCATGGTGTTCAGTGCCCCAGCAAGGTCATATATTTTGTAGCCAAACAAGAGTATTGCAGAATGCCTGAAACAGCATCTGTACCCTCTTTTCACTCTGGGAAATCAAAAAGGAGTCTTCCAATATAGCATTGCCCTCCAGGCTATTGTATGAAGAAGTAAATCCAAAACAATGAACTTAGAGACGGTGCATCTTTTAATTTGGCCATTGAATACTTCATAAAGATATTGCCCAAAATCTGTTGTGTCTCAAAACCATACATGGCTTAGACACCCACGGAAATTCTGTGTAGGGGATGAAGAAGAAGTGGAAATTTGACCCTTTATGGAGTAACAGAGAGTAGCAGAGATGAGTCAGCCTGTAAGGAACTGATACAACTCTGCATTCAAGGTCACCATAATGAAATTACAGTGTATATTTGAAGTAATCAGAAGGCCACTCCAATGTTCATTTGGCACAAGATACTCTCTTATCAAAAGAATCAAACTTTGAGAGCCCAAAATAGACTTCTCACATTTCTGTGCAGCTTCAGTTTAATACTCTAAATTGCTCGTGCTTGTCCCACAATGGCAATGTAATCAAACAAATAAAGCTTATTCTCTAATGTAATTTATCCAAAAAATGTTCCATAACAACCCCTACACTACAAGAGTATCCAAGTACATGAAGTATCTTCTGAACCTGCAGGTGACTTTGAGTCACTGTCTTGATGTCAAAAATGGAAAAGGAAATTCATACTGACTTGTAAATTAGAGAAGAAATAATACAAAAAGCATAATGCCTGCATATCTATGGAAGCCTTTTATCAAACAATATTAATATATTGTATACAGTTAATATTAATTTAACTGTATAGTGGCAGAAAATATTTATGTGGCTGAAATTTTTTTAAGAGGCAATTCAGTACTAAGTAACTTAAAGCTAAATTTCTTTATTTGTCATGTTGGAAACACAGGAGTTGTCTGCCTCTCACCCCACTGTCACTGGTGGGGTGAGAGGTAGAAAAGGTCTTGACTCTGTGAAACCCTGCTCAGTCATAGCTAAAACATCCTTTTTGTTATCAACACTGCTTCCAGCAACAATCCAAAATACAGACCCTTTGTAGCTACTATGAAGAAAATTAACTCTGCCCCAAGGAAAACCAACACACATACACAGTTTGAAAAGTAGTCTTCTCTAGAGATTTTTTTTTCTTTCCATTTACAGGAGTCAGACTTCCTTGGGTAGTGAAGAGATACAGAAAAAGCTGTACAGCTAAAATGAGTACACCAGCTGATGAGCCTGGAGGTGTCCTGCACACATTTACTGACATAGCAGGGGCCGTCACTATAAAAGTGCCTTAATTGTAAAGGCTACTACTGAAAAGGCAAATTCCCTCTTCAAGGGAATATAAATTTAGCAATGTTTGAATTTTGGCTTAGGTAGGAGTTCTGTGCAAAGATGTGGAAAGAATACTGTTACCTTAAAAAGCCATAATTTTTACTAAAGACTAGGTAGTTTTCAGGTGCATTTAACCATCAATTTAGCACTGCTTATCAAGTTGTTCCCCAAAATATATTTATATAAAGAAGTGGAGTTTGGGGTTTTTTTTTAATGCATTAATGCTGCTTTGACTTTCCACATTGGCACTTTATTTCAGCAAAATGTCACTTAATTTTCACTGATGTCTTTTTGTAAGGATGGCAATAAAACAAACAAACAATTTGGTGTTGGACTTGAGTCACAAATGTGTAGTATGTCACAAATACACCCCAGTGACTTTCTTGTCTGGAGAAGAGACATCCTGGGGGAAACCTAACAGCAATTTTCCAATAGTTAAGAGAAGATAAGAGACAGAGCCAGGTTCTTTAATGAAGGAATGTTGGACAACAATTGACAGTAGCCACTAATTGAAACAGAGGAAGATCCAACTGGATATAAGGAAAAAAAATACTATGGCTTTTCAAGCTTTCAGTCACTACAGAGAATACCATGTTTGAATGCCCTAATGACAGAGAGGTCTTGAAATTCCCACATGAGAGGAGTTGTTTTCTGGCTCACCAGTACCTGAAAACCACATATTGCCTTTCTCCATCAGTGGAATTTCTCTTAGGAAGGTTCAAAATGCATCTCAAGAATTTATTGTTATATTTATAAATATGTTGTGCCTTTTTTCTGCTAAGAGGAAGAAGAAGAAAACTACTGTTTCCACAATAAAATTATTCTTCTTTGAAAGGCAAAATCTCATAAAGTCTGCTCTGTAATCCAGGTACCTTGATGACAAAAATGCCTTCACTCCATGAGTAAATGTCTAAAGAACAGCAGACTTTACGCTGCTTTTATTGATTTTGGGCTTTGCTGTGTTCTGTCTAGTTTGTACACAGAGTCAGCTTTTCACTTTATCTTTTCTCTGTGCTACTCAAATGGAAGACATTGTACAAATTAGAATTGAGATCCTTAAGATTAAGATTCATAGTTATGGGCTTTGTCAGTGTCTTTAAGTAATTTAATAAAGCAGTGTATCTGTCAGGTTGATGGACATTGTTCAGATTAGTTCAGCTTTTGAAGATACACCAGGCTAATTTCTCCAAGTGAAGACCACATGCTGCACAGAAGAAGAAAAAAAAAAAAGAAATTAATATTCATAATATTTCAGGAAGGCAAAAATTCATCTGTGAGAGGATATTATAGTAAGGGAAATTTATTTTCTCTTCCATATCTTTAAAAAGTCCTCATAATTGAAAGATGTATTTCCTTTTTTTCTTTCTTTGTTTCTTTTTTTTTTCCCTAATATATCTCTTCCACTTACCTGAAAGCACACAATATTTCTTTTGTATTGCTTTACTGGCAGCAGAGAGTAAAGGAGGACAGATGGAGCACTCAGCAGTATCCCTCAGCACAGTTCACAAGAACCTTTGCTACACCAAGACTGGCGTAAAGGAAGAGTCATAACTTGGAGGTCCAGCATTCCAATTGTAGGACTTTGACCTTTCCCATCTTCCACCCCTTTGGTCAGCACAGAAAAAGTTGCCAAAGGTCCATGGAAAGATCCTTTATCACATGTGTAGCTGCCTCCTGCTTAACCAAGATTCTGGTTTCCTTATGACAACCCCACTGGTTGAGAAAATTAAACACTTACTCTAAGGAATGTTCATACTAACAGTTATTATGAGCGCTCAAAGAAAGGACTTAAGTCAAAATATGGATTGAAAACAAAATTAACCATAGCTTGTGGTCAAAGGTATTTGTGGCTAAATACATCAGTAATCATTTAACCACTCACTCACTTTTGTGTGTTCAGATGGCATTCAAAGCAATTGAAAGTTTTCACTGATTAGACTGTTTATCCACAGGTATCCAAAGCATTTTGTAAAGTCAAAAATACAAAAACAAACTGACTCTGTGTTTAGATACCTGGCTCCTTGCATTTTTGGGGCCATGTGGTGAAGTTTCCAAATATTTTATACTTGTGTATTGCTTCACACATTATTTTGAACAGCCATGCCTGTGACTCTCCACCTCGGGAGCCAGAAAAGCTCATGACTAAGAGTGTGGGAATTATCAGTCATTCACCTTGGTGACTCTTGTTTTCTGCATTATAAATCAGAAATAATAAATCAGAAAAAACTACCATTTTTTTCTGAAACATTTTAAATAATATGGGCTTTATCTACAGTCAACTAATTCTACAAGCCATATATTGTAGCCTGGCCTACTGAGGTTCATGGGAAAGTGCCTGTCTATTTCAGAAAGGACATATTTTTCACTCACTGACTTGAACAACAGATTGCTATGGCCCTGTTGCTATGACCGAATTCAACAACTATTACTTTTTAAAACTCTCTTGCTATTTACTTGAAGCACAAAACAATTTGCCATGTCAATTCTATCTCAGTGGATAAGCTTAGGCTTAACACCTATGGTTATTGGCAGAGCCTCACGTTTCAGCTGGGTCTGTAGGTGAGTGTCTGTTGGTGCAATATATCCATCACACATCCTAGAACAGATGTAATAGGCAGCAGACAGTGTTTTCTTGAACTGATGTATTAAAGTTATATGCATGCAGTTGCTGCTTACATTAAACCCTCAGAAAACATCTCTTCTAGAAAGTTTTTTACATTGTTTTAATATCTTTTTAGACTTTCAACACCAGCATGTGGGAAAACTCTGTCAGCAATTAAAAGGATCCGGCATGATTACTGAATAGGTATTATTAGATTCTTGTATATTCACTGAGGTTTTACAAAGTTCTGTGTCGAGCCACACAACTTCATTTTAGATGACTGAAAGTACCCCATTCTGACTTACCATAAATGAAGATGAGTTGGCTTCTGTCAGGTTAGAACAAACAGGAAGAATTACATTGCTCACCATTTAGCACCATGAGAAATGTTATACTTGATAGAAACTATTTTGATAATGATTCATTGCATTAATTTAATAATAATTCCCTCTTCCTTTTATAAGAAGAAAATATCAGCTTTCTGGCAACAAACAGAGAAATAATAAATTGGGGCAATAATTTGAATAAGAACACACTAAAATCTTGGCCAGCCTATTTAAGTCCAGATACCTACAACTGGATAAAGTTTTATCCAACACCTCTGCAGAGGTACAGGTACAGAGGTACAGAACCTGCACTTCCTCTTTCCTCAATCAGCTTGAGATCCATCATACTTGAAAATTAGGCCTTTTGTTATGCAAGTGTCATCTCAGATATAAATTATTTTAAGAATAAGGTTATAGCATATTTCTTCTCCTTTCACTAGAAGACAATATTTAAACTAAGAAATAGGTTAGAACTTGGTATAGTACATAAATGTATTCTGAGTGCCAAAGAAGATAAAGTGGGAGCAAAAATGGTTGAACCAGTTCAGGAAAGATTAATCCACTGGGAGATTTTAAATATAAACAGCCTTCAGACCAAGAAGCCCCACTACTACCTATGCTCAGAATGTGAAGGAGATACTACAAGAATCATAGAATCCTAAAATATTCTGAGTTGGAAGGGACCCACAAGGATCACTGAGTCCAACTCCTGGGCAGCCCCAGAAGTCACACCATGTGTCTGGGAGCATTGTTCAAACACTTCTTGAACTCTGTCAGTCTGATGCTGTGACCCCTTCCCTGGGCAGCCTGTTGCAGTGTCCAAGCACCCTCTGGTGAAGAAACTTTTCCTGATATCGCACCTAAACCTCCCCTGATTCAGCTTCATGCCTTGTCCTTGGGGCCTGTCAATGGTCACCACAGAGAAGACATCAGTGACTTCCCCTGCAATTTCCCTCATGAGGATATTGATGCCTGCAGTGAGGTGTCCCCTCAGTCTCCTCCAGGCTGAACAGACCAAGTGACCTCAGCAGCTCCTCATAAGGCTTCTCCTCAAGGCCCTTCACCATCTTTATTCCCTTCCTTTGGACACTCTCTAATAGCTTTATGTCTTTTTTCTACTGTGGCACCCAAAACTGCCCCCAGCACTCGAGGTGAGGCCAGCCCAATGCTGAGCAGAGCAGGACAATCCCCTCCCTTGCCCCGCTGGCCATGCTGTGCCTGATGCCCCCAGGACAGGGTTGGCCATCCTGGCTGCCAGGGCACTGCTGGCTCAACTTGACATCGACCAAGAAAGCTTGCTGCTTAGCACATTTTCCTAATCATTTTTGACTAAATGTAATGGTGGGGGTTTAATAATGGGATATTTAGTCTGACCCAATTCTTTTACTCAATCTTGAGATCAAGAAAGTAAAAAAAGGAAAAATGGCTAAACAAATGAAAGTGCTGGTAGTTGCAGCTTTCAGTGCTCAGTGACCTCCTCATGGCCCTGAACTTTGTCCTGATTTGTATGCACTATTTTTTCATCTGAAATTTTGCAAAATGTTTCAGAATCAAATTCAATTACTTTAAAAGGATCAATAATGTTGTAAGACATCTCAGAGTGCAGAGTGTGCCTGAAATAAATTCTTAACTTCTGTTTTGGAGGGAAAGATATTTGGAATATGCTTGCATGTATGTTCAAAAAATATTAAAGATGTCCCTGAATCAGATTAAGTGCTGGCTCTTTGGGTCCTAATATCTTGGCATGCTGCCAGACAGCAATCTTAGAGATTGAGTCATTTTGTATGGGGAGCCATTCTTCAGATAATGCCCGAGTGAGTCATGAGATCTAATTCCATTAAAAAGAGTCATGAGGCCCACAATCTTAATTACATTTATGCTTCTAAGCAGAGGAATGCTTAATGGAAAGGATAAGAATAACTCATTTTAAGTCTCTTCCAATAGAATCAGAATAGAAGAAGCATTGCCCATACCTGAAATTGAAATATGAATTTCTGCAGTCTTCCAACTCTGAGCTCCACAAGAGCTGGAATGGTCTCAATACCATTAGTGAGATTAGAAATGTGGGGTGTGGGGTGGAAGATGCTAGAAGTGATGGTCTGGTGCTTTCCAGAGATTGTAACCTCTGCCTGTGTCACTCTGGATGAAATCCTCTTAGATAAGCTTTCATGACAAGACAAAACAATTTAATGACTGCTATGTCTAGATAAACATAGACTCAGGCACCACTTCCATTCCTCATACAGGGCAGAATCCATGTTTTTCTGTGCTAATCAAAGAGTAGCCTTGTTTTCTGTGTCAGCCACATGTAACAGCGATGGGGTTTTGCTCAGACAATATAAGAAAAGAAAGAAGTGTATGTTACACCCTGTTAAAAAAGCAATTATTTAGAAGAGCTACCTCATATTTTCACAGCTCCAGGACCCAAAAAGCCCACGAGCAGCCAGAGCTCACTGGGTGTGCTCCTGCAGTGCAACTTTCAGTGACAGGCCAGCAAAAGGACTGCAACATTCATAGATCCTTGAAAATTAGTAACACAGGGGACAAAGTTCAGCTAGCATTTCCATTAGTCATTAAGTGAATCGTTTAATCTCTGAACTCCTCAACTACAATGTTTAACATAATTACTGCATGTTTCTGCAACTAATTAAAAATAGTTATCATTAAAATCTGGTAAAATATACGTAATTTACTACTTCATACCTGGTCTTGACTGAAAAGGTGGTTTAGTGCCTTGACATAAATAATTGGTTGTAAGTTCCAGACTGCTGAAGCAAGCCTCCTATAACAAGATGATCTGTCTTCAAGTCATTTTTGTCTTGACAGTTGCAGACAATGATTTCATCAAGTCTAACACCAAAATGCCCTATTTTCTTCTCAAACAAATCCTAATCTTGTAATCCCAGGGGAAAAAAATAAAGTGTGAAAAAGTAGCACTTCAGTCAGTGAATTTAAAAAGGCTTCAACATACAGTGTTTGTGTCAAAGCAATTAAATTCTAAAACCTCACAGAAAATAATGAAAGATACTGTTGCTTTTGTCACTGATGTAATCTGAAAAATCATCTTTAGTACCTTTAGTTTCTTCAAATCAGATTTAATTTCTTCATACCACTCTGGAAAGTATGCACAGATTCACATTTCATTGTCATTGTGCTGATATTAAGAAGACAATCGCACTGAGCCACAGGCATCTCAGGTTGAGACTATGAACAGAGAGGGACAGGAGAAATGAGTCTTCAAATCTGTTTGGTGTCCCAAAGGATACATATTGTAAAGGATATATCTGGCCAGAGCCATGCAGGATGATTTGCCCACCTTGCCAAAGACAGCCTGCAGTGCAGCCAGGTATGGAGCCTGTTTCTCTCAGTCTCACTCCAGGGTTTTAATATCATCCTTCTGATCCAGTTCTTGCACTGTCACAATTCACTATTTGTAAAAAAATTATGGGATGTAAACACAAAATCTAATTAAATCACAGGTTATACTGATATCAACAGAGAAGTCTGCCTTCCTTCCTGAAATGAGTTATAACCCCTTCTTGCTGCCTAAAAGCTTGTATGCAGTATGCTTATAGAAGTAAGACCAACATAAAAGCTAATAGTAATTCAAACTACTGATGCCAAAAGGTCTCTCCTTTTATTGATACTTGATCACTTGATACTTATTTGTACAGCTGACTGAAACACAAATCTTTCATAAGGCTACCCAAATATATCTCTTACCTCATGCAATTAATTACAGTTGTTTGAAAAAATACCACAGAATTAATTAGGAACATTTACACACAATGGTATTTCTTAAATTATTGGACTAGATTTTTGGTTCTATCTTTTCAGATAGACATTCTAGTGGAACAGAGAGGTCAGAAAGTCCTGCAAGAAAACAATAATAAATACAACTAAAAACCTTCAGAACAGTCCACCGATTCCACCCTCACTTGTGTGCCACTGAGCTCCTGCCAAAATGGTGAGCTGTGTCTCACTCCTCCACTACGACTTTTGCAGGACATGAGAACAGTGACAGGAGACCTGCCACAAACAGCCACAAAGCCACAGCCACAGCCTTGCTTAAAAAGCATGGTAGAAGCAGCAGTTGAAAGTTTGTGAAAGCCTCCTACAAAAACACATCCTAAAGCTGCAGTGCTATTTTGTTCTCTCCTCCAACACAGTCTTTGCTGAACAGTAACTCATCCTAATGAATTCATAAGATAAATTGTTGTTGGTCAGTCACAGTAAACCAAATCCTTCATAGCAATTCACAGGAAAAACGTAACAAGAATGCAAAGGGCTTAAAGATTAATAACAATAGAAAAATTAATTAAAAGGCTTGTAAAAAAATCTCTCTAAGCAATCTTCATTTTGGTCTGCTTTAGCAAATTCATTTTTAAAACTAGTTATTAAAATATAAACTGCCCTGTGAAATATTTTCATCATCTTCTCACAGCCCCTTCTTGAATTTGTTCCAGCAGAGCTATTAGCAGTGATTGAAGGTGAGACAGACAAGACAAAATTCTCCAGAGAACAAGGCAAGAGACACCTTTCTGCCCTCAACCCATCAACTATAATGAATGATAGGCACAGTGCATGACAGGGACTGAAATAGGAGACTGTGACAAAGACAGGCATCAGAATGCTTCAGAATAATTCATTCAGATGCAGTTGGCAGCAGAAGATCATAATATTTTTGTGTAGCTACACTGTCAGTGCAAAAAAATAAAACACAGAATGGCATTTGCATGCTGATTCCGCTACAGTCAGAAAGAAAGGAATAGTTAATCAAATATTTCATTTACATTCTCCCTCCTGTTTCCTGCTGCCCATAAGCACATGGAGCAGTATGAGACAGACACATGAGGCTGACTGGGGAGCAAGGTCTAATTCACAATGTGTTGATTACAGCTACTTCTCCTCTCTCCCTCACAAGATGGTCTATGCTAGAAAAACCCACACATTTATCCACCAGCTGTGTTTGGAGCCTGTAATTGTCCTTTTGCTGAATGAAGAGTTGGAAATGTGGCATCACTCTTTGAGAAAGGAAAGGGAGCTGGGAGAAAGTCACAGAGAGATCCAGGACTGATTTGGAAATCAGACTTCAAGGAGATACATTGCAACCCAGCCACCAGCTCACAGCTGCTATCACATCACAGTGACTCTGTGCTTTACCTGCTGAAATCAGTGCCCCCAGGACCCCAGTGCCTCTCTGCCCACACAGGCTCACAGGCAGTGGCTCGTCACAGCCAGACAGAGCTTCATTGAGGCAGCGTGTAGCCCAGTCTGAATTCAATAAATCTGCCAAATGCTTGGTAGAGGATTTCTGCAAGGTGCTGCCATAGGGAGTGGTGAGGGCTGACAGTATTGTGTGTTCCAAAGAAATGAGATCCAAAAAAGGACCCTGAGAGCAGGGGTACTCTCTTAACACTCCTAACACAGACCACTTTGGACAGCTAGGAGCCTGGGGAGATGGAAATATGAGAGATCAAGGTCCCAGACCAAGCCCTAGATCACAGGACTCCTGCCAAACCCAGCAGGACATTTCCTATGTTCTTCAGGATTTTCTCCATCTCTGATGGATTTGAGCTAAAAAGAATACAACAAAAACACCAACTTCACGACACCTAGTGCAGAAGCAACACAAAATCCTTGCAATCTTAGTAACCAAAGTATTCATCTAGGATACAAAATAATAAATATAATCATTTATTCAATGACATAAATAGGTTCAAACTTTCATTCCACACTCCTTGCTCATCACTAACAAAGAAGCCATTTCAGAAGACAGACAATTTTACCACTTCTCCTTTGGAAAAACCAGCACACAGAAAAGAAGCAAGCATTATGCTAAACAGAGCACAAACCCTCCTCTGAGGCTTGTTTAAGTACGTCTTGATATTATAATGAACAGTCTTTATACAAGAGGTACAAAAGGTTTTTATGGCAGGGACTGGTACACCCAATGGGCTATGCAGGGACTTTCCTTAAAGATGGAAGATGCAGTTTTGAATTCCCATCAGACAGGAGAGGGGACTGAAATTCTGTCTATCACATCACAGATGACTGCCCTGAGCACTGAGCTTATTGCTAGGGAGGAGGAAACCTTCTTCCTCTGGTGACATTACACAATCAGGATGCCCTGCTATACTTAGAATAAAAATGAGCACAGCACTTACTTCCATGAGTTTTGTTCAAGGAGTCCCCAGTGGAGAAAGGCACTTTTTCTGAGAACAGACTGGCTCAGCAGGCTGCCTGTCAGGCTCCTCCATGTGGGGTTATTCAGGATCCCCATCCTCTGTACAGAGGTGATCACTGTTCAAACTGAAGGCTGATGACCATTTTAGGAGCTCAGTGCCCAGTGCTCCCCTAGGATATCCTTCCCAGCCCAAGCTGTGACCCCTGACAGAGACATCTAACAATAAATCCTTCCTTCTGCACACTAACACACTGACTGGGACAATCTGCAACTCCCTTCCTTTGATCTAAGCAAAAAGATAAATGATGATGGATCACAACAGGTAATTTGTTTGTAACATGTTTGGTTCTGTCTAGCAATTTGAATTGTAGTTCCTACATGGTTTGCTACCAAAAATACTAATTAATTTAAACTAATAGAGCACAATCTCCTGAATATGAAAATACAGCAAGTATGGCTTCACAATGTATGCACACACAAAAAAAGATTCGGATATTTGCTAGGCAAAAATATCCCCAAATCATCAATAAATAAACATGCTTTAACAAAGCTAATTTCAATATATTAAATGCTGTTACTGGAGAAAGAAAAAAAAAACCAGCATGCCAGTGAAATACCTTTGACTTTCAATGTACCTGCATGGGTTGAAACCTTCTAACAAATGCACATTTATCAGTAAATGCCACTGGTTACCTGCCCATTACAGTTACCAAATCTCACCACAGTCTTTCATTGGAGACACAGTATGATTTTCAGTAGGAGCTGGAGCTGAAGTACCTCTGTAAAAAGAGAATATCTCTCTTATATTAATTGTTTCATATAATTGGCCAAGGAAAACTTTTTTAATGGCACAAAAAAAACTTGCTGATAATGGCCATGTAGTTTGGAAATGCTATACAGAGGCATTATTTCTCTTTGAACATGGGGATGCTGCAAGGGGTTTGATTCAGGGTCTTGATGTGGATGGGAAAGTTCAGTATGAGCTTTCCCCACACTGAAAACAATGCATGAGAAAAGATGAGTGGTCACCCCACGTTATGTGATGAGTATTTGGACTTTTCAAGGGCACTTCAACCACAAATTCCTTAGGTTCACTCATTAATAAGAAAAAGTATTCATCATACTTTTTGAATTACCAGAAACTTGACACTTTATACACACTCAAAAAGGGAATTTGAAGTCTTCATAGGGATCCAACTGGAGCAGCAGATCCTGTACAAGTTCAGGGCTGACTAGGAGTTTATCATTCTCACAGCCATGGTCCTCCAGCTTAGGGCCCTGGCATCTCCTTAGCCCATCATCAGTGTGGAAGATAAAGAAAGCATTAAACACCTCTGCCTTGACTATGTCCCTGTTTATTAGGTGACCGTCCTCATTCTGTAATGGGCTGATGTTATTTCTGTATTACCTTTTGCTATTGACATATATATTTGTATTTATATTTATATTTATATTTATGTGTGTGATTAAATATATGAAATACAAAAACTACATTTTATGAAGTTTCAATCCAATGCCTTTCAAACTGTTACCTTTGAATTATAGGTTTTCAGAAAACTAATAAACCAATTAATCTTATGCCACTGTTCATCATAGATTCCCTTAAACCAGGCATGAGTGCTTTACTTGAAAAGGTCATCCTGTTCATGCTTATGAAACTCATTTGAACCCATGCATAAACTCAAAACCAGAAAACTCCCTCCCTTGGCTGGGAACAAGTGGCACAGGCTGCCTGGGCTCACAGCAGCTCCTAAATAAAAAACAGGGTGTGTAGAACATGAATATGTGGGAATGCTTGATAAATATTTACCTTTCTGCAGCAACTACTGCTCTTTCCAACTACCCAAAATCCTTCACACAGGGAGTACTTCACAGGAAACAAACTTTTCTGAACCTGGAGGGATATCTTCTCCTGCAAGAAGTTTTACTGATTTCAGGGGAAATACTTGCAGAGGAGGGAGCTCCCTAGCATTAGGAGGAAAGTCATATGATCCTGAACAAAATAGACAGAAGTTTCCAAGCAACACAGTGAAGTGAGATACAGCAGCTGCTCTGACTGGCTACCCAGAGAGCTCGGCCAATTTAGCTCACCTGGAGCCAGAATAGGGGTAGACTTCAGTTTAAGATGTAAGAACTTAGATTTAGGCGTTTGCACATAAATAGATTCATACGAGCAAGGATTTAAAGCAGGTACTCTTTGAGTAGGTGGAGACCTTGAACTTAATTCAGCTGCCAAAACACCATGCCTGTTACAAAGCCTTGCTATTGAGATCTCCCTGGGAGGGCTGGAAAATACAACAAGGACAGGACATACCAAAGGCCCAGGCCCCCCAGGGCAGCCACCAGAGGCCAGCAGAATAACTGGGGCATCTCACCAACACTTCAACAACAGAACCATGCCCTTGGTTCACATGTGGAAAGCTGCTTGCCTGTACCTAAATGTAGGTGTTTTAGTCTGGATCTGATTAAGATCATTAGAATCTGCATATGGTACCTCTGCCATGGTACACTCCTGCCATCCTTTTTTCTGTGTCCATAAGGGATCCAAGACATGAAAAGCAAAACTGTTCTTGTGTCCACAGGCGCTGATATCTGTGCATGCAGTATGACACATCTCTGCCACTATTTTAGCATTCACAGGAATACTAACTTTGGGCAGAAGAAAAAGCAGTCTTACTTCAAGAAACCTAACAATAACAACAGTCTCTTCTACGTATGCATCACTTCTCTTTTTCCAGAAAACACGTTTACACATTGCATACAACATGTATGCAAGCTACTCATCTCCCCATAGAACATTTCCTTTTATTTTTCAATACCTAGCATTTTAAAAGGTTTGGCCAGTCTAACAGCATTTTTCTATTTTTCTAACAGCAAAAAATTGGAAAACTTTCTAGTATACAAAACGAAAATTAACATCTCGTTTCACGTATTGATTCTTCTCAGAACACTTTGAGGCTCACAGAGAGCTTGAATAAGAAATTCTGATGAATGCTTTTTCTCATTTCCCTCTCAGAAACTAAAGAGCATAAATAAAATAAATAGCAAAGCAGTCTCTTTCTACTGCATGACACACAAGCAAAAATGGCATTAATCATCTTTAAGATTTCCATGGGCAAAGTTTGCTCAGAGCTCTTTGACTATCAGTTTACAAATTAGAGTTTAATCTTTTACATGCCAAAGATAACAAGTAGGACAAGAGAAAGGTTTATTAAAAGTCATTATCATTTTTTTTCATGTCTGAACAGAATCTGCTTCTTGGAAACCTGTTGAAAAAATACCCAGCTGTTCATTTCAGCCCTAAATGGAGTGACCCTGAGCACAGCCTAATTGACTTCTCCATTTACACCAAATGCATTTGCAGCTTGCTGTTGCAGCAGAGCAGAGCCAACATTCCCAAGCTTACCACACCCAAATGTCTTTTGTTTATAAACCAAAATCTGAATTTTGTCTGTGTCTAATACTTGATTTCAAGACTATTACACCATCTAATGTCTTTTACTTTGCCCCTAAATTACTGCTCTGTAGCCTCAACCTTAACTGCACACTGATATGATTTGTATATTGTGAACTGTCAGAGGATTGAATTTTTATTGCAGATGAGATGACTGCAACAAATGTGTGACTCATCACCACATCTTTTATTGATGGGACTGGGGGTTACACTGCAGGACATTAGCAGAGAAAGAAAGATTATTTGCAAATTAAACTCTGTAGAAAGAACAGCATCTTGCAGGAGACTATTGGCAGAAATTAGGTGCCTCCTAGAGGGGTTGATCTTTTACAATCATATTCTCATTGGTTTAGCATTTTTCAATCTTTAGTCTGATTTCATTTCTTAACAGTCAATTGTCTGTCTCTTTGCCTAGCTGCGTTGTCATTGCTTTACACCAAATAAAACCACTTAAATACAAAACATACATTGGCAGGCAATTCACTATTTGTCTCTTCTTGAAAGCATTCTCACATACAGTCAATCAATGCAGAAGTAAATGCCTGCTCCTGAATCTCTCCTCTCCAAACATCTAGATACCCTGATTTTCTCACCTTTTCTCACCTACTTTGTTTTTCTTCCCCAGCTTTCTAAACTAAACCAACATCCAGCCACAACATCCTGTGGCCATGTTCTCATAGAACATATGCTACTTCCTTTCTGTGAAATAGCAATAAACAAACCCAGAGCCTGATGAAGACCAAAGGTTTGACAAAGACCATGCATTTCTCATGAAGTAACAAGACCTTTCTCAGCTCCCCATAAAGCCACTCTCCTACAGGCCAAACAGCAGTGAATTAACAGAGCCTTGTAAACCTACCATTTAAGTTGGCAACCTACAATTATCTCAGGTGAGGCAGACTCCCTAAGAGGAGAAAGGGCTGCAGGTAATTATAAAATATTCATGCTCCTTCCCAGTGACAAGCTGGTTCAGGAACAGTGGGATAGTAAGGAGTCAATTAGAGAAGTTTCTGTTCTGGCCTTTGGCTAAAAAGACTTATTCATGAGAGATTTTGTCAGGAGCTGTTTTATTATTGTATGCAAGATAGAAAGTGAATTGGAGAGGATCAAGGATGGGACAGAATCACAGAATCATTGAGGCTGGAAAAGATCTCTGAGATCATTGACTCCAGCCTATGACTGAACACCACCTTGTCAAGTAGACCATGGCACTGAGTGCAACGTCCAGCCCTTCCTTAAACACCTCCAGGGATGGTGACTCCAACACCACCGCAGCCAGCCCATTCCAATGTCTAATCATCTTTTCTGTGAAGAAATTCTTCCTAATGTCCAACCTCATCCCCCCTGGTACAGCTTAAGTCTACATCCTCTTGTCCTGTTGCTGGTTGCCTGGGAGAAGAGGCCAGGTTTTGATAGCTGAGAGATACAGGGGTGGCTTCTGTAAGAAGCTGTCAGAAGCTTGCCCATGTCCAATGAGCCACTGCCAGTCGGCTCCAAGACAGACCTGCTGCTGGCCAAGGCCGAGCCACTCAGTGACAGGGGCAGCGCCTCTGGGAGAACAGATTTTAAGAAGGGTGAAAGTTACAGCACCACACCAACTGCAGTCAGAGAGAGGAGCGAATGTAAGTGAGAGCAGTACCCCTGCAGACACCAAGGTCAGTGAGGAAGGAAGGAAGGCAGGCAGGCAGGCAGGCAGGAAGGAAGGAAGGAAGGGAGGGAGGGAGGGAGGTCTCTAGGAGCCAGAGCAGAAGTTCCCCTGCAGCCCGTGGTGCAGCCCATGGTGAGGCAGCTGTGCCTCTGCAGACCAAGGAAGTCCACAGTGGAGCAGAGATCCACCTGCAACCCCTGGAGGACCCCATGATGGTGAGTGATCGCTTCCTGTTCCTCATCTCAACCCACAAGCCTTTCATTGTTTTATCTTTCTTCTGCCCAGCTGAGGAGGGGAGTGATAGAGGGGCTTTGGTGGGCACCTGGCATCTAGCCAGGGTCAAAACACCACAGGGGAAAGTAACACTAAACTTGTGGTAAATTACTTGGGACTGAAACTTAAACATAATGTAAATCTACTGAATGCTTCTGGCCATTTAAATGAGACATTAAATAATAAATTTCAATGTGATGAGTAGTCTGAGACCAGATAAGGATGCAGAGATCAAATAGACAAAAAAGGCTCATGTAGAGCCTAAGGCAATCGTCAGGACTCTTTGGAGCCATCACATATGCTAACTGCTTTGGAAAGACCAGACACAAGTTGACCTTATCTAGGAAGTCTTCTTTCACTTACAGAAAATGATCCCAGAGGTCCCATCATGCAAGCACTTTAACCAGAATAAATTATACTACTTAAAGCCAACCGCACTGTCCTCAGCTTCACTCAGTGTTCACAAAACCATGAATACTGTCTCTTTTTGCCAGACACACAGCTCTTTAAAAATTACAATATTGGATTTTGCCATTTCTTTATTGTTTGTTGATTATTTGATCTTGCTTTTTATTAGCATATTTTTTAAAAGTTTTTTTTTAATAGCTTTGTGCAGTTGTCCTTTCATTTTACGGGTGGAGTCTAGATAAATTCATAAACACTTTTCCAAATATTCTAATATTCTAGTGTCCAGAAAGGATCATAAATCACCTCAACTAAATAATAAACATACTGAATGTCTCATAAGTTGCTTGTGATCCAAAGAATATATTTAAAAGGCAGAATGAGCAAGTTTAAGGCAGAGGTACTTAAATTAAAATATAAATAAAAAAAAAGAAATAAAGAGAAGAAAGCAACATCATTTAACATTAATTATTTTGGCTATGCCTGAATGAGCACACAGGGCTAACCACTCCGGGCCATCACTAGTTTTAAGCATATGCTGACATCACCTCTCAACCTGTTCAATGCAGTGCTATAATTTGGCTTAATTTTGGGAGAGAAAAAGGTTTGCAGGTTACCTTTAGCAGCAGTGGCCTAGTAACCAGCTCATCAAAGTAGTGGCAGAATATAGACTGTCTTCACAGACAATGAGGTACTGTCCCTGACTTCTGTAAAATTGAAAACAAAAGTGAAAAATGTGGCTCTGATGAATATCTAAGGCATTTCACTTGAAACAGCTATTCTAAGAAAGACTACCTTGCTATCAGTTGAGGGTATGTATGTGGCAGATTAAACATATGTTTCTGGAGCACACTGGGAGCCCAGTGAAATCCAATCAGCCTATAAATGACGTACAACCTTCTTTTTTTTTTTTTTTTTTTTTTTTTCCTAATGTTGCCCAGGTACTTCTCTTTGAATGCTTTTTAAAGAACTATTATTTTAGCCTACAAATAGTTTTTACTACTGTTAGGTTCCACTGCACAAAGAAAGAATAAACCCATTACACTCATGTTTCCCTGCTTTTATCCTTTGATGAGCTTGGGGAGGAAAAAAAAAGAAAGAAAATCTCACACAGGAAGAAAGCATTCCTAATAACCATGCTCACGTGCCTCTAACAGGAACAATTCACTCTCATTTTTAATGATAGTTACTTTTTATGTGGCCTCACAACTTTATAATAGATTTCAATGCTTACCACAATGAAACTTCAAGTCCTTACCAGTGTACAAAATCCATGTGTGCAAAAATTTAAATTATTCCATAGTTTTCCTTGCTGAATGGTATCACATTGAGCCATGTTTTATTCATCAACCACGAGCCTGACCTTTTAAAAAAATTCTTCCCAGCTGTTTAAAACAGCAAAAGGACCCTTTATTTATTGCTTAATAAACTGCAGCTCAAATGAAAAAACTGCAGCTCAAATGAAAGACCTTGGCTTGGATAAGTGCATCTTCACGGAAGTCCATGGAGACATCGTATCAGAAAGCTGCTGCAAACCTGTTTCTGATGAATCCTGTCATCAGAAACAGGATGGAAATGGCAGTGCTTTCTGCCAGAGAGGATGCAGCTTTTCTTACCAGACTAGAAATCTTTTCTGTAAACATGCTCTGATTTTTGGTTTATGTTCTCCATACCCACATTCATTTCATCTTGTACCCTACAGTCTCATATGGCTGTGTAAGCTTGGGTTTCCTCTTATGAAGGTGTCCAAAGGCTTCTGTGGAAAAGGCATCATTGGAAAATAACTCCCTTTTGTCATCATCACTACAAGTTGTGTTGTTAAATGAACTGTGGTGGATCAAACAAGAAAATGTGGACTTTATACAATTTTGAAAAAAAAAACCACCAAGAATTGCAGCAGCAAGAGGGAACACCTCATGTCTACTAGCCTGCATGGTTGAGAATGAATTTTTGATCTGAAGATGCAGCTAAACACATAAGAAAGGTGTCTTAAGCAGTCACAGCTCCATCTGGCTTGTGTCTCAAGGCTCACCAATGGCATATTGGTATTTTGATTACTTCTGTCCTGTGTGTGCAATAAATCCATGGCTTTGCAGTTACCCCTGACATACTTATTCAGCTGTATAGGCAAAGACTAGAGAAGGCAGACACAAGATGTGCTTCTGATCTATATGCACAACAAATAACTTTATCAAAGGTAAGAAGATAGGGAAGGCAGGAAGACTTACTTGGTCCTTTGTTGTTTCTGTGTGTGTGGGCTGTGTGCAAGCCACAATCTATTGGTTATAAACTATGGGAAGAATGGACATTTAAGGATGAAAAATTATTCTATGCAAATTTTAATATTTGTGATTGAGGATGTATCTAGGACAAAAATAAATTGTGCCTGATTACTACCTGTGGAGCCATGGCAGTGACTCTAATCTAAGTTAATAGCAGCCACAGATGGACAATCAAGAACAAAATTTGGCCAGAAACCAGGATGAGAACCTGTGAAGAAGTTATGTTTACCACATCACAGGCAATACACTATGGTTAAAAACAACATCAATAATTCAGCCACCAGACAGATTTGCTTCTGCATCAGAAATCTCCTGCAGGACAAATCAAATTCATATTCTTTATTCTGGCATTCAACTATATTTACTGCTTTATTAGAGATGGCAACAAGAAAGTGTTTTCCCTCTCTCATCCCACACTCATAAATATGTCTTTCATAAGGAATAAACTGGAACAGCCACCAGTTGGTTGCAAATAACTGGTCGTTAGTGCTGACTAGGACCGACTTTGAAACCACAAAGTTCCTAAGCTCCTTCAATACCAACATCATTTTGCAGCAATCCCTGCACCATATCCAAGAAGCTGAGAGTGTGTAGCTCTCTTGGCTGTAACTTTTATGGGAGTAGTTTATTTTTCATGGCACCATGAACAGTCTTGCCTCAGCAGGCTCTACTAAACAAAGTAGGAAAGTGCTTTGGTCTGCTGAGGAAAACCAAACTCCCTTATCAGCACTTTCCAGAGTCTCAGCCAAGTATCTGGTAAATTGCTCAAAAAAAACAAGAGTCATAAAGCCACCAGCTGCTGGTGGATCATCCTGCATGGGGATACACAGACAGTGCATCTCATGGAGACCATATGAGCCTGGTAACCTTGATTTTGGAGCACCTGCAGAGAGTGGGCATGGTTCTGGTTATATTAAAGAGAACAGAATAGAGATGCCAAGTTAACTCCACTGCAGCAAGAGTGCATTCATTTTTTTACTTGCATGTCACCTTTTTTCTTTCCCCTTATGCAGCCAGTTCCACCTTCTGGCCTCTTGTGTGACAAACCAAGAGTTGGGGATTTATAAGTGATTCCACTAAAGAGAACCCAGTGAAACAGCCATCATTGATATAACTTTTTATTTAAAAGAATTTCCAGACAGAAAGAAAAAGTCTAGGTTTCAACTTTTATCTTTCCACCCTTACAGAAGTAACATGGAGGTCACTATATTACGCCCTAAATACTCTTCCTTTATAATTCATACTGCTACCTGCATCCTGCTCTTGTTTTACCTTTCCCATTTCAAGGTCCAAAGAAGATGACACAAACTGTTTCCATTCTGCTGGCTGCAAGAACCAGAAAAACTAATTCAACTTCTTCCTTCTGAAAATTACCAGCCAGCAGTGTATGATTCAAGGACCTTATCCTTGCAGAGAGGCAAAATCAGTGAAAGACTTCCACTGAACCTGATTAGAGCCCTTCTTGGGCTACTGAAAATTATTTGTGAAACAGTTGAGCAATGAATAATGTGCAACAGTACAGTTGCACAGCAGCCACTTCAGAAGACAATCCATCCTCAAACAGCTTCCCTGATGCTGGTTATCCTAGATTAGGCAACTCACTGATTCAGTCTCAGGACAGCATCTCTCTTTCCCTCTCCACCCGGAACTTCAGGAAGTTGCTGCCGGGGTAACATCTGAAGATATTTCAGGCTCAAATTCCAATATTTGCCTGTTCAGTGTTTGTCTCTCCCTTCACTCCTCCTTCACTAAAATTCTCTCAGCAAATTAATCTGCTGGGTGTTTACCAAACAAGCAGGTGAAAGGGACATGGCCATGGGTGAGCAGACTTTTTTCCCCTAAAGCAGAAGAGAGTTGTGCAAAATAAGTTCAGCCAGCTACAAAACTTCAGTCATGCTCATCTCATGATGCATGGTGCTTAAACCCTTAAACATGTGTGATTCTTGTACCCTTAAACTCCATCACTCCCACCCTTACAGCTGGTCTTAATAATGTTGGGTTATTTTCTGCTTTTCTGGGACCAGGACAGTTTGGATACACACTGAATATTAACACAGACATGGGCATTACATGCATGAAGAACTGAGCTATAAAAAGTATACAGGTTAGAAAAAGGCATTTTAGCCCCAGACAAAAAGGGCCAAGGCCACCAGGATCCTGTTGAACAGAGATGATGTTCTACTTCATGCAAAACTTGGTGATTGCATTAGGGAACTCTGGATTATTTTGTAATTTTGTACATTCACAAGGATGTACAACATCAAACTCCCACAAAAGTCAGGTGGACTGAATGCTGAAGGCTTTTTCCTACTCCTTCAATCCAATATCTCAACACTGTACCCTCTGGCATGACCACACACAGATGCTATACAATATTCACTGTGATTTTTTCCTTTATCATTTAGAATTATTCTCTCATCCGTGTACCCTGTACTTCCAAAATAATAGATAGACCCAGCTCATCCGCGCATATCACTAACATTTCCAAGCTGCCTTGAAATGTACGCCCACAATCTTCATAAGCCTATCTTAAATGAAGATCTACTCATTTCACCAAAATTTTATCCAACCCATAATGAGATAACCTACTCTGTCAAGCAGTTAACACATTTTGAGTGGCCAAACTGCACCTGAAACCTTCTTATTCTAAAGAAGACTGGTTTCTGACTTCAACTAAATAATTCACACCTGCTAACACAACTATAATTGCAGCCTAGCAACTCTGAAAGTGCTTGTTCCAGAACTACTATCTGAGGCTTATTGACAAGCCCAGAGGCAAACACATTTATTATATTTTGCAATTAGCAAACAGACACAAGAATTAAAATTTTCTTTGAAGAAAAACCCTTTTGAGCTTCACCTTGTTTGGGAGATAAAATTTCTAAAGAGGAAGGAAATGACAAAAGAAAGACATCAGTGTTGTGCATGTTGCAGAATCACAATGAAGGAGCAGTTAAAAATGTATCCTGCTGTTCAATTAAGGAGCAGAAGAAAAGGAAGTGCCCATAGGTTTTAAAATGTCATGACATTCTTATTCAGAAAAAAAAAAAAGTAAGAACAGGGTGCCCAGAAAGGCCTCTGTTTTCACATTCAGGCAAAATTGCAACAGACCTTATAAATTTAGGCAACTAAATATATTATTATATTAATGGTCAAAGTTTCTACCAAAGGCTGAAAAGGACTGGATGGTGGGTTTTGCCTCATCCCTTTATGATGCATAAATTCCAGCCCTGCATTAAATAAATTTTTAAAAGAGTATTACATTGTAAGCCTGGTCAGTGGAGGCTGTGTCTTGATTGGTAGAGTACTCTATTCCCCAGTGGCAATGGCTGCCTTTTTATATTTAATTTCTAAGCCATCCATTGCAGCATATATCTATGAAAGCACTCAGTTGTGCAAACAATAACAAAGCACAAAGAGTGTTTGTATTTTAAGCCATACATTGTAAATACAGAAAAGATGACCTCAAACTACTTATTTAGTAGGAAATGGCAATGGACAATATTAATATTTACTCGTCTGAAATTTTGTTTTTAGGGAATCTTTTGCCTGGGGTAAGAGATAGAGGAGAATCCAGTGTTTCCTGGTCTCTGGCTGCTCTTATTTTGGTTTTTTGAAGAGTGACACACAGCAAAGTAAGCCAGCTGTTGTATGCACTTGGAACACACCAGTTCAAATTGCCACTGAAAGTTTTAAAAATAGAAATGTTGGAGGAACAAGCTGGTCAGCACTACTCAGTGAAGGCTATTTTTCTTGAGACTTTAGAAAGTGAGAAATAAGTGCCTAAGTTATCATTCTCCCCTGCTAAAGCCTGTGCTTTACCCAATTCCAGTTATGCAGTCACTCTGAGCACAGTTGGTGAAGATGGAATACAATTCACAAATAGCTGAGTAGGGTTGTGTCAAAGAAATAATGGACACGGTTGCCAGGTTTCTCTTGTTAGGGATATAATCCCCAGAACCTTATAATCAGGGAATCACTCCTTCCAAGAGTGTCTTGCCCTTGGGTGTCTATAAAAGAGACGTTCCATTCCACTTTGTTTTTCCTAGCAGTCAAACCAGTCAGGAGAAAAATAATGCTGTTTCCTTCAAGAGCCTACTGACTTGCACAGCACATTGCCAGCAAGTTACCCCTTGGGTTTGCTGATGGAAAATGACAAAAAAGGGGGGAAAGTGGGGAAACTGGGATTTCTAGGTCTTCCATTCAAGATCCAAAACAAAACCAGATAGTGGCAAGAAGAAAGGAGGGAAACAAAATAGATAAAGTGAAGGCTGGGACCTGCAGAAGCAAAGAGGGCTGGATCTTACATAGGGCTAAAAGTAGGAGCTATGAAAACCTGCATGCTGAGCAGGGAGAACTGCACAACAGGGGCTTGATGGAGAAGGGTAGGGCTGACCTCTAGTCTGCCACCAGCAGTCTTGCTCTCTCCTGAAAGGATGTGTCAACCTACAAGGGAGGGGACTACCCTCACCTCCAAACAAATTCTCCTTCCACTTTCTTGGAGCACCAAATCCTGGGAAGATTTCTTCCTGCCTTTTCACCACATAATGGAGATTTCAGCAAGGATGTATGATTGTGATCCTCCCAGTCTACTCGTTCCATTTTAAATAATTTGTCTTAATAGATGTTCGCTCAAGTGTTGGAGAGAATAATCTGTGCAATAGGCTAGTGATTACACCAGTCACTCAGATCCAGTTTTAGTCAACAGGTCAATGACTACCTCAGGAAAAAAAAAAAAAAAAAAACAAAAAAAACAAAAAACAAAAAAAAAAAAAAAAAAAAAAAAAAAACACACTTTAAACCAGCATTTGTTTCCCAGCTGAAGAAGTTGAAGAAGACTGGCTCCAAAAGAAGCAAAGAAAGACCAGAATTCTTCATGCTGTTCTCAAACTAAAGAGAATTATCTACCCTGTAGAAAGAGTTCATCCCAGATGATTGTGGCAACTTGCAGAAAAATTGCAGATCCGTCCAGCACAAGGATCCAGAAAGTTTGTGGTTTGCTATACCCAGGGAAACAAGAGGGAAGAGACCTATTTTCAGTGTTCTTATCTGCTTGATAATAAGAATTAACTAAAAGTTAGGTCCCTCAGATTACAGAATCCTAGAAAGGAAGCTGTGTACTGCCTTCAGCAGTTTATATCAAAGCTGTTCCTCATGTTAATGTCTACTTCCCCTACAGCTCAGAGGTACTGAGGGCACTCACAGGTCCCCTCCCAGAAATCAGAGTAATAGCCAAAGCCACCAGTCAAAAAGTGATGCAAAAAAATGCCTGTTTATTAACATGAAAAGAGTGGTGTGATTTAAGCACCAAACTTGAGAAGGGAATTCACCAATAAAAATAGAAAACAAAAACAGGAAAGGAACTCTGTTCACCCCGAATATGAACACCATGTCCAGTCTAATGCTAAAAGTACTCTCATTCAAGGAAGCCTGAGCTTCTAATTAAGGACAAAGGATTTTTCTAGACACTAACATATCGGAAAGTTAAATTTTCCAGTCCCTAAGGGCCTTTGCAGAGTGAGCATTTAGGTCCCTGCTTCCCTTTATGGAAGCAAATCAGCAGCACATGCACATGCAAGGGCAGAGTCATCTCTCAGCAGACAGTCTCTCAAAGCAGCTCAGACGGTATCAGGAAGGGAATTCCTATCGCTGACACCACTGCAAGTGACCTGGCAGAATGAAGGCTGAATCTGCTGAAAACCAAAACGGGCAGAGGGAAGAGTTATCATGAAGTGAAGCAACAGGTACAAGCAGCAGCCAGCAAACCACGATCACGGCAGTGGGTACAATTATTTTTTCTCGCTAGCGACAAACTCTTGATTACTTTAACAAAATATAGCAAAAATCTCTCGGGAGAATGCAAAGGCCTCCTCCCGCCGGCGTGACGGTGCCTGGAGACGGCTCCGTGCCGCAGCCCAGGCGCGGGGCAGGAGCATCCTGCGGACATCGCTGGATCCTGCTCACGTTACTCAGAGCAGTGCCATCTACCGGAGCCAGCTGCTGGATCCTTGTTTTTCTTGGGTTTTGTTCCCGTTTTTAATTAACTGGGTGTTTTGACAGACGAGACAAGGGCTGATGAAAGCTAAGGATTTTAGAAGTACCCTTCACATTTCATTAAAATGCCTCATAAAATGTTTTGTAAAGGTTTAACTTCTCTGTATGGTGCTCCGTTTCTTTAGATGTTTTGAATCAGGAGGGAGACTTTTTTGAAATTTTTAATTGATACTCTCCAGCACAATAAAAGCTCAATCAGTAAAGCACTTAAGCAAATCTTCACCTTTAAGTGATTTCTCCGATGGTGGTAGAAATAATTGCAGGTCCTCAAAGTCCTGTAGAGCAAGCAGTGAGATCAGGGGAAAAAAGAAAAAAAACATACTTCTAAAAGTACCTGCCTCTTACCTGCCAAAGAAAAAGTATCTCTCTGTTATTTACCAAGGAATCACCCAGAAATATTCTGGATTCAGAATCATGCATGGGGCGAGGGGGGGAAAGCAAGGGGAAGAGTATGTGAAGTAAAGCTTTAATTCTTATATGAAGAAAATTTCTATATTGCAAAATCACTCCACTTCCTGAACTAGAACAAATTGACAATGCAGCATTTAAAGTCATTAACAAGTTAGTATTGAGGAATCAAAAAATTCTTGTCTTACGCTTTAAAATTATTTATAGTTTTTGCGGAACTGATAACCTCAAATTCTTGCTGGACTTTTAAAATAATTCTAATTTAACAACCTGTATACCAGCTCTGCTTTTACACTCAAGAAACTCAGACATGGGGAGTGTCTAAAGCTAGAACTTAAGCTGTGCTAATCAGTCTTGGGTGACCAACCTGAGTTATCAATGGAGTCTGTAGCAAATATAAAAGGTGCTTGCCTTGCCACTTTTTGGACTGTACAAAGAAGCTGATAAGGAAATAATTTTCAAAATAAAAATAAAGGACCTTTAGCGAAAGTTTCCTGCTTATATTTTGAAAGAAATAATTTTTTCAAACAACTTGAATTGAATACTTAAATTGTGAACTTCTGTGCAATATTTTGTTAAGGGAATCAAATGTATAGAAATATGCTCCAAAAGTATTATCTTAATTTATGGATTATAACTCCATCAAAAGAGTTAGAGGGCCACATTCTTTTTTTTCAAAATTGCCTTTTTATAGTCTTATGTGTACTTAAAGCACATTTGCAATCAGTTCCTGATCAGTTGTGAATGTGCTCAGCACCACCACAGGTCTGTCCCTAGGTCTTTCCCTCTGTTCTCCAGACAGTGTGACACACATCATTAATGGCCAGCTGTGATCATTTTGCCTTGCAGCTTACTGCCACATCTACAGGAAGGTTTTGAGCACTCATGTGTAGTGTGATGGCCTCTGTTGGCAGCCAGGGAGTCTCTGAAGAGCCAGGCAGCTCCTTCAGAGTGCTGGAAGTTGATTAAATCCCTGGTGTGAAATTTTAGCCATCATATTTGCCTAAACCCCACTAGGATGGGATTTCCTCAAGTGTTGGTGATCCCTTCATCATCTAATCCAACAGAGAGCATCAGAGCACTCTTCTAGGATAAGCTTCATGCTTCAAAGGGGACCCATTGCTCTGGAAGAAAAAAAAACTTCTGAGAGAAGGCTGGTTGGTTTAGGACCTGTTGAGTGACTACAGCTGGCACAGGAAGCTGTACAAAGGGAGAGAAATAAGAAACTTCTAATATTTTCCTGGCTGTGTGCAGGCCCACAAACACCTATTCCCAACCATGCCAGAGTCAACCAGCAGTGCTTGCTGTCTGTACCAAATCCATCAGGGCCTGGTGCAGCATTGCAGTTTTGGGGATTAGAAGTCTTCATCTCATTATCAAGTTCCTATATCAGTTCTCCCAGTGTCCTATGTCATGATTCAAGAGCTTTTTAAGTATGAAACCCGGGGGATGTAAATAAAGAAGAGTGAATTTCATGATGAAATTATGAGGCACTGAAAGCACCTGCATGATTATGAAGGCATCTGCACTGATCTTAGAGCAGAGGAGGAGCAAGAGAAGGCTCTGGCAGAAAAGCAGATAGAGACAGAAAGCTCTGGAGATCAGCCAGTCCTTCTTATTGGAACAAAAAAACATCTCATTTCAATCTTGGAGGATGTGATTGTTCCTGTGGCTTGCCACCACTGTTGAGTGACAATAAGAGAGCTGGATGAGTGACCAGTTGACATGGGAGGTAATATGAAATTAGGTTTTACAGTGAGGAAAGTGAACATGCAGTGAGGACAGTCGTCAACTAACTGGAACACTTCTGACCACTCACAGAGCACTGCTCAAAGGACTTTTTTTCTGCTTGTTCCCCAAGAAAACTGCACAGGTTTTAATCATTTAGTTGCTGAAGCACAGTGTTTTTTTACCAAGAAAGGAAAAACTAAGTCCATTTGACAAGACACTAAGAAATAAGCTGAATTTAGAGGGAAAAAATGTGCTTATCATTCCTTTCATTTTGTATTTTACATGTAAATTGCAAGATAATGTACTTTATCTCATTCTGAACTATAACACAGAACTGGCAGGAATATCTTTGTCTGGAATGTAAGCACGATGGGAGTCCTGAGGCATCCTTCAGTCATACACCACATACACACACATATGTACACAGTCACATAAATGACTATACACATACATGTAAACGCCTGTATTTTGAGATGAATAAATACACATGACAGTATCTCTTAGCATTAATGCATTGTCTCTGGAGCAAAAGGAATTTACAAATAAATTCTAACTTATTTGTAAGATTCGTTTTTGCAATGTGCAACATGGCTGAAACAGACTTTTCAACACAAGGAAAATCACACTACTGTACAGTTACACTCTTCATGCTGAATTTAATCACAAGTAGTTTTTATGCCTGCCACAAATTGATAGGATTATTACTGGGAGACATCTACAGGTGGGAATCGAATGTGTTTTTAAGTCTTTAAAAAACAACTGATTCTATCACTGATGTCCCAAAGCTCTGTGCTGAACACAATGCCAGGTTAGCTCCCTACCAGCTCTCCATTGCTCCACTCCCAAGGGAGAGGACTGTGATGCTAAGGATCACTTTTAGATCCCTGTGCTCAAGAGAATCCTGAACAATCCATTCTGAGGGACAGTCAGTCTGAATGGATCTTAGGGAGCACGGGCAAGGACCAAGGACAAGCACTCACTGGTGCAGCCTTGCTGGTGCACCTCTGGGATGGAGGCAGGATAGATGATGGGATCCAGGGCACGTGGAGGCTTCTGGCTTACTGCAGACCTGGCTTCCTCCATGAGTGTAATTCAGTCTCTGACTGCAGCTTGTATTTGCTGAGCCAGGAATCTTTCTCTCTCTCTCTCATTCTCTTTTACTTAATTCTGTACTCCCTCAGCACCGGATTTTAAATAAGACTACAATCAAAATACAACATAAATGGAGCAAGAAAATCTGCTTATGGATTTACTATCACATACCCACCTGTGATATATTAAAGAATCCTAGTCCCTTCAGCAGCCCAAAACTGAGTTAGCTTCTTGCAGATATAAGGAATAGGACAAGGCAGCTGGTGGGTGCTCAGGTCACTGTAGATGACATCAGGTGAGACGGAGTCCTTGGATTTAATTTAGACAGAATGCTTCTTTCTGCAACAGTCCTCATGATAGTGCTCCAACCCACTTCTGACATGTGGGAGATCTAGAGACACACTAGGAATGTTTATAAGTAGTGCTGTTGGCTTTTACATGCTGGAAAAGGAAACAAATAGTATATAGTACACAATCCTGCTGTATAACAACAAAGTTCAAGTATTTATCCCTGTAAAAATGCTGGTGGAAGCCTTGCCAACACCAGTTGCTTAAATAGAGGTGATCACTTGTCTTCAAATTTTGAGTGAGAATTAACTTTAAAAATAAATGCTCATTTATGACCTACTTCTGCATTTGTGTCATGAAATGCTCACACTTCTGACAAGTGTGAGAAGGCTTCTCATATTAGTGTTTCCTGGCCTTACTTTCTGAGATTTGCTGCATGTTGGCTGCCAGCTGACAAGTGAATCCAGGCACCTGTTCCTAAATTGGCTGTTCTGGGATAGCAGCTTCAGGTGCTAAGCCTTGAAATTGGCTCTGTGCAGTTTTAGACAATAATTTAGGGTTTTTTTTTACATTTTGTATCTATAACTATCACACAGAATTGCATTTCCTACATCCATTGGGATGTATCCACTGTCTTTGCACACTAAGGGATTGCTGAGTTACATACACAGAGTCCTTCAAGCAAGTCAGATGCTAATTTAGCATATTTCCAAGATGTTTGCCCATGTCTGACAGGCATGACCCACAGGAGATTTCCCTCCTGTAGAGAAGCAATTGGGGATCAGACTGGGGTGTCCAAGGGGATTAGACCCCTATTGCTTAGGCAGTTAAATTCATATAACCCTTATGCCCCAGATTAGCCCATCCCTGCCCCCAGGAACAGCCCCTCCACAGCTTCACCACCAACCACAAAACTCCCTGGAGCAAGCAGCAGCTGCCATCTTCACACAGCTTTGTGACCCTCAGTGAATCACAAGAAATTCCTCTAAATTCATCTCAGAATTTTCCAGTTTGTTACAAGGTTTACCCCAGAGACCAGACTAAGAGAGCACAATGAGCAAAAAAAGTCATTCAAGTGATGACAAACAAGCTTAAGAAGTAGCTGCAGTTATGTAGAAGTATGTCTTCGTGGTTTACAAAAATGAATACTTTTTAATAGAAAGGTGTGATCACTGGTCATGTTTGGCAGGCTATTTACAATAAAAGTTTTATTAAACCTCACCAGCTATGCAAGAAAGAAAAAAAATAATACCTTCTTTGAGAAAAAAAAAAAAGGAGCTTTATTCTAAAACATTTGACCCCCCCCAAACAACAAAACAATTACACAAATACTTGGCTTCAATCATATGCTGAAGTTCCCATAATCAGTGAAATAAAACATAATGGGACTTCAGAGTGTTTTGAATCAGCTACAAACTTAATTTTCCTTTGAACTCTGTTTCAGTTATATTTCATCACAAAATAAGAAGGTCATGAGGAGGGAGTTTTTAACTGGTTTTGGTATTTCTAAATAAATTGATTGAATCAGTCAAATTTAAAAATATGGGTTTCAGAATTCCCTAAACTGAGTGGTCACTAAAAGTCACAAACTTCCTGTTATATCACAATTTAGCATGTTGGCAAAATCCAAGTCCAATTTATGGAGAACAGTATTACCAGTATTATTTAGGTTATGTTTGTTTGTTTTTTTGTTGGTTTTTTTTTTTTTTAATAGCTGAGTTGAGCTGAGAGATTCTGTTTTCCCTCAATTAATTTAGAAAATCTGTGTGGCTAACACTATGGAAAGGGTGAAAAAGACATAGTCTTTCATAAAACCTGGAAATAAGCACAGATACTTGTACAAAGCAAGCAGATTATTTCACTATTTTAATTTGCCAAATTTTAAATTTGGCATATAGGTCAGTATTTATCTTGTAACTACTAGCCAGTGTTACAGCAGAAAGAATAAAATGAATGATCAGCCTGAAGAAAATCACCTTCATATTTAGCCACCGAAACCCAGGATCAATCATGGCTCATTGGTTGAATGCCATGTCAATCAAGGTATAACTCAAAAATATTTAGAGGCTTTCTTACATGTGAAAACACCATGCCTGAAAAAACAGTGCTGTCAGGTAGGTCACAGAGCAGTTAAATGTTCAGAACATGAGAAGTCAGCAGGAACTCCAATCTCAGAGCTTCACAATCACATGATAAAAATGATTGATATTCCACAAATTGAACTCTGAACATCATGTGCAAAGATAACCTCAAGAATTCAAAGCTTAGACAAGAGTCTTTGCATGTTGATTGATGGCCCTGTGTCACTCTGGTTTATGGCTTATGACCATTGGAGACTTCAAAATGAACTAAGCCAAACATAACAGCATCCCTGCTCAGTGAAGCAAGAATGCAGGATTCAGAAGCCAAACTGTTCTGTCAAAAAAGAAAATACTTAGCTCAAAAATTCTGTCAGACTTTGAACACTTTTGACAGCTTCCATATTCAATGAATACAAAAAAGACTAAGATGAATGCAATCAAAGCATCCAAAATATTTCTTTGACATTAAAAATCCCTAATTTGGTATAATAGCCTTAAATAATTCACACATCTCTTTTATGTAGGTCTCTCTGTCTTGGTTGTTCTTTAGAAGAAACATCTTCATTAAAGTAAACGAAAATAAACTATTCTTATACTGGATAGCATTAGAAACTGTCCTTACATACAGTACAAAAGTATGATAGTACTTTAATGACTTTAAAGATGAACAGCATATTTAAAAATATGCTGAAAAATAGCTGTCTTTTAAGCACAGAAATATCAAGTGTGTTCATCTGGTATTAGGACTGTCATTTCTTGTGACAGGACAAATTTTTCTCAGCATCTAAAGTGAAATGTCTATTAATGGTCATAATTACCCAATCCTTGAAATTCAGCCATAGCTGTTATAAAGACATTGCTTTGTAAGATATTTTCTGTTAATATGCAATCTTCTGTTCTTTAATTTAATTGGGAATCCACATGTCTGACATCATTTTAGTTAAAAAAGAAAAATCACATGAAACGGGATTATTAATATGTTGCTGATTTTTTTACCATTTGGAAAGCTGCAAACAGCATAGAGTTTATGAACCTCAGTAAATTCAACAGAAGAGTTTTAGGTCAGACATAAGCAATCTAAGGAAAGACACCTATCCAAATTTATAAAAAAAATAAGAGGCCATATTTTCTTGAATTTGTACTGAAGATACACTTAAAATATTTTAACTGGGATTTAATCATCAGTAGTGACTTTCTAGGAGATATTTTTCAAGACAACTAGAAGAATGCAGAATGAACATTGTTAAAAGGTAAGAACTTTCTAATACCTCAGAAACCATCCTGTCACACTTTTATCATTCATAAGTTTAGATCAAAGCACAAATACATGACCTGTTGTGGGGGGTTTTTTTGGTTTTTTGGTTTTGGTTTTCTTTTTTTTTTTTTTTTTTTTTTTTTTGTTATTCCTATTACATTCTTGCTTCATATCTGTTTTGAATTTAAACTCGAATTTTCTTGTTGGGAAAAACTGACAGCTGGATCTTCTCTTTCTGTCTTGCAGATGACATGTGCAACCGTGTACCTCAGCATCCCAAGGAAGAAGGCTGGACCTACAGGAACAGAAAGTATGAGACAAAATACACAGACAGCCAGAAGCTTACACACCTCCTTTACACTCTCTGGACAAGAGGATTGTTCTCTATGAAAAATGCCATTAAGCAGAGTTGAAAAGGTGTCTTGTTTATTGCAGAATTTTCACATGCCTGTGAGATTTTTTAAACCCTTAAACATTACAATAGTTTTTAATCCCCCACCAAGTTAGTATTCCAAACTAGCTCTTCTCTCATTAAATTCATATATATTACTCTACATTTTTATGGAAGCAGAACTCTGGCACGCACTTTAGAAATTCTACTATTTGTACAGAATATTTTTTCAGACCTTCTGTTCAGCATTCAGTTGGACAACGAAGATTTACACTAAAGAATTTTGCTTATTTCTAGATACACATTTGCTTTTATATAGGTTACTATTCCTCATCTATCAACTTGGAGGTGAGATTACTTAATATGTGCAGTTCAAAATCCATTTTATTGATAGCCATAGTTGAGTCTGGATCTAGCTTGACTAACTTCAGGAACTCAGGCCTTTTGCAGCTGCAGAGAACATTGCCACAACATTGCTTTTTCCACAGCTTTCTTACTGGCTACACTCATGTGATTGGCACTTCAGAAAAATGCAGCTTTTCCTGCTCTGCCTAGGGTTAGGGGTTAGGGATTAGGGTTAGGGGTCAGAAAGCCACAAAGCACTTTATCTGTGTATTTTATTGGGAAAGTACTTTTAAAAGCTGCAGGATTCCAATTATATTTTATCACTTGACTATGCATGCCCACAATAACAAGATTTTATAATAATATTACTGCGATCCAAACACATGTGGAGCTGCTCAGTTTTATACACACTGTAGACTCCAACACTTCTCCTTGGAGGAAATTCTATTGGAGAGTGAATACTTAAAACCAAGAAATTTCAGGAGTGTGATGGTAATGGAACATAAATGCTTCACTGATAGGGATAGCACTTAGGCATCGTGCTTAAATGTGTTTCTTAATTAAAGCCTTAGGACTATTCATTCAATGGTTACACTTAAAATATCCTTTAGTACTTAATTTGCTACTGCATAAATATATCTGTGATGACTATTTCACCTGTGTCTGGCTGGAACCCAATAATAAATACCCATCACAAGATTGGTGGTAGTGTTTGTATTTTATGGACACCTGCAGGATTGTTCTCCACAGCATATGGAGGTAGCCAGGAGACTATGGCAGGATGTATTTGTGATTGAGTCTAA